>NW_022103899.1:49323048-49363736 GCF_000313985.2 Echinops telfairi | reverse complement strand
CCTGGTGTGGTATCAAGGGAAGCCACACCCGTTGTCATAGAGTTGATTCTAACTCATCTGGACCTGATTCTAAGGCTGCTGTTCTTATGAACACAGGTGGCCACATCATTCTCTCACAGAGCAGCTGGTGGGGTTGAACTGCTGGCCTTTGGTGAGCAGCCGAGTGCTTAACCAGTCTACCACCAGCAAGGACATCCACAGAGAGACTAATTCAAATTCCAAGAAAGAAGATTTTTGTTGAGTAGGGTTGAACTACGGAGGGCCACAACCATTGTAATATCTGAACTTGTTTGCCCATCCTCCCAAGAACTAGCGTTCACCCCTGTTGAGAATACATGCTAGAACAGAATGCATGTCTGAGTGTTACTCAAATCAACTACGTGAACTAGCCACATTATAATAATAATAGGAGAAATATAATGTCATCGCTCTTAGTTATCTAATGTTGCTATCACAGAAATATCACAAATAGACTCCTTTAACAAACAAAATAATTTTCTCACAAGTTAGGAGGCAACAATCCCGAATTCCTGTCCATGCTGGCTCTGGGGGAAGGTCTTTATCTGTTCCAAGCTTCTGCCCCTGGGCAGTCTCCTTGTGGCTTCACATTTCTCTTCTCCCGTCTTTGTTTGCTCACCTGCTTGTTCAGTCTCTTCTGTGCAGCAACCTCGAGGGTCCTGCAAACCGGCCCTTTCAGACTCTGAGGCTGTACATATTTACAGGGGCAGACAACCTCATGTTTCTCCCATTCAGCAGTTGATGGGTTCAAACTGCCCACCTTGCGATTAGTAGCCCAGTGCTTGACCCAGTGCCCCACCGCAGCTCCCTCAAGAAGTAGCAGTTGTATTCAGTGGCTAAAACTTGGCAGCACCCTGTGCGGTACACTGGTGTGTGCTGCTGAGTGTTGGGGAAGAAAGACCCTCCGTTGCTCTGTGAACTCCTGGAGAACGTGTCCTGGTATATTAAATGTCAGCCCTCTTAAGTGGCCAATCCAGCTCTTAAATGGATGGAGGGATTAAAAGAATTGATGGTGGGTGGGTAGAAATAGATAAACATCTTCAGTGAATCCCTCGGGTGGATAAATGTGGGGCGGGCTGCATACACACATGGCCCTCGCTTCCCTGAAACCCTCACTCTGGTGTTGGCATGAGAAAGAAAGAAATGCCTGTCTAGTATCAAGCCACTGGTATGCAGGGTTTCTCTTTCTCAAAGACTAAACTAATCCTAATTCACAGATTATATTTTTATTTTTACCCGCCTGCTACCCAGCTCTAAGATTACTAAATCAGGTTTCAAGCCAGCATGTACATGATTTAAAAAGTAACTCTTCGTCAGATCATGTTCACATTCTCGTGCGCCCTGCTTGTCAGTGTGGTCCCCTTATGGGTGGAACACAGTTCCCGTGGCCATCAGTGGCTTGCTCTGCTACCCATGCCCGGGTGGTCTCAGCCCACCGCCTGCATGAGAGTTGGCTCCTGGAGATACCTGCGCTTGTTGCTCTCCAGGCTGTTGGCCCTAACCACAGGCTTTGATGTCCAGTTTGCATCTTTACAACTAACGAAGACACTGGCCATTCCCTGGTTTGTGTTTTGGAGCATTGGGTGCCACAGTATTATCTGGGTTCCCATCTATAAGCCACTTTAACAACCCTCCTCTTCTAAAACAAACAAACAAACAAAAACAATTTTTGTATATATAAGTCAGAAGTAAAGTTTTGAAGCAAAAATAAGTATATACATACAACTGTCCTTTGTCAAACCTATGTGTATTTGTGGGTCCACCCTCCCACCTGTTCAACCTGTGTGTATATACAAGCTCCTGTCTTTTTAAACAGTTTGGACCACCCCTTACAGGGATCAGGAAATTCACTCTTCTCTGTACAGTTACTTTCACTAGCTGCTCAGGGGGCAGTTCTACCCTGCCTTAGAGGGGCGGTGTGAGTCGGCGTTGATTTGGTGATAGTGAGTGAGCACGGCTCTAAGCTTCTGTTGTAATGAGTCGGCTCAACAACAGCTGCCAGTCTCTCTGGCTGTGGGTTTTTCAGGGAAACCGGTCCATTGTGAACGGACAAGTGATTGCTCAGAAACATCAGGCACGTAAGGACATCTTCATACTCCTAGGTATTGGAAAATCAAGAGTACCAGAAGTAGCTTGCCACATCTTCTTCTGCAGACTGGCTGGTGGATTTGAATCTGTCAACCCTTCGATTAATAGTCGAGCTCTTATCCACTGTGCCACTAGGGTTCCAGAGTCTGTCTGATAAACCGAAACCAAACTCACTGCCTTCAAGTCCGTTCTGACTCATAGTGACCCTTTAGGACACTGTGGAATTGGGGCCCCGGGGAGTTTACAGGAGTAGAAAGCCTCATCTTTCCTATGGAGTGGTTGGCAGGTTTGAACCACCGACCTTATGGTTAACACCCCACCTCTTCATCCATTTAGGTTACTAAAAATCCCTCAATATAATTCACCTTAGAAGGGAGACAGCAGACGGTGTAAAATAGTAAAATAAAAATAATGTATAAATTATCAAGGGTTCATAAGGGTGGAGGAGAGGGGGGAAGAAAGAGGAGCTGATACCAAGGGCTCAAGTAGAAAGAAGATGTTTGGGAAATGATGATGGCAACATAAGTACAAATGTGCTTGATACAATGGATGTATGGATTGTGATAAGAGCTGTACGAGCCCCCAATAAAAAGATTTATTAAAATTAAAAAAATTATATATATATATATATATATAAAATTTACCTTAGTCACTTAAAACTAATATATGAAATCTAATACTTGGTCAGTGGTCAAGTAACAAGATGAGATTAACAATGGGATATTACATTTGGGAAACGATTGTAGTAGAGGTGTCTGTCTGGTAGCTGAAAGGAGCCTTGGTGACACAACCATTAAGCACTCATTTGCTTCCAAAAGGGGGACAGCAGGAGCTTGAAGCTGACAATCTGGACCCCCATGGGCACTGGCGCTCTCCCATGGGCTCTCCAGCCCCCAGCAGTGACATTGCCTGGGGTACCTGGCTGCACTCCACATTAGAGGTGGTGACTCAGGAGAGCCCTTTTTGTTATAAAATGTGTTTGTTTGTTCTTAAACTAGGAGTTTGCAAACATGAAGTGAACCACTGAGCCAAAGCTTTGAAACATTATAGCCTTGGCCTTCTGGGCCAGTGGCTCTCCTCAGCTCCAGCTTGCTCTGGCCCTGAGATTGCTCCTTTGGTGCGAATCTTCTCGGCTTGTGCACCCACCTCCCATAGGGCGTCTAAGGAGGCTCCGCAGCGCAGCGTGCGCAGCAGCTGGAGGAAGAGGAGCAGAAAGTGGAGTGCAGTGTTTGTGCTCGGCCCGTATTTGTTTCCTTCCTTTCCACAAAGCCTTGTCGGCGGCCACGGTGACATGTTTGGAGTGAGGTGTACTTCCGGTTGGCCAAGGATGTAATGTGTAGCCCCAGGTGCAGCCTTGCCTTTCCTCCACAGGCAGCCCCGCAGCAGGCTTGGTGGCTGTGCACTGCCTGTCATCGCGGAGAGAGCGGCCAGCTCCTGCTGCCGGGCTGGAGAAGCAGCAAGTTTCCCTCTGCACGAACAGCGAGGAAACAGTGTGCCCGCCCTGGAAAGCAGGGGCTCCTTACTTTGTGCTTGTGATGATGTTATTTTAAACCCATCTTACGGGTTTTTAAGAAACTGAAAATCCCTAGAATAATTATATCCGTGTCAGACAAGTATAGAATGTAACGTACAGTATTTAGGCCTGGAAGATTTGAAAACAGATCACGGAGGCACTTTTTAACCTAGAATAAAAACCCTCCGGCTCTCCACCCTTTCGGTTGAGGCAGATGTAAAAATGCCCTGTGATGGATCACCTCTAAGTTCGTGCCCCATTTGACCGTCCTTCAGCCTTTGAAAAGTGTGTGTGTGTTTATGAGACACGACGAAATATAGATTAGAATTCAGAATAAACCGTTTCCCTCGCCTATTTGTGTGCGTGCACATGTGTGTGTGTTTGGGGTCAAAGTTTACATGGCAAAGTGAGTTCCGGTTTACTAATTGTTCTATACATCGTTGCAACCATCGGGGACAATGTTAACATTGTGCCAGTGTTCTAATGATGTCCATTCTATTGGGGTGCTCTCTTCCCGAAGGCTCTAGCTCCCCTTTTCCTGCCCTCTCATCTTCGCTTTGGGGAGAACATTGGCCTTTTGGGCTTACGTAATTCACTGTTTAAGGGAACACGTGACTCACAATTTCCACCTGTTCATTTTATACCAAGCTATTATTTGACCGAAAGGGGCCCTGCAGAAACAGCTTCAGTTCCCTGTTCAAGGGTTACCTTCGGGTGATAGTGTCCAGGGTTCCTGTGGTCTCTACTCATGTAGTAGATCTGACCTTTTTAGGAACTGGAGTTTTATTTTGTACTTTTCTTCCAGTCCAACCGGACCTTCTATTCTGTCTCTGGTCAGAAAATGCTTGGTAGCGATAACCGGCACCATCCAGCTCCTCTGATCTCAGCGTAGAAGCTGAGGTGTGGGCGCTTAGTCTCATGGAGTCGCTTTCTGGGAGCTTTTGGTAACCTTTGTTTTCAGTTTGAGATTCGCAGGCACTGCTCACACACTGGGATATAGGATGTGATTTGCGTGACCTGCGTGACACCAGCTGGCTAAGTTATCCCTTGAGGCTCTGGTCCCTGTAAGCCAGTCCTGTGAGGTGGCGGGTGTCTGGGAACCCTCCATCACCATGCCCCTGTGTGGCTGGTTATATAAGACAGCTTCAAAAAGTTCACAGAAAAATGGAATTTTCCCACACACTTTTAAAAAAAAAACCCAACATACCTATACCTATGGCAGCAACCCTTAAACCCTTCCTGCTTACTCATCTCATATTTTCCCCGCCGTGAACTAAAGTTTTCCTTGGAAATGTTAAAAAGCCATACAAGTAAATTCCGGATTGCTCTACACAAATTAACCTGGGAAATTTCGGAGTTGGAGTTATAAATACACAGCTATAAGCAGAGCATGGTCATTCAGAAAATGCCTTTACTGAAGGCATTTGTTTCTCCACTGGCTAGCAGGCTTTGCTGATGACCTTTCAAGAATAAGGCTCTACGGGATCCTCTCTTGGTTGGTAATCCCGAGATTGCCCGGTCCTGTCTCCCTGTAAAGCTGCTGTGAACACAGCACCCTCTCCGAGCCCCATGCTGTGGGGCGAAGGAGGTGCCCGTTCTGCTCACGTCCAGCGCGGCGTCAGCTTTAAGAGTGAATGATGTCTGCAGGTGTGTTGGGATTAGCACTGTGAAGTTGTGTAAGGGGTTTTCTTTCTTTTGATCTCAGAAAGGGCTGAAAGATAGCCATTAAACTCAAGGGATTAGGTCTCCTCTCTTTAAAGACTTTAGGTGCCATAAATATTTCACTTCAGACATGAGGTAAAGTATTATATACATCTGGGGCAAAATAGGTGTTTTATATTACCAGTTGGAAATTATTCAGTCTCCACTTACAAATTAAATGGTATTTACAGAGATGTTTTCTCCCAACTCAAAGTATTAGAGAATCTGAAAAGTGTGTGTGCTAATTTCCCCCATAGCCCTAAACCTTTTTTTCTCTCCCTTTATAAAGTTCATGCCTCATCTACATTGGGCCTTCTCCCATTTGGTTCACCCGCTTTTGTAGAATTCAATTGATGGCCGCAAATAACTCCCAGTCTAAAGCACTGAGAAGAACTCCCTTTAAAAAGAGGCAACCTTTTTTAAAAGTAATATAGCAAATGAAACAACAACAAAGGACACCGTGTCCACAAGTGTCGACCGTCAGTGTGTGTGCAGCTTTATAGGCCCTATATTCGAGCCGCCTCAGCACAGGCTGCGATTCTGATGTGCTGATGTTTGTCGTTAGGTGCCATGTCGTCCGTCCTAACTCATAGTGGCCCTGTGTACAACAGAGTGAAGCCCTGCCTGGCCTAGCACCATCCTCACAGTTGTTGCAGTCAGTGTCTCAGTCGGTCCATCTCCTTGAGGGGCTTGCCTTCCACTGACACTCTATTTACCAAGCATGTCCTCCTCCGGGGACGGGTCCCTGTGAGACAGTCTCACCAACCTCACTCCTTACTTCATTCCTCTGGCAGTCATGGTACTTTAAGTATTCTTTGCCAGCACTACAGTTCAGAGGTAGTCTTGCTCATTCTTCTCCGGCTGCCTTATTCAGGGTCCAGCTTTCCCATGCACCTGAGGGGATTTGAAATGCAGTGGCTTGGGTCCGGGTACCTTAGTCTTCAAGGAGACATCTGTGCGTTTGAACTGTTCAAAGAGGTCTTGCGCGGCAGCTCTTCTCAATGTAACACACCATGTCCCTTGCCTGCTGGGTCCCTGAGTGTTGGATGTGGATCCCAGTAGGACAGTGTGCTGGGTACCAGTCCATAGCAAGCTGGTGGGAAACCGAGAGAAAAGACGGCCTCGGCCGTGGTTTCCACCCTTTTCCCTTCTGCCTTCCCCGTCACGTCCTCCACCAGTTCACTCCAGAATGGATCACTGGGGTTTTTCCTTCCTCTGATCATCTTTCAGGGTGGGTGCTTACACCATGGATGGATTACCTTTTGTAGACCTGCCAGTAGAAGAATTACAGATTTAGGAGGAGGAAGAGGAGGCTTGGGTAGGTGTCGGCTTTCGTTCGAGTCACCTGGTTAAGCGAGTCTCCCGCATCCACTCTGTACTACATCATCAGTAATTTAGAGATGTAGAAATAGCTTCACTTGGTCCAGTGGTTCAATATACCTGTATACCTGCACTTTGTGTTTTGCCTGAATTGGGGTTTCTGGTTCAAAGTGTGAGATGGGCGGCAGGGGGTGGGGGTTAGTTTTTTAGTTGCTTTAATATGTGTGATAACTGTGAATTCCTTTTCTGGCGTTGCCCAACACTTGGGTGATAAACTTCCACTTTGTAAGCAGCTCCGTGGCTTTAGATATCAGAGCACGTGTTGATGATGGGGACAAAATGTTTTGAGCAGTTGATTTTTAGAGATGGGCCAAAGAAAGTATCGAATCAACAAGCAGCTCATGCGGGGGAGCGGGGCTGGTAGGGGGCATGTGTTCGGGTTATGAGCTGTGAGCATGCTGGGTGACACTGTCTGATCCTCTCGGCTCAGGGGTCTGCTCAGTTACCTCCCTTAAGCTTCTACTTCCGAAGCTTCATAAAATTACAGGAATGACTCTTATGTGTAAAGCCGCTCCCAACTCCAGGCCTATAAGATTACTCTAAAAGAAAGACAGGCAAAAAGAAACAGTGAAAGGTGTTTGGCAACGAGCAAGAGAAGGAGCTCCCAATCGCTTTGAAGGTCAATTAGCCAGAAAATGTGCTAAAGACTAGGTGCGAGCTGGATGCGGGCCCAAGAATTACCCCCAAGGTCCTCAAAGTGGCCCTGCCGCCGCTGCTGGAGCACAGACAGGCAATTACAGCCGGGAGGAGAGGCTGCAAAGGCTTTCATTAAGGGGCTTACTTACACCCCACTACGCTTGGGAAATTAAATTCTTATTTGTGCCTAACTGCTGTTTCTTTTGTCCGGTCTTCCACACATATTTCAACAGAGAAGAGCGTTCTCCCTCTCTGCTTTTAAGCAGGCAGCGTGAGCAGGGGCCGGAGCTGGGAGGAGCTGCCAGGCCCTCGGGCCCAGGAGTGTTCTGAGCACAGGTTGAAAAGTGCCACGCTTGCACCCGGCCTAAACAGATAACTGAAAGAAATGCGTCTTCATTTGACTGTAGAATTTGAATTTTAGAATTCCCACGTACAAGGCAACATGGTTTTTCTTGGATTGGCAATTTGACCTTTCTAGACAGTCAGCTGCTGTTTGGCCAAAACCCAGCCCACTGTCATCGGGCCAATTCCGACTCCTCGTGACCCACGGGACCCAGTGGAACTGCTGCCACCTCTTCGGCAGAGCAGCTGGCGGCCTCACCACTGGACTCGAGTAGCCGCTGAAGGCTTTACAATAACTGGCACCAGGGCCTCCAGGGGCTGGTTTCCAGCACGTTTTTCTATGTTTGCTCTTGTGCTTGAGTGGCCTTTGGCTATCCTGCAGGTCTGATTCTTCATAAGCTGCTATCTGTGCTTACGTTCCATTCAGATGTGGTGTCCCTTCCTTCTGGACAGACCGCCAGTTCAGAGCTTCTCGTTCCGGCAGTGTGGTGGCTCCGATCTGTCGAGTTAGAGGGTGGAGCGCCCCTCCCTTTGCTGGTGGCGGAAGCGCTCTCCCCTCTCAATTCAGACCGAACTGCTGCTTGGTGGGTGGGGCGTGTTCTGTTAGGGAAGCCATTGCTCTTTCTGCCCTGCTCTGAAGCACGTCACTTCTACCCGTGAAGCTGAGTTTGCACCTTCCAAGCATCTCCCCCTTTGTGTCTGTGGAGACTAGAAGGTTAACCTGGCTCTTAGAAGAGGAGTTAGGACAAAATTCATGCCAAGTACTTCCATCATAATCCCCAAAAAACATTAAAAATTTCACTTCAGGTTTAAAGTAAGTGGTTTCTAGCAGATCAGAAATCCCATTATTGCGCTTAATTTTTCCATGTGGGTGGGAAGGAGTGCAGTCCCTGGGCGGAGCTTGTGGTGGCTCCCTTGACAACTCGCTAAAATGCGAGCCGCTCAGACTCTTTCCCAGAAGCACACACTGATGAAGGACCAGCGCCGGGCCGTCAGGATGGGTGACACCTCGCGGTGAAGGCACAAATCCCCCGACTGGCTCCACAGACAGCGCTGTGATAAAGAGAGGATTGATGTTGTCAAGGATTCCACTTTACCTGGATCCAAAAGCCATCCATGAAAGCAGCCGTCAGAAACCAGCACTCTGTGCATTGCACACATGCACTGCACACGGTCTCTGCCGTGTTCCAGACTCTGGTGTCTCTGACCCAAGCCCTGGCAGTCACAGTCACCTCTG
The DNA here is from genome assembly GCF_000313985.2 of Echinops telfairi. Lineage (NCBI taxonomy): Eukaryota > Metazoa > Chordata > Mammalia > Afrosoricida > Tenrecidae > Echinops > Echinops telfairi. The sequence goes on along the minus strand of NW_022103899.1, from coordinate 49,354,821 downwards.
TGCGTGTGAAAGCTGGACAACAAGTAAGGAAGAGCGGAGAAGCGCGGCTGCCTTTGGATTATGGCGTTGATGCAGAAGATTGGCTATCCCATGCACTGCCAGAAGAACGAATGAATCCTGTTGGAAGAAGTACAGCCAGAATGCTCTTTAGAAGCAGGGCTGACAAGACTTCCTCTCACAGACGCTGGACATGTGAGTAAGAGGGACCAGTCCCTGCAGAAGGCCAGAGGGGCAGCAAATAAGAGGAAGACAGACCCTAAACAAGATGGGCCGATAGCAGTGCCTGCAACAATGGGCTCAAACAAAACACTGTGATGATGATAGAGGGCCATGCAGTGCTTCGCTCTGGTGTACCTCGGGCCATTCCGAGTCGGAACTGCCTCCGCGGCAACCCGCCACCGTCATTGATTCTGCCTCATGGGAGCAAACCTATCTAGGATTTCCACCCACTTTCTCACGGGGAGTGGCTAGTGGGCCTGAACAACAGTGCCAACCGGATTTCTTAACAACGCGGTTTAATTTAGAGACTCGGGCTTGGGTGTGTTTTAATAAAGCATAACATCGAATTTCTCTTTTCTTTGCAAAGAGGAAAAATTATATTTAGTGATACATATATTTTTTGCTTTGCCGTGTCCCTTGTTAACGAGCCAAAGCAAAGCTTGATCTGGACTTGTGGAGAGAGGTGCAACAGGAATCATCTTGCATACAAACCTGAGCTTTTTCTAAAACTTGCTGATTCAGAAAGTTATTTTGTAAGGTAAAATTTCTATATTCTTATCTCTTAGGCTTTATTTGTTGGCTTTATTTTGTTAACATTGTCAAGATAGAGCACATCTGGCTTAGATTCTAAAACAGTCTGGTTTTATATGTCAGTAAACATGAATCCAGCCCAATTGGAATTGACGATAAGGGAAAGGAAAAGTTTCGGTGCAGCGAGGGTTTTTCGGTATAACTCAGTTATCAAGCCAGGCCATGGTAACTTTCTGAATGGCCTTTATAAGCAGGGTGTGTCTCCAGCTGTTGCTGTCAAACTCACCGCCATCAGATCCATTCTGACTCTACAGCCTGGTGGGACATGGTAGAACGTGGGTTCCGGGGCTGTACATCTTTACAGGAACAGACAGCCTCATCTCTGCTGCCGAGCAACTGGGGGGTTTGAACGTGCCACCATCACAGTTAGCAGCACCATCGTGGTGCCACCAGATCAGTTCCCGCTCGGAGCAGCCCTGTGTCCAACAGAGGCAAATCCTGCTCGGCCTGTGACGCCCTCACGATCCTTTATGTTATTGTAACCATTGTGTCCGGCTGTCCCTTTGAGGGTCTGCCTCTATTTCAGTGGACCCTTCCTGGCAGTTTTCCCAGTGTGACGGCCGTCTGCAAGGAGACTGCAGCTAACCCAGGCACATTCGGGCGGGGCGGGGGCCTGAATGGCGTCTTGGTTCCCTCATAGTTCCTTAGTGAGGGGGCTGTGAGCCCTGTCTTGCTTCAGAGGTTTGCCTTACACGAAAACGGACAAGATGTATGTCTTACACAAAGGTTGGTGTCTTATATAAAACACTACAGAAGCTTGTCTCACAGAAACTTCTGTATCCAACATTGAAGATTTCTTTTCAGAGGAAACTGTTTTGCTGCTGCTTAAATGTTTAAGATGGGCTTTCATTGTGATCCAACTTACATATGCCATCACTACCGTCTTTAGTAACATTCCCTGGCATCGCTTTGTGTAACTGTTGAGCTGCCAACCACAAGGTCAGCGGTTCAAACCTAGTAGTTGCTCCGTGGGAGAGCATTAAAACTACTTCCATCAAGATTGAGAGCCCTGGAAACCCTATATATGGGGTCACTGTGAGTCAGAATCGCCTTTATGGCAGTGGGTGTGATTTGGGGACCTTTTCTAAGGCTCTGCATTATCAGTCTGTTTGGGGGGCTTTCTTTGTCTCGTTGGATCTGACTGCACTCCCTGCCCCTTACTCCCAAGTGTGACTTTTATCCAAACAAAGCCCAGGTTTGAGCTCTGAGGGACCCGGAGATCCCATCCATCTTGGGGCATTGGCACGCACTCCCCACCAGTCTGCACCCCTCTTCTTGTGTTTCTGCAGCAGACCTTGGAGCCATTATGTGGGACTCAGCCCTTTGCTCTCCATCAATAATTACGCTGCTCAGAGGTGGTGCGGTCCAGCTGGGCAGGCAGGCACTGGAGTTTGCTACCAGCAGGGGGCCTTGCGGTTACTCGAGCACTATGGGCCTCATCCCCATTTCCAGTTGATGGTACAAGAAATGAGTCAGCTTTTTTTTAATAAAAAATTTCCCTACAATATTGAACCTTGATTAACACCAGTGGCACGGGAGATTTCTTGAATGGAGAGTGGGCCCGGATGGCTTGGGGGTTTTGTTATTGCTCCCTTTAAAACATTTTTTTTTTAAGCTCTTTAAGCATATAAAACGATGACCCCGTCCTGCATGCTCGGAGAACGTGTGCCTGGCTCTGGGTGTGGGGCTGACCTGGGCTCGGGCTTCCAGCAGATGCTCCCAGGACCTCCAGGGCCTTCTGCCACTGCGGCCGGCGGGAAGCCACGGCAGGTCCCTGGCCTGCTGAGAATCTGGAGGAGTGAGGTTGGGCATAGGAAATGAAGGCAGCGCAGACTTAGCCAGCAAGTGTGAGGGGCCATACAGTTCCTGTCAGACCTCCATTGTCTTTCCGTTCCCTTGTTGCCATGGACTCTGTGAGGCCACTTCTGCCGATGGCTGAGTGTGTTTCCAAGTCGGCTCACTCCAGGCAGATCCCTGGATTTGTCCCGGCTCTGCGCTGGCATTTGCCCTGCCTTCCTCCTGCCTACCAGGACCCCTTCCAACAAAAGAGCAGGGTCCTGCTTCCCTCCTGCCCTCGCTTCCTTGCCGGAGTTCGCTGGCGTGTCCTCAAGCGCTCTTGCTCCTGGAAAGTGTGCGGACACACTCACTTCTGTCCACGCAGGCGGCCTGTCTGTGGTAGCCGGTGACTGCTGATGTCTCCGCAGGAGCAACGTCGAGTTGATCGTGCTCTCTCTCTTTTGCAGGCTCTGCCTTCTTCCCTGGGCGATGTGCCGAGATCTTTGCCCGGGGTCAGAGCGTCGGGAGGCTCGGCGTCCTCCATCCTGACGTCATCACCAAGTTTGAGCTGACCATGCCCTGCTCCTCCCTGGAAATCAATATTGGGCCCTTTTTGTGAGGATGGAGCCCTGTGTGTGGCACCCGAGTCCCCACCCCCGTGTCCTCCATTTCTGCTTCATGTTGAATCAAGTAAAGACTCCTGTCTGGTGCTCCGGTGTAGGTATCATCGATTCTCGGCACCCGGCCAGCATGTGCTGTGGGAGGATGTGGGGGCACCTTGGGAAGTTCTGTTTGGGTCACAGCCCAGCAGGGTGCCAGCAGACTGCTTGTAGGGGACAGGCTCGGTTGTGAAAACCCCAGGAAGGCTCCCAGGAAGTCAGCATGGCACCCCCACCTCCCTCTGCTGACTTCTGCACCAGGGACCTCCGTCTCCTCCTGGTGGATGCAGCCAGGCCATTGAGAAGTGCTCCCGGAGGGCGAGGGGCTGCAGAAGGACCTCGCGCTTCCTCCTCACAGCTGGCACGTGCTCGGCACCAGGAAGCAATAACTGAATGGTATTTTTAGGAAATGTAAATGAATTGTAGAATCCTTATTATGCATTTAATACAAATTCATTCATGGTCTCACAGTTACAGCTTTTGAAGCCTTTTTAAAAATCATTTTTTATCATTTTATTGGGGGCTTTTATAGCTCTTATCACAATCCATATGTACATCCATTTGTCAAGCACATTTGTACATATGTTGCCATCATCATTTTCAAACATTTTCTTTCTACTTGAGCCCTTGGTATCACCTTCTCCCCTCTCCCTCCATCCTCCCCCAGATGTGTTCTCTGCGTGCCTCCCCGAGCTAGCATGGGGGCGCTGTGCTTCGTCAAGTGGGCAAGTGGTGATACCAGTGCACTAGGGCATCCCAGGAGCCCAGGTGGTGTAGTGGGTTACACGTTGGGCTGCCAGCCACAAGGTCCGTTGTTTGAAACCACTCTGGGAGCCAGGTGAGGCTTTCCACTTCCATAAAGAGCTACCGTCTCTGAACCCACGGGGCAGTTCTCCCCGTGCAGGAGGGCTACCAGGAGTCAGAATCGACCTGATCGCGGCGAGTTTTGTGGAGGGACGTCATAAAACACTAGGAAGCTCATTTCTGTCCTGCGACACTCAGGATACTATAATCGACCAGTTAGAAAATCACGGTTTAAAGTCGTGAAGGCACGCGTTCCTCTCTTTGCCCGAGTTAGGAGCGCCGTCCTCTGAAGTCAAGCTTCTATAGCGCCCTGGCCTTACCTAGGCCTGCTCTTCTCAGACTGATCTAGAATCTTCCAGTAGGTCTTTCGTCTAATGTTTGAGAGAAGTTCCTAGTATTGTTGAAATAAGAATCTAAAGGAGGAGTAAAACTTTCAGACTCAGTAGAAATAGCTCTGGTAATAAGACAGAGATTAGTCTTATGGAACTCTTGCTAATAAACCTATTACGAAACACAGCCATGATACCACCATGAGCCAGAGGCAGCACTGTCCAGTGTGGCAAGACGTGAGCATAAGCACTCCCCTCCCAACTATGTCTTCGCATCCTGAACAGAGAGGGCTCACATGTTCAGCATGAAGATCTACATACTCTTACAAAAGAACGAAGTATCAAAGGACTTAAATCCATAATATGTAAACAATTCTTACAAGTTATAAGAGAACCCTTTTTTCTTTAAAATTGATAAAAAGATTTGAACAGCTATTTCCCCAAAGACGATATATGAATGTCCAGCAAGCACATAAAAAAAAAAAAAAAGATGCTTTGTGCAAAAATTTTGTTGATAAATTCGTGTCTTTTCATTCTATTTTTTCCACAAACTTTTTGAGCACCCCCTTATATGGCCATGCAAAGACTTGTATGTATATGTTCATAGCAGTGCCTCTGACAGTATCTATAGCGCACATGGACCCCAGCAGATGAATGGGTCAACAATTGAGATAGATCCATACTGTAGAATACTTCTCAGCAATGAAATACACAAGACATCATGAATGAACCTCAGAAGCATCATGCTAAGTGAAAGCAGCCAGACACACGTGGACTACTTATGATTTCATTTATATGAAATGTTAGAAGAGTCCAAGGGAGATTAGTGATTGGCTGGGGCTTGGGGGGGAGACTGATAGAGTTTTGAGGAAACTAACATGAGGCTAAATATTCTCTATCTTGGTTGAGGTGGTAGCTAACAAGTAGGTTAGATCTCATACAGCGAGGGGGATACGTGTAATGCAACATGCAGTATTTTAATAGTTCTAACTACTCACATATCAGCACCTGCAAATGCATGCATAACGTAAAACAAGCCTGGATTTTAGGATTGGCCTTTCTACTCAAGACAATTTACTAGGCCACTATCCTTACTTATACATTCTAGTTTTGGGTCCACGATGGTTCAAATCCAGGGCTTGGAACCTGATCATTCTGGTTCAACCCCTTGCTTTCCACCCAGGTCCCCTGAATCAGAAGCTACCTTTTCATAAGAGCCACAGATGTCTGCCTAAGAGGCACCTGGGAAATCTTGTGAAAATGTAGGTTCTGATTCTGATCTGGGGTGGGTCAGGATTGAACCAGTTCAACGTTCTAAAAAGCTTGGGTCCTCTGATGGACAGTGGGGAAATCAGTGAAGCCATTTGGTTCACAGCCAGACCCCTGGATGTTTGGGGGATGGATAAAAATTACTTATCATGTAAAACCCACCCATCCCCAATTGTATCGCTGCAAAATGGGGGTGGGGGGGCGATGCCATCCATCCTGCAGCTGTTTCTGCCTGCAGGAGCGGAGACTGTTGGGAAAAGGCCATTTAGGGTCCTCAGGAAGGAGAACTAAACCCTCAGCTTACCAGGCCCTCCACGCAAGGCCACCGTCCACTCGTCCTGTCAGGGCATCTGAGCAGGAGCTGGACAACCTGGGCGCAGGTGGAGCCGCAAATGAAGAAGACACCTTAGTGAAAGGTGGCCGTGGAGTATGAACCGTTAATACACTGTGAGGCTTGTTCCAGCTCACGGGGGAAAAAAATCTACCACCGCAACCCGACAGTCCTGCGTTTCATTTGTATTTTCACACAAGATCATAGTCCAGCGTTTTTTTATTCAGTGTGACAACAATTGTAGAAGCAGAATTGGAATTCTACCCCAGTAATCACTTGCTACAAATCGTAAGGATAAAAAGTAAACGAGATACCGAGGGAACGGCATGCAGCCACATTTGGTCTCGGGCTTCAGTAGGAAGAAAGAGCAGCATCTTATCTCCACAGCAGCCCCAGGCCAATGGCCACAAGGCAGAGGTCAGACATCAAGACATGGCCTCCGCCGCCCCCGTCATCTTTGTTGACCCTATTCCTACACCAGCCGTTCCGCCCACTACCTCTGCTGGGCTCCATAATCCTGTCTATAAGCCACAGGGAACTCCCATACGGCACGTTCTGGGGCATCTATAGGGACGTTAGAAGGAGCTCTGGTGGTTACACAACGGGCTGCTAACCACAGGGTGGGCATTTCAAAATCACCAGCTGCTCCGTGGAAGAAAGATGGGGCAGGCTTTCTACTCCTGTTTGGGAAACTCACAGGGCCACTTCTGCCCTGCCTGTAGGGTGGCCATGAGTGGGAATAAACTGGATGGCTGGGAGTTTGTTTTAGTATTGTTATTATTAGGGTTTGATTATGAGGATGATTATGAACAGGTTGTAACAAGCCAGGATCAGAAAACAATCCAGAGACAGTCATGGATCAACACAGAGACCGGCAGTGCTGCTGAGCTGCAGCCACGTGGGACGCCTGCCCCCTGCTCTGCCTCTCAGGCGGACGGTCTGGGATCTCACCACTGCAGCGCCTCTGGGGCCTCTGCTCCGCCTGGTGTGGCCTCTGCTACTGCAGGCAGGGATCTTGAAGGCGCTCTAATGGATGGGATGAACCCTGGAGGACTTCACTCTCTCACACATAAGCACATGCATCTTTCAGAATCTCTCCGAAGCTCCTCACATAATCATCTGGTATCTTTGAGCCCACTGGAGCCCCCGTGTCAGTCCATCTCCTTGACAGTCTTCCTCTTTTTCTCTGAGCTGCTTTACTAAGCATCGTGTTCCTTGGCCAGGGGCTGGTCTCTCCCGGTAACAGAGCCTGCTCAGAAAGGGCTGGTAACAAAAAAACCCACAGAGACCTCACTGCCCTATCTCAGCATGGAAGGGGAAAGGCCAGCGTCATCCGTCATGGAGCCGCCTGCTTCTGGGTCTGCTTTATTTCTCTATTTAGTCAAATGGCTGAAACTTTTGATACGTTGTTGTTTTAATTTTAAAAAATAGCACAAAAAAGTTACATATAATCTATCTTACTTTTTTTTTTGGGGGGGGGGGTAAAAAGCTAATCTGTTTTCTCCAGTGGCCCCCTACAGTACCTGGCTACTCTTAACAATTGAGCCTGTATTGTTTGGGACATTTTCCTAGTGTGGATAGTCTCACACACACACACACAGTCCACAGTGCTAGTTTTTCTTTTGCAAAGTGTTTCTCCTAGCATTTCCCTTATGCCCTATCTTTCTAGATCAGTACCGGTAGGTCCTAAGAGTCCTGGTGACACCATGGTTACATCTTGGATTGTTAACGGCAAGGTTAGCAGTTCAAAATGGAGGGGAACATTGAGGCCCCCAGGCACGGCTCAAGAGAAAAAGGAGGCTTTCTACTTCCGGGAAGAGTTACAGTCTCGGAAAACCACAGGGGCGGTGCTGCTTGTCCTAGAGCAGTGGTTCTCAACCTTCCTCATGCCGCGACAGTGCCTCCCGTTGTGGTGACCCGCCAACCATAAATTAATTTTCATTGCTACCGCATAAGTGTAATTTTGCTACTATTATGAATTGCCATGTAAATATCTGATAGGATGTATTTTTTTCTTTTTTTTAAATCATTTTATTGGGGGCTCATACACCTATTATCACAATCCATCCATCCATCCATTGTGTCAAGCACATTTGTACATTTGTTGCCATCATCATTCTTAAAACACATTTGCTTTCTACTTGAGCCCTTTGTATCAGCTCCTCATTTTTCCTCTCCCTCCTGCTCCCCCCTCCCTCATGAGCCCTTGGTAATTTATAAATTATTATTATTTTGTCATATCTTACACTGTCCGACGTCTCCCTTCACCCACTCTTCTGTTGTCTGTCCCCCAGGGAGGAGGTTATATGGAGATGCTTCTAATAGGTTCCCCCTTTCTACCCCGCCTTCCCTCCACCCTCCCGGTATTTCCATTCTCTCCACTGGGTCCTGAAGGGATGATCTGTACTGAATTCCCTGTGTTCCAGTTCCTATCTGTACCAGTGTACATCCTCTGGTCTAGACATAAGGTAGAATTGGGATCATGATAGTGGGGGGGGGGTTGTATTTAAGAAACAGAGGAAAGTTGTATGTTTCATCATTGCTACCATGCACCCTGACTAGCTTGTATCATTAAACATAATTAAGTCATAGTGATTAATCACAAAATAATAGGTCATTACATATTGTGACATATTTATGTTTTCCGTTCGACCCCTAAGGGGTCGCGACCCACAGGTTGAGAACCGCTGTCCCAGAGGTTCGCTCTGAGTCCGCCTGGACTCGATGGGAATGAGAGGGCCTGAAAGGGCACCTTGTGCTCTGTTGTACGGATGCTCTTCATGTGTTCAGTTGTTTTCCTCAGCTGGTGGGAGGGATTCGGTTTGTGACTTTTTACAGTTCTGCCGCTGCTCCAGTGAACTCACACACCAAGCCCACCCCACTGCCATCAAGTGGGTCCCGTCACAGACACCATGCAGGGTTTCCGGGGCTGTCAATCTTCACTGGAGCAGATCACCCGTTCTTTCTCCCATGGAGAGGCTGCTGGGCTTGAACCCCAGACCTTGCGGTTAGCAATCTAACGCTATCCAACAGGACCACCAGGGCTCCTCCAACTCACCTAGCCGTGACTCAGTGTCATGCCCACTCCTAGCCACCCTATAGGACAGGGTGTGAGCTCCTGTGAGTTTCTGAGACTCTAGCTGTAGGGAGCCCCACCTTTCTCCCGAGGTGCAGCTGGTGGTTTCAAACAGCTGACCTTGCAGTTAGCAGCCCAAGGCGTAGCCACTGCGCCATCAGGGTTTGTGCCAATCAAAAGGGGTTCTGGAGTCAAACAGGTTTGGAGAACCCTGCATTCTCTAGCCCCCTGTGGGGCACACTGCAGTCCTGGAGGTGTTGTTGGTTATACGTTGGGCTGCTAACCCCAAGGTCAGTGGTTCAAACCCAACATCCTGTAAAGATGTATAGCTTTGGAAACCCACAGGGACAGTTCTACTCTGTCTGCTACTAGCATTGCTGAGAGTCAGAATCAACTAGATGGCCATGGCTTTGACTTTTTTTGGGCTTGGTGGGGCTCACAGAAGCAGCCATGGATGGAAGGCAGGGAGCAGATAGTTTGGGAACAACTTGTCTACCATTTTACCTGTGAATGGCCCCCAGCTGCCTGGCTATCACACACACACATTTTTTTTTTTCACTTGTTACTGTGAATTGGGTGAAGGTTTCCAGAGCAGATTGACAGTCTTACATCCATCAATTCATACACACTGTTTCATTTCATTCACTGTGACCCCCTCCATGTATCTTCACAGGAGTGTCTCCACTCCTCCTCTCCCGAGCCTTCTGAACTTTACATGCTGCCCTTTGCATCTCAAACGAGTGAGATCTGAGTGTGCGTTCTTGGCCACACTCAGAAAAGACGGGAGATTTCCCATTCCCGGGCGGCCGTTCTACCCTGTTCCAGAGGGTCACCGCGTCAGCAGTGAGGTGAAGTGGATTCTTGGAGCTTCGGGTGTAGCTCATCTGCACCCAGGTCCCAGGCGGATGCCTAGCACTTCCGTGGGCAGAGGATGTGCTTGCAGGTACCCCAGCCCCATGGTGCCCCCTCATGGGACCAAGTGGAAGGGCAGTATAGGTGTGGGCGTGGATGGTGAGGCCTGTCGAGAGTGGCCTGCCTGACAAGGACGACGTCCAGGGTAGAAAAGGTGATTTCTTGGAGAAAGCCGTGCACAGGGGCGGGAGGAGGAACTAGATCCCTGTGTCAAAGGCACCAAGAGGAAGTCCTAATATGAAATCTGTCGAGCAGAGAAAACAATAGAACTGAAGGCAGCAGGAGGTGAAAAATATATATTTTTTGGAATGAAACGTATTTGGGGTGGTGGTTATGAAATATGCAAAAAAACAACCCAAAACAACACAAACAAACAAACCCAAAAGAACTCTCACGTTGCTTGACTAAAAATAAGAGTATTCTCTGATGCGATCTCCGCCAGTTGGAATTGACATGACAATTACTGTTATTTTTGTGTTTTCTTTTTTGCGGGATAGTAGTGGTAGTTATATAATCTGGTGTCAACTTGAGACTATTAGAGTAAAGGGGTGGAGTTTAGCCTGTCAATCAGGTCACAGCTTGATGACCTCGTTTGGAGGCCCGAGGAGATAAATAGCTCACTAGAAGCCAGACCCAGGCTTTCTGCTACACATTACTGTTGACAAGCCACATGGAGCTACGCTGATAGCAGCCAGAGCCCTGGAGCTGGAGGAACCATGTGGAGACCCACACCAGCACTCAGATGTTTCCACACCACTGGTTCCAAAAGACTTTCCACCCACTGGCCTGTGATCTGCATTCAGCATCATTGCATGTGTTTCGTGAGTCTGAAAAGGAATTTACAGACTGGTATCAAACATATGGGCCTTGATCTGGACTGGGTTGAGATGTTTTCTTAACATAAAATTACTCTCTGATATAAAACTCTTTCTTATACACATATAAATGTCTGTGAATTTGTTTTCCAGTTAACCCGGACTAAAGGGAGAAGTGAACGTATCCATCTGCACATGGTAGATGATGGTTTGAGGGTGAAGGGGTGGGTGTGGGTGGCAGCAGAGCCACAAATCCAGCCCGACCTCGAGTCTGGTCAATGCCTCCAATGAGGATGAGGCGGAAACAGGAAGTGGATCACCAGAAATCCAACCTTACTCCCATGAGTCTATACCAATTTATAGCAACCCCCATAGGATAGGGTAGAAACTACCCTTATGGGTTTCTGAGACTGTAACTCTTTATGGGAGTAGAAAGCCTCATCTTTCTCCCGAGGAGCAGCTGGTGGTTTCAAACTACTGACCTTGTGGTTAGCAGCCCAATGCGTAACCACTATGCCATGAGAGCTCCACAGACTGCAAGCAATTTCCCCCCGAAGGCCACATCTTAGATGAGCCAAGTGAAAGCTTTCGGCAGATTCTGGGGGCCCCAAAGTTCTCTGTGAGTGAAGAATCACAAAGAGCTTACAAGTACCGACGAGCGTGAGCACTGCTCGGCTCAAGTCAGATACTAGAAGAGCCTTGCTCCTATTTTTAAACCAAGTCCCTGTTTTTATTGCTGGTCGGAATACACATGGACAGCAGAACACACAAGCGCTTTGTACTTCTTTCTTCCCCAGGGACATCGTCCTACTCCGTGTGCCTCCCGGGCTCCGGAACACATGTGTACTTATGACAGAGGCCTGCTGGACCACCACTTTCCCCAGCGGTTCTGTTCGACAGGGACAAGACATGGGATTCTTGGAAACAGAAAGGGGTTGTCACTTCGTGCCCAGTGGAGAAGACTAATGTCCCCCCAAAATGACTCGAGATGCAGATACACTATACGACGAAACCGTTTTCAAACCCTTGATCGTCAGGCAAGGGGGAGCAGTGCTCCCTGGGAGACTGGAAATAAGTAAACAAGGTAATCTTTGTGACTCCCCCATTCCTGCTTGCGGAGACTTTCCAGGTTAAGACAAAGGGAAGGGACCCCAGGTGAACCATGGAGGTCCCCCAGAGACGAGGAGATGCTGCCGAGGGCCCACAGAGGTCAAGTAGGGAGGACACCAGAACTGGAGAGAGACTTTCTGAAGACCCTGGGTCTCCAGCCGAGTACCGGTCAACACGGGTGCAGCTGGGGAATGACTCGTCCAAACAAAAGGAACAACTCCCGGGACTCACATGGGGCAGTGGACAGGATACTCCGCATGCTGCCTCAGTATTGGGGAAAATTAACCTGAGGCTCATGTTACTGGAGGAGCCTTGGTGGCATAGTGGTGAGGCGTTGGGTTACTAACCACAAGGTCGGTAGTTTGAAACCACCAGCTGCTCCTAGGAAAAAACGAGGCCTTCTGCTCCCCTAAACGAGGTACAATCTCAGCGACCCACAGGGGCAGTTCTACCCTATCCTAGCGGACCACTGTCAGTCCGATTTGACTTCAGGGTAGTGAGTGGTGCCGGCGTTTGCTTTTACTGGAAGGTTACTTTCATCCCGTCTACCAATGCTTAAAAAACAAGACCAGAAAGAATCGAACTGTTTCCAAGAAATTAACTGCTTTCCAGAACTAAGCTTAAGAATATTTATAGTATGACAAAATGTTCCACCCCTGACAGCCGGCCTACCGTTCACAGTACCTGACGTCCTCCAGAAAACGGCCAGGCCTGCAGCAAAGCAGGGAGGTACAAGCCCTAACGAGGCGTGGCAATCAGCCCGGCAAGTGTGGACTCAGAAATGGCACAGATGGCAAACAGGAACAGCCAGGCTATGATGATAACCGTCTTCTGTATGTTTAAGAGGCCATGGTCGTGAAGGAAAAGTTAAACACGTTATGTTTATGCAAGAGACAGATGAACCTTTGAGAAGTGGAAACGACAATGTCTGAGATGAAGCAGAAAGGGATCTGCTGATTGTAAAAACACACAGCTTTCCCGTCTTTTTCATGATAGCGGAATACATGGACGACATAACAGACTTACATTCAGTGGTGCCCCCCTCCCCACTCAATGAAAATCTCTTTTCAGCCAAATATTTTTAGCGGTGCCTAAATAAGATGGCTAACATGGCCTAAGTTTAGTGTGCACTGAGCAGAATTTGTCCCAATCAAAGCAGCACCCATCTGGTCCCCATGTGGTGGAGACACCCTGCAGACTGAAAGCCCAAGCCTCACTCCTATTTAGGATCAGATCACAGCTACAGGTGGCATATACGACCGACTGTGCTCAAACATTCAGGCAGCCTCCCACCCTCACCCCGAAACTTTGAGGGGGTTGAAGAGGCGTTGACATCCTTTGAGCACCTCCATGGGGGTGGTATCTGGCGTGTGCATCCACCAAGGGGACCCTGCTGCCTTCGAGAGAGAGAGCGGGGCCAGATGTGTTGCGTGTGTGCACTGACGAAACGTCACAGCCGGAACTTCTGGCTGCCTCCCGGCTTGGCTTGTTGTGTTTGCATACCATACAGACAGGCGTGGAGAAAGAAAAAGGGTTCTTGGCTTCGTATGGCTCCCTGGTCTCCTGTGGCTACAGCTTCAAGAATGTTGCATTCTATCCATGGCCCACAGTCAACTCGCTTCCTTCTTCATGAGCATCCTGTGCCTTCTCCTCAGGTCTGCACCACAGGTGTGCCTCGGCTTCAGAAAGCCCCCGATGACTGGCGTCCGTCCAGTGTGGGGTCTCACTTTGACAGAAGTGAAGCCTCGCCAGGTGACATTTCAACAGCCAACGGCTCCGCGGACATGAAAGTCACGTTTAAAAAAGATCAAGTGGACAAGCACCTTTTAGGAAGACATCTACTCTCCGAAATGAGATCTGTAACCCTGGACCCATGGTCCTTGGTGTTCGTAGGCAGAGATCCATCTGTGTCCCTGTGCCAATAGACCTTGGTGTCCCTGGAGACCAAGACCCTGATTCTGCAAGCCAAGTGGCTCATCCCCTCAAGGAATTTGGTTGTGTCAAAGAGGTAGTCATAACTTTGCCCCCTGCTTGTTCCACCACATTCATGGGGCATATTTGCAGCCAAGGTAAGTCCACGGGTACCAACATCCCATCGACTCCCCCTCTCCCTGCCACACCCGTTGAGCCTGCACGTCAACTCAGGCAGCTACTTGTCCATCACGATTGCAGGGTTCACACCCTGTGCCTGCCGGAACCTCTTACTAAACCATGCATAGTCATTAATGAAGGACATTAAAGAAGGAATTTTGACATTCATAAGAGCCCGGATCACGGGACACTCTTGTGAAAGAGGGAGTTCCACAGGACTGGTTGGAGAAACGGATGGCTCAGGTTGCCCAGAAGGCTGTGGTTCCTGGGAGCACCGGCCGAGCCTGTCTGCTGAGAGCAGAACCAGGGCGTGCGGGTGGAGTCCTGTGTGAGTGGTTCGGAGATGGAGCAGGCCCCGCTGCCAGCACAGACTGTCACCCGGTCAGAGAGGGATGCTGGCGGCTGTGCCTCTGGACAGGGGACACGTGTGCTTCTGAAGGTCCCCTCCTGTTGAGGAGACTGAACCCTGCCCCGTACTCAGCCCTTCCCCCCACCCCTCAGCGCTATTCTTATGCATCATCACCAACACCAGTGTCATTTTGTTTTCGTCCTAAGAGTTGGAGGTGTTTGGGGAAGTCTCTCTGACGAGCTGTTTCCAGGGGTGGCTCGCTGTTAGCTGCCATCAAGGGGCCCTGACTGAGGACAGCATCCGGCATTAATGGAGCCAGCATGGATTGGGCTGGACTGGACAGGACAGTGTGATCCCAGTTTCCATTGACTGGGGTTCAGAGAGCACATCGCCAGGCCTTTCTTCCTACCCTCTTAGTCCAAAAGCTCCTCTGAAGCCTATTCTGCATCTTAGCAACACAGAGGCCTGGTTGGGTGGGGGGGGGGGGGGGGGGTGGGCAGGTGGAGGCAAGGCCACAGGTGCATCCGCTGGGGACTGCACTGGGCACCGCTCTGGTTCCTGCAATACTTCTTGCCGGAGGCCTTCCCTCAGTTGTTGCAGCTCCCAAGTCAGAATGAATCTCCTCTTCCTCTCAGTTCCCACAGCACCGGGAGGTTTTTCTCACAATCTTGAGGTTTGGGGTCCTCCATTGTAAGCCCTGAAACTGTCTTCTCTCCTCCAAGGACCCCAGGGCAGGACCCGGTCTCACTCAGCTCACATTCTCCAACATAAATCTCAAACCAAACCTGCTGGCATCAGTCCATCTCAGTTCATCAGCGAGCCACGATAGAATTCCCAAAGCTGTACATCTTCACGGGCGCAGCCAGCCTCATCCTTCTCCCTCAGAGCTGCTGGGGGGTGTGAACCACCGACCTGGTGGTTCGCAGTAATCAACTAACTCACTGCCTCCAGTCAATTCTGACTGGTGGTGATCCATAGAATGGGGTACAGCTGCCTTTGTAGAAAGCTCTGTCTCCCACGGAGCAGCTGGTAGTTTCAAACGGCAGGCCTTGAGGACTGTAGCCCGACTCATTACCATTACACCACCAAGGGTCCCCTCGCCGTGATCAGGAGCCTTAAGTTAAAATGTCCCCTTGCGCCATACAATTTTGATTTTTAGCACTTCGTCTAAGGAGATAATCAAGTGTGGACAAACATGCAGGAAAGGGCCCATTGGTTCATCCTTCGAAGTAGCTTTCCTTTTGTAGCTTCAAGGAGCCCTGGTGGCGTCGTGCTTACACGCTGGGCTGCTAACCACGAGGTCAGCAGTGCGAAACCACCAGCCGCTCCCTGGAAGAGAGACGGGGCTTTGCACTCCCATGAAGAGCTGCTTTTCTACTCTGCCCTCTACAGTTGCTGAGTCAGAATGGCTCGAGGGCCGAGAGGCTGATTCTGGTGAGTGGCTTCACCTACTGTCATCAAATCAATTCTGACTCAAAGTGACTGTGTGAAGCATTTCCAAGTCACCTTGAGTCAGAATTGATTTGATCACAGGTGCAGACAGCCTCCTCTTCCTCCTAAGGAGCAGCTTCGTATGGCCCCCACCCACTCAGCCACTGCCAACGAGTCTATTCTCATAGTAGCCCTAGATATGGTCCCCAGGTTGTCACTCTTCATGGGAGCAGAAAGGCAGCTGGTGGGGTTGAAAAGCCGGCCTTGTGGTTAGCAGTCCAATCTTGAACCTACAGCACTGCCAGGACTCCTTGGGGAACTCACCGGGTCTAATATCTAATCTAATGGCACCCAGAGTATTAGATACCAAGTAGACACTTGTTCAAAGGACCAATCCTCACTTTGCCCTTGCAAACAACGCATAAGCTCTCTGCACCGTCTCAAAGGGCAAGTTTGGGCAGCTTACATGAGCCAGAGGTAGGCCGTGCAGGAGCCCTGGTGGCATAGTGGTTGCATGTTGGGCTGCTAACTCCAGGGTCAGCAGTTTGAAACTACCAGTTGCTCCTCAGGAGAAAGGCCGGGCTTCCTGCTCCCAGAAAAAGTTCCGGTCTCGAAAAGTCACAGGGGCAGGTCTACCCCGTCCTGCAGTTACTGAGTCGGAATTGACTGGGTGGCAGAAGGGTTGGGTATGGTGGATGGAGGTTAAATTGCTCAGCTCAACAGTTCAACCCCCCCAGCGGTCCCATGGGAGACAGTCGGCTTCTGCCAGGGTCACAGCCTTGGAATCCCCAGTGGGCAGTCCTGCTCGGTTGCACGTGGGTTGCACGTGGGTTGCATGTGGGCACTATAAGTCGACCTGACTGGAGTCCAGAGCAGTGGGGTGGGGTTTCGGAAGGGCGTGTTCCTGTAAGGTGTTCATTTGGCAGTCAATGGGGAAGAGCTACACAACACAACACCCAAGTCCATTGCTCTTGCGTCAATTCCAATTCACAGTGACCCTGCACAGAGTAGAGCTGGCCCTGTGGGTTCCTGACACTGTGACTCTTTACGGGCGTAGAAAAAGCCTCGTCTTTCTCCCACAAGCAGCTGGTGGTTTTGAACTGACTTGTGGTTAGCCCAACGTTTAACCCACTACCCCACCGGGGCTCCAGGAAAGGGTTTAGTTGCCTTTAACTAGCCACACCTGTCCCACTTAACCTTTCAACCCTGTGGCATTTCTCTTTGAAGGTACGAAAGGGTGCCCCTGTGATTGGTTAGAGGTGACGTAGGAACCCCAGGATAGTCCTCGCTGCCTGTCTGTCACACATGTGATGATTAACCTTGCTGCCTGGCTGGGTTCTGCCAGAAGATACGGCCTGCTGTTTATTTCTGCACCCCGTTTCGACTCAAGTCCCCTCAACCCACAAAAGACCCAAGGGGATGATACCCAAGCAAACCCAGCACTGACATCTCAGGGATTAAGCCAAAGAAAGGCCATTTTTTCTTTTCAAAATCCTGTATTTACGTGGTACATGTAACACGAGACAGCTGGAGGCGTATGGCTCCCAGAAGGCCACTTGTTCTGATTTCCCTGGGGAAGTGGGGTGAAGAACTCCCACATGACAATGGGACCAGCAAGCTGTGTGTGTGTGTGTGTGTGTATGGGGGGTGATTTCTGCCACCATCTCTTGTCGGGCAGCCTCTTTTCAGAGTGCAGGACATGCTGGCCCACGGTGGTAATGGGTTGGCGGCAGGCTGGTGGCCGTTAGGAAAGAGACATGCCATCCACCCGGCGATGCCGTGTTCTTCCCCCCCAGCAGCGGCACCTGGGAAGGAGGAGATTGAACAGCACGTTTCTGGGACAGCGCCGCCTGTGTGCACACCACGCATGTCTAGTGTGTGACTTACACATTAGTGAGTTTGGGGCCTCATCCACCCCTCCTCCCAAACGGCAGATCACCCAGATTGTCCCGTCCACCATCTTGAACCCTCTGCTTGGGGTCACGAATACGTAGGGCAGGTTATCAGCCGTGGTGAAGCGTCACGGTCCAGCTTGGCCCACAGCGCAGCTCCTGCCCTCAGGACAGCTCAACAGCGGCTGAACATCCTTATCAGATCCTCCTCAGAGAAGCTACTGGGTTGAGTCTGTGTGCTTTGGCATTACATCTTCATCCGCAGGCCCACTGCAGGCAGGCAGCGACGTGGGAGGACAAAATTGGCACGAGGCACTTCAGCAAAAAGGTGTGGAGGGGAGGCGAAAATGTATCACGGGAGAGTTATCTGGGGGGAAAGAGGCACTTTTTTGGGGGGAGTTTTAGTGTCACAGCTTCCCAACCCAGGGTTGGCCCGACCAAGGGCCCTCACTTGGTACCGGGCCCATCCCTCAGGCTGGGGGCCATGATGTCCCCGACTCCCGCTCAAGAGAGCAGCCGGAGCAGCAGGGGGCAGTCTTTCCCCAGAGAGAAAATCCCATTTCCTGCATGGAGCCCAAGCCCCCTGCCAGGGAGCGCCTGGGCACAAGAGAATGAAGTGCCTTGGGAGAGATGAGTGGAAGCCCATTGACCAAGCAAGAGATGGCTCTGGGGATGGCTGTCTGCTGACGCCCAACTACAGAGCAACAGCAGGGTTTAAAAACAAAACCTGAACTTGGATTTCCCAGGGTACATCTACCCCATACATGTTCTCCTTGTTGGGATGAGACCTTGAAGAAGTGACTCAGGACCAGCAGACCTTTGGATCACTCTTTATTGTGCTATTGCTCACACTGCCAGTCTCAGGGTCGAGAGTCGCACACACAGAGACATTGCTGGGGCTTAGAACCAAAACAAGGGCCGCAGGAAGGATCCGTGCGCATCAGCAACCTCTTCGACGGGGGTCACGCCAGTTCGTCTTCTCAAAAGGTACCGCGGGGGATGCCGCTGCATTTTTCAGTGGGCTTCGGTCAAATCAACTGCGATCATTTTGTATAAATATTGCCCAGTGTCCTGCTCTCTGGTTTGGCAGGTGGGGTAACAGAGATTGAAATCATCACCCAAGAGGAGCAGCTCTAGGAAGGGCTTGCCTGACAGCAGGGGGTCTTCCTCCTCCACCATCATGCTACAGATCTCGGCCAGAATTTGATATAAAACAGCCTAAAAACAGCCCAGTGGTAGGTCACGCGGGTCCCAGCCTTCCTGCTATCCTGCTATCACGATGAAAAGGGTCCTAAGGGGGTGATGCCTCTTTTGCTCAAAATGATTCTTCTCAGGGAGATGTCAAAGGCCAAGATTACCCCAATGATAAGGCTGCATACAGGGGCCTTCAGAAAGTTTGTGGGGAAAGGGAATTGCAAGGTAAGCAGACTTCCTCATGCACTTTTTGAACCCCCTCCCACCCCAGCCCCCATCAACAGTCAGGAGAGGGCAGCTCTCAGCTTGAACACACTGGAGGGGGAGGGAAGGGCTCACGTCTCCCCAGGTGTGCACAGGAGGGTGCGGATGGTTACAAAACACAGCTTCTGTGGTTGAGAAGCTGTATCTTGAAAGAGGCCTTGCTAACGGTGTTTAAACTAGTGTTTAAGCAAAAAACGAATGATACCTGCTTCTTGTTTTTAAGGACTGAGGGGAGAAGCCGGGGGAGAGGGTGGGAGGACCCGTCTGGTACCCGCAGAGCACTCACTCTAGTGGGATCACTGTGTCTAACGGGTGACTTGTTTTCCAGAGAGGCTGAATTAACGATCTCTAAGTCTTCCGGTATGGGAGGCAGCCCCGATTGCTGATGAGAAACAGATTGGCGGGAAGGAATTAAACAATGAAAGAGCAACGTCGGGGTGATTTTGTCTGGGTCTAAGTCAATGTCAGGGCGAGCACGTCAAGGTCCTTATCAGGGAGGCATGCCCTATTTCTGCCCGGCCCCAGGAAGGATTTACGCCATTGTTCTTTGATGGCAGCTGAGAAGTGGCAAAGGAAGCTGACTTAGGGCTGGCCCCACGTCTGGCTGGGGCAGGAGAGAGCCAGGCATCCAGTGAACCCCAGATGTACCCCTGTGGTTGCTCACTGTTGATGGAGGCTAGGCCCCACTTGCCTGAGGAGGTGGGAGCAGGCAGTTGGTTTCCTGAATGAGACAAGGATGGTGATGGTGCCCGGAATCCCACAGAACACACAGAGGAGGCCAAGCAGATGCCAACATCAGCGGGAATGCCTAACAGCAGCAAGGACCTGTCACAGAGAAGGGTCTTCCCGTGGGCTCACCGCCCTGCCTCGGGCGGCAGAGTGGCCTTGCCACCTGCCAGGCATGGTCTGATTTGATCACAATTGAGTCACCGTGCGTGGGGAGTGCAGTTTTCCGGGATGCCGCCCATTCTGCTGGACCAAAGTTCCAGTCTTTACAACATGTTGGGCTGCTCTCCCACCAGCCTTCATGTCACATCTGTCTCTGTGGGCCAGGGCCTGTGGCTCACCCTAAATTGTACCCCAACTCCTGCCAGCCTTTGACTAGATCCAACACACGTGTAACAGGCACCTTCGGGGATGCTAAAGAACTTGACTGTGGCGTTTGCTCGGGTCCAATGGAATCGCAACTCTTACAGACTAGTGGTCCCTCCATGTGGTTTTGGTTCCTTGGATACAGCAGTATCATGTATCTCAGATATCAGCATCAGACACGCAGGTTTACGATTTAAAAAAAAATGCATCGTCAAGACTTGCCCACCCAGCCCGGTTCCTGGGCCTTGGCTCTCATGTCATGTGGGCTCCTTCCCAGCTCCCTGAGGCTCACAGTAGCCCCAGAAACCTGTGCAGCATCGGCACGAACGTGGTGGCACAGATGGCAACAGACGTGTAGGTAACAAACTTGTAAGGCACTTCGATCTCCAGTCTCCGCCTGGCCTCCTTGTTCCTGATGACTACCCGGAACCACGAGTATAAGACTTGCAGCGAGAGGTTTTGGACAAGTTGGCGGACGAAAAGGGTCACCACAATCCCCACGGTAAATTTGACTAGACCCAACGTGAGCGCGTCCACGGTGAGCAGAGGGATGTTCTGAATGATGGGCAGTGGGGTAGGGGGCTTGGACACCAGCTGGAAGAAATGGTTGATCCAGCAGCCTGTGGTCACTCCGGCCCCGACAGCGAGGATGGTGGTGGTATCTGCTCTGGTGGGGCTGTAGTATTCAGACATGGGGTAGTTGTAACACAAGAAGAAAAGCACGATTATGAGGCACACGGGGAAGAGGGGGCTGGCCGAGTCCAGGTGGTCAATGAGGGTCCAGGCAGGGTAGGTCAGGGCAATGAACAGTGCCGTGATCAGGACGCCACCGACCACGTCCTGTGAGAAGGAAAGAGAAAAGACAAAGGTAAGTGTGAGAGGCGGGCAGTGAAGGAGCTCTGGGGGTGTAGTGGTTGCCTAGCCACCAGCCCCTCCTCGGGAGAAAGACAGGGCTGACTCCTCCTGTAAAGAGTTACAGACTAGGGACAGTTCTACGCTGTCCTGCGAGGTGACTAGTCAGAGTTGGTTTGGTGGCACCGTAGGCGTCGTGTGAGAATGCTAACCGACAAAACGGCCAGCAGTTCAAACCCACCTGCTCTGTGGGAGAACGACAGGCCGTCTGTTGCCGTCAACAGTTGGAACCTGGGCACCCACAAGGGCTGATCTTCTCTGTCCTACGTGGTTGCTATGAATCAGAATCGCCTTGGTGGCAGTGAGGGAGGGGTGAGGGGGTGTTCACTTATAGATGGGAAGAGTTTTGACTCAAACAGAATTGATGTATTGTAAAATATATATAGTGTCTAACTTATTTTATCGTGCATGTTGGGTAAACTTGTAAAACTATAACAACAGAGACACACAGACATCACCAAGCTATCCGCGGTTGTGTATTTTCTCTCGGTTCTGCCCTTTGGAACAAATTTCATTTTCTTAATGCGTAGCTATGACAACACTGTCCCTACAGTCTCATTTTTCAAGTGTTTTTTAAAAATTTTATTGGGAACGAATACAGATATCATACCATTCATCCAGCAGTATTGTACAACCTCTACCACAATCGATTTCAGAACATCTTCCTTCGTCAGGGCCTCTTGACCACCCCTCCCCCACTGTGCCCCCCAGGAACCCTTATTCTACGTGCTCTTTCTACAGGTTCATCAGTCCTGGGTTTCATATCCTGAAAAACAGAACAACCTCTAACTAACATTCAAGAAGGCGACCCTGAATGACAAAGCACATCAGAGTTAAACCCCAGTATGAAAAAAATAAAACAAAAGAGCCCACAGAAAATGTTGAAAACCAGATCAGGCCCAACGTGTATCAGAGGGGGAATCGAGTGACAAGGTTTTAACCCTTCAAGTCAAGTTGATCATTTGGCTCTCCTCTGGCCATCTCGCCACTGCACTCTGTGTGGGAACCGGTCTGTTCTCATCGCTCAGTTATGAATGCAGGGAAAGCACCAGAGGTTGAATTCCTGTGTAGATCTCGCACGTGCATCTTGGGCTTCCTTCCACGGTCAGCCACAGCCTGAGTGCTTTAGTTTAGCATTTCCTCACCGGCGTTGACAGTCTTCCAATAGATGCCGCCATCCTTTCCACACAGGCAGGGCCCAGGGCTGAGGGGGCACCCTGGCTGGAGGACAAGTGCCCACTGGGGGAGCCTGATCACACCGCCAACACCTGTGGTTCCCTGTCCAGGAACCAACTGGCTGCCATCCAGTAGGCTCTGACTCCCGTGATCTCAGGATGCCAGAGCACAAGTGTGTCCCAGAGGGTTTCCGGATGTAGATCGTCATTCCTTTCTGCTGAGGTACCTCTGAGTAGCCTCGAACTTCCAGCGCTGTGGTTAGCAGCGCTGAGCACACTAACTTATGCTGCACCAGCCAGGGCCTGACAATGTTACGCAGCGGCAATAAGAGAGGACGCTAGCTTTTCAAATTTGGGGGAATTTCTGTTAGGGATGGGGTACCAAGGAGCCCTGTTGGCGTAGTCCTTATGGCTTGCACTACTAACTGCATGGGCTTTCTACTCCGGTCAAGAGTGACAGTCTCCGAAACCCACAGGGGCAGCTCTCCCCTGCCCTACAGGGTCGGCATCCACTCGAGGGCAGGCAGTTCGGAGCTTTGGGGAGGTGCAGCATGGACCTGGAGGTGCGCGGGGAAATGCACAGTGTCCATGTCGTGTTTGATGACGCTCTAGGCGCGGAGACCCCAGAACCTGACTCCTTCCACTCATCCTTCATCCCCCCTCGCCTTTCCCTCACAGACTCCCTCCATCAGCCCCAGCGCAGAGGGACCACGGGACTGCCCAAGGGCCAGCCTTTCCTTGTACTTCCTGTGGCCAGTTCTGCCCCAGAGCAATCACTGACCACTACCTCCTGGGTAAGTCTCCGCAGCCGTCAGGTGCAGGAGAATCACCCACACAGACTGCTCCCGGATGCTGACCTGCACGGCCCCAGAGTCTGCATTTTAACACCGGGTGGTGTTAAAACCTTCACGTGTGGCTACGGGTGGAAATGCAAAACCTTCACGTGTGGCCACAGGTAGAAATGCCCTCTTCCCCCTCTTCAGGTGCTGGATGGTCAGGCACGGCATGACAGCACCCTGACCTTGGATTGCCTCGCTGGCTTTCGACTTTCTTTTTCTAAAAAGTGCATTCCAGTGGCTGTTACTGAGACAATATAGCAAGGCCTAAGTGGGGGCTTTGAAAGGTCTATGGAAAAATGGAATTCCAAGAAAATGGAATGTTCCCACAAGTGTTTGGAAGCCCCCGTGACCCTCAATAGTTCCTGGGTGAACAGTTCAGAGATGATGCTTTCTTTTCTCAGTGTTCCTCCCTCGTGAAGGTTAACTCATGGCGCCCTAAGGCTTCCGTTTTACCCCTGGGCCAACTGTTGTCCGTTTGGTTCCACACACGGGTGAATCTTAGGCAGCCCTGCTAAGTGGTGGGTTAGGCCTGGGCTGCTAATGCCACGGTCAGCAGTTCCAACCCACCAGCCTGGTCCTGCGCCATCCTCACCACTGTACCTTTGTTTGAGCCCACTGTGCCCACTGTTGCAGCCGTGGTGTAAACCCATCTCCTGGAGAGCTTTCCTCTCTTACACTGCCCCTCCCCTTTACCAAACACGATGTCCTTCTCCAGGGACTGGTCTCTCCTGACAACACATCCAAAGCACGTGAGAGATGAAGTCTCACCCCCTTGTCTCTAAGGGGCACTCTGGCATGCCCAAATTCAACAGCCCAATGACTACTACCTGATCCCAAGAGCCCTAGTCAATGAAGAATCCTGCTCTTCTCCAGTGAGCGCCTCAGGAGACCAGACTGCTTTGGTCCTGAGCCTCGGCAGTTGAGGCAAATATCATCTTAGCCAACGTGGCTGTGGGCATAGATTTTACCCCTTCTGACCACACAGTCAGAGTTTCAGCTCTCAAAGGGGGTATTATAATAAAGCCTTCTAGGTGTTTCTGTCGGGAAAATAGAAATGATTGCTACTCTGGGGCCATAAGCTTCTTATAATAAAGTCTTCCAGATGTCTTCTAAAAACAATGACTACAATGCTTGAGAAATTCAAGAATACTTTTGTACATGAGGGTTTTTTTTATTCAACCACGGAATTCTCAGGTGGGATAGAAGCTCGCTGCATCACATCTCCATCTTTGATTTGGGTCTGCCGAGATGGTTTCCCCAAACCCCAAACAAGGAGGTTGTTTCGTGGGGAGGACAGAGTCACGTGTCTGGCTGGGTCCTGGGAGCCGAGTGAAAAGGGTGCAGGGAAGAGCAGAAGGCCGTGCAGGGTGGGGCAGGTCGCCCACGAGAGCAAAGAGTGCAGGAGGGAGCCACAGAGGCGGGCGGGAGGGCACTGCTAGAGACAGACTCCAGTTAGTGGCAACAGGCTTGGCTGGTCTTTAACAGGTGGATGCGGGAGAGAAGGGAAGCAGGCGTGTGCTTTGGATGGAAACAAGAAGTGAAGACAGTCAGAGAGACCAAAATAAAACAAAATGCCGCACAAACCAAACCCATTGCTATCAGGTCAAATTCCAGCTCAGCAGAGCCCTATCAGATAGGGTAGCCCTGCCATAGAGGGTTTCCAAGGCTGTCGATCTTTCCAGCCGCAGACTGCCACATCCTCCCAAGCAGCAGCTGGCTGGGTTTGAACTGCCAAGCTTTTGGTCAGCAGGGAGCGCTTGACTTTCTAAACCACCATGGGGTTGCCATGAGTCGGCACTGATGCGATGGCGGCATGGGGGTGGTTTGGGAGCGCTCTATCTCCAGACATTTAAACCAAAAATCAATTCTGACTCATAACGACCCTGTAGGACAGAACAAATCTGCCCTGTGAGTTTCTGAGACTGTCAATCGTCCCAGGAGTAGAAAGCCTCATCTTTCTCCCGAATTCAAACGCGAAGACCCAATTATTGTAGACCCTGCCCCCACCCCCATACCCCAGTTAGGAATTTGTTCTAAGAGGAAAAAAAAAAACAAGGTGGGCACCAATGTTTGCATTTAGGGATGGTTCCTGCTGGGGTACTTTCACATATACCAAGTAAGCCCCAAAATTCAATACATGTGTGCTCCGCTACAGAAAAACCAGAAAACACAAACAAATGACATAAAGAACGAAGTACACAGCCTAAAATGGACCAAAATCTGGAAGGCTACAAATCCAGCACATTTTAATGTTGTTTATACCAAAAGTGAGCCCCAAACAGCACCATATTCTTCCTTAATGAGACAGCACAAATCTGTCCCCTTTGAAAAGGTAGCATTCTACAACCGTATCTGCCTATGGTTGCACTAGGTGAGCTGTAACAAGAACGAAACCAGCTCTTCTGTAACGAGTGGGTCCACCTGTATGTCAATGTATCCTTGCACATCGGAGCAAATATCAGAAGGAAACAAACGACAATGTTTCCAGTGGCTGGTCCGCTTCTATCAGGATGTGATGTGGACTGTTTTCTTTTATTATGCATCGCAGTTCTTTCTCAAATTTGCCCCCGTCGGCGCTCGTTGGTATTAATATAACACAAATAGACCAAAGAGAAGATCTCAGGAGGGTAAAGCCAAATCAGAACGGCTTGAAGTAGACAAACACAACAAGAATGAGCCAATGCTGCTCATTGTCATGAGGAAGCAAGATCAGCAGTTCGAAACCACCCGCTACTCCTTGGGAGAAAGATGGGCGTTCTCTTCCTTCTCAGCAGGCATTACCGTCCCAGGGGCTGTTCCCCCCTGTCCCATGGGGTCGCTATGAATAGGCAATGACTTGCTGGCAGCGAGTTTGTCCTTGTCACAAATGCCAACGCTCTACAATAAATCAGCATGGCCCTCAGGACTACCCCCGGGCTAAGTACCACAGGAAAGAAGCCCACATGGGCTGAGTGCTCGGTGTTACTCCCCAGGTGGTCCCGCTGGAAGCAGAAGGAGCCTTTCAACCCTACCGACCAGCCCAGGGGCTGGGGCCACCTTGGGAATCATTTGGGGGCAAAAATATCATGACATGGGAGCTAACATTTTCGGGAACTTAAAATGCACATCCCTTTGACTGTTGTACCTAGTCTCAGTTTCAACGATAAAACTTAGTCTTTGGACAAAAGCTGGAGCTCTGATCTAGCTCATTCGGGGAAGTCAGAAGAGACAAGCAATCTAAAGTGTTTCGAGAAGAATGCTGATGATAGAGCCATGCCAACCACGCCAGCCAGACTCGGCGAATGCTTACATAAACACTCGAAGCAGCGTGTTCACTCAAACATTCCACCTTTTGGTAAACATCTCTGGATTTTTCATCAGCAGCCCTAGCCCCAGGATCTGAGTCCTGACGCTACATCCCATCACATTCTCATAAGCCACAAATTTACATTCTCCCTTCAAATCCCTTCCCTGAAGAAGGCTATTGAAGAGCCCTCCACAACACAAGGTCAGCTCGCTAGAAAGTGAGGTGGGCAGGGAACGAACAGACAGACCTCTTCATTCAATTGTCAGGAAGGAATGCATTCCGATCTTGGAGCTATGTAGGCCCAGAACTCGCTGATTCTGGCATCTTCCCCTTGGCCAGGTCCCCTGCTGAGATCGTGAAGGGCCGTCTTTGCCCTTGGCTGTCTTCTCAGAGGGAGCTGAAGCTCAGAGCCCAGCAAACCGCCAGGCCCGCTTCAGGCCCTTCTGAATGCAAGCCGACCCTTACGTCAAAAGCAAGGGAAAGCCAACCAGCCCCCCAGGATGCCCAAAGGTTACGTTTTTCATCAGAGACCATTCGGGGTTGCTGGGCTAGCACACGCAGGATGCTGCTGCTTCTCCTAGCTCACCAGGACTTCGATTTTGGGGGATCACCTAGATAAGGTTCAACAGAAGCCAAATGCAGAAGGGAGGCATGGTTGCTCCCGAATATGAATATATATGATTGCAGAGAGAGAAACCGATCTGCCATGCCATGAGCATCTGGGGAGGAGGGACAAAGTGAGTGCACCTGTCCACAACAATGTGCATCTCCAACTGAAGCACACCCATGTCCTCACAGACCCGTGGAAAGCAGGGAGCCGATACAGTTTGCCCCGTGGTGTCAGAGTGGGCAGCAGGCCCTCCTGAGAGGAGCAGTTCTTTGGTGGGCACTAGGTCACAGATACGAAGCCATGGTGGCGTCGTGGTTACTCGCTGGGCTGTGATCTGAAAGGTCAACAGTTTGAAACCACTATCTGCTCTGTGGGCAAAATACAGGGCTTTTTATTTGTGCAACGAGTTAGAGTCTGAAACCCACAGGGACGGTTCTGCCCTGTCCTACTGAGAAGCGCCGTGAGTGGGAATTGATTCTGTGACAGTGAGTTTGAAGAGAGATGATTACCCTATCATGACGGGACTGTGGAACCACCCTGCGTCAGACTTGACTCTCTAGCAACATCTGGACAGTAAGAGTTGGGATCTCCCCTTTGGAAAATTTTACTCTAAAACAGCAATCCTCAACTTGTGGGTAGCAACCCCTTCGGGGATCAAACGACCCTTTCACAGGGGTCACCCGATTCATCACAGTAGCAAAATGACAGTGACGAAGTAGCAACGAAAGTAATTTTAGGGTTGGGGGATCACCACCACATGAGGACCTGTATGAAAGAGTCGCATGAGGAAGGTGGAGAACCACTGCTAGAGAGCTGGTTCTGGCTCAGGGTGATTCCCATGTGTCACAGAGCCGGCTGCCGGGTTTCCTTAGCTGTAATCTTTACCAAAGCAGTCAGCCAGGCCTCTCTTCCGCGGTCTCGGGGTGGGTCTGAACTGCCAGCTTTGAGATGAGCTGCTGACTGCAAGCCACTAGCACCACCCAGGCTCCTCAGATGAGGGGGAGCAAGCAGTTCACCACGTCAGTGCATGTCCAGGAAAAAGAAACGCAGGGTTGGGTGTGCGTCATCTCCATGGAAACCGTTGGACTTAGGTTGTCTCCGCTTTTGCAGGTGCTCTTTAAATGCACTGGCTGGTCAACAAAGAAACTAGGGCAGCTCTTCAGTTTCCATTATGATAGAATAACTTAAAAAAAAAAAATCTAAAGGGAGAATGGGTAAGAAAGAGGGAACCGATTACATGGAACTGTGTGTGACCTCCTCCCTGGGGGACAGACAACCGAAAAGTGGATGAAGGGAGACGTCGGACAGGGCAAGATATGACAAAATACCCATTTATAAACTATCAAGGGTTCATGCGGGAGAGGGGAGCGGGGAGGGAGGGGAAAAATTAGGACCCAACGTCGGGGGTTTAAATGGAGAGAAAATGTTTTGAGAAACGATGTACAAATGCGCTTTACACAATTGATGTGTGTATGGATTGGGATAACAGTTGTATGAGCCCCTAATAAAATGTTAAAAAAATTAAAATAAAATTTAAAAAAACAAAAAAACCAAAACACAGCACTCCCTTCAAGCCGATTGCTATTCACAGTGACCCTACAGGAAAGGATAAAACTGACGGTAACTCTTGATGAGTAGAAAGCCCCATCTTTCTCCTGTAGAGCAACGGGTGGGTTTGAACTGCTGACCTTGTGGTTAGCAGCCCAATGCTTAACCACTCCACCACCAGGGCTCCTAGAATAGCAAGCCCAGTGTAATACAACGTTAGGCCGAAAGATATTTGGGTGTACTATGTCCTTCTCAAGGGGACACTAGTAGCACAGTGGTCAGTTCGATGGCTAACTGATAGGTCAGCAGTTTGAAACCACTAGCCACTCCAAGGGAGAAAGATAAGGCTTTCTACTCCCATAAACCGTTACAGTCTCGGATACGGTCTGCTGTACAGGCTTGCTGTGAGCTGGAATCGACTAGATGGCGGCAAGTTCGGTTTAGAGTTGAGCGTATTTCTCCTTAATCCACAAGCACCGTGGTTTAGGCAACAATCACTCCGCGTCTTGACTTTAAAGATTCGAACAAGTCCAAACAGCAGGCCTTCCTTCAACAAGACCCAACGTCCCCACCCACGGTCCTCATTGACACGAACAAGTCTGAGAAGGATGAATCGGCATGCTTGGCAGGGCGGTAGGATTATGACATGGATCAAACAAGCTGCCGGGGCAGGTTATAACATCATCATCAATGACTGCAGGGCAGCTTGCAAGAATGACAGGTCCAGGGAAGGGCAACGTGCTAAAAGGCACAAAGGGCACTGTCACACACTTCAGCCACTTCTCATCTGGGCTGGCCGAGGGGCCTGGGGTCAATGCCACATCACTGTTAAAGGGGTCTCTTCTGCTTGTGGAGATGGGGTTGACATTGGCACCTCACTGGCTGGGGGTGGGGTGAGGGTGAGGCTGGGCGGTTCCTGGCGTTTTAATCGGGGTTGAATGTGGAACCAGCTGGGGAGCTTGCTGATATGCTGGTCCAGGTGGACCCAAAAGTCTGTTCCCCTTCTTCGTGAGAACTCAGCTGCTAGTCTTGTGACCAGACTGGGAAGAGATTCTCCGCCTCCCCCAGGGCAGCGGCCCCTGTGGGCTTGTCAGCCAAGAGGAGCAGGCCTGAGCTAGGCACAAGCTTTCTTGGCACCTAAGCAGCTGGATTACAAACAACAGAATTACATGAATGGAGCATCCCCCAGAGTCACCTGTGACGTCCGAACCGGCAGGACCGCCTGGCTCTCCTGGGCGCCACAGGTTTGCAACATTTGGCAGGGCGCAGCCGGATGGTGTTTCTATGGTTAAAACTCCAAGCCTTGTCAGAAGTTCAAAACCACCAGCCACTCCTTGGGGGAAAAGATCAAGTTTTCTACTGCAAAGAGTTAATATTCCCGAAACCCACCAGGGCAGTTTTAAGCTGTCCCATAGGCCCGTGACGAGGCAGCATCAGCTCGATGGCACCGAGTATGGTCTCTGGTTTTATTAAATCTCAAACCTGACTGCTGTCAAGCCCATGCTGACTCACAGACACCCTGCAGGGCAGGGTTGGACTGCCCCTGGGGGTTTGAGGCTGCGAATCTTTCCAGGATCAGACAGCCTCCGCTTTCTCCCTTGCGGTGGCTGGAGGTTTCGTACTGCAGCTGTTGAACGTAGCAGCCCAGCACGGAAGCCACTGTGCCACCAGGGCTCCTGTGAACCCCACAGGGGGGAAATGTCGGCCTGGTGCTTCTCAGACAGGCCGGCTCCGGCTCTCACAGGTCTCACTGTGTGGTGCAGGAGTGGCCCGGAACGAAGCGCTGACAGATCTTGTTGATCTGGTGACTTGGGTGCTCATGGTCGGGAGGCAAAGCAGGCCTGGCCCAGTCAGGGGCTGGGGAAGGCTGCGTCCACCCAAGGCCACGGTAGTCAGTGAGGCGTTTTCATCGCACATCTCTCTTGCTTTGCAGACAGTTACACCGACGTCAACCACGGCCATGCTCTGGTTTGGGTGAGGCCAGGCATCATGCCTGGCAAAGTACAGGGCGGGACAGAGAGGAAGGCCCTGGACGAGACAGAAGGATACAGGGACTGCAGGCATGGGCTCAAACACGACGGCACTTGTGAGGATGGCACAGGACCGGGCATCTTTGCCTTCTGCTGTCCACAGGGCCTCTACGAGCCCAAACTGACCAACAGCACCCAACACCAACGACAATTGCAATCACGGTGATGGTCACTCTGTGCCAGTCAGTGTGTGTCACTGGGCATCATAATCTCCAAGGTGAAGCACTGACCTTTGTGGCTATGGTTGCCAGGTGCCATCGAGCCCATGCTGACTCCTAGCAACCTGTGGTAGTTACAAAAGTTGATGTCAATTTGAGGATACATGAACGTGTAGGGGTGGTACCCACCTGTCAGTCAGGTCACAGCCTGGTGGTGCCTCCTCGTGGGCGTGGCCTTCTCATAAGGAGGGCCCAACGAACCTCCCCCTATCTGCCTTCACTTTCCTACTTGCTGGCCACCCGGAGAGCGGCCAGAGCCCTGCTGTGTTTTCCAGCAACTTTGGATCCACGTGATGTTGCACACAGTGGCCTATGGCATGCCTGCAGTCTGCATCAATGCATGTGGCTGTGTGAGTCTGAAGAGGGATTTGTGCACTCGTATCAGGCTTAGAGACCTGAGTTGGCCAGTTGTGTTCTTGATATAGATTTCCTTCTTGATCTATGTGATTCTTGATGCAACTGTTGGAAGCCCTGCCTGGCCGTGGGCCACCCTTCCACTTGTGCAGCCTCTGTGTCAATCCATGTCACTGAGGGCCTACTGCTTTTCTGCTGACCCTCTGATTCACCCAGCATGATGTCCTTCACCAGGGACTGGTCCCTCCTGACAGCACAGCCAAACTACGTGAGATCTTGACCTCTGCTATCATGAAAAAATGCTATTCAAGCTACAAGGAGGTACAAGTTTGTGGTACTTGCGTAAGGCTTTGTTGTCGCAATGTGTGAGGGCTCCAGGCAAGGGTACAGAGACCCAGCTGTGCACGAGGGCACCGCATTACCCCTGGTGCACGGTTACGGAGGTTTCATGGGTTCAAATAAACAAACAAAGCGAGAGGACTTACAGGAAGCCCTGCGTGCATTTAAAAATGTGATGCATGGAATGGTTATTCCTCCCCCTAAGGAAGCATGTTTTAGGGTGCTTTCCCATGAACACGCATGAACACAGACCCAGTT
>NW_022103899.1:49315746-49322805 GCF_000313985.2 Echinops telfairi | reverse complement strand
CAGCCCTTCGCTGGCACTGTTATTGCTGACGGATTCAGAGAAAATCGATTCTGCATCCGTGTCGTGAGAGCGGGCTACCCAGGGGACGTAGACTCGGTCACTCACTCACTCACTCACTCACTCACTCACTCACTCACTCACTCACTCACTCACTCACTGTCTATAGTCGGCCCGGACTAGGGGCACCTTCCAGTGAGTGGAAACAACAACCCTGGAAGTTACAGTCTGTTACCGTGGGTGACTGTCAACTGTTTCCCGGGTAACCCAGCACCCTTGCTGTTACATCTCTCTCGAGTTGCCTATCCATCGTTAGCGCTCCTTAACCTTTTCCAGGTTCCGCCGCTAATGACCGAGTTGAGTGACATCCTTGACGTCGTGTTCATTTTACATTTGGACAGGAGCTCTGGGGTCACCTTTTGAAAATCATGCTCCAATCCCAGTGCTGCGGAGTAGCTAGCAGCTCAGGCCAGTTCTCGGGCAGTTTTTCGGCTAGGACGGGCAAACAGTCTGTCTGTCCTTTGGTGACTGGCTGGACCCCGCTCACTCTTCCGCTCCACCTGAGCTGAGCCCGGGTCGGCCCTCCAATCCTCTCTTCCCCCTCTTTCCAGCGCACTAATAAAGGATGGATGCCACTTCCGCGTGGCCTCTTCTTAGCTCTGTGTCTGAATCCAATCTGGGAGGCAGGACAATGACTAAGGCATTTTGCTATTCAAAAGTCTGCACGACTTTAAATTGATTCCCAAACCATAAAGGGGCAAAAGATAAGTGCTCTTTGACACTTAGCTTGTATCCATGCTGTTGCCAAAGCTCAAATTAAGGGTTGTTTAAAAAGAGAAGACACAGAGGATAGAAATCATAAAAGATGCAAGTCCCATCAGAGCAGGGTCCTCAAACTTTTTAAACAGGGGGTCAGTTCACTGTCTCTCAGACCACTGGAGAGCCGGACTATAGTTTTGAAAAAAAAACTATGAACAAATTCCTATACACACTGGACGAGTCGGCTGTTAAGCAGGACAGGCAGCGGCAGCAAATACACCCAGCAGGTGGGATAAATGTCCTCAGCGGGCCGCATGTGGCCCGTGGGCCACAGTTTGAGGATGCCTGCATCAGGGAGAAAGCTAAGCTCTCCCGCCTGCTCTGGGAACTCCTCACAGTGCTCGGTGGCAAGGAGAAGAGTGCCGTGGGGTGCCACTCCGAGCGACCCCACATGGCTGAGTCCCACTGCCCACTGGGTGGTTATGGGAGCCACGTCTTTTTCCCGAAGAACCTGAGTAGAATTGCACAGCCGTCCATTTCCTGTATCCAGAGGAGCGCTTAACCACTGCGCCTGCAGGGCTTTTTAATCTGAACGCGGCAGTTCAGGAAACTGTTAGCTCATTCATTCGTGCAATGGCTATCAGGTGCTTTGTCAAAAAATGAGCTATTCTATAACAAGAAGCATGCTAGGATAGAGGAACGATGACTCAGTCCATTTCCATGAAGAATCATATTAGCTTTCATTGTTTTTGTAAATGGAGGCAGGCTCACTGTCTAAACAATCATCATCATCATAGATGCATTTCAGAGGCCTCTGTCCATGTCCCCTCACACCTACTTTTACCACCAACAGCCACATGTTGGACAAGTCCTTTTGGGACTTGGGATTAGCAATATGCCATAGATCCCTTTTTGTGAAATCAGAAATACATTATTTGATAGTGGCTGTATAAGAGTCTACTCTATCGAAATCGATTCCTTCATTTCAAACAGAACCAGGCTGATGGGGCTAGTTAGTGAGTTTGGATTGCTTGCTATTAAACGCATTCACAAACTTCCTGGAGGGGGAGTAATCTAACGGTAATTAAAAGCAAAAATTCTGAAGCCAAGTGGCTTCATATAAAAGTTCAGTTCCATTTCTAACCAATTACACAAGCTTGGTCCTGTAGCTTTCCCTCTCTGTGCTTCCTGGGTAAAAGTTAAGACATCAGAACCTCCCTCATTAAGTTGCTGCTCGCCACCCGTCGCCATAGGTAGTCTATGTGAACACCTTAGATTGCTGCCTCACAAACCCTAAGTTTTGCCATTGTTATATTTACATGTGGGCTTGGGGAAAGCCCTTAGAAAGAGCTAGAAACATAGAAAGTGCTAACTGTATCTACCAATGGTTTATCCATCATTTAACAAGAGTCATCCTTTCTAGGCAGGGATGAGAACTGGAAACTTCTGTCAATTGGGCCAGCCTGGTTGCACTGTGGGCAGATGGAGAGGAGCCCTGATGACGGGTGGCCTGGTTAAGCAACTCAGCTACTAACCAAGAGGTCAGCAGTTCAAACCATTCAGTCTCCATGGAAACCACAACCTCCGCTGCTGGTAAGTGTGTAACTTTGGCTAGTGGGTAAGTGGACACAGTCAACAGGCCAGTTCAAGGACCTGCAGGGAAGGACACAGGGAATTGTCTACCTACCACAACCATCCTTCCAAGTGGGGTTGGAAGACATTATGCTGAGTGAAGTTAGTCAATCAATAAAGGACAACAACCCTATGTGATCAAATCAAGGTTTTCATACCAAAAGAAACTGACTTTGATGGTTTAGGGGTCAAGGGAAAGGGGATGGATGGGGAAGTGAAAGACTAGAGGGGAGACTGGGGTTACTAGGTGAAGGGGAAGATTATATCCTACAAAAGAGGGAGAACTCAAGGAGGGGGAAAAAAAGAAGGTCAGACAGAAGTGAAATGAGGACATGGCTGGAAAGACAGGGTCGAAAGCCTGGCCAGAAGAAGCAGGCTAGCTGTGAGAGTTCGGTTTTTTGGTGCCAACATGGCTTCCTAGGAACATATGGGTGGAGTTTAGCCTGTTGATCAGGTAACAGCTTGATTGGAGGGTAACTGAAATAAATGGCTCTCTAGAGCCGGGCTCTTCCTCTTTCTCCCTGGTAATAGGACCACCATGCCACTGCCTGAGTTAGCTGCTCTGCCTCAACTGTGTGCTGCGCTACCTGTGGGCTGAGCCAACCCATGGATCATGCTGGATCGTGTTGCCATGCTGTGCAACCTTACGTATTGAGGCTCTATTATGACCTGCTTCACTAAGCTGCTACTGCCTGCTACTGGGCTCCATGGTCTTGCTGTCCGCGGGCCAATTTGATTCTGCTCACCTTGCCTGCAGACAGACTGTGTACCTCCCACCAACCACTTCAATGTCTGCTTCCTTGATGGTGGACCAGCAGCCTGCATGAGAAAAGACCTTCAGTGTATTAACTGTCCTACAAAAGTGAGTTGAACTGAGCCTTCTGTACTGTCATGTGGACTAATTAGCTGTTGTATTCCTTCTTGCTATATAAACCTATCCTTGTATATCATAAGTATCCTATTTTTTGTTTCTCTAGAGAACCCTGCCTAACACACTAGCAGAAACACTGCATGGAGTGGTTTAGGAAGAAGCCACAAAATACCAGATGGAAACTGGGGCTCTGGGAACAACATAACATAAAGGGAAAATATGTGGCTACACACAAATGGGCAACAGCTATTTGACAATAAAAGCAAGTCTTGTTGGCCTCAGAATATATGTAGAATTAAAATTCACAGTGGAGGGAAAAAACCCATACTTTGTACTAAGCCCAAATTTTGATTCGATTAATACAGAGTCATGAAATATTTCGATTTGCCTTTGTACCAGTCCAAAAGCTATCGGCCTGAACCTCTTCTAGGGTAGATAATAAATTATTTCTTTCCTTCATCATCACCGTTATTGTCATCAGAA
This sequence comes from Echinops telfairi, assembly GCF_000313985.2. Lineage (NCBI taxonomy): Eukaryota > Metazoa > Chordata > Mammalia > Afrosoricida > Tenrecidae > Echinops > Echinops telfairi. The sequence goes on along the minus strand of NW_022103899.1, from coordinate 49,319,063 downwards.
AGACTAAATGTTTGTGATACCATCAGTACTAATGGCTTCTGGAGCCAGAAATGATGCTCTATTTTACAAAAGGGCAAAAGCACTCTCTCTGGGTTACACAGAAAACCCTGGGCATCATACAGAGGTGAGTGTGCTCAGAAATACTCCCCAGTCCCTTCACCTCCAGAACCTCAGCCCATGCTCGGGGGAGGGGAGGAAGTCGGGTGTGCTGGGGTATATATAATTGGCATCTCACTGGTTTTCTTTCCCATATTAAGAAAGGCAGTTGTGTGTGTGTGTGTGTGTGTGTGTGTGTGTGTGTGTGTGTGGTATTTTAAGTAGTCAAACAGTTTGAACACCCCCCCTCCCCCCAAATGCGAGTCCAAAGTCAGAAATCCGTTTCCTATGGTCTGCGGATAATTTAATATTTGAGAAGCCTTTTCAACATCCTCCAACTCCAACCAAAACTAAAACAACACTTAGGGAAAAAATGATAAGTGCACAAATAAAACCCAATACCTATATAATTATCTGCAGCTCAATCCATTTAGAGACAATAAAATAGAGCGGCATTTCAGCTCACTCAAGTCCAAAATCATGGAAGCCCCGCTCGTCATGTATTCAAATTGCAAATATTCACTGTCCGAACAGCAACAAAGATGCCGCCTAATTTCACTGTTCGTACATTTGGGATGGTGGCTTTATAACTCGAAGGATTCAACATCAGCACTGTCTGCAGTTTAATTTAGGACATCACAAGTGATAGCGTTTTGATTGGCTCTGGTCCTCGTTCTCCAGAGAACACAAGTAAAAATATAATACCCAGCTTGGGAGCCCCTGGAAGAACAGGGGAAATGCACCCTCAGAGACATACAAAGAGCATCACTGGGGCTCTGTCTGCCAGCACCCCTCCTTCTTCCAGTAACAGGCTGCGCTCTATTTGGGACACTGACCACAGCGCACCCGTCTCAACCCTAACCCTTGCTGCCAGCCACAGTCTTTGCGGTGGGAGCGCCACTGACACCTGCCCACCGTGGTGACCACGCTGGCACTGGGAATCCCAGGGACACGGGGTCCAGCACCATAGTAACACAGAGCCGCAGTCCGATGGGCGGAGGACCTGAAGCTTAGGCAGCCTCAATCAGTGAGCTTCTTTACTGGTTGGCCTCCCCATTCTGCTTCTATGGGTCTGCCTCCTAATGCTCTCTGTGACCGCCCCCCACCCCTCAAGGCTCACTGGGCCCAGGGTAGCACTGGCCCCGCCTGAGGCTCCCCAGTCCAGTCACCCCCGGGATTCCAAGTGCATACCCTTCCTTTGAGGACATGCCACCCGCACGGTGGTGTCACTGGGCTTGCCAAACCTGCTCGGGCCCCACCTCAGGGAGGGTGCTCTATTCACCACCTGTCTGCACCACCCCGGCTTCTCCTGCCCCACAGGCCGGTCACGGAACGAATCAAGGCTGGCTCCTCAGTGCTTGTCCAATCTGGTCTCACCCCCTCCCAAGCACTCAGTGTCCCTCACCTCCGTCCCAGGCCAGACTCCTGCCCCGTCAGCACCTCTTGGGTTTCCTGTGAGGCCTGACTTGCCGTCCCGAGAGAAACATGCATGAGAACCTCCTGAAGCCTCAAGCCCTCTATCTCTGGGGTTCCAACCCTCCCGGGTCTTTGCCTCTGCCCATTCTGAATCAGCTCCTCTCTCCCGAGGGGAGGGCTCCACCCCCTTGGAAAGGGAGGGCTCACCCCCTCCCACCCCTCTCATCACGATCAACACAGGATGGCTAGGAAAGCGCAGCCGTTCCTTTGGAGGGTTTTGCTAACACGCCCTTTAGGCCTTCACTCTGGAGACAACGCAATTAGCCAGGCCTATTTCTGCGATTTAGAAAACGGCAAGCCCTCGCATTCCAATCAGGAGGACAAAGGGTCCCTCTGGGAAACCAGGGTCAGCCCGTTCTCGGGAGCTTCAAGGTAGCTGCGCGCTGCCGCACAAGGAAAATGACTCTCTGAAGTCTTTTTAACTGGGCCAGTTGTGGCAGCCCGGGGGACGGCGGGGTGAATCCTAGATGAACAGACCCTTAGCCAACATCAGCCCACCAGCACCTACAGCCTAAAGAAGCATGGGAGGTACCACCCATGGTTTCTGGGTTCTCTGGACCCACAAGCCCCTGGCCTGCCACACAAGGGCACCAAGACCCCTGAACTTGCCTCTGTGAAGAGCGAGGTGGGGACCTGGGTCCACGCACTCCCATCCTTGGTCCTGTGTGTACTCTCTGCCTTGATAACTCGGGGCAACCGAGTCCTGGTCACTGTTCTTGCCAACTGTCCAAGGGCCGAGGGTCTGTCAGTAACTCGGACTCCCTGATGACATCTCTGAGATTCACTGCTGTCATGACACACACACACTACAAAGGAGTAACAACTACCCACTGGCCTGGTGAGTGAGGTAATTAAGTATGGAAACGAAGGCAAGAATGACCAGGGAGGGGAACCATGAACATGCCAACCACAGGGCTCTGCAAGCAACGACGGCGAGCTTGGAGGACAATGCCTTACCAGGACGGTGTGCATTCCAGTGTAGAGTCGGCTGAGACACACCAGGGTAGAGAACACCACGGCCATCGTCAGTCCCAAGGCAAACGGATACTGTGGAGACAAGGGATCAGTGAACGAGAGGCCCAGACGGTGCTCACACCCAGGGTTTGCTGCTGCATGCCGATGGGAAGAACAGCCAGTCCTCCACCAGGGCGGCTCTGAATTGCACATTCCCCAGACCAGAAACCTGACGATCTGCACCCATCTTTCAATGGAAGGAAGGTGGGGTTGAGGGGCAGAGGAATGTGGCTGTGCCAATAAGACTCAGTAGAACCCTGCTTTCCGTCGTGTTTGCAGTTGGTGTGGATTAAATCGCTCTGTCTCCACCTGGGTGTAGACTGTAGTTGTTCGGTTCAGTTGCGGTGGGCTCTGACTCACCAGGACTCCACAGACAACAGGAAACCCCGCGTGGCCCTGGTCCTGCACCGTCTGCATAGTCAACACCACGCATGAGCTCCCTGTTGCAGTCACTGGTCGGTCCATCTCACCAAGGGTTTTCCTCCTTTTTGCTGACCCTCCACTGGACGATAGGCAGGATGTCCTTCCCCAGGGACAGGTCCCTTGTGACAACATGTCCAATGTAAGTGAGACCCAGTCTCGCCATCCTTGCTTCTAAGGAGAGTTGCTCATTTCTCTGGAAGCCCATGGTCCAGTCAGCATTCGCCACCAACACCACCAGGCAGAGCCACACCTCGTCAGGCTGCGTGTATCGGGCAGGGGCGACGGGAAATGCTGGCATCTGGAGGTCA
>NW_022103899.1:49311729-49313817 GCF_000313985.2 Echinops telfairi | reverse complement strand
GCAAGGCTATTCACACCTCTGGACTATAGTCAGAGGGTGCTCATCGGAGGCTTAATCCATGTGTGCGACCCTGCACATGGATTTTGGGCTTCTACTGTCATTCACAGCCTTCTACACACCAGGTGTTCAGAGTTTAAGCTCTGATATTGTTCTCTCCTTTGGATTTGAATTTAATTGTTTACAATCCTTGGATAATAAAGGCCGCCCTGCTTCTTCCATGTGAACTTGGTTGTTGCCTCAATTAGATGGCTGCTTGTTTGAAGACAAGCCTTTCAGATCCCAAATGCTTTTCTTTCTGATAGCTGGGCACCGTCTGGTTTCTTCCCCACAGTTTGCTGAAACGCCGTATCTTCAGTGATCTTTTTATGTGGGAATATTAAGTAGGGCCCAAAAGAACGAATTGTTCTTAGATTGGGGCTAGGTTGGTGAAAGCTCAAAATCCATTCGTATATCTATGGTTTATATAAGTCTTTGGTTCACTTTAGAGACATCATTATCATTTTGTGATAAAGAACATTAATCACCCCCCTAAGACATACGGTGATTCTCTTGATAGTGCCATTCATACAGCCAATGGTATAGCATTTAAAACACTGTTGAGAAAAGGCAAATATACAACTATATGCTGGCTTTTCAGATAGCAATACGTGAATTGTTGACTTGCACGGATTAAACTCGTTAGTAACTGGGAACAATTTACACAGACAATGAGGGTTGGTGACAGAGCGGAACTTTCAATAACACTCATTCACAAAAGCAGGACCATGCCAAGCAGACTACTGAGTGTCATAAGAAAGCAGGGAGGGCATTAACCTAGTAAATACATGTTAGTTCTGGGCCACCATTCACTGAGCACCTTCAAAGTAAGAGATCAGAACTCAAATCCAAAGATCCCCACCCTCCTCTTCTCAGCCAGGGCGTTTCCGCCTCAGTCCAAGGGAGGATGTCAGTCCTTCAATCTGCTCAGGTGCGTTCCCCCCTAGGGTGCTTAAGGGCTACTGTTTCAGAAGCAGACCGCCTGGTCTTCCTCGCGAAGCTCCTCTGAGTGGACCCGAATCGTCAGCCTTTTCATTAGGTGACACCACCTGCCTGCACCTCTCGAAGGGCTCTTACTGGCAGCTAGCTTAGCGGAGAGCAAAGTGAGTGAACTTCTTTATTTCCAAGGTTTATGACCATCCGGACAGATCCAGGGTTTCATTTCAGAAGTGCTTTTAGAAAAATGTGGTGCGCCCGTCCTCTCGAACGGCTGAGCCCTGACCCAAAGCAGAGAATCCTGGGAGGCAAATTCAGGGCACAGACAAGTTTCAGTTGCGGGCCTCGGAGAGGCTGTGAAGGGGGGCTCAGGACCCCCTCGGCCGTGGAGGCTCATTTATGGAGATGAAATGGCTCCTCAGCCGGCTCCATGCGGAGGTTGGGACCCAACTACTAGCCTGTCAGGCAGCTCAGTGAGAAACCAGTCTGAGCAGGGACACTATCTACCTGGTTCGCCGGGGACAGCCACACGTAATGCCAGTTGTCCTGGTATCACTATGAATGGTGCCCACTGCCCCTCTCAGAGTGTTCGGATCTGGGCACTGAATTATATGGTTATTCTTTTTTATGAGGAATTATGACCGGCACTGTCAGTTCCTCTTTGTCTTGGTTTTACAATCCCCAAATTCCCTCCACCCATCTTAAAAAGACAAAATTCTACAGGGATCTCCTGATGGCAGGACCACAGTGGGGAAACTCTTGGGCTAGGGAGGAAGAAGGGTGAAGTGCCTTACCTCGTATCTGTCCATGGTGGAGATCAGGAAGGTGAAGGAGATGGCAGTGGCTCCCATGGCATGGGTGGATGGCATCCCATACTCAGCAACCACTCTCTTTTCAAGTATCACAACAGGAGGGGAGAAGGGGCGGGGCCACTTCAAGATATCCTTGGTCATCTGACCAATGTACATCACCAACTGCAAAACAAGAGGGTTGGGGTAAGTCCAACAAACAAATACAACAAACAAATACAACAGGGTTCATGAGGGAGGGGGGAGGGGGGAGGGAGGGGGAAAATGAGGCATTCCTGTTGGTGGGCAGAAGGGTCCTTTTGCTCGG
>NW_022103899.1:49308907-49310804 GCF_000313985.2 Echinops telfairi | reverse complement strand
AGAGCTTTCGCTTCGGAGCCTGGACACCACCCCCGTCTGCTACAGGAAGCTGTCTCCAGACCCAGGACAGAGCCAACTATGGATCACCTAACACCAAATCAGACATCCCTTGTTTTCAAGTTTTAAGCAAGAAAGCAAATGTCCTTAGATAATTTGTACTTTAAAATAGTTGCATGCCCGTTACTTCTGGTACGTTAGGAAAGCATGCTGGATTTAACTTAAAACTTCATCAGGACCACCAATACAGTAACCGACCTGGGTATTTTCAACCCTTAAAAAAAAGATTGCATTTGAATGATCATGCTGTCAAAGAATACTGAAAGTATCACAGACTGCCAAAAAGACCAGCAAACCCATCTTAGAAGTACTGCCATACTGTTCCTTAAGAGGCAAGGAGGTGAGACTTTGTCTCATGCACTTTGGGCAAGACCAGTCCCTGAGAAAGGACGTCCTGCTGGGTCTAGGGTCTCGGTGGCATGACTGAGGATAGCTGCAGGCCGATCTTCCTGTGGACAGCGCTCACTCCGCCCACTGCCCCCACCCAATGAAGTGACGTCAGCTCAGCTCGCTGAAGCTGGCTCTGGCCCATTGGAGTTATATCCACACCAACCAGAAAGATGTGCGGGATTCAGCATGTCTCCAAAATGTATAGATGGACCCCCAACATAAATACGGGGGAATGTCCTTTGTTCTCTCTCATGCCTCTCACCCCTGCCACACGGCTGTGGCTCTCTCTGTCTCTCTGGTACCTTCCCAGCTTGGACTCTTTCCTCTGCCCCTTTCCCTTGCAGCAGCAGTGGCTATAGCACCAGAGCCATTTAACTCTTTCCTCACCAAACTCTGTTGTACTGTTAGTGGGTCTATTAAACTTAACTTTCTCTTTCTTTCTGCGATAGCGGCTCTCATGGTGTGGTCTCTATTCCTTTTAGGTTAGCTAATTCTCTGACTTTAGACAAAGGGCCAGCTCTGACCTTTTTTTATGTGGCCATCCTCCACCCCTTTCACCTCTTCTCCTTTGATTTCCTGCTCCCTACAAACCTCACCTTGCTCAGCAAATCATTAATTAAAGGTCTTGCTCCATTGCTTAGCTCTGAAAGACCTAACACTTGGCAAAGTAGAGGGCAGTGGTGGAAAGGCAGGCCCTCAAGGAGATGGGCGGACACAGCGGCTGCAATGGTGGGCGCAGGCATAGGAACCGCGGCGAGGAGGGCGCACGATGGGGCAGCGTTGCGTGCTGTTGTGCATAAGGTCGCTATGAGCTGCAACCGACTCACCGGCATCTAACAACCACAACAAAGTAGAGATACCACACTCTGGGGCAGTGTTGCGTGCTGTTGTGCATAAGGTCGCTATGACCTGCAACCGACTCACCGGCATCTAACAACAACAACAAAGTAGAGATACCACACTCTAAGTAAGAGTTTTTTCAAGTGATTTTCCCACTGTGCCAGCGATGAAGAGCCCCCGCCCTGCACCAGTTTACAGCAGAAGACGGAAATCAGAATCCTCTGTCCACTTTCCTGTTGAAGCAGGGCTGTCTCTCCATGAATGCGCCTTGCAGGACAGGCCCGTGATCGCCGAGGAGGGGAGCAGCAGCAGGCTTAACCATCTCTGCCCTGCGGGGTGCCTGCTGGTGGGAACACAGAGTGGTGCCCCCACGGGAGGAGACAGTCCAGCCGTTTCCTCAAAAGTCCAGCATCTGCTGCCAGTGGGATGGAGCCTGGCACTCTGGGCCATTTGCCCTGAGGAATGAGAGCTTGCAGTGCAGTCGGGCCTCATCTGAGACCTACGGAATTAGAGCCCCCTCCCTTTATTCATAGGAGGAATTCATTTGACTCTGTTGGGTGGAGTACCTACACCGCAGGGCAGACACGAACCCATCAATGGCTCCAGGGAC
>NW_022103899.1:49306400-49308581 GCF_000313985.2 Echinops telfairi | reverse complement strand
GGTGCCACTGAGTCAGTTAAAACTGGCAGTGACCCTGCAAACACCAAAACGAAGCAACGCCCAGTCCGGAGCATCTTCACAACGTCCTATGTGAGGCCCTGTCCACACAGAGGACCAACACTTCATCCCGGATTCCAGCACCAAAGCTTTAATGGCCAGGGGGAGGTGCTGAGCAATGTGTTTTGTCCTGAAATGGGGCAGTAGGCCCACTAAGTTTGGGAATGTGTGGTTTAGGTGGTCAGAAGTTCAAAGTTATCTCTCTCTCTCTGAAGGTCCTTGTCTCGTCGCCTCCCACTTCCTGGCTCCTTGGAAATCTCCCTGTGTCTTGTCTTTTATCTGAACTCGTGTCTTCTCTGCCCAGGTGTTTCACAGTTTCACCATCTTACAGAAGAACGACTCAAGGTGTAGTCTACAGGAACCCTAACCCATTACCAGAGGAAGCCCTTTCCCACATGGGAGAATACCCCCCCCCCCCAGAGGCTAGGACTGACAACCCAATCTGGGGGACGCAATTCCATCCAGACCGCCGCTTGGTTTTACAAAGACGTCAGGGGGTATTTTTGGTTTAAGGGTTTGAGGACGATCTTCAGGGGATAGTCTGGGGGGCGCGACATCCAGTCTCCGTGGCTCCAGAAGGTCTGGATTCTACGAGACATGGAAATTCTGCTCTGCTCCCCCCACCCCCGTTGGTGATCTCCAGGGCTTTGTTAGCTCGTGATGGCTGGAGTCACCTTGTTTTGGTCCACTCACTGCCATTGAGCCAAATCAGACTCATAGTGACCTCCTATAGGGCAGGGTAGAGCTGCCCTGTGGGTTCCCGAGACTGTAAATCTCTACGGGAGTAGAAACGCCCATCCTTCTCCTGCAGAATGGCTCATGGGTTAGAACTGCTGACCTTGCAGTTATCAGCCAATGCACACTCCACTTTTCCCACAGCCTGCTTTAATTCTGTCCAATCAGAGGAGCGCTTTAGGGTTTCCCAGATGCTGGGGGTCTCTCTCAGCTCCTTTGGCTGCCCACTGATCCTGAGCATCATTCCAGTACACCCAGAGGTCCCCAGAGGGGTTTGGCCCCACAAAGTCCAGCACCCCTGGCTGCGCACATCAGGCCAAACCCACAGGAGAGGAAGCCTCTCCTCAGCCACAAGGCCTCCCAGCACACCATTGCTGTGGTGTCTGACCCAAGTTGAAAACCCAACCTCCTTACCATCCTTCTATTACCAGTATCAACTCAAGATTTGTCCTGGAGACCTGCTCGCTTTTCTTAGGCATCTGCCTCCTTCCTGGGAACCAGGAACAACCACATCAAACCATTACCCGGAGAGTTAAACAACCAGCAAAAGCCCTGCAGATCTAATGCACCATGCCGAGCCTTCTCAGCCCTCCTCTTTCCCTGTGCATCAACACGAGCAAAACCCAAAGCCCCTGAGGTCTTGTCTTCAGTGACAGAAGCCTTAACCTGGCAAAGCGAAGGCTGCTAGGGTGACCTTCCACCCGAAGACGTTTCCTTTCCTTTTTTTGCTTTTATTTACAATTAGAGAGATGTTCTTAGCATGAGGACAACTGTTCAAGGGGCAGTTACAGGACTGGTAGAGCTCTTTCAGGGAGAGAGAAATGCACTCTATTTCTCAAGAAGCTTGTGCGGAGGGTCTTGAGTGCCCTCTCTGGTGCCTGCTGCTCATGACAATGAGCTTCAAGTAGGTGAGTAGTCGCCCAGCGATGAAGGAAAGGATCCTGGGGATGGAGCAAGAACAGGACAGAGAGGCCCTTCGTTCCATTGTGCCTAGGTTGCCATGAACCTGGTTCCAACCACATGGCCGCTAACAACACTGCTGGGGCGGTACTACCCTGTCCTGTAGGGTCGCTAGGAGCGGGCATGGGCTCAATGGCAGTGCGTTAGGAGAGCAATGTCAACAAGGCCGGGGGAGAATGGGAGTATGGAGTGTGACTGTTCGTGGTCGTGGGGTTTCTTTGGGGTAATGAAAAATGCCCCACAATGAGATTGTGGGGATGGTGTACCGCTTTGTGAGTACGTGAAAAAGACAGAATTGCCAAAGGGTGGTTATTCTGCTACGTGTACTAGTCTATTTCCATTGAGAGGACAGAGGCGCACTGGCCATCAAGATGGGCACCGGCAGCTCCTGCGCCTTCTGCAGTGGTGCCACCCTGCCACGCGCAGCTC
>NW_022103899.1:49297002-49304211 GCF_000313985.2 Echinops telfairi | reverse complement strand
CAGCAGTAACAGTAGCAGTGGCAGTAGCAGCGGTAGCAGTAGTGGTGGTGGTAGTAGCAGTAACAGTAACAGCTGGGCACTAATTCTTCTGACAAAGACACACCTTCCTTAAAGCTTCCAGTCACGCTCTTGACACCAGGGAAACTTGGGTTACATAACTGCAACAATTGAGGTCTATCCACTCGGCTGCCAATCTTGAGGTTAGCTGTTCACAACGCTAGTTGCTCCTAGAGAAAGAGACGAGGCTTTCTACTCCCATAAAGAGTCAGTGCTAGGAACCCTCGAGGGCAGTGCTAGCCTGTTCTAAAGGGTCGCTCTGAGTTGGAATCAATGCGACGGCCGTGAGTGAGCCTTTGTCCTCAACACAACAGTCAGAAAAACAAATATTTTTGCCTGTCTCCTCCCAGTTCTATCATTTCCCAAACCCCAAATGCTAATCCAAACAACACAACTCTGAGGATGAGGCAACTCATCTGTCGCATAATTTGCTAAGGACTTTTTTTTTTAATTACTTTTTTCTCCTCGTGGGGAAATAAAAAAGTGTTTGTTTGTTTTGTTGTGGTTCACTGCCATTCCATTGGTCCCCAACTCAGGAAGACCTCCGTGGACAATAAAATCAAACCACTGCGATTCATCAGGTTGGCTGGATTTTCACCCCCGCCCACCGACCCCCAAGCCTAGCAGCTCTGCCAAAATGTGCTCACAACAGCACACCCCAGCCTCCACCATTAGAGGGGGGTGACTGCATGTGAGGAGCTGCCCAGGAACTACACGGCGTATCCCAAACAGAAGGCAAGATCCTGTCCCTGAACGACAGAGCCTCCAGAAAACACAGGCTGCATTACAAATGGGATTCAGGCTCAGTCTATCCTGAGCCAGGTCAAGCTTGGAGCAGAGCCCAGTCTCGAAGCTACCATGAAACGAGAGAAGATTTGGAGGCGCCTCACTCTGCCCACCTTCTCCAGCCATTCTTGGTAAGTTTCTGCACAACGGGCGGTCTGGCTTGTCACTGCACTGACCTAATGGCCCGGGACCCTGACTTCAGGCTGGGGGGGTCACTGTCATCCACACTGAAGGCCTGTTTTCAGACGCCCGCAAGCTTTCCTTACAGGGTCCCCTCATGCTGGCCCTGTAAGGAGATGGCTCTGGAGGGGCAAGGTCCCCTCTGCCTCTAAGTTGCTGGGCTTGCAAGTCACCTGGGTGAACATCCCTGTCCGTGTTGGTCAGAGAATTCATGGCGGTCTGATGGTCTCTTTCTAGAACGATCCCAGCCTCCCAGGAGAACCACAGCACACTCCTCCATCCGGATTCCACCACAAAGCCGCACCATTCCCGTGACAGGCGACAATCTGACTTATGCAGCAGCCTCGCATGACCCCGGCTCGAACCCCAGAGGATGAAGACCACTGATCAGAAGCACTCAGTGCTCAAGGCAACTGTCGGTGTGCAAAGCTCTGTCTGAACAGGCCGAGGGCCTTCCTGCTCACCCAAACTGAGTCTCCTTCCCTCACGCCCAACCCTCCCCGCCCCTGACAGGTCATTTAACATCGATAAGAGCTGTGCAAGATCGCCACCCCCACCCCACCACCCCACGTCCCCCCAAAAACCTCAGGCCTAAGTGTTCTTTGTCTCCAAAGACGGGTCTCGTTGACTGCTTTTCTAGAACAATTTCTGTAATGCTAGAACCGCACTCATGGGAGGGGGCTTGGGAGGAGGCGAGCCTGTTTCCCGGCAGGTGCAGCAACAGTCCCTGAGCAAACACAATGACCAGTTGGGATGCGTGGGGTGGGGAAGGAGCGCCAGGGCCGCGGAAATGCGTACGAATAAAAACCCAGTGCGGCGGCTAACAAAATTACGGGAGCCGTAATCGCAGGATGCAGGAAAGAAAATTACGAGATGCTGCCACGTCCGTCTGCTCGGAATCTGTATCTGTGCAGCTAACCGCAGGGAACAGACAGACGCTTCTATTTTTGTCACTAGCTGCTGCTGAGTGTGTCCGCCACTCGTGACCACGCTGCCCGGTTTGAGTCATTCCTGTGAAGCCTTGGACCACTGCGGTCTGCGGGGCTTGGGTGGCTTTCAGAAGTGAGTGACCAGGCCATTCTTCCTCGTCTGGAAGCTCAGCTGAAACCTGCTGAGCACCATAGCCCCACAGCCGCCTCCACTGACAGAGGTGGGGGCTCTGTGTATGGTGCCCCATCCAGGAATCAAACTCACCGCTCCCGCCTGGAAAGCGAGGATTCCACCAAGAAGGCTCTTGGGAAAATGGTACGGAAAGCTCATGGTGTTTTCCCACACACGTTTGGAAGCTCTCGCTGTATTTCCATTTTTAGATCGGCATCCTGGTGTGTGCCGTCACTGCTAGGCCAAGTCAAGGCGGTACTTAGGTGCAAACAACCGTCAACGTGAAGACCAGGGACAGAAGGTGGCTATCAACTGTGTCCACCCCATCCTCTTGGCTGCACAGCCTCAAATCACCGCCACACCCTTCCTTTGCCTCTTCCTGGCTCCTGCTTCTCACCTTCCACACCGAACTCAGAGGCATTTGGGTGGATTTTCTGGGGGGGTCCTCAACTCACTTTTATTGAGATGTCCCTGGGGAGATCAAAAGTTGTAGACAATGGGGTCCAATGACCATCGTCCAATCTGGACATCCTGGCCCCTTGTGGCGAGCATCGCTTCTGAACGCACTGGGGAACCAAGCAACAAACACCGGGGGGACAGGCTGGACTGCAGAATCTACGCCTTATTGCAGTGACCTGAAAATCAGCGGGAGATAACTCCCAGGTCTGCCTCTAACTTTATATCCCAATGGAAAAGACACTGGCCTCTCGTCCAGGCTTACTGTTTTATGCTTGGGAGTTTCAAAATCCTGGACCAGCAAGAAGCCCTGGTGGTGTGGCCGGTTATGGATTGGGCTGCTAAGCACAGTCAGGGGTTCAAGCTCCCCAGCTGCTCTGTGTGAGAAAGGCGAGGCTGTCTGCCCCCATGAAGACTGGCAGCCTTGGAAACCCTTGGGAGCAGTTCTACTCTGTCCTACCGGGTCCCAATGAGTCAAGATCGATTCAGGGGCAGAGGGTTTGGGCTTGGGGTTTGTGCCTGCCTTTTTGTCCATGGGGAGGGCTCTGGTATGAAGTGGCAGCTCTCAGACCTCAGGGATGCACACCTGTCAGACATATAATGGGACAACAATTCCCTTGGATCGGGGTTTAATTCTGCCTGCTGGCAACACCTGAGGTGGCTCTCTGCCAAATACAAAGTTCAGACATATTCCAAATCAGGTCCAAAGTGACACTTTGATATAATAAGTTCTAGCCCAGGGCGCTGGCATGGGATTCTTCAGGTTCTTGGACAACAGGGGCCTTGGGTCTAGTTAGGCTCCATGGAAGATGCCGTGAGGAATAAACGTAAAGGCATCCATTTTTGGAGCGCAACCAAAAACATGTCACCACCTCCCCTTCAAAATGCAGCGATTCTGAAGACAGAAGAAGTTTCAGAAGAGGGCGTGGGGCAGTGATATCATGGCTGATGTCAGACAGATTTTGGTTGAAAGCCGAGAATCCCAGAAAGATGTTTACTTGTGTTTTATTGACTATGCAAGGGCGTGAAACTGTGCAGATCATGACAAATTATGGATGACACTGTGAAGAATGGGAATTCCAGAACATTTCATTTTGCTCATGTGGAACCTGTCCACGAGTCCAAAGGGAAGCTGCTGGAACAGACCGCGGCGTTACTGCGTGGTTTAAAGGGTGCAACCTTTTCACCATCCTTAGTCCTGCGTGCTGGACAACTATCATTCTCAATGGTTCCAGAGGCTGGACTCTGACAACTCCGTTTTCAGGATGAAGGGAAGACTCATTCACACCCTTCGATCCTGACACAACCTCGCTGGCGGAAGACAAGGAAGACGTGAGGCATTTGCTGAGGAAGACCCGGACTGCAGGCTTCACTAGATTACAGCTCAATGGGGAGCACACAAAAGTCCTCACCGCCAGACTGACCTCATGACAGAGCAAAGAAGCGTGTGGTTAACGATTTCATTCTCCTTGGAGCCAGTCAATGCTCATGAAAGCAGCATGGGGCGAACTCGCACAAGCCCTCTCTCTAGTGGCAAGAGTGCAGATGTCACTTGAAGAAGAAGGCACGTCCGAACCAAGCTATGGTCTTTTCAGCCACCTGATCTGCATGTGACACTTGGACAGCGAGGAAGGAAGACCGCAGGAAAGTTGCTATGTTTCAGTCAGGGTGTTAGCGAAGAAACGAAACTCCAATGGACCGCCGGAAGAACCAAGCGCACTGTCCTGCAGGAAGGAGAGCTAGAAGACTCCTCAAAAGAGAGACTTAAAGGTGAGACTCTGTTTCGAGGTCCCCCAGAAAAGGCCATCGCATTTGGCAAAGAAGAAGGGCAGTGAGAAAGATCAGACTTCCAAGGAGGTGCCCTGACACAGTGGCTGCAACGGTGAACTCACACGGGACCAGGGGGAGGTTGGCACAGGCCCGGCAGTGGTTTTGTGCGGTTGTCAGGAAAGTCACTACAATTTGGAATGGACTCGTGGGCACGTCAACAACAACAACTACAGATCACATGGAATTTGGGGGAGGGAAATGCTACCAACATGTGGATATATTCCAAATATCATTTCTGGAAATCAGATTTTCTTTTCATTTTGGCTAGTCATTAAAATCTTTTCCTTTAGAAAGAACGTCTCCTCCCCCCATCCCCTCCCTTGCCACTTTGTCCCACTCCTTGTCAGCCTCCTCTTCCTCTTTGGAAGTAGGGTTTCAATCCAGGGCTTCCCCCCAGCAGAGAACTAGCTCTAACCCGTCTTTGAAGGCAGGGACAAGCATCCAGTGCCTGAGGCCTGCTCTCTGCAGGGACAGGAGGAGGAGGCTGGGCCATCCCAGATAAAGTGCAGGGGAGGAGACTGGGCAGCACTGGTAGTGCAGTTGGTGGGTGATTAACTCTCCTTGGAGGGGGCTGGGGGTCGCACAAATCAGCCCCTCCCAGACAGGACTATAACCTCCCAGTGACCCTTTGTAATGAAGAACTGCTGAGCTTCCCCCTGCCAGGAGCTGCCTTCAGGGCAAGTGGCCTGCTCTACTCCCCACTGCTCTGAATTTCCACAGTCCACTAGGGAAGGCCCTTTGAGGGGGACAATAAAAGGATGGCACCTCCCCCCTACAAAGGACCGTTTGAGGAGATGTTTCACCAGATTTGAATGATAGCATGGTGATCTTTTAAAGATGGAAAAGACCAACCCCAAGATGGCCTTCGAGTTTTAAAATCCGGCCAGCTCCGCTGGGGAGCTTGCTGGCCAAATGAAGACAGAAGTCAATCCGCAAGACTCAACTGCCTGGGAGTCTATCCTGACTCACAGGCCCTCATCGGACAGGGTGGAACTGTCCCTTCAGGGTTGCCGAGACTGTAACTTTTTTCTTTTAAACCCGATAAGTGTGCCTTCCTTATTCTTGCTTAAGTTCCGCGAATGAGTTCACTGTTCATGAAGCACTTTTAGTCCATTACTCAGCAAACAGTAATTTGCTCCTGTAAGTCCATCTTGGTCAACAGCTGCCACAGCAAGGCCCTTCTTTCGAGTACCACTGAATTCAGCGCCGAGACCATCTGGAAGGGCATTCATTTTTTCAGCTGGGTTTCTAACTCGTCGGCAGCGCTAAGTGCGGATTACATAGAGATCACACTTTGACTAAAGAAGCGCGTGTACCACCCCCTCGCTGTTCTAAATGAGCCAACGCCTTCTCCGGGTAGACTAAGTCTTTCCAGGAGTAGACAGTCTTATCTTTCTTATCAGCCCTCAGAGCGGCTGGAGGTTTTGAACTGCTGGCCTTGTGGTTAGGAGGGTAACATGTAACCGCTATGCCACCAGGGCTTCTCACTCAGCAAGAGTGGTAGCCTATTTCTAAGCGTCTCTATTTGTAGATCCATAGTATGTGCCCAGGGGGATGGGCATGGGGTGGGGGTGGGGAGGAGCAGAAGAAGCCCCATCTGGTTGGGCAGGTCCACTAGCAGTTTCAGCTAATGCTTGTGAATTTGGAGCAAGGAAAACATGCTTTAGGAAACCACTGTATGTTTAAGTAAGCAATTTTCAGAACTTGACCTCGTTTCCTCAGTAAACCCAAGTGGATGCCAGATGGAAACTGCCCGAGTCCACCCAGAGGAGCAGTTCTCAACCTATGGGTCGCGGCCCCTTTGGGGGTCGAACGACCCTTTCACAGAGGTCACCCAATTCATAACAGTAGCAAAATGACAGTGATGAAGTAGTAACAAAAATAATGTTACGGTTGGGGGTGTCACCACCACATGAGGAACCGTATGAAAGGGTCACGGCATGAGGAAGGTTGAGAACCACTGACCCAGAGGCTTCTATGATTGACTCTGAAAACTGCCGCTGCAAAACCACCCAGAGCAGAGTTCTAGTCTGACCGCATGGTCGGAAAGGCTGCCATGGTCGGCATCGGCTGGGTAGCAACTATCAGGGCGGCTGTACAGGCTGTACATTACATACCAACCAAACCAAATGAGGCCTTCTCCTGATTCTCTGCAAGTTCCTTTGGGCAGAGGGAGAATCCGGTGCCTTGCTAAATGCCATTCCGAAACACACCCTTTCCCTGCAGAATGGTTCACATCAGAGCTACGGCGCCACCACGCAGGCAGTACCTGGTGCTGGATGCTCCGCATTTCCTTAGACCTTTGTCAAATAAAAACACAGATCTGGGCTCAGCCAAAAGGCACCTTCCTGAAAACAGCTGTTGCACGAAGAGAGCCCTGGTGGCGTTGTGGTTACACGCTGGGCTGCTGACCGCATGGTCAGTCTTGACCGAATGCTTACATGTCCTCAGATCCTGCTCTGAGGAAGGAGAATGAAGGAACACCAAGACTCAAACACAATGAGTTGACAGGATGAACGGTGTCCGGCTACCACTGCTGACGGTGACTCTGATCGAGACCACACATACAAGGTGCAGGATGGAAATGTACAGGAAAATTCAAAGTAAATCAAGCCAAAGATCAAAAGGGCAACCTGTGTCCAAAACCAAAGAGGAAAAGACAGGGAAACCTCCTCCGGGGCCCCGTGCAATTGCAGGCCGCATCAGTCAGCAAGTATAAGTTCCTGGATTTAGGTCTGTCCCTTGCAAGGGGCTTCTGTTTCCTGTCTGAGAGCTGACCGCGTGTAAAGGCTCTCACTG
>NW_022103899.1:49292132-49295629 GCF_000313985.2 Echinops telfairi | reverse complement strand
GGAGAGTGGCGAGTGGTTTCAAACCACTGATCTTTTGGTTCCCAGCCCCAATGGTAGCCACGCCGCCCTCAGGGCATTCCACCATACAGGCTGGAGGTTTCCAAGTTTATTTGGTCAACTACCCCCTTTTCAGAAAACCAAACAAACAAACAAAACCACGCCAAACTCCTCAGGCCCCTGCCAGCAATTAAAAACGTTGGTTCTATAGTCCCTAATCCAGGATAAAGTGTAAGTATCTGCTTTTGCTGGGAAAATAGTCGGCTTTCCCCTCCCGGCAGAGAAACAGTCTCAGAAACCCACACGGGCAGTTCGGCCCCGTCCTGCAGGGTCGCTATGACTCAGAACTAACTTGATGGCAGTGAGTGCGGTTTTGGGGTTTGGATCGTTCCAGTGCCTACCCAGGGGCTGGATTCGCCCACTTTGGAAAACCCTGATGTCAGTAGACACTGGCCCCTCACTCACCTGCCTATTACAAAGACTGGGCACATGCTAGAACACATTTGTATCCATTGCTGTCAAGTGGACTCCCACTGGGCTCCGTAGCAATCTCTGAGGCTGCGTCTTGAGCAGTTGCCCAGCCTTTTTATCCAATGTGCTGGAACCGCCCGCCTTTCAGATAGCACAGTACATGAGCTGTTGGCACCTCCCATGAGGCTTCTGTCTCCGATGACCCCAGGTGTCCTATGGGGTATTCCAGGTTGTGACTGCCAGCCCTTTCTTCCTAGGTACCTCTGGGCAGGTTCACACTGTCCATCTTTCCACTACTAGCCCGACACATCACCATTGATTTGCATCACCCAGACCTTGAAAATTGCTCAACTCTTATTTATTTTTTTCATGGCACCTGGTCTCACTGTGCAGTGGAGCCACCCACCTTGGGGATGGAAGCAGGCTGGCATGGGCTCAGGAGCCACTGGGGACCTGGTTACAGGTGGCATGTTGGTGCTGTCACCCGGTGAGAGCCTGGACTCCACGGGCTGCCTTGCCTTCTGGGTCCCACCTGTTTCCACCTTTGTCACAGTGCTCACCGCTTCTCTGTCCCTTGCTCTCGTGTGTGGACAGTAAGTTTTCCTTCTTTGTCAGCTTGTCGCCTCACACAGGGCTTCTCCCTTTCACAGATGTGACTGCATTCCATCCAGAGCTTCCTCTGCCAGGGTGCTCTGCTCAGAATCCTCACCACTCGCTGTAGAACCGCCTGGGGAGTTTCCCAGACTGTAACTGGCAACAGGAGTAGAAAGCCCCGTCTTTCTCCTGATGCTCTCTCTACTCAGGTCAGGCCTGATCAAAGAAAGTCTCACTCACTGCTGGCTAGTAGCACTCTACAGGACAGGGTAGAGCTGTCCCTGCCAGTTTCCGAGTCTGTAACCAAAGAAATTAGCTCTTGGATTTTACTCCACCAGCCTTTGTTGCTCTATTTGGTTGAATTATCTTTAAGAGGAAGCAAGCTAACTCACTTCTGTTCACAACTTGCTCATTTCCAATTCAGAGACTGGTGGGGGGTAGGGGTGGGGCATCGTTCAGAAGGCTGTATGCCCCAGACCCTCCGCCTTCAAAAGTCAAATTGCTCCGTGTTTAAAAAGCAAACCGAACAAAACATTTCACTTTTTCCCCTTCTGATTTAAATGCCTGTGGATGCCAGGAGAAATTTAATTTTGAAAGGAACAAAACTACAACATCTTTTTCTGGTTAAATCTACGCATATGCAATGCAAACAATTCATTTGCTCATGTGTACATACACACGGGTTTCCAGTAAGACGTGGATGCTTGATATTCCTTGAGTCTTTGGGTTGGAGAGGGTCTGGTTTCTCTTGTCCCTTGGCTTCTACGTGAAGGCCAAATGGCTCCTGGTCAAAAGCAGTGGCCCAGAGCCAGGGTAGAGACCTCCAGGGCAGAGCAGACAACCCAGAGTCTTTATGGTTGTGAAACCACTATTTCCTCAGGACACTTTTCCCCGAGAAACTCACTACGACTCCCAGGACAGGGGACTCCCAAACAGCTGGTTGCAGCCAGCCCCGCCGGTGGGGCAGGGGATGACCTAGGGGGACTTTCTCCTGGGGCAGATTACATAGCGGCAGTCAGAGTTTGTGATTAACAAGGCTGGCTATCTGGAAAAGGGGCCCCATTATTTACATTATGCTACATTCATAAAACTTTCAAGAGAGGTGGGCCTTGTGGTCACCTGGTTCAATCCTGTGTTTTAAAAATAGTCGAACCAAGGCCCAGAAACCAATGTCTTTGGCTGGTTATTAGTAAACTCTGGATCAGCATCTGTCTCCTAAATGGCAACGTGAAGAAACTCCCATTGGATTCAATTAATTATTTTCATTATTATCTTTCTTTCTAAGGTCAAAGGGCCTTGCGTTTCTCCGAGTGCCACCCCTCTTCTTCCATGTGTAACAGAGCTTACAATCTGAACATCCGCTTTGCAGGCAGCGGTGGATGACAGCCCCAGAGCCACATGCAGAGTCCACTAGATTAAGCATCCACTGAATCCCTTCGGACCACTGACAGGAAAGTGGATGGATGACCTTCACACCCCTAGCCAGCCCAGGGACAGACAGTCTCCCCGAGGGGCTTGCCTGGCTGTGTCCTTGATAGAGACCACCACACAGGGGACCAGAGTCATGAGTCATGCCCTATGAACCACACCCTGCCTGCCTTGACCAGAAGGCCCTGGATCAATTTTGTAAACTCTTCTGCCTACCCTAATGTGTATGTCTCCATCAGGGGCCCTTCCCAAGCCTGTGGCTCCACCTGTAACAATGATATTGTATGGATCTGCTGCCTGTCATGCTTTTGTGACACTTTCCTTTGGCTCTCATGTCCTTTCTAAAGCTTGGGAGAGCCTTGGGGGTGTCATGGTTTACACACTGGGCTACAATCCGCAAGGTCAGCAGTTTGAAACTACCACCAGTCCTCCAGAGAAAGATGGGTCCTGCTCCGCAAAAAGTTGTAATCTCAGAAACGCATGGGGGCAGTTTGGGTCGCTTGAATTAGCATCCTATCCACTACATGGTGGTGAGCTTGGTTTCAGAGTTTTTATCTCAGCAAACCCTTGGGTGCCATTGTGACCTTGAGTTAATGGTCTTCCTCATCCCAACGCTGTCTGTGTCTTCATCCTTTCTTTGGCCTGTCTGTGCTTTTATAAATGTTTTCCTTAAATTATATTTGAGATGTGGGGTCTCCTTTGTATCCTAAGGAGCCCTGGAGGCATCATGGTTGTGCGTAGGGCTGCAACCACCAGGCCAGTGGTTGGAAACCACCCAATGCTCCCAGGGAGAGAGACGAGGCTGTCTGCTTCCGTGAAGAGCTACAGTCTCAGAAATGCCCAGGGGCAGTTCGACCCTGTCCTGTAGGGCAGCTACTGGTCACCATAGACTTGATGGCAGTGAGTTTGGATAGCTGGGGTTTGTACTCTAAAATGCATTTTAATTACAAGTCACGTCTAATCTGACAGCAAACCATTTGTCACAAAGCAGCCTATAAGCTGCAGAC
>NW_022103899.1:49273896-49291525 GCF_000313985.2 Echinops telfairi | reverse complement strand
TCTCCCTCACTTCTGCTCCCCTCAGCTGCTTTGCAAAGCAGAATAAGGAAGTGGAGCCTGCAGTCTGGGGAAACACACTTCCAGGATTAGCAGGCCTGTCCATAATCAAAAGTCCTGAAGCCCTGATCCCCCTGCTCAGTTCTGGGATGTTCTGATCTTCCAAAACTCAAACCAAACTCACTGCCACTGAGTTGATTCTGACTCATAGCGCCCCCAGAGGCCAGGGCAGAACGGGCCCTGTGGAGCTTTTGAATGGAAAGCCTTGAGCACCACACCCACTCAAGGCTATAACTCTTTATGGGAGCAGAAAGCCTCAATTTTCTTCCAAGGAGCACCTGCTGGGTTTGAACTGCTGACCTTGTGGTTAGCATCCCAACAAGGAACCCACTACACCACTCTTCCAGGTGTGTGTGAACCTAGGACACAGAGTCTGACAAGTGGAAGGGACGCAGCACAGGGGATGGGAAAAGGGGCACCAGGAAAACGTGTGACACTAGACTTTGTAGGTAGAGGACCCCAGCAAAGACACCGTCCTGCTATGAAGAGCTCTCCCAGCCAGACAGGCAAGGCTTTCTAAATGTCGTGTGTGTGTGTGTGTGTGTGTGTGTGTGTGTCTTGGGCGGGAGGGGAAGGAGTAAAATGTACCCTTATAAGGCCAGCTACTTCACCCCCTAGGATGCCGTTTTCCATTTGTGAAACGGGGCCCTTATAGGGCAAGCCTGAGAACCACAGCCACTCGGAAGCAACTTGGCACTTTGAAATGGTACTGACCGGCGAACAGTAGGGTTGTTAAATTTATTTTTTTAATATATATATTTTCATCTTAAAGGAGGGCTGCCTGGGCCCATTGACTTAGCTCTTTCTGTTTCCTTTCATTTCTTACGAATGAATGGGAGGATATGCTAGAGAATCCAGTCCAGAGTCCTAAAAACCCTTCGGGACTGACTTGCCTTCATATAATAAGGAAGCAGGCTCAATCATATGCACCCTGGTGCCACAGTGGGCTTCACACTGAGCTGCTAACCACAGGTTGGTGGTTTGAACACAGTCATCACTCCATGGGAGAAAAACAAGGCTGTCTACTCCAATGAAGATATAGAGTCCCAGAATCCTACAGAGTCAGTCCTATTTGGTCCCAAAGGGTCGCTGTGAGTCAGATTGACTCAATGGCAGTGAGAGAGAGCTGGCCAAATTCAGAAAGAAAGTCTAAGCTCTGTCCTCCCAGGAGACTGCCTCTTTTTCAAACCAACCTCAAATCCCTGTCCCTATTGTCCCTACGGGAGCCATGTTGGCACAAAAAACCTAACTAGCACATAATGCCACCAAGTCGATTATTATTCTTAATGACCCTATAGGACAGCCTAGAACTGTTCCATCGGATCTCTGAGAGTGTAAATATTTACAAAGCAGACAGTCTTTTTCTCCCAAGGAGTGTCCGATGAGTTTTAACTAATGCTTAATTAGCTGCACCACAAGGGTCCTTTTCGAGTCTGGCTAGAACCGAGAAAGGCTATTTATTTCCCTTGATAAGGCATTCAAAGCTGGCGCAGAGCCCAAGGGAGGGGAGGACGAATCCCACACTGAGACTCTGTGCAGCCTTAAGTGGGGTGCACCATGGAGCAGCTATTGCTCACAGATGTCCTGCCTCCTGCCCCGGCGTTCCGAACCACTGTACTCCTGTGTTGCTGTGGGGCCTTGATGTGCCCCCCACAACAGGAAGCGGTGCCCGGTTCTAAGCCCTCCTCACCACAGTAGGTAAGTTCAGGCCCATTGCTGCAGGCTCCCTGTCAATTCATCTCCGTGAGGGTCTTCTTCTTTTCCCCTGACCGCCTTCCGGTGGGGCAGTGGTGAGGCATCTGGCTGCTAACCATGAGGTCACCAGTTCGAAACCACCAGCGGCACGGCAGGAGAAAGGGAGAAAGACGAGGTATTCTACTGCCATAAAAAGTTAGTTTTGGCAACCCGCAGGAGAGGGTCACTCTGAGTTGGGATCAGAGAGACACCCTAATTCAAATGTCTCACTTCGCATCGGGCTGCCTTTCACTGTCCAGCTTTCGCACCCGCCGGAGGTGATTTCCACGCAAAAGCACGGCTTGCGCAGTCGCCCCGGGGCTAGTTAAGCACCGTCCTCTGGTCCACGTGCAGGCACACGGAGTGCGTGGAAGCCCCTGTCTTTGCGGTGGAATCCATTCTCTGCTGTGGCCCACAAAGCATTCACGCGTTCACCATGCCAAGTGACAAATCATTAGAAGTCGTGCTCACGGGGCCTGTGGGGAGAGCGGGTCTGTATCGGAAAGGACTGTCATTCTGCTAGATGGGAGGAAAAAAAGCCGGCTGTGTCACTGCCACCCTGGAGGGGGTGGGGGAGCGTTCGAGGAGGAGAGGATTGGGGAGAATGTGGGCACCTTTGCAGCCAGTTCATCAGGCAGAGAAAGGACCCTTTACAGGATGACCACCCTTTACAGGTGGTCATGAAAGAGACCCGAAGGTCTCGCTTTCACGATGAGGGTCCCGTTTGCAGGCTGGCTTTTGGTTTTGTTTCTGTTTAACCAACACTCAACTCAAAACTTTTCTTTCTTATGTTTCAAAAGCCAGCTCAAAACAGTTTGCCTAACAAACCCCCTAGAGACAGTCACTTAATATTTAACTCAGGCCAAATTACAGATGCAACTTCAGACGGAGGGGGCAGAATCTCTGACGCCTCATTCTGCTCCATTCAATGCAAGTCCGTGAGGGTTACAGTCTGGCCATTGTGGGGTACTTTTAAAGACTCATTCATCTCCAGCAAGAACCAATTTAACAAGCGGGGCGGTCGTTTGAAGTGGATGGGGCAGTATTGGTTTAAACAGAGGATTAGGAGGCAATCACATTTAAAGTCATCTTTTGGCACTAAAATTGACCCCGGCTCGGGTTGTGATTACAGGGATGGGGACAGGCATCCTTCCTCGGCACCCTTCCCAGGTGACAGACTCCCTGGAGATAGTCCGATGCAGTCCGCCCACATCGGAAGAGACACAGGTCTATTTCCACATCTGAGAACAAAGTTCACTTTCTAATGAGATTGTTTTATAAAGCGATACCTTAAGCTCTCCTGCAGTTAGGCTGTTTGGATGATAGGGGCACACCTGAAAGGTGAAACTAAGTCTGCTTTAAATCGTATGAAGGGTGTCAGCAGTTCGAGCCCTCCAGCTACTCTGTAAGGAAGTGAGGATGCTTTGTTTCAGTAAAGATTTACAGCCTTGGAAACCCACAGAGGCAGTTCTGCCCTGTCTTATAAGGTCCCTATTCGTCAGAATTGACCCAATGGCTGGGAGTTTGGCTTTTGTTTATTTTTTAACCTATATCTACCTGACTTCTGTTGACACCCCCCACCCCAGGCGGGTTTGCAATGTCTGGTTGTCAGAAGTAGAGCAACGGCCCTTCCTTCTAAGGAGCTCCTGGGTGGCCTCAAACCGCCAACCTTTCCCTTAGCAGCTGGCTCTGTTAACCCTCCTCCCTCCCGAGGGGTCTCATCGATGTATCACCAGCAGATACTGATAGATCAGTCTGCAGAGTGCTCCGTAGAGGCAAGGAGGGTGAGACTTCCTGTCAAAGACATGCCAGGAGAGACCAGTCCCTGGAGAAGGACATCATGCTCAGTAGAGTAGAGGGGCATCGAAAGCGAGACGGCCCTCCATGAGAGGGCCTGACCAGCAGCTGCAGCAATGGGCTCAAGCATGGGAACACCAGGACGGGGAGCGTTTCATGATGTCTACCGTACGTCGGGTTGCTAGGAGTCGGCATCGACTGGATGTGCCCCGCAACAACAACACAGAGTTCGTTGTCCATCATTGGGAGTGTGAGAGAGATGGCAAAAGACCATTTTAAGCTCAGCCCCCCAGTATAGGGGTATTGGGCTTGGGACAGAAGGGCTTGCCCCAAAGGATTTGCTTTTGGGCTTGGGACAGAAGGGCTTGCCCCAAAGGATTTGCTTTTGTTTTCTTGGCTCCCCTATCACCAACACTTGGATTCTACCCAAAAGGAAAAAGGAACAAAAATTACTTTTGCCAAACGAGTAAGCTTTACATTCTGGCAATTGTGTTGAAGGCACAACAGCAGGCAGTCGAATGGATAATGAACGCTTTAGCCACGGGTTTGATCCGCCCACCGTGGATGCATTCGCAACACGAGGCACGAGAATCGAAGCCACATCAGCACTTGGTCTGCCGTGGAGCGCGAGGCCTCTCACTGCTTCCTCACGATATCCACCTCCATTCGAGTGCCACGAGGCAGGCACATACGAAGGTCCACGGCGTGTCTCTGTTTCCTAAGCGCTGTTATGCTCAGAACCGTGAGAGACGTTCACGAACAGAAATGTAGCTTCTCCCAGCCCAGGAGGCAAATGAGCCAAACTCGGAGCAAGGCTTTCGTTAAGGAAAGGCTTTGCCCTCTGTATTGGCTCTGGGCGAAAGGCCTTGTCTCTTTTCAGCTCCTGCTTCCTGGCTCCTTCTTGTGGTCAGTGTTCTTTCTCTGTGTCCAATCTGCTCTTTTGTATAACTTCAAAGGAGCATTGGTGGTATGACCGGGTAAGTATCAGGCTGCTAAATCACCACAAGGTCAGCAGTTCAAAGCCAAAATGACTTAGGGAGAAAAACTGCTCCGAGAGAGGGAAATGAAGATTCTGCTCCTATCAAGAGCAACAGCCTGGGAAATCCCATAGTGCTGTCCTACTGTGTCCTGTTGCAACCTTATGAGTTATCATCCACTCTCTGGCAGTAGGCTTGGGTGACATTTCAAAGGATCAAGACACACCTTACACTGACAGGGTCTCGTGAATTTAACGAATGGAAAATAGCAGCATGCATTCTGAGTGGCATTTATGACACACATTTGGGAGAGGGGACAGAACTCAATTGATAAAATTATGTGATAAGCCCCAACCCCAACCATCCCAGGATCACAAGTCAAGTCATTTTAAACCGAAGGACACTACAGTTCGAAGGACTACTTGTCTTGAACAAGGTTTCATGGGTAGAATAACAGTCTAAGTTTCTTAGTCTCTAGAGCAGTGGTTCTCAACCTCCCTAAGGCCATGACCCTTTAATATAGCTCCTGTGTGGTGATTCCACAACCATAAAATTATTTTCATTGCTGCTTTATCACTGTCATTTTGCTACTGTTATGAATTGGGCAACCCCCGTGAAAGGGTTGTTTGACCCCCAAAGGGGTCATGACCCACAGGTTGAGAACCGCTGCTCTACAGAGATTTACCACCTACTTCCAAACACATCACCTTCTCACTCACTGCCATCAAGTCAACGACAGCTCATAGGGACCCTGCCCTACGGACAGGGTGGAACTGCCTCGGTGAGTTTCCACGACTGTAACTTTTTATAGGAATAGAAAGCCCCATCTTTCTCTTGTGGAGCGACTGGTGGTTTTGAACTGCTGGCTTTGCAGATCACATCTGAATGAGTAGCCACTACACCACCAGGGCTCCTTAATGCCTTCTTTGGGTCCTGTTACTAGAACGCACCATCAAGTTAGTTCTGACTCACAGCAACCTGATGTATAACAGAAGGCAACACTGCCCAGTCTTGTTCTATCCCCGCGTTTGATGCAACGCTTGAGCCTATTGTTGCAGCCACTGTGTCAATCCATCTCATTGAAGGCCTTCCTCTTTTTCACTGACCTTCTGCTTTACCAAGTATGATGTCCTTTACCAGGGGCTAGTCTCTCCTGTCAAAGTATGTGAGACAAAGTCTTAACCATCCTCGCTTCTAAGGAGAATTCTGGTTGTATTTCTTCCAAAACAGATTTGTTTGTTCTTTTAGCAATCCATGATGCTTTAAATATTCTTTTGCTAGCACCAAAATTCAAATACACCGATTGTTCTTTGGTCTTTCTTATTCATAGGCCAACTTTTTATATGCATACGATGCAATTGAAAATACCATGGCTTGGGTCAGACACACCTTAGTCCTTGCTCTTCAATGTGTAAAAGAAGACATAATGGCAGGTTTGTGCCCAATGCAATCTGTCATTGATTTTGTGACAGCTGCTTCTATAAGCATTGATTGTAGCTCGAAGTCAGATGGAATTCTAGACCATCTCAATCATTTCTCCCTTTATCACAATGTTACGTACTCGTCCAGTTGGGTCAATTTTTATTGTCGTTACGTTGAGTTATAATTCATTCTGAAGGCTGCAGTCTTTGATCTTCATCAGCAAGCACTTCGAGGGGCCCTGTGGTCCAGATCAATTAGGTAGCCCTGATCCTCCCACAGCCAGCTGGACACCCATACAATCATCTACAGACTGACCAGAGATGGATGGACAGTGCAAGCTGACCCTACACAACGACCTGGGTCAGATCAGCTTGCGAATTTGAATGAAAGGCACAGTTGGGAAGTGGGCAGCAGGAGATCGAGAAGTGGTATGTGACATCATAGCCTAATAACAACAGATAGTCAAACAGCTGACAGCATCAGCTCCTGTGAGGTTCTAGAGCTTGACTACCCAGTAACCTTATAATATACTCATAACCCTCTATATTTCCATCACCATTGGGTAGATTCCATCTCAGCAGCCCTATAGGACAGAGTAGAACTCCACAGGGTCGCCAAGACTGTCGAGCATCATGAGAACAGCCAGCCTCGTCTTTCTCTCATGGAGCAGCTAATGGACTTGAACCACCCACCTAGTGGTGAGCAGCCGGACACTCAACAATCACACACCCAGAGCTCCTGGAAGCAGGATTCATGTGCTGCCATCGACTCATTGCGACCCAACCCTGTAGAACAGAGAACTGCCCCTGTGGCTCTGTAACTCTTCACAGGAGTAGCTCGACCTCATCTTTCCCCCAGGGGGCAGCTGGTGGTTTCAAACTGTTGACCATATGGTTACCATCCTAACTCATAGCCCATTACCCCACCCAGGTTCTCAGAGGCAGGATGACTATAGGATATATTTTGAAGACTGTAATCTTTAAGGACGCAAATGGTCACATCTTTCTCCCATGGAGTGACTGCTAGGTTTGAACTGCTGACCAGTCAGTTAGTGCTTAACCACTGAGCCACCAGGGCTGCCTCTAGAAAGGTACATTATATACTATCTACTTAGACAAGAATTTGACTAACTGATGTTAAAAATAAAACACAGCAAAATAACTGTAAATCTGACTTAAGGACAGCCTTAGGAAGAGAATTTGGTTACAATCTGGGGGGGAGGGGCAATTTAATCTACAATCACAATTTACCCTAAAACAGGGTCTAGTCTGACCGACCTTGAAACTGACCGCACATAAAAAATTCTTCAAGATGGGGAGAGAAAGGGGAGAAAAGGAGAACCGATCACAATGATTGACATATATTGTGTCACCCGCACCCCCACCCGCAAGGGGGACAAACAACAGAAATGTGTGTGAAGGGAGACAGCAGATGATATAAGATATGAAAATAATAATAATTTCTAATTTATCAAGGATTCACAAGGGTGGGAGGATGGAGGAAGGAGGATAAAAGAGGAGCTGATACCAAGGACTCAAGTAGAAAGAAAATGTTTGGAAATGATGATGGTAACATATTTACAAATGTGCTTGATACAATTGATGTATGGAGTGTTATAAGAACTGTAAGAGCCTCCAATAAAATGATTTATTTTAAAAAATTATTCAAAAGAGCCCAATGCTGCAGGCAAACCTATTTCTACTGGTTTACCTAGACTGCTATTCGACTTACAGAGCCCTGATGGCACTGTCAGGTAAGCACTAGACTGCTAACTGCAAGGTTAGTGGTTCAAAACCACTAACTAGCAACTCCAGTAAAGATTTACAGCCTCAGAAACCCCACCTAGGGTCACTATTATTCAAGATTCATTCAATGGCAGTGAATTTGGTTTGGGGTTTATAGTTGGATTTAAAATGCCAGTTTTAGGAGACCATTTTCTTCAGGATTTAAGGTTCAGAAAGATACCCATGGGCGATGGGCACAGGGGGCCACCTCCAACTTCATGAAAGCCCCAAATCTGGAATCGCAAAGAATTAAGGCCATTTCTCTAGAGAAAGCAGTTCCTACAACTGCAATCCAACTGAACTACTCGGGCAGTATGAGTTACTGCCTGTAAAACAAATGCCTTTTTAAAAAGCAGGGGAATCGGTTGGGTCTTCAAAGAGAACTGCCAAATTAATACAGAATGGAACAAAAGAGTTGACACTCCTGAACTCAGCTGGCTTCCAACTAATTTAGGGTGGGAGAAAATGGTTCAAGTTACAAAACTTTAAACTCGCTCCCTTAGGCAATTAACATTCCTTGATCCCCATGGGGAAAAGGTGGTCATTAATTTAGGGATATCCCCCGCATGAGAAAGGTCACCCAGCAGGAAACTGATTGCCCTGCCTGGCTCCATAGAGAACCCTCCCCAGCTCCCCTCACCTTCCCACCCAACCCCCAACAACACTGGGGCTTCGTCCACCACCCCCACTGGTGCCAACAAGAAGTGTTTTTCATGATCATAACCCAAAAACCCAAACTCACTGCCATCAAGTTGATACCAATGCATAGCGCTCTGTATAGGTCAGGGTAAACCTGCCCCAGCAGGGTTTCCATACTCCAACACTTCACAAGAGTAAAAAGCCCTGTCTTTCTACCAAGGAGGAGCTGATGGTTTTGAACAGCTGACCTGATGGTTACAAACCCAGTGGATAAGCCCCACACCACCATGCTTCCGGCCAAGCACAGAGCACTCCTTCCTTCCCAGCACATACTCTCCACTCCTAAGAATGTCCACCACTGTCTCTCTCCTCCAGGATTCCCCCCAGGAGAAGGCACATCCCCTGCCTGCCCACACTCAGCTCGGCGGCCACAGCACAGCACACAGAATAACTGCCTAACTCATAGCTCCAGTGGCCCCTGGCCAAGGCCTTGCACCATGTTAAAATCCCTGCACCACGGAACAGGCCAGCAAACCTCCCGACAACCCACCGACTCAACGGTGCTCTTCCTTTCCTTAGGTGCAGGTCTTATTTGTTCCTTCGCTGGCAGACAATGACAGTGGTCCCTGGATGGGACAAATGGTTGGGGCTTGTCCACAAACCTAAAGGTTGGTCATTCAAATCCACCCAGCAGGAAGCAAGGTCTGGCGAACATGCGAAGAAAACCTAATGACCCGGTGGATTCTCTAACACACAGGATCACCGTGCGTGAGAATGGACATGCTGGCAATGGACTTGGCTGTGTTTTTAATGGCACCTAACCACCACTCCATACCAAGACTGAAGACCTTCCTGAAGCCCGAGGAAAGAGTTCCCAGCCCTGGGGGTGAGGATTAGTCTCAGAGGGCCCCAAGGGTCAATTGCTATCACTTACAAAGATAATGTTCTACATCTGACTTTGGTGTGGACCAACTGGGGGTCTTAAAAGAGCTTAGGCAGCCATTAACAGTGCAACTGTCTCTCCTTGTCAAAAAAGAACAAAAACGAGAATGGAAACCATGAGTCGCATGGACAGCTGGACCGTGTGACAAACACCATGTTCGAAGCCCTGAGACCAGAAGAACTAGCTGGTGTCAGCTACCATGACTGAGTGCTCTGAAAAGGATTCCATTAGAAGGTTCTGGATAGAGTGAGAGAAATATGGGGGACAGAACTCAAAATCAGTCAAGAGATCAGGCTGACTGGTGGGGAGAAAGACAGATGGGACCCCCAAAGGTTACGGCTCTTCATTACCCTTCAGGTCTGGAAGGGAGCTCACAGGAGTGTTAGAATAATCAAGCTCGCTCAACAGGGCAGCATTTGCCTACAAACAGGTGGTTGGGACAAAAGGAGATGTGGCAGCAGGAACACTGAATCCAGAGGGATTCAGATGACACACTGGGGGGCCTGAAACGGAGGCATTGAAACCAAGTGTAGAAGTTGTTGAATGAAAAACTGGTGATCTACTCTGTAGACCTCCACCTAAATCACACCAAAAAAACTTTTTAAAAGAAAAAAATACATCATTTACACCCCACTCAACTGCCATGACAGTCTGGGAGTTAAAAAACAAACTCAAAAATCGCCATCAATAAACGAGTGAAAACACTCCTGGACGACGGTAGGTTTTCCCATCTAAACGGCGGAAGGATCTCTTGCTCTTTCCCCCCTCGCTCCCACCTCAGCCAGCTCCAGCTGCCTCCCCTGCTCTGAAGCTGGCCTCAAGGAAAGGAAAGGGACCAGGAGACTACTAGACCTCTCTGACTCCTAGGACACAGAGCCCAGTTTGCCGATTCTTGGATTGACCTTGTAGATAGAAGTTGGATTTCAGGAGGCAAGCCATGGGAGAGGGAGTGGGGAAGGGAAGATGTGGCCAGTGGTGTGGAAAGTAAGAGTTAAAGGAGAGATCAGAACCTGGGGGCGAGTTACATGATCCAGGACCTTGGCCATTCAGGTTAGCCACTCAGGCATTCGAACTTCAAGGACTCTTTGTTCCATAAGCATAGAACATTTAAAAATATCAGTAAGCCGACATGTAAAAACCTGGAAATTTCACATGAATGACTGGAAGACCAGCCAACTCTGGGCCTGTTTTGCAGTCACAGCTGGAGTGGAGGGGCCATTGCTCCCCACTGTGCAGGGGCGGGTCACAGGGGGACGACACTCATGCATACCCCCACCCCACCCGGACACTCCTTGTTTCACTGCTGTATTGCTCTATCTGGCCTTGAAGGAGCTGAGTGCATGGGCCCCAACCACGGCCCCAGCAACTTGTTCTACAAATGAGAACAATCAAGTCCAGAGTGGAGAATTCTGGGCTTGAGATCCCACAGCTTCTCAGAGGCAGGGCCACCTGAGAACCCAGGCTCCGTGGCACCCAACCAAGGGCCTCCGAGCCATTCCTGAGGCAGGGGAGGAGGCCCGAAGCCCCCTGTCTTGGGGAGACCATCTTTGATTTTAGAGCTGGAGGATCTTCCCCTTTACAGAGAAGTCCAGAACTTTCATCTTGCTCAAACGACGACTTCCTGAGCCTGCGGCGTAACTGGAGTGGGCTCTATGTACATCTGATACGTCTTCATGACCGCTTGGGGAGACCCATGTCATGAACCCCGGTTCACAGAAGAGGAAGATGAGTCAAGGTCCACAGACATAGCTGATAACACTTGAACTCAGGCCAAAGCCCATGAAGTTTTAGGATGCTGCCTGGTGGCCTCAGAACGGTCAGCCTACGCAACAGCTCTCCAACCCGCCAGCCAATCAGACCGAACTCCTTTGGCTCTCGATGGAATTCAGTGGCTGGACCCCAGATCAAGCACGGGAAAGCACTTCCACCTCAAACTATGGTGTGGTTTTTGTGTGCCTGTAGGCTATCGCGATCACACTAGAAGTCCTTTCCAAGGAAGGGCCCTGCCTGACATCCTCTTGTGTTTCCTGTACTCAGAGAGCAGTGGCCTCACTAACACCTTGTGGGATGATTGGTCAACTCTTTCTAGTTTCAGTCTTTGGTAACATTTTACTAGTTTCACTAAAAAGGCCCTTGGGGAGGGTACATTTTTGGTCCCTCTACATGGGAGAGCCCAGTCCCCGGAGAAGGTCATCATGCTTGGTAAAGTAGATGGGCATCCAAAAAGAGGAAGACCCTCCTGGAGATGGATTGCCACAGTGGCTGCAACAATGGGCTGGAGCACAACACTTGGACAGACGGCGCAGGACCCGGTAGTGTTTGGTTGTGTTGTACACCAGCTCGCTAGGAGTTGGAACGGACTCAGCAGCACCTAACAAACAACAACAACAACAACAACAACATGGGCTCACAGAAAGGTCTGTGTACCTCGCCTCTCTACTTTGCTTACCCACAGGAAGGTGTGCGACATGGATGAGATCACAAGCTAAGGAGTACATTGTCTTCCTTCCATTTTAATGGCTCCTAAATGACTTTTTATTATTTTTTTATAACAGCTTTATCAGTACCTAATTGTGGCAGTTACGTACTCTCCTGTCAACTGGAGTGAAGGGATGGAGTCTAGCCTGTCAATCAGGTCATAGCCAATGATGCCTCTGTGTGGGCATGGCCTTCTCCTGAGAATTCTAGGAACTCCTGTTTTCTACCCTGGAAGTGGGACACACATTCACGCTCTCTGCTTCACATTCTGTTGACAAGTCACATGAAACTATGCTGATGGCAGCCAGAGTCCTGGAGCTGGATGAGCCACATGGAGAGCCACGCCAACGCTGAGATGCTTCCACAAAACTTTCCACCCACTGGCCTGTGAACTTTCTGCTTTCAACATCACTGCATGTGCTGCGTGAGTCTGAAGAGGAATTTGTGAACTAGTATCGGACATATAGGTTAATATCAGACATATGGACGTAAACTGGACTGGGCTGGTTTCTTAATATACAATTGCTCTTTGATATAAAGCTCTCTGTTATACACATATGAGTGTCTCTGGATTTGTTTCTCTAGTCAGCCCAGACTAACACAATACTTTACTTATTATACAATTCAATCGTTCAGCCATCTCAAGGAAAATTGTCTAAATTACTTTTCCAAAGAAACCAGGTAACGAATCCTACTCCAAGTTGTTAAACAACAACAACAAAGGAACCATGAGCAGAAAGCATTTAGAGGGCGAAACACATCCTCGTACAAGCAGTGAGCAGTGGTCAGCACACTACTGCTACTTACAACCCATATGATGATCAGCCTTCGGGACAGATAAGGATCGATGTTCCACAGAGTGAAGGGGAGAAAGGTGATGAAGAACACTTCTTGACCCAAAGCAGCCGAGAATTTGAACAGGTAGTAGTAGAAGTAATTCTTTACAATGTACTTGTGGATGTACGTCTGAAAGACAAAAAAGCAGAAGAGGCCGTGAGTTCCCTGGTCATGTCGCCATGGGGCAAACCTGGGCCTAACACCCAGAGGTCTCAACTGTCCACGTGTGGCTTCGCCCACCATTCTGTGATCACCGTGTCTGTCTATCAACCTCACTGCCCACAGAAATACAGAAGACGTCAGTTCTTCTTAAAGTTCAGGTGTCCAGAAGGCTACAAACTTGAGCGGTGAACTCTACCAGGGCAGTAGACTGTAGCCAGCGGGATAATGTCCCGGCATCCTTCGAATGTCTATGTGCTAATTCCCACAACTTGTGAAGATGCCTTATGTCTGGACCGTGGGGGTGCAAAGAGGGAACAAACCAGAAGGTTGGCATTTGAATACACCTGGCCATCCGCTTCTGAAAGAAACTCAACTGCCCAAGGGAACACAGTCCCACTCTGGCACACAGGAGGTCACCCATAAATCACGTTACCTGAGTGATTAGGGACCTGTCGCTGGGGAGATCAGCCGGGTCATTGGGATGGGTATTTTGTGATCCCCAAAGCAAAGGTTTCCGTGTCATCAGAGGGATCCTGGAGAGATGGAAGGGGGCGGAAAGGTCCTTGACAGATCTAAAGATGCTGTGTGGCTGCGGCTTTGAAGATGGAACCTTTCTACCGCGGTGGCTTTTTCAAAGGACTAATCACATGGATGAAGCCTTGAAAAAGGTCTAGAGCCCTTTTACATGTGAGGAATACAACACCACGGCCTTGAACCTTGTAAGACTATCACTGTACTGAAGGCAGTTGGCTGCCTGCCAAGTATGCATTCCATCTCCGCCCCACCACCTTCTTCTCGATCTGATTCTAGCTTCTCTGCCGGCCGGCGACACAACAGAAATTGACACCCCCGAGGTCGCAGAGCGGGATTGGGATCCATCCAGATTCATCATTTGGGGGCATTTATTCAAAATTCAACCTCAAGCCAAGTAGGTCATGGCCCACCGTGCGGATGGTAATGTGTCTGATGTGAGCACATCGCAACTACGGAGGTGGGAGTCTCTCATCTGAGATTCACGTCACTTCCAGATGAGGGCAGACTGGAGAGGACGCCAAGAAGGGCATCCTAAGCATGCCGGCTGCTCTCAAGTCCAGCCCGACGGGCGCATGGCCGGTCACTCTGGGTGTGTCACACTCCACCCTGTGTGTGTGTCGTAGTCCACCCTGTGTGTGTCACAGTGGAGCTGTGCAGCAGCGGCTTCCCCAGGGTTGATTTTTCACAAGCAGAGCACCAGGCCTTTCTTCCAAGGTGCTCTGGGTGGGGACGCAAATCGCCAACCTTTGAGTTAGTGTCTGAGCCCTGCCCGTTTAAGCACTGGCACCACCGAGAGGCAAAAACTACCACACAAAATGCCTTCATCAGAAAGTGTATGGTTTCACCAATCTGACTTGCAACACAAGGGCCCCCAACTCCACCGCTGTCTGGTGGATTCTGGTTCAGAGCAACCCTAGAAGTTTCCTAAGTTGTAAATGTTTATGGAAGCAGAGACTCATTCTCCTCCCACAGAGCAGCTGGTGAGTTTGAACCAGTGACCCTGCAGTTAGAAATGCCACGCTTAGCCCGCTGTGCCACCAGGGCTCCGTGGACCAAAGGCAAGGTCCTGTGACAGGTGCACAACAGACTGTCTTTGTCCAAAGCAGAACCCGAAGTGCGGCAGGATGGCTGCCAGTTCTGGTTTTTACACGTGCACACCAAGAGGTCTGACCTTGCAGTACACTGGAGAGAGTGCCTTTCACATGAAGGTCAGTTATGTTAACCCACCGGCTACCGGGTACGGCTGGTCTTGTGGTCTGCTTGGAAGCTACACAAGAAAAACTGACAAAGATCAAGCCCCTCCAACAAAGGTCGATTCCCGTGGCCTGGAGTCCCAGGGGATTAGGGGTGCGCAGTGAGGGATCAGGTTCAGTATCTTAATCCTAGGAAACCATTAAAATGACTTTCAAGGGTAAAAGTAAACTATTTTGATGTCACTTGTTAATCATTAACATTTCTCTTTCTCTTTTTTTTTTGTTTTTGTAGAGAGCTAAATATTCTCTAAGCCTTTTTCAGGATCAAGAGAACAAAATGTGAATTTTAATAAAATATCGGCATCTATACAAGACACCTAAAGGAGTTTGCTGAGGGGACACCCCTACCTACAGAGGTGTCTAACGGGCTGGAGAACCACTTTGGAGCTCCAAGTTCTTAGGGGTACGTGAGGGGGCCCCAGAAGTTGGCAGAAAAATGAAATGAAAAGAGAATAGGCTTCTCCCGGGAGCTTTTTGAAGAACCTTTGTAGGTCTTTAGGCAAAGGAGTTAAGTATTTGTCTTTTCAGAATGAGAATCTGAGTAGCTATGCCCAGGAAGAAATCTCAGTGTGTATGAATTCATTTGAAGACATCTTCTGAAAGTAGCAAACATGATGTCCTTGTGTGTGTGTGTGTATGTGTGTGTGTGTGTGTGTGTGTGTGTGTGTGTGTGTGTTGTGTGTGGTGTTGGGTGGGGCAGGGGATGCCATAGATGCAACGGGAGAGAAAAGAAACGGAAGGTGTACTTGGGCGGAGAGCTTCTTCGTCTCCACAAGGAGGGGTCCGGTGACCCCATGTAAAGTACTTGGCTGCTAACTAGTTGGCCTGTGGTTCCAACCCCACCCAGTGCCTCTATGGGAGAAAGACCTGAAGACTCACTTCTATCGGTTCTACTCTGTCCATGTGGTCAGAATCCCAAATCCACTCGGCCCCCCACAAGTGTCCCGATCATTTGTCACCAAGACAGGCATGAAGCAGTTTCTGATACACAGGGAATCACATGGAAACAGGCATAGCCATCATTACCAACTGAGTCGTCGCCTGCCATTGATGTGCTAGTTTTTAATTTGACGTGGGATTTGAAACCAGGTGGTATGTAGAGCCATTCAGTCTTCCCTTCGACGATGAACACTCATGCTGGTGTGTGTCTTGACTGCAGACCCCACAGGGTAACATCATTCATCGCACGCAGGCCCATTTCCCATTCTCGTTCACCTTCTCGCCTATTCCTGTCTGCCCTCTGCCCTTGGGCAAATGCTGCCCATTGATCTCAGATGGTCGGCTGGTCTATGGGGTGCACACCTCCTGAATGTAACCATTCACTTCCCACACCAAACCCATGGTCATTGAGCCAATTCCAACTCACAGTGACCGTAGGAGACAGAGGAGAACTGCCCCCCTTGGGTTTCTGATGCTATAAATCCTTCTGGAAGCAGAGAGCCTCATCTCCCAGCTGCTGTGTTTGAACCACCCGCCTTTGTGGTTGGCAGCCCAGCATTAACCCACTGTGCCACGCCATCATCTATTGCTTGGCTGAACTCACCCATCAGTTTGATTTATTGATGGTTTATTTTCCAGGAAGTTAAACACATTTTTTTAAATTAAAGCATTTCCACAGGGTCTCTTATGATCTCGGTTTTCTCAGTGTCTTATGACCTCTTTTTGGCCCAAAGTTCCTCAGACGCACCTTCTTCCAAAATGGCAGTGAGGCTTTCTCAGCCTTTGGAGGAGGGAGCTGCGTCTCCAGGGCTGCCCACAGCCAGGGCACATCACTCCGAGAGAAGAGGAAAGCATGCAGGCGGACTGTCCGGTGCAGCAGAAAGACCACGGAGGAGAGCAGTTTGGGCTGGTTCTGCCCTGAACCCCTGAGCAGTGTTATGAGTTCTGAGGACACCCCCGGAGGCCTGAATGCAGGGAAGTGCGCCCAGGTCAGTGCGGCTGCACACAATGA
This sequence comes from Echinops telfairi, assembly GCF_000313985.2. Taxonomy (NCBI): domain Eukaryota; kingdom Metazoa; phylum Chordata; class Mammalia; order Afrosoricida; family Tenrecidae; genus Echinops; species Echinops telfairi. The sequence goes on along the minus strand of NW_022103899.1, from coordinate 49,274,957 downwards.
GGGCCGGCCAGATCCAGCCGGCAGAAGGCGGCTGCCCAGCAGACTTGGCAGTCAGCCCAGCTTTTGAGCTTTCAAAGGAGGACCACAAACACTTGCTTTTAACCAAAACATTGTGTGACCTTGGGGAAATCTGTCTGCCTTTCAGACGCTCAACTACCTTATCTGCAAAGGATGGGTATGAGGACTAATGTCATGTGTCACCTTGGCTAGGTCACGACCCTCCGGATGAAGTAATTCTTCTCCATCTTATGATCTAATGCAAAGGGAGGTTTCTTGGGGTGTGCAGCCTGCCTTCAATATATGCGGATGTCTGGCAAAATGGAACTCTCTGCATTTCTCAATTCCGCACATTCATTTCTGTACCTTGACCTCAGGTTCTTGAGACCTGAGCCCATAGCCTGCGGCCGGATGTACTGATTTAACTATGACACTCACGACAGCCACATGAGTCAGAAGACGCCCCCAGCCGGATGTACCACCCTCCACAGGGGTGTGAGCCAGTTCCTTGAGATACATCTCAACATCTCCACCCATCCATCCTGCTCCTCTACAGTTTGACACCATAGCTACAATCATGGCTCAAACATAAAAACAATTGTCAGGCTGGTGCAGGACTGGGAAGGGTTTCTTTCTGTTGTGCAGTGAATCACTGAGTCAGAACCGACCCAGCGGCATCTCATGACAACATAACCAGCCAGCCAGCCAGCCAGCCTGGTTTTGCTCCTCTATAAAACCCAGCCTAAGCCATTACGGCAGGATTGATTCATTTGTTTTGTTTTAGATTATTTTCTTGTGGCAAAATATATACATGAGGGGGCTTTTAAAAGTTTATGGGAAAATGAAATGAAAAGGTCACAGAATGTCCCCACAAAATTTCTGAAGCTTTCTCCTGCATATAGATTAAAGCCTGTCAGAGCGTCATTTCCGTACATGTACAATTGCGTGACATTGAGAACATCGGGGACCCATCCCAACGATCCATCTCCAAATGATCCCACAGCCATTAGGGGAGGTAGCTTACATGTTGGGCCACTTACCAGAAAGTCAGCAGTTTGAGCTCA
>NW_022103899.1:49271803-49272871 GCF_000313985.2 Echinops telfairi | reverse complement strand
CAGCACTGAGATGCTTACAACGCCACTGGATCCAAAGACTTTCTACCCACTGGCCTCTGGTCATCCTGCATTCAGCGTCATTGCATGTGTTTCATGAGTCTGAAAAGGACTTTATAGATTGGTGTCAAACATATGGGCTAATATCAGACTTATGGGCTTAGACTGGACTGGGTCGGGATGCTTTCTTAATGTACAATTATCCTTTATATAAAACTCTCTCTTATTCACACGAGTGTCTATGCATTCGTTTCTCTAGTCTACCCGGACTAACACAGTCTGTGTGCTGGAGCCTCTCCATCCTTACTTCTAAGGAGCATTCGGGCTGTACTGCCATTGAGTTTATTCCGACTCACAGTAAATCTGAGGTCACAAATATTTTAAGGAAGCAGATAGCTTCATCTTTCTCATGAGGAATGGCCAGTGGGTTTGAACCTTCAACCTTGTGGTGAGCAGTCTAATGCTCACCCAACAGTACCACCTTTGGATTGTTAACAGGAAGGTCAAAGATGGCTGCTCTTTGGGAGAAAGATAAATACGAGGCTGGTGGAAGGCTACTGTTTACAGAGGGGGCTCTAAATCCATTAGGAGTCCCCACAGATTCAATCTCCAGAGTCCTTTCTGACCATGGATCAGCAGGCGAGAAGCTCTTTCCTCAGGCCAAGTGTGTTTGAAAGTGAATTACTATCACTGTCCTAGCCCAACCCCAGGAGGGGCAACCTCGACCTCAGGGACTTGCCTGGCTGTGCCCTTTGTGGAAATTGGGGTCCTGGGTGGCAGAGTCATGTTGTCACTGTCATCTCTTTGCCCAAGGTGTGGCTTGGGATTCTAGGCAGTGTAGGATGGCAACAAGAATCTCTAACCTTAAACTAGAGATTCACAAGAACAAATCTAAGGTCTCTCTTTAGAGAATCTGCCCAATTGGGGTCTCTGGATATCTCTCTGGAAGACAAAATCTGGTGCATAGAGCATTGCACCTCCCAGACACCGACTATTCATAACACAAACACTCTCCCCAAATCCGTCAGCATGCTAGCTACACACAAAGCAGCTGTGTATTCTCAGCCTTTG
>NW_022103899.1:49267738-49270926 GCF_000313985.2 Echinops telfairi | reverse complement strand
TATGGTGCTTACTGTGTATCAAGCACTATAAGTGTTTTCTATAGATTCCCTTGGTCCACGTCAGTGATGAGAGTTTGACAATAAGTACAATTTCATTTATCAGCAACTGCTGTGCTGAAATTAAACTAGGAAAGCAAGATACAAAGGGGTGTGTGTGTGTGTGTGTGTGTGTGTGTGTGTGTGCGCTGCTCACTGGAGGAACCACCTGAGCCCTGGATGAGAAGAGTTAGGGCCTCCAGCACCTAGGTCAGGAGGAACCTTTGGTAAAAGGCCCGGCTTTGGATGGAAGAGCCAGATGGATCTGAAGGAGACAGGTAGGGGATGCGCTTGAGAGCAGAAGGCAGCCTAGACCAACAGCAAGGGTTCTAGGAATCAGGCTGAGGACATCCACCAGCCTGGAGGGTGTTAAGCAGGACCTTAATCTGATGAACCCAGCAAAACGAAAGCAAATTCTGGCTCAGAACCCTTGAACGCATCCCAGCCTTCATCTTATTTTCTCCCCCTTTAAAAATCCACAGGTTCCCAAAATTATCTGGTTACTTCCCCGTCTTCAGGAAAAAAGAAAACCCAAAACACTCACCAGCCCCCAGCCAGGAAACTCTTTTGCACACTAGCCCATAATCCAAGATAGATTATAGGCATCTGCGTTGGCAGCCCCTCCCCCCACCACCACACCCGGGATCATCCCAGTAGCCCTTAGGGGGCAGTATCACCCATTTGGGGGAACCCTGCTTTAAACAACAGTGGGAAAGAATGCTTGTGAGGTGCCCTGAGGTCGGTTGCCACTCAGCAACCACCCGAACAAACCCAGCCCTCTCCTGCGCCATCCTCACCGTGGTTCCTGTGCTGGAGCCCAATGGTGCTGCAGCTACTGTGTCAATCTCTCTCCTTGAGGGTCCTCTTCTTTTTCACTGACCTATTTTAGCAAGCACGATGTCCTTTCTCCAGGGAGCTGGTGTCTCCTGATGACGTGTCCAAAGTACGTATGTGAGACCACGTCTCATCATCCTCATTTCTAAGGTGCATTCTGGCTGCATTTCTTCCAAGACAGATTTGTTCTTTGGGCAGTTCCACAGTACTGTCAATCTTTTCGTCCGCTCCACAATTCAAATACACTGATTCTTCTTTGGGTCTTCCGTATCCACTGTCCAACGTTCACAGGCACAGGGGGCGAGTGAAAATCCCGTGGCTTGGGTCTTCAAAGTGAAGACCTTCGTCTGCAAAGTCGCATCCCTGCTTTTCAACACTTGAAAGAGCAGGTTGTTGGGCAGCAAGTTCACCCAACGCAGTGCATCGTTTGAGCTCTTGGATGCTGCTTCCACGAACACTGACTGTGGACCCAAGCAGGTGAAATCTTTGACCGTCTCACCTTTTCCTCTATCACAGTGTGACGTACTGGTCCACTTGCAGGGATTATTAATTAGCAGGGCCGCATTGTAAAACCAAGGGGCAGAGTCACATTGGCCCTACAGTGGTGGAGCCATGTGGTTTACTGACCTCACAAATCCACTTACCAATATGCATACATCCACCGCTTGAAATGACTCATTTCCCCCAGTGTGGGTAACACAAGCAGTCCCCAGATGATGAGTGAGCCCCATTCCTCACGGTGCCTGTGAGTCCAATTTGTACAGATGTCGGAACAGGTTGATGAAATTTGCATCTAATGTCAGTGAGTCCAATGTTTGTCTTAGTATATCATGTGCCATTCTATGCATTAAGGATTTCAGAAATACTTCCAGATGCGCTGTAACCTCATTGGCATAATCATACAATAATAACAATAGCCTTTTGATGGGCATCACAGAGTAGCATACGCTTGAGGTTAGAATCACTGCATGAGGGGGGCTTCCAAAAGTTCATGGGGGGTGGGGTGGGCATGGCATTGAAAGATAATGGAATTCTTCCATAAAATTTTTGGCACCCTCTGTATGTTTTTTAAAATATCATTGTAAGATATATTTTTTATTCCCTTCAGATTTTTATATAACTGTAACATATGTCATATATATGCAACACACATACATTTGGCTATTATTGTTGGTTCGTCACTAGGCACTGTCTGTGAATTGGACTTTGTAACCCAGAGGTGGCCTACACATGCTTCCTAACCTATAAGGAAAATGCAATGCTGATGCCTGAGAGACTTCGGCATTGTCCCTTCCAGGGGGAAATCGCAGGCAGAGAATGCACAACAGCTGCCTCTTTCGTCTTCACATGCAGGTAAGACATACGAGGTGGGTGACCTCACTGGTGTCTGCTCAGCACCAGGGTGAATAAAATACCAGGATGGCGAGAGGGAAGATGGACGTGCCGTCTTTGAGTCGGAGCGTGTGGACGGGGACCCAGGGCGCACTAATCACTCACATCTGCTTGGCAGGCACATGTCGGGAACTGCGCCTGCGCAGAGCGGGCGCGAGGCAGGCACTGTGTGGGCATGGACCTCTGTGCGCGGCACAGCGGACAGTGAGAGCGTGCTCGTGCTCCGAACACGGGCTCTCTTTCCTTTCCTCTAGGGCCAGCTTTCGTGTGGGGAACCTACAGAAGGCAGGCAGGCAGGCCGTAGGACCAAAGGCGGCCACGGTGCTGAACTGAATGGGGCAGTGGGCCTTGCCACTGTGCCTCTTGTCTTGCCACACAGCATCCTTGTAACCCTGTATCCAAAATATCAGAGGATTTTGAGAAGTTCATGGGAAAACATCCATTCTCTTGCAACTCCCTCTTTCAGTGGGCACAGAGAAGAGTTCTCCTGATGCCCAATTTGCTCAGGCAACACACCTAGGGGTGGGGTAGGAATAAAAACCTGCTTGGCCTATGGGGTGGGGGGGCACTACAGCCCCGCCTTAGGGCCTAGAAACGCAGGGCCTCTGCCAGGGAGAAAGCCCTTTACAGACAGTCCGGACCACAGCAGGCATACAAAGGGCTGGTCTGTTCCCGCTTTTCAAGGGGGTTGGGAGAGTCAGCTACCCTTAAATTTTCAAAATGTCTTGAAATTTTAAAAGTGGTTTCGAAACATTTTTGAATCCCTAAAACTTGAAACACATTGTATCCAACATTCTTCCATTTAATTGTTAAGCCCTCGTGTGTTCAGGGGGGTTTGGGCCGCAGATGTTTCTGATTCATTTATATTAACTTATCAAAATGACATTTGGGGAGAGCTCTGTGACGTTCAGGGAGCCTTACAGACT
>NW_022103899.1:49264164-49266915 GCF_000313985.2 Echinops telfairi | reverse complement strand
CACTCCATTTCTTAAACCCAGTGCTCCAGATTTCAGAGGCCCTAAAGCGACCCAAACTATTGGCGATATTTGGGAACCATTTGCCTTACTCATTGGGCCTCATTCCCTGGGGTCTCATCACTAGGGGGCAGTGAGCCCTGGAGGTCAGCAGTCATGGGGCAGCTCAGGGAGGGCAGAGGAGGAGGAGAAGGGCATGGGCACGGCTGAGATGTCATTCTCTCTACACACCCCTACTCTACCTCTCAAGGCTGGTCTCTACCAATAAATAACCCTTGGGAGATTCCTTCCATTTCAACCTGGCTGGGAGGCTCTCTGTGAGAAAAGCATGAAGCCGCTGGTTGGACAAACTGAGAGAGAGCCTTCCACCTCGGCGGACACACAGGACATCCTACAGGCCCCCCCGCCTGGATGCATCAGAACACCAGGCCGGTCTCCTCCCCACCCACTTCTGACCCCGCTGCAGATTTCCTGTAGTTCTGTGCATCTTTTACTTTTTTAAGTTAAAGTTCCAGGCTTTTAAAAATGGGTCACGTGGATGTGTTCTTGTTTCTGATCATCTAGTCACATTTCACGGAGCACCCCTGACACTAGGTGGGTCCCGCCCACTAACCTACTGGCCAGCAGCTATGTGCTTTGCCTCTGTACCAGCTGGGGGACATTACTGAAAACCCTTTAAATCAGTGAACTCTAGAGGATAGCAATTACATCACAATAAATCTTCAAAAGGAGATTAAACCCCAACAACAACCAGGGACCTCAGAAATACTGTACCCAAAACTTTCTGATTTCTGGCTGCAGAAATAAACAAACAAACAAACCAAAGCCACCGGCAGAGGCAGATCTTCAAAGAAGCCCTCTAGGAGAGTGTTGTCCAGCTGGGTGAAGTTCAAAGGGGAATGTCAGAATGTCTCAATACAAAGGCACCAAAATGGACATCGGTTCCTAAAAGCATACACTTCGGGGTACCACCTTGGGCCCAGGCCACCAGAGCTCATGCCCAGGACCAAGAGAATGCACTCGGGTGTCCAGGTCATTTCCAGGCACCTGAGACCCCCATGTTTTCCTGCCTTCCCTCCAGTGGATCATAGCATAGCGCCAGTGTGCGCTCCCTGAGACTGGTGGCCGAGGGATGGTGGTGGGAGGAATGCAGATAAGACTTGGGAGCCACAGCTGGGAAGTTCCTTGTATACAAGAAACTTCTTACAGGGGCGACTGGTTGGCTTTCCCACCATCCCATTCCAGTATGGGACTCTGGGGAGTCGGAGAAGTCTACATTGAAGCCTTGCCTCGCAGATCATGTGAAGATGTAGCTCTCAAGTTTGGAGGCCAAAGCATTATATTGAATGTTCCGTTAGCCGCAGATAGACTTTTTCAACATTCAGGGCCCTATGGGAGTTGATGTCCATGGACACTTGTCCTAACACCTTGCAACTTCAGAGGACGGCCTGACTGCTTGTCTTCTTCCGAGTTGGTCGAGCACTGAGTGACTATTTGTGGTCCTCTCCCCAACCTGATGTGTATTTTGTCAATGACTATTAATCATTCAGTAAAGGTCATCTCCTCTTTTCCTAACTCCGTGCATCATAAATAGCAAGGATTTATTCTTGTGCCACGGCAGTACAGGAAGTTTTAGAACAAAAAGCATCTTCAATACATTTGCTTTCATAGATGCCTCACATTTGAAAAATAGAGCCAGGGAAGAAAGAAAACAGGAAATGAAAAGCAACAGTGGAAAGGGACACTGCGTGTGTTGCAGTGTTAATAAAGCTGAAGGCTTCTCTGGGGTAACTTGACTCCTTCGGAAGGCCGCGAGAGCAAATTTTCTAGAAAACAATGCCCATCCTTCCTTCCGAGAGCTCTCCCCTGGCCCCAGCCCTGCCTTTATAACAGGAAGCGCCTGCCTGCAGCTTTGGGGAGGAGAAGAATTTAATGAGATGAGAGGTTAGTGTCTTTCATGGCTCTTTGATTCTTCCTAACTCAAGAGTCTGGTGACAGTACCCCAGAGGGACGATGTTGTCACTCTCGTGTCCCACGCAGCCCACAACTTGACCCAGAAGTGCCACCTCACTTTCATGCCTTCTCAAAATATCCCGCTTTGGGGGAGATTATGTTTATTCTCTGTGATTTGTGAAGCCCCGGCCTTCCAATGCCTGTCTCTGAGCCTGCAGATGTCACCCAGGCCTGGTGCCAATGGGGTTTCCTCCCGCTCAAATATAGTTCCAGAACACATTATCCCTTATGCTGTGGCCCCTGTCATCTGGTTTCCTTGTGGGGACTCTGCAGCCTTTTCTTTGTAGTGAGGATTAGGGTTAAATGCAACAATTTGTAGAGCATATGCTCCGAAATTCCCGTCACTTTGGAAGCCAGGGAGGTAGGGAAGATGGGGACAGTGATCTCAGATACGACAGTGACTTTGTAAGTTGCCACAAAGCATGGGTGTCCAATACGGTAATCATATGTCGAGCGATCTAGACTAAAATGAAAGAGAAAAATCTTTTAAATTGAAAGTCGCAATCCAGCGAATCCCACTGACTGTCAGTGTTCAACACTCACAGGTGGTAAGTGGCTACCACTTTGGACCGTTACCGGACACCTCCCTCGGTCCTGGAAGCTGCACTGCACGCGCTCCATGCTGGAGCCTGACTGCTTTCGTTCTCCGTAGACCTACTCCAGCCTTCTTTTCCTCATGCTGGTGTGGGTACTGTGATTTATTACCCTGTCACTTGTTTTGCAAGTTCAATCAATTTATTC
>NW_022103899.1:49251947-49263492 GCF_000313985.2 Echinops telfairi | reverse complement strand
ATTTTTTTTAGTCACATGAAGAAAAGACAAGCATTTCACTTTTCTTCTTTCAAAATACCCACCCAATAACTAGACATAAATGATTTCACCAGTACTCTTATAAATGGCTTCTAGAAAGGTGTGTATGTGCGTGTGTCTACCTCCAACTTTTCCTTCTTGCCTCTTCAGAATTAGTGTATACCCATTTAGCCAAAAAGGTATTTTCTACATTACAAAGGTATTATACCAAGGGGTTAATATTTATCCATCAATATGGATAAATGGTTAAAGAAAGACACCTGTGTGTGTGCACTCATGTAAATATATTGGATCATAAAAACAGAGATATTGGTCTATGTACATATATTTATATGGCAATACTTTGGGCCTCTGCTCAAGCCCTCCCTCAATGCAAGAACACTTAGTTTTTAACAACCTGGCATTCTGTGATGCTCACCTTCCTGTCCTGGCATGATAGCTGAAGGCAAAATGGATGCACAAGCAAATGTGGTGAAGAAAGCTGATGAAGCCCGGCTATTAAATGATATAGCATCTGGGGTCTTAAAGGCTTGAAGCTAAACAAGCGGCCACGTAACAGAGAAGCAACAGCCCACATGGAAGAAGCACGCTAGCAGGTGCAGTCATGAAGTGCTGACAGGAACAGGTAACAGGCATCAGAAGACCCGAAACAAACCAAAAAACATATTGTTGAGAACAAGAGGGGTAGGAGCGCAGACTCAAAACCCATCTGTAGACAATGGGACATCCCCTCACAGGAGGGTCACAAGGAAGGGATGAGTCAACCAGGGTGCACGCACTATAGCACTACAGCACAATATTCCTCTGGTTCCTTGAGGCTTCCTCATCCCCCACTGTCATGACCCCAGTCCTGCCTTTCACTGTGGGCTGGACCAGAGCATGTGCACAGGCACAGATAAGAGCTCAGGACACATGGAATCCAGGTCAGATAAACCCCTCAGGAATAGAAATGGGAGTATCAATACCAGGCGGGTAAGGGGAAGGTAGAGAGAGGAGAGGGGCGGGGAACCATGAGTGAAGGGAGAAAGTGGTTGGTGTAAAATATGAAAATAATACTACTCCGTAATTTTACAAGGGGTCACAAGAGTGGGAGGAGGGGAGGGAAAAAAGAGGAGCTGATACCAAGGGCTCAAATAGAAAGTAAATGTTTAGAAAATAATGATGGCAACATATGTACCAATATGGTTGATACAATTGATGGATGGATTGCTATAAGAGATGTAAGAGCCCCCAATAAAATGATCTTAGAAAAAGAAATAAAGACCCCTGTGTCCTGATTCACCCAGAGAGTTGCAGCATCCCCAGGTGAGCCTCGGGAACACAATGAGCCGGAGAAGCATGCTCAGAGAGGTGGGGTTCTTCTGCTGGGCGCCCCCTCCGGGTTCCTGTGAATAGCGAGCTCAACCAAGGTGTGTTAGCCCGGTTTCCCGTAACTGCACCCATCTGTCCAGGACATGGCCCCGGCCGTGGTGCTCATGAAACCACTGCTTGCCTCTGTGGAAGGAAATCAGCCTGCTGGTCTGCTTGCGCCTGAGTTCTCCCCAGCTGACTTCAAACGAACGAGATCTGTGGGGAGTGGTAGCTTCTATAACTAAGCAGAAGGAACAAGCAGAGAGAAAGCTCTCTCTGCGAAGTTTCCATAAAGGTCTATGCTGCTAAGAGCACTTAGGCCATTCATCTCGAGGACAGACAGACAGACCCTTTAAAACTGCCTGGCACAAATGCGACATCGGGGTGCTAGGGACAGGGGCCACCCAGGCCGTCGCTGATTATGCTGTCTGCTGCTTGCTACTCTACATTGGGGGCAGTGGAGCCACAAGAGAGTTCTCTTCGAGTCTCCGGGGAGGCAGGCATTTGGGGGTGACAGGAGAGAATAGTTTATCATTTATATTCTTGTTCTTTCTCATGTGGGTGAACTGTTATTATTTAAAGAGTCAGGGTATGTGGGACTCTCCGCGTTTGATTGGTCGGGACCTACAAAATGGCGATTTCTCACAGTTTAACTAACAGGCATGTCTGTTTACCCACTGCCATCGACTCAATGCCAATCACAGACACTCCCCGCCCTTGCCCCCCTCCCAGGTTTCTGAGACTGCAAATCTTTACAGGAACAGACAGCTTCAACTTTCTCCTCTGGCGTGGCCGCTGGGTTCAACTCGCTGCCCAATGCATAGCCCATGAGACACCAGGGCTCCTAACCCAGAAATCCGGGGTTGCTCATCATAAACGCCACCACCCATCGGTCACCGCGTCTTACTGCGGTGGCTTCTGGATTGCTGCCATGCTAGGACCTACGTTACCAGCCTCCCACGCGCCAGCAGAGTCGCCTTGGGGACGAGGTTCCAGCAGAGCTTGCAGACTAAGACGAGCGAGGGAGACCACCTCACTTTCGAGCCGATGCAAACCCTGTGGATCCCAGCAGGGCATCACCCAGCTTGCAGGCTTTGGACCCAGTGTCTGGGGCATCCTTCACGAGAGGAGGCCATCGTGCCTGGTTACGCAGAGGGCCAGCAGGGGTGAATGAGACGGAGTGACCCAGCCCACTCGAGAATGGGCTCAAACACACCGCAAGTGACAGAAGGGCTCGGGACCAAGCAGAGGTTCCTTCTGCAGCACTCAAGGTCACCGTGCGTCCCAGTCGGCCACGCACCGGAGCTAAGCGCCGCAGCCATTGCCCAAGAAGACCCCTGCTGTCCCAAGTCCCATCATCCTCATCATCCTTCCAGCCGACATGCCCACATGCATCAGGTCACCAGTGAGCAGCGGGCACCCTGAGGATGACCCACAGAAAGGAAGGGCCCCCTGGGCCCACACTGGACTGTTTTCCATCGGCTGCCACCAATTTGAACCTCCCCCGATTTCTAGTTCCTGCTGGGAAACAAAACCTAGCCACAGGGCGTCTTCCACACAGGGTTTGTGACAGGACCTGGCACCGACTGAGAAACGGCTGCCCCTTTAGCAGGGGGGCACGTGTTCTCCATGTGCCCCAAAGTTTCACACCTGATCTCCCTGCCCCCTCCTTAATTGTGGGAAATATAACATGAGGCGGCTTCAAAAAGCTCGTGGAAAGATGGAATTAAAAAACAAAAAACGCAGAACTCTCCCCTAAGCTTTCTGAAGGCCCCTTGGGTGTAACAAAGCCTTTGCCATTTCAACGTTCCTTCCCCCGCACAATTCAGGTCATCCGATGTGCAACTGTCATCACGTCCCATGTTCCGCATTTTCCCATCAGCCTTTGCAGAATCTCGGTGTCCACCATGGTCCCTGGACTAAGAAGGCTTTTAGTCCCAGGTAAATGAGCCCAGCTTGGTTTGGGTGGCCCGGTGGGAAGACGGAAGTCGGCTTCCCTGAGCTTCAACGGCCCCCATGGCACCCCCCACACTGGGCTAACAGGCTGCATCTGGCCCGTGCCCCTGTGGCTAGTCCTTCAGGGAAGCCACCTGGGGTTAGACGCACAGTGTGGGAGACGTGGAGACAGTGTCTGCAGTCATCACACGAAGGAGACCGGGTCTGCAAAATCTCCACAGACGAGAACCTCACAGCCTCGCTCCGTAATCTAGGCCTAATGTTGGGCAACCGTCCCCGTCAGGAAATTCTCTCCTAAATAACCCGCATCCTTTACGCAGCTTAGAGCCATTTCCTCTGGGCTCCCTGCTCACTGGAGATGGGGAACAGCTGGTCACCGTCTCCAGCCCGAGTTCCTTGTCAACTGTCTGACTGGATCCTGGCTCAGGACCGCTGTCATGGTAGGGGACTGGCCGGCTCCCTACTGTGCTGTCTGCAAAAACACGTGAAGTGCGAAGAGAGGATTCTGAGCCTGCTGTCCTCACAAATGCGCCACCACCGGAACCCTGTCCCTCTTCAGGTCCCCAGACTCTTCACAGATCACCAGCCATTAGTGGGAGGGCCTACATGCAAAAATCCTATTTTTACACATAGCACTCCCTACTCTTCAGCGAAGTTCTACAGTTCATTGCAAGGCCCCCCAGCACTCACAGACAAGGTTCTTGTGGGGTTCCCTGTGGAAGTTCAGGAGGAAATGCTCACAAGAGAGTTGTGTGGCCAGTACAGGTTACAACATTCTTTCTGGGCTGATAAGAAATGCCCCAAGGGCATGCCACTCAGCTGTAAACCCAAAGACACTCAGCTCTAGCTTCATGGGATGGTAAGCCCAGATCCCCAAATTAAGTGCCCAGAGGCACCCCACGCCAGTAAGCCTCCGCCTGTAGGCACGCAAGTCTACCTTTGTGGGCCAGCAGACACAGATCCCCTATTAAGTGTCCAGAGGCCCCCACTCCACAAGACAGCCTCCTCCAGAGAACACTCAGCTTTACTTGCTCCGTGGGCTGGGAAGTCCCCGGCTCCGGCTCCTGGTTTTGCTGCTGCTGCTCGGCCGCTCCTCCCATGGCACGGCTGGCCCTCCAGATCAAGGAGGCTCCCTGCGCAGGGATCTGAACAGTGAACTCCCTCCCTTCTGCTTCTGAGAGCAAGCGCTCACACCTGAATCCCATCAGCATTTCTCCCCACCTTCTCCGACTCACCAGGAAAAGGTCATTCATTTGGGGTGAGTTAGAGACTATGGCTAGAAGGGCCACATCTGCTGTCCTGCAACAGGCTAACCTTGTAAGGCATTGCATCGCATGATGCAAATGCTCTCTAAATTCCACCAACTAAAACATTAACCTGGCAAAACCAAAGGTCAGCAGTTCAAGCCCACCATGGTTCCACGGGTGAAAGATGGGACCGTCTGCTTCTGTAAAGATTTACAGCCTCAGAAAGCCCACGGGCGGTTCTATTCTGTCCTATAGGGTCCCTAGAAGTGACAATGGGCCCAATAGCGGGGCGTTTGGCACCACACCCCATGACTGGCATTATTTAATTATTCGTAATTCTTCTGCGAGTACAACGTTGTTATAGCATAATGTCCTTGTTCCTAAGTACTCTTCCTCGCCTTCCTTCTACGTTAGGTTTGAGTTCATTTGCCACCGCGTCTGCCTGCATGGCAATGAGATACACTATGCACTGGGGTTTCCCCAAGGGAGGGACTACAGATAGAGGCTTTGTCTTAAGTCTCCTTGTTGGGGCCAAGTAGGAACTATTTTAAAAACACATAAATCCACCCACCATCTTTGAGTCCATTACGATCCGAGTGACTCTACAGGACAGGGTTGAACTGTCTGTCCAGCGTGGGGTCCCCAAGGCTGTAAATCTTTATAGAAGCAGACTGCTGTATCTTTCTCCTGCAGAGAGGCTATGCAGGGGCGGGGGTGAGGGGTGGGGGTGGTGGGGATGGTGGAGTGAGGCGGGTGTTGAACCACCAAACTTTTGGTTTCTAGCCAAGGGTGTAGCCCCAGCACCCTTAGCATTTCATGTCATACACTAATCCAGTTTTATTCAATAGGGAGAATATTACTCTTGGTGGAAAACTTTCATGATCTTGGGGTTTTTTTCCTCCCCACCATGACCTGCTTGATTTAAAAGACTCCTCCTCCTAACAGCAGTCAATGTAGACGTGATGATTCGCCCCACTTTACAGGTGGGGAAGAAGTCCCCACATGCATAGACCGAATCCTCAGACAGCCTTCCACGGGTACATACCGTGTGGCGCAGGACAAGGCGAATGAAGTCCTGCCGATGCCCTGCTCGATTGAGCCCGCAGAGACCAGGAGTCCGGCACAAACAAGAAGCCGCGGATTCTGACACAGCTCAAAGGCAAAATTCAAAAGAGCTTGATGGCCCCGAGACAGAATCCTTGTCTCGAGTCTGTCAACGACTCGATGCCGCTCCTCTAGGCCCTGGCTTGGTGGCTCACACCAAATTTCTGGGTGAGCCTCCACAGATGTGAGGTGGTTGTGGGACAGCAAGGAGACTGGACAGCTTGCTAACAACATAAATCAGGTACGTGACACCCCTGGCGGGGTGCGACCAGGCAAATGGGGTACAGGGAACTCGAATGCGAGGATCAATCGACGCTGTCATTCTGCTAGGTTTACAGTGAGCCGTCTTGGAAGTGGAAATGCAGGCACGCTCACTACCTTTGGGAAAGAGCCAGGCGCAGAGCATGTCCTTTGGACTCTGAGATCCCTGCGCACTGAGCCCCATAAATGTCGGACCGAGTGAGCCGTGATATCAGAGGAGTGGCAGCAGCTCCGGAGAGTGTAGTGGGCTTCCCGTTGAAAAAAGGGGCCTTGCTTCATCTAGCAATCTCTGCAATGCCCCAATAGTTCAATTTCTGAAGCATACCATCAGAGGCACCATGGGGTGATCGCTGGGTGCCCATCCTTTTGGCAAGGGGAGGGAAAAAGGAAAGACCTTTAAAATCAGCAAGTGCAAAGGGGCCTGAGTAGTGTACACTGAGTAGTTTGCACTCAACTGGTCACCAAAAAGTTCACACACACCCAGGAGCACCGTGGAAGAGACGTCTGGCAATCTGCTTCCACACAGATGCACGGGATCCACTGAGTCAACAACAGGAACCTACTAAACTTTTTCACTGAAGGTGGCAGTTGTCAAACACTGCGGAGCAGTTCTACTCTGTAACACACGGAGCCTACGACATCAACAACAGGAACCTGGTGAGCAACAAACTAAGCCAGCCCAGAAAGTCTAGTAGACACTATGGTGATTAGGTGTGCCAAGTACTCATGTTTAATCCAACCACAGGACATGCCCAAGACCCTGCCAACAGATAGGTGCAGAGCTCACCCCACTCCCAACTGTTTGGATCCCACACAATGAAAAAGATCTATGCAACTTTTAGACAGAGACACAAGGAAAATCGACTTACCAAAAATGTACGGGGAGGTGGGAAGAATAACACCTCACATCTGTTTTTAAGGGTTTCCTGAGCTCTCTAGTAACATATTTTTTGGGCCAAGAGCAGAGATCTTTTTTTTGAGGCCCAGATCATTCACTGCATTGAGGAATTCCCTGTAGCGCAGAAGAGCAACGGGTATGCCAAGTTCTTGGCAGGTCATGCAGTTGTGTGGGCAGAGGAGGGAAGGCACACTGTCGTCTCACGAGGGGTCTTTGTGCAGAGACAGAGAGGCCCCCTTTAGTTTGGTTTAAGGTGGCTAAGGAGGCCTGGTAGTGTAGTAGGTTACACATTGGGCTGCTAACTTCGAAGTCTAAGGTTCAAACCCACCAGTGTTTCTTGGGACAAAAATGAGGCTGTTGGATCCTATAAAGATTTTCAGTCTCAGAAACCCAAAGGAGCAATTTTCCTCAGCCTTAGAGTCACTATGAGATATGACTTGAAGGTTGAGGGTGTGGTTTGAGGTATGCTATTTAAAGCCACACAGCAGTGGAAAAATATGGGTGGAAGGTAGAAGTGGAGACTTGATCGGCAGCCATTCTCTGTAGATATCTCTTAGTAAAAGGCAGTTGGGAGCATCAGCTTCCGGGATGGGAGGGCAGAAGGCTCCTCGCTGGGCAACGTGGGGGCCTGAAGACTTGGGGCAGGTTTGTAGACCGGGAGATAACAACTTGGGGACGATCCTGAAAACAGGATATGCACATGTATGATCTCCTTCCAGCACTGATTGGACATGACTTCACCAAATAAGGCATTAAAAATATATATATTAAAAAACACACAAAAAGCAAAACCCCCACAACTGTGAAACAAGCCAGTCAGAAGGACGGCTGGATGTGTGCCTTCCCTGGCATGCAGCGTCCTCGATGTGCGCCAGGAGCTTCAAGGGAGGATGCCCAGGGCGTCGCTCACAGCCCAGGCCTGCCCAAGGGCACCTCCGAGCCCGAGCACCTGCAGGAAAAGCTGAGAGGGCGAGCACAGAGCCAATTTTTACACAGAAGCATTGTTTTTTTCCTTTTCAAGTTTATTTTGAAATGATCAGAGATTCATAGGAAGTTCCACAGGGATTGCAGACGGGACCCAGATACCCTTCGCCCAATCTCCCCAGAGGCTCACCCCAAACCAAACAATGCAACTCTGAGTCACCCTGAAGGACAGGAAACAAGTGCCCATGGGTTTCTGAGCCAGTGCATCTCTACAGGAGCAGACAGGCTCCATCTTTCTCCTTCTGAGCGGCTTTGCTTTCAAACTACCTTTGCTGTTAGCCGCCCCAAAGCAGAACCCACTCTGCTACCAGGGCTCCCCGTCCAGAAGCTCACAGCTTACAGCTGACAATAATAATGATTTCTGACAATAATTATTAACACGCTGCCTTTGAGTCGATGGTGACTCATGGCCCTTGCATTTTCACAGACCTGTGCTCCACAGGGCTTTCAATGGTTGGTTTTTTGAAAGCAGATCTTCCAGACCTTTCTATGGAGGCACTTCTGAGTGGTCTTGGAACCTCCAACCTTTCGGTTAGCAACTAAGCATGTTGGCCACTAGCACCACACGGGGATGCTTACATCACATGACTAGATTATTGTCAGGTGGTGCAGATGTACAGCAGAATGAACCCCTGCCCCCTCTTGTGCCAGCCTTACAAAGGTTGGGTTGCAGCCACTGTGTGAACCCATCTCTTTAAGGGTCTGCCTCTTTTTCGCCGACCCTTTCCCAAGTGCGATGCCCTTTCACCAGGAACTGGTCTCTCCGGACCCACATCCAACGCACGCGAGGCAAAGCCTCGCCAGAAGTACAGGCAATGTCAAAACCAGGAACTTGACACGGACACGCGTGGATCTATAGTGCTGTGCCTCATACCACTTGTGCAGACTCGATTAACTGCCCCTGCAATCAAGATCCAGAACTATTCCATCACCACAAAGATCTCCCTCGGGCGACTCTGTTAGTCAATCCCCACCCACCCAGCCCCAACATCCTTAATCCCTGGCAGCCACTAATCTGTTTTCCATCTCCATACTTTTGTCATTTCAAGAATGTTCCCCAAGTGGAAGCCTACAGCATGTAAAGCTTTTGAGATTGGTTTCTGAGGTTAGCACAAGACTCTCAAGGGCCATCCAAGGTACGGTATGCATCATCCGTGTAGCACATTCTTGGATAGAGGACACAGGAATTCTTTGTGCTCTTTCTGCTACCTTTTAAAGCCTCAAAATGTCAAGCTCATTTTTTTGTTTCATCAAAATGCTCACTGTTGCTTTTGATTCATGATAACGCAAGTATCGACAATCAGCAGAATGGGTACACACATGGCCATCTGTTTGTGCAATGGATCTGACACGGCATACGAAAAGAAAACATGTCTGCCACCCACACGGATGACCAACACGGCCTTGGTTTGGGGGGAGAAGTCTCCCAGCAATGATGTCAGCCTGCATGATTACGCCAGGCGAGGCGAAACGGGGCTACGGTGATAAAGGCAGGGACGGCGGTTACCCAAGAGGTGCTATGGATTCAATAGAGGTGTGCTCCCCCGGCCCCCACCCCCCACCCCCGCCACCAAGGATATCTGGAGTTTTAATTCCAATTGGGGATGTGAGTCTTTGTTCTGTTGATGAGGCAATATTTGAGCCTGGAGTGTTTTAAAGCCGCCCCATCTCTTTTTTGGGCAGATTGGGCAGGCCAGCATCCAGGGGGAAGACGCATGCCAGGCCACATGAGTTCCCGAGGAATGAGAAAACCGGTGAAAGGAGAGAAAAGACCTTCTGCCAGAGCCAGCAGCCTGGATTCGGACTTCCAGCCTTCTGGATATGAGAATTTAAGCTGGTGAAAGCCAGGCCCTCGTGGTATGCCTGCTGTGGCTGCACCAGAGAACCGAGACAGGGTGCGAGGGGTGTTGGTGGACAGGGGCTGATGGGAACCTGCAGCGCTCAGGGAATTACTCTACCAAGGCAGCTTCAGAAAGTCTGTTGAGATAAGACATTGAAAGATAAGGGAATTTTTCAATGAACTTTTTTTTCAAATCATTTTATTGGGGGTTCATACAACTCTTATAATCCATCCATCCATCCATTGTGTTAAGCACATTTGTACTTTTGTTGCCATCATCATTCTCAAAACATTTGCTTTCTACTTGAGCCCTTGGTATCAGCTCCTCATTTTCCCCCTCCCTCTCCACACCCCCCTCCCTCATGAACCCTTGATAATTTATAAATTATTATTATTTTGTCACGTCTTACACTGTCTGACATCTCCTCCCTTCACCCACTTTTCTGCTGTCTGTCCCCCAAGGAGGAGGTTATATGTAGATCCTTATAATCGGTTCCCCTTTTCTACCCCACCTTCCCTCCATCCTCCAGTATCGCCACTCTCATCACTGGTCCTGAAGGGATCATCTTTTCTGGATTCCCTGTGTTTTCAGTTCCTATCTGTACCAGTGTACATCCTCTGGTCTAGCCAGATTTGTAAGGTAGAATTGGGATCATGATAGTGGGGGAGGGGGAAGTATTTAAGAATTAGAGGACAGTTGTATGTTTCCTTGTTGCTACACTGCACCCTGATTGGCTCGTCTCCTCCAAGAGACCCTTCTGAAAGGGGATGTCCCATTACCTACAGATGGGCTTTGGGTCCCCAATCTGCACTCCCTCTCATTTACAATGATATGATTTTTTGTGTTCTAGGTCTTTGATGCCTGATACCTGATCCCTTTGACATCTTGTGGTCACAAAGGCTGGTGTGCTTCTTCCATGTGGGTTTTATTGCTTCTCAGCTAGATGGCCCCTTGTTTACCTTCAAGCCTTTAAGACTCCAGATGCTATATCGTTTGATAACTGGGCACCATCAGCTTTCTTCATCACCTTGCTATGCACACATTTGTCTTCAGCGATCGTATCGGGAAGGTGGGTCAACGAACTTTTTGAAGCCCTCTCATATACCTTGTTCTCAGTGGTACTAAAACTCACTGCCATCAAGTGGATTCTTAGTCACCGTGCCCGTACAGGTGAGAGTAGACTGCCCCTTTGGGTTTCTGAGGTTGTAAACCTTTCCAGGAGGAGAGCCAATCTTTCTCCCTCAGAGTGGCTAGTGGGTTTGAACCAATGACCAGGCAGTTAGCAACCCAATCCATAACCACTCTGCCAAACAGCCCTCCTGTGAACATAAAAGAGGGCTTTCAACCATTTGTGGAAAAACTGAATGAAAAGATAATGGACATTTTAGACATAGCCAACACCGTGAGTAAATGAGTCAACAGGCTTGTGTGCCCAAAACCATAGCTTCAGAGCACACTGAGGGCAACTGGTGTAACACAGTCCACATAGGCCGTATTCTACAACCTAATTTGGTGAGCAGTGACACTGGTCCTAAAAGCTTGGGAGCAGCCAAAGGTGCAACTATTGGTCTCCCCCTGTCAGGAAGAAAGGAGAGGGGAAAAAGAAGAAGATTCATAGAAACAACTAGTCTAATGAACCACTTGAACACCCATCTTCACAACCCTGAAACGAGAAGAGCTAGAAGGTGGCCAGCGACCACTATGGACTCCTCTGAAAAATGCTTCCCCCCACCCCCACTACCATGATCCCCATTCCACCTTACATATCCGGCTGGACCGGAGGACGTACACTGGCACAGATGGGGACTGGAAATACAGTGAACCCAGGGCAGATGAGCCCCCCCAGGACCAGTGGAGAGAGTGGCGATATCAGGAGGGTAGAGGGA
>NW_022103899.1:49246189-49251680 GCF_000313985.2 Echinops telfairi | reverse complement strand
TATTAGCGTGCTGGACACAAGTGATGGATGTACGGATTGTGATTAGTTGTGTGAGCCCCTAATAAAATGATTATTAAAAAAATAATAAAATAAAAATAAATGCGGGGGAAAAAAATCACTTTAGAATGTTTTAGAGTGGGGGAAAAAAGTGGAGCATTACTCAAAATTGTAGGGCACTAAAAAAAAAAAAAAAAATTGTAGGGCACTTACTGGTAGGGCAGAGGCTAGTAGAGGCCCAGAGACCACAGGCCCGAGTCATCTTTCATATCTGATCATGAACCCACCCTGTGGCGCAATTTTCAGCCAAACAACACACAGGCCTGTAAGGAGGACAGTAGCAGAAGGAGTACACATACCTCAGAATGCCCAAACCCTGAGATTAGAAGGGTAGCACTTGCCCAAGCACAAAAGGTTAGGAAAGAAAGAAACTGGGAAGCCCACGGAGGAGGGGTGAGTCATGTTGCATCATGGGGATTGCAATTGGTGAGCTGACCAAAAAAAGGTGTATGAAAGTTGAATGGAAAACTGGTCTTCTCTGTAAACCTTCACTCAACTCACAGTAAAACATTTTTTTGTTGTGTTGTTATTTTTTAAATGAGCAGCCTTATTAAAAGATACAGCATCTGGGGTCTTAAGGGCTTGAAGATAAACATGTGTGGCCATCTAGCTGGGAAACAACAAAGCCCACATGGAAGAAGTATACCAGCCTGTGTGATCATGAGGTGTCCACAGAATCAGGTTATCAGGCATCAGAAGACCCAAAACAATCATAGTGATGGAACGAGCGGCGGTCGTCGTGGAGACCCAAAGCCCATCTCTAGACATCCCCTCACAAAAAGTTCACGAGGACGGGATGAGCCAGCCAGGGTACAGTGTAGCACCAACGAAACATACATTTCTCTAGTTCTTTATTCTCCACCCCCACCAACCCAACTATCATGACCCCAGTTATACCTTACAAATTCGACTAGACCCGAGCAGTACACTGGTCCAGATAAGAGCTCTCAACACACAGAATCCAGGATAGATTCTCAGGAACAATAATGGGAGCAGTGATACCATGAGGGTAGGGGAAGGTGGGGGAAGAAAAGGGGAATCGATCGCAATGATGGATGTACAACCTACTCACACCCCCAGAGGGATGAACAACAGAAACATGGGTGAAGGGAGACAGCAGACAGTGTAAGATATGAAAATAATAATAATTTATAATTTATCAAGGGTTCATGGGAGGGGGGGGGAAAGGAACTGATACCAAGGGCTCAAGTAGAAAATGCTTTTTAAATGATGATGGCAACATAGGTACAAATGTGCTTGACACAATGGATGGATGGATGGATTGTGATAAGAGCTGTAAGAGCCCCCAATAAAATGATTTTTAAAAAATTAGCACCCTAAAGGCACTTTCATTTTGTTTTGAAAGTGAAATAATGAAAGGATAGTGGAATTCTCCTATGACTTTCTTGAAGCCCCTTTGTATATTCAAGGTTAGTGATTTGCACAATTAAAATCTAGGCTCTGTGAAAGTTAACATCGTTGGAAAATAAATAAGCAAAAGATGATGGCGACAGTGCCCAGCAGGCTTGGCCCGCAGCTGGGAGTGGTAATTGGCACACATTTTTCACAAAGGCAATTTGGTAGGCAGTATGACAAGCTCTGGAATAAGCCTGTCTTGTGATTCTTGGAAAATCCTCCGATATTCAGCCTTCAGACACAAAGCCAGACACGGGAACCGCCGGAGGAAATGGAGTAAATGCACAAGCAAAACAAGACCTTACACTATAACCATGCAAGGGGGCTTCCAAAAGTTCACGGAACAATTCCATTATCTTTTCATTTCCTTTTCCCACAACTGAATTGCACCCCCCTCCCCTCCCGCATGCTGAGTAGTTATGCAGCCATTAACTCAGAAAGGATTCAGTGATGTGGGCACAGGCTCATATGACCGAGGAAGGCAAAATCCAATATTTATGTTAAAGTGACCAGATGTCCCGCCAAAAGCGGGACAGTCCCGATTTTTAACAATTTGTCTCGCGTCCCACAGTGTTTTTAAAAAGTCCCGATTTTTGGAAAGAATGCACAACAAGCTAGGGTATACAGTTTTCGGCTGCCATGTGGCTATTTCGTCAGGATATGAGTTTTATCAATGGTGTCCCGCTTTACCAATGTTAAAATCTGGTCACCTTCATTTATGTACATAACATTTCCATAACTTAAATATTCTATTTCCACCCCTCACTTCTCCCCAATTTCACTGCCATCTAGCCAATTCCAACTCACAGAGACCCTGTACAGGGTTTTAGGGACTGTAACTATTCACAGGAGTGGACAACCCCTATCTTTCTCCACAGGTGGAGCAGCGGATGGTGGGCCTGAATTTCCAACCTTACAGTTCGCAGTCCAATCCCAGTGGGCCCAGGTCTCCTTGAACATTCTAGCGGCACACAAAGGGGACACAGTACTTTGAGACACGCACAACAGCAGGGCTGCAAACTTCGGATCTGATGTTCGTTTTCTTCCATACACTTGGTGGCTCCTCCCATTTCTGACGTAAGCGTTAACAATGACAAAACTTCACTGCAGAAAACTTGGTCGCCTCCTTTGTTAAAACAAAAACATCCTCAAAAGGTCGAAGTTCAAAAGGGGAAGGAAAGGAAGCCGCCCACTTCCACCAGAGCCTCCTTTCTCTCATGCTTTTAACAAAATCTTTGATGCTGGTACAAGAGAGCGCATAGGGTTTGTTGGCTTTATAACTGTGAGTTAAAAAAAAAAGTGTCCACCTAAATCCAATTAAGTCGTGCTCTTTCAGCTTCCCATGTCTTACCTGGGAGCCTGCTTACTCTCTCTGTTACTGGCAACATTTGGAGAACTCAGAACCTTTCCAGAGACTAGAGACAGGGCTGCTCCCAGGGGAGATGGCTCTCCTCACCACCCATGTCTCCTGCCAGGGCTGGCAGCTACACACACGGTATCAACACAGCATCCATGACGCCTGTGGGATCTTTCTTTTTAAATTCAATGAAGAGTTACAAAACAGCCAGTCACTGGGTGTGGGGAGAGTCACGTTCAAAAAGGGAGTCCTACTAGGACCGAGGGTTTGCAAACTCACGGCCATGGAGTTGATGACGGCTTATAGACAGGGAGCCGACGGCGCAGGGTAGAACTGCCCGTGTGTTTCCAAGGCTGTAACTCTTCCAGGAATGGAAAACCCTGTCTTTCTCCCTCGGAGCAGCTGGTGGTTTCGAACTGCTGACCTGGTAGTTAGCAGCCACCGGGGCCTGGTGATCTGCTTCCAGAGGGACCGGTTAGTTCTACACTGTCACCTGGAGAAGCTGTGAGGGGGAAGCTACTAGGCGCTACCCAGGAACCACACCAATCTTCCAAAGAGCTGGAGGAAGAACTTCTTTTCTTAGGATTCCCCGCCTTCCCAGTCACAGATGGCTAAGCCCCCCCCCTCTCCGCCGCCCATCCTCTGGGGCTCAAGCCTGACGGTTGCTTGCTTTTCCTTTGATTTTTGAACACTTTTCTAACTAGTTTGGTCGATGCTGGGAGCAAGAGGGAGGGAAGGGGTGAAACAAAGGGTCTCCGAGTCTTGACGGGGTTCTTCACTATCTCGTTCTTCTCCGGAGGTGGAAAGCGTTTCAGAGGCAAGTAGGATCGCCACCCGAGACTGGTGGATGACCCCAATTTTTGCATTTCCCCAGATCTCACCCACCGATAGGAAGACTCTATATCTGTTGCCTGGAAACTATAGCATCCCCCACCTCCTGAACAGCTGCACCCAAAGCATGACCTCTCACAGGAAGCACAGGCTGCCATCACGAAGAAAAACTGTATCAACAAGTGAAAGTCTTTGAAGAAAACAACCACCCAGCTCTCCCTACAGCTGGGGTGTCTGTTGAGACCATGAAGATTAGACCGGAAGGCTCCGTTTGCTGGCGATGGGTCTTCCTACGACAGCCATTCAAACGCTTCTTCAGATGGACAGGTGCTTTCCCCTTACTCACTTTTGAGTAACCCTCTGGGTCTGGGAGAAGAAAGCAAGCCCATAAAGAGCTATTCATTCATCTGAGCCCTGGATCGGGTTCCTGATAGAGAGAGGGGAGCCGAAGGGAAAATAATGTCCAAGCAAAACAAGCTTTGGGCAGGTAGAGTGTTTCCACATTTCTGCCAACAACGGAAAGAAGGCTTTGTTTGAAAGAGGCCAGGGGTAGAGCAGCTCACTGTCATGAGTTGACGGCAACACACAGAGCAACACACAGAGTGTGGGAAACAGACTTCTCCCCCAAATACATGTTAGACTCAGGACACTGCTTGCAGCTAATGATAAATGATTGTCAAGTTACCTCCCTGAAGGCAGTCAGTTGCCAGACTACAGGTAGGCCCTGCTCCCTGCTGTTAAGGACAATGGGCTACTTCTCCCTAAAGGCTCCCGACCTTTAGTCTGGTCCCTGTAGGTGGGGTTTACACCCTACTGATAATGGTTTCTATGGAGATCCAGAGAGCAGGTCAAACAGGCTCAGTGACATCCAAAGTTAGACTGCCATCTTGAATGTAGGATCCGCCCATCTTGTCACAAGAATACCCCCAATCCCTCTTCTTCCTATTGCATGTATGTCCCTAGATTGTACCCCTCTCATTGCTGTATATATAACTTATAGTGCAACCCCTTCCTGTGACCTGTCTTTACCTGTAATTAGTGGGTTTGCATTCCCCCCAAAGGCATATAGGCCTGAGTTAGCAATAAAGAGTTCTCTAGGGCTCCTCCCTTGGCCTCTCATCCCCCTCTCCTCTCCCCTGTCCTCACTCACCTGTTCCCTTTCCCCTTGGCCTCCTTCTCTTTCCCCCCTCCCTCTCTCCACGTGGACCACCAAGTGGGGCTGAGGTGAGCATACTACCATGAAATGTGTCTGACTCCATTATTTCAATCTCCTCTATCTCTCATGCTCTCTATGACTTTATTATGATATTTATATACCTCAACCATACAATTGTGCCTATCGAACCCGTGATTAGTGGGGCTGGGGGTGGGGGAGCTGGCCCTTCCCCCATAATAGTTCCCCGCAATAGGACGGGGTTGAACTGTCCCTGTCTGTAACTCTTTTCGAAGTCCAAAGCCCTGTCAGTCTCCCGAAGAGCAGCTGGTGGTTTTGAACTGCTGACCTTGCGGTTAGCAGCCCAACTTGTAACCACTATACCACCAGGCCTCCTAGGTGATGCAAACAGGTGACACCCTTGGTTGCTAATGGAAAGGTTAGCGTAGCCCCAGAGGCACGTTGGAAGGAGGGCCTGGCAATTTCCTTCCTAAAATCCTGCCACTTAGTAGTGGGGAAGGGGGCGGGGGGAGCAGAGCTCCACTCTGACTTCCAGGGTCCCCACGAGTCACGCAGAATCCAAGACAACTGGAAGAGACATACCTCAGGATGAGCTGGCCTCAAGGATACACAGGTGAGGGAGAGGGATCAGCTCCCTGCTCTCCTACCTGCCCCCG
>NW_022103899.1:49238726-49245807 GCF_000313985.2 Echinops telfairi | reverse complement strand
TTTTAATGCAGTGATGTGCTCGTTCTTCAAAGCAGGGGGACCACCCTGCTAGTTGCCAGGGCAACCACCTGGGTTTCCCCAAGGAGTGGGATATGTGTTCTGATTCCCCAGCAAGTCAGAAAGCAGCACCCCGATGGCTGCTCCTTGGGATAGGGCCGTGCTATGAGGTCATTCTATCCAGAAAGAAAACAGCCCTTCCAGCCCCTTCCTCGGAAGAAGAATCCATCAGACACAAGACTCAGCCACTCTACTCACCAAGCCATAGTATTTTTAATCACCTCATACGCATGTGAAAGTTGGACATTGAATGAGGGAGACCAAAGAAGAATCCATGTGTTTGAAGTATGGGTCATATTGAAAATACCAACAAACCTGAATCAACAAATCTGTCTTGGAAGAAGTATAACCAGAAGGCTCCTTAGAGGCAAGCATGGTGAGGTGAGACTTTGTCACATACTTTGGAATGTTATCCAGAGAGACCAGTCCCTGGATAAGGACATCATGCTTGGCAAAGTGGAGGGACAGCAAAAGAGGAAGACACTTGACAAGGTGGACTGACATAGAAGTTGTAACCCTGGGGATGAACATCACGATTATAAGGATGGCGTACATAGGGTCACTATCAGCAGGACCCACTGGACGGGATCGAACAACAAGAAAGCAATCTGATGGACTCTGTTAGATGTGATACAAATGCAATTATCCCCATTGGATGAGTTCCCTGCCAGACCAAGTCTGTAAGATGCTGAGCTGCCTATAGCTAGCAGCCTTTGATTCAAGTGCTGATTCCTGACCCAATCCGCTATGGCCATACTGCAGGGTGTCCCACCATGCAAAACATGGCAATTGATGGATTCAGAAGCCATCTGTGAAACTGAGGACTCACTCTATTGCCATTGACTTGATTCAACTCATAGCAACCCCGCCCAGGGTTCCCAAGGCTGTGAAAGAATCAGATACAAAATGCAGCACGGTGTAAGATTCGAGTGTATAATATCCTCCAGTCAGAGAATCTGGAGAGAGCAGAAAGCAGATAGGTGGTGGCCAAGGGCTGGGGGAAGGGAAAGGGAATAGGCATGGGGTTGCCTTTGAAGGGAATAAAAGGTTCTGAAATTAGATTGGGGGTGGGGTTGGGGATGGGGAGTACTGGCACAACCTTGTAGATGTCCTAACCCAGAGCCATCAAGTCGATTCCAATGCGACCCTATTAAGACACACACACACACACAGTCCAGCTGGTCCCTGGGGTTTCTGAGGCTCTAAATCTTTATGGGAGCAGATAGCCTCATTGTGATCCTAAGGAGCGGCTGGTGCATTTGAACCCCCGACCTTGCAGTTAGCAGCCAATAGTTAACCCATAGTTAACAGGGCTCCTTGTGGATATCTTAAATGCCACTTAACTGTGTACCATTTAGTTAATTTAAAAATAGGTGGACTTCATTTCAATTAAAAAAAAAAAACTAGGTGGAATTTATCCAGTGGGGGCTTAACTTGCTCTACAAAGTTTCACACAAGCTAAGTAAACTGTACTCTCGTGAGGAGAGAAGATGATGGTTTGTGGTCACGTTCTTGAGGTGGCTGTGGGTGAGGGAGCTGCTCAGGGTGTTATATCTCCTATAATATTAAACAAGCCACAACACACACCTTGATTGGACCTCACACATGCTGCCATTCTAACATCCTTGCTTAGAAATGGTTCTGTACCAGGTGTCCCTGCATCCCACACAGCCTGACAGTCCACCCTAATCCACCCTACAGTCCTTTCATGCCAAAAACAGCCATCCAAGAACCTTCTGAACACAGTGCCCGGCGTTGCCAAGTATGCTCTGGCTCAGCCCTGGCCTGCAGAATGGAGTCCAAATTCTGCAGTAAGCCACAGCCCAAGACTCCAGCCAGGATGATCTCACCGGTTTTTCTAGCAATCAGGGCTGAGCATGCTCCCTGTGTGCTGGTCCAGGGTCCCTCTCAAGGAGGCTGACCTTTCTGGGCTGCATCAGCCAGGCTCCCAAGAGCACTGGCTTCTGGGGGGATTTGTTGCATCTGAGTGGGCAGATGTGGAACGAGTGTCTGACAGGTGGGCATGTCTCCTGCCTGGCAGCGGCTGGACTGCGATTCTCTACCAGGGACCACGGCAGCACTCAGGGGTCCCTCTCTGACACCTCTAGGTCTTCCTCGTGCTTATTTCAGCCAAAGCTGCCTCCCCCAAGGTGCTTCATCTCCCCATGTTGGTTTCTTCAAGCACAGCCTGTTGCTGTTAAGCTGTCACTGAGTCTGCGCACCCATCGCGGTGACCCAGGCGCCATGAAACGAACCGTTGCTTGGTCCAGACTCCTCCCCACGGCGGAGCAGTCGAGGCTCCTGCTGTTGTGACCCTTGGGTTTTCACTGGCTGCTTTCAGAAGCAGGCTGCCCCATCTTTCTTGAGACTTGTTTGAAGGTTCTAGCAGGGGAGTGCAGCTACTCGTATACCCTTGACCGAAGGACCATCCTCTTTCTGGTCGGGGAAGGTCTTCCTCTTCAAGGGAGCTTGCAGCTCCGGGAGGGACGCACATGGAGCGGTGTGGGAGGAAGGGGACACCCGCCTAGCCAGCCAGATCAGCTGAATCAACCCAGGCGATCAATGAGGTGACACATGTCGCAGCCAGATCACCCTCACATCCTGCCTGGTCTTTCTTTCTCAAGCCTTAACTCACTGCCATCGGATCGATTCCATTTCACAGTGATCCCTGCAGGGGTAGCAATGTCCCTGTCCGTCTCTAAGATGAACTCTTGACAGGAGTAGAACGCCCTGCCTTTCTCCCATGGAGCCACTGGTGCTTTCAAACTGCTGGCCTGCAGGTTGGCATCCCAAAGCACACCCCACCTGGCCCCCAGGGGTCCTCTCTCTTCCTAGTTCATCAGTCTGGAAGCTCCACTGACACCTGTGTAGCAGCAGAGCAACCCACAATCCTTCCACTTTGGGGGGACGGGGGCAAGGGGGAGGGGGGAGTGGCGGTCCATGAGGGGCCGTGGCCAAGAATCACACTTAGGTCTTCCACATGGAAGGTGAAATTCTACCACGGATCCACCTACACCTTTGTAAAAGGTCCCATCTTGAAATGTCCAATCAACCTTTGGGAGCAGGTCTGGTATTTCTTTCTTCGTGGAAACCTGACTGAAAATGCACACTGATGTGGTCACCATTCCACCAAACATGGCACACGTGTCTTACGGTTTTAGTGCGAGGAGTGCAGGTGGAGGGACCAGCTCACCCATGCGTGTTTGCTCGCCCACTGAGGTTGCCTGTCGGACCCACCTCAAGAGCCCATGGGAAGAAGCTAGTCTGGCTACTGCTTCCCCAGCAACTTAGTCAGCCTTCTACTGGAGTGTTCTATATTGCACCATCCTATTTGTGGCTTTCCGTGGGCAGTAGCCAGCTCCTACTTATCTTTTTATCTCAAAGGCTGCCAACTGTCCCAGAAACATTAGCCAATCAGTAAATGTGGGCTGAAAATGAAGATAGCAAAAGGGGAGACTGAGAGAGGGAGAGAGCAGAAGTGGCCTAATTTTTCCAAAGGTTAATACTGGGTGGCACTGACTTGGGGGTGGGAAAGGTTACATCTGACTTGGCTTGTCCTACCCCTCCTCCTTGGGTAACCTGGTAATGTGTATTACATGCCATACGCTACCTGCCTATTACTCATCCAGCAACTCCAAGGCTGGAATATATACGTTAAAGATAATCAAACACAAGTGAAACCATCTGCATGCAAAGATGTGTTTATTTCTCATGCAAAACAAACAAACAAACCCCAAACCAGAAACAGCCTACAGGCCATCTAACTGCCTGTGTACCCATCCTTTGAAATAATAAACAGCCATTAAAAGTCAGGTCAAACATCTACTGAACAATCCTCTTTGGGTGGTGGGATATCGGCATGTGTTAAGCCTCTCTTGGTTGCTTAGTCCGTTGGCTTTCTTTTGTTTCTGAAATGTCCTGCTCTGAATAATGACCCTCTCTGGAACTAGAAAGCATGATCAAAAGTACACCTTTGACGTGGCTCATTCTGTGAAGTGGCTCCCTGTTCTGACTGTCCATTGACAGATCATTAAAAATTCCATTTGACCTGTTGACCAATTTAGATATGACCCACCAAAATGCCACCGCTGCCTTATGTGCTGCCTTCAACGAGCACCAACCTCGCGCCAAACCCACCAGCGGTGGCGAGTCTCAGGAAAAGAGAATGTAGACCTTCCTTGCTTTCTTTGCCAGGAAGCCCTGGCAAAGTGGATCAGTGGGTGATACATCGAGCTGCGCATGTTAAGGTGCATGGTTCGAAGCCACAAGAGGCTCCTTGAGAGACAGGTGGAGCCATCTGCTCCAATAAAGATGTCAATCCTCAGAAACCAAGAGGGGCAGTTCTGCTCTGACCTATAGGGCCAAAGTGCATCAGAATTGGCTTGACAATAGTGGATTTGTTTTTGTTTAATTTTGTTGGCAAGAGTCCTGGTGGTGCTGTGGGTGAGGTATTGGCCAGCTAACCACAGTGTTGGTGGTTTAAACCCACCAATCATCCTATGGGCCCAAGAGGAGGCTGTCTGCTCCTGTCATTATCTGTAGCCTTGGGAACACTATGTAAAGTAGCTATGAGTTCAAATCCACTCAAGGGCAGTGGGGGATTTGAACTTGTTTGTAAGGAGCCCTTGTGGTACAGTGGTCAACCACCTGGCTGCTAAACTAAAAGTTGGCAGGTTGAACCAGGGAAGAGAGACGCGCAATCATCTTCCAAAAAGATTTTAGGAAAATGTAATGCCATCAAGTCAGTGCTGACTCATAAGTGACCCTGGAGGACAGGGTAGAACTTCCCCCTTTGAGTTTCTGAGACTCAAACTTCTTATGGGAGTAGAAAGCCCCATATTTCTCCGAGGAGCAGTTGGTGGTTTTGAACTGCCGACCTTGTGGATCACAGCCCAACACGTAACCACGTCAAAGCCTTAGAAATCTTACCAGGCAGCAAACCCTGCCCAAAAGAGTGATGGTGAGTTGGAACTGAAGAGAAGCGTTCAAGTTCAGCTTTGTTTACATTTCTCCAAGCTCCACTTCCTAACTATCATGTGCAACCATGGTTTAAAACCACGCTTCTGCCCATGGGCTCATTCTGGAGATGGGAAATGGGAGAAGTCCAAAATGAGAGAAAGACAGAGGCCGACCTCAAATCCAAGCCTCCTGACTCCCAGGACTTGCTCCTTGCACTTCACCAAGCCAAGAACACCAAGGGTGGAGCTTTGTAGATTAATCTGTTTGGAAAGTCTCCAAGATCATGTGGGAGAAAAGTTAGGCATGCCAGGGATTCAAGAAGAACCTATAGTTGACCCCATCCCCAACCCAGTGTTAAAAACCTGACTGAGAAAATGGTTATCAAAAAGCAGGGATCGTGACCAATGAAATACACAATTTTCCTCTGGTTCATTGAGGCTTCCTCACCCCCCACTACCATGACCCCAGAGCTTCCACTCACTCCAGACCAGACTGCAGTGTATACACAGGTGCAGATAAGGGCTCACAACACAAGGAATCCAGGAACAGGAATGGGAATAGCAATACCAGAAGCAAAGGGGAAAGGAGGGGAGAGGAGGGGAGGAAGGGGAAGCCAATCACGATGATCGACACATAACCCCCCACACACACCCTCCAGGAGGGGGAGCAGCAGAAACCATGGGGGAAGGGAAACAGCAATCGGTGTAAGATATGAAAATAATAATTTATAATTTATCAAGGGGTCATGAGGGTGGGAGGGGAGGGACGAGAGGAGCTGATACCAAGAGCTCAAATAGAAAGTAAATGTCTAGAAAAGAATGATGGCAACATATGTACAAATATGCTTGATAAAATTGATGTATGGTTTGTTATAAGAGTTGTAAGAGCCCCCAATAAAATGATCTTTTAATTTTAAAAAGCAAGCAAGCAAGCAGGGATCGTGTGCAGTGTGATTTCCCAAGGTGGCCTCTGGTCCAATGGAACCATGGTAGAAGGAACCAGAAAGACTAGAGGCAAATGCATCCAATCAGCAGAATCCACTGAAATCAAAACCCCACTGTATGAGGCTGGCTCCTTCCCAGTGCAAACACACGCGGTGCTGACCAGGCCTTGCCCTACCCCAGTCCTTAGACCCTGCTCAGGGTTAAGACACTGGCAGGTGACTGCCAGGTATGCCTTCCTAGGGTTATCCCCTGTGAGCCAGCTTCCTGTGCAAAGCGGAAGAGGACCTTCCTCCCATCCTGCCTCCAACCAGCCCTGATGCCTACACCTTCCCAATGAGTTTGGGAAGATGGGGCCCTGGTGTTTTCCTTGGGAACCTGGGAAAGCAGTTAGACAGAAATAGCTTATTTCCCCTGACTGTGAGGACAGGTGGGAAGTCCCCTACAAGTCACAACTCTCTCTGGACTTGGGCTTCTGTGAAACCATCACTGAGGCCCAGTCCAACAGATTCAATGAGAGCACTGAGCAAGCCCAGCCAGCCCCAACTTGAGAGAGGAGTGGTTACTCTATAAGCTGGCGAGAGGAGATGTGGTCTTGCTCAATCATGTCCGATCACACTCGCCCATCTCCAGCAGCAAGGACGGAAACACAGAAAATGGGCACATTAAGAAGAATTGGACTCTTGGAGGTCGAAGGTCACCAAAAGCAATAAACAAATTCATGATGATTCTGGACTCCACCTGCGTGTGTTGCCTGCCTGCCTATCTCCCTTCTAGGCTAGGTGGGGAGATCATTTGATTTTCAATATTCACTCCTCCACTTTAAAATGTATTGATTTTATGAGGCTGATGCGCCACCCACTGCGCTAATGAGGGACCTAAAATGTATTGATTTGAGAGACCCACCTGTACTCGTTTCATTTCACAAACTTTATTCCTCCTACGGGCCAGGCACCGTGTCTAGCTACCCAAACACCCCACTGCCTGTCGAATTCCATTGTTGGTTTTTTTTTTATCCCTCTCTCAATAGTATTTTATTTTATCTTATTTCTTTTTTTTTTTTTGACATATTATTTTCTTATTTTTTCTTAAACATTTTATTAGGGGCTCATACAACTGTTATC
>NW_022103899.1:49232369-49236337 GCF_000313985.2 Echinops telfairi | reverse complement strand
GAAGCTGCAGATTCAGTGCCATCCTTTGAAATAAATTCTTCTCGGACGAGGGCCAGGCATCCACTTAGTATTTGGGGCTGGGACCAGCCCCCTCCGTTGAGTTCCATTGTGACAGCCACCTTCAGGACTGAGAAGTGCACCAGCCAACCCAAACCTGCTGGCGCCGAGTGAATTCCAACTCATAGCAACCCTCGATGGGGAAAGCCATGGGCAAAGCAGCCATGTTCCTGCATACTTTGGGAGGAGGCAGGCAAGGATCAGACACCCCCCCGCCCCCCTCTTTTCAAAGCATGGTGAATGCTGTGCTGAAGAAATCCAGGCAGCATGGAGAGCCTCTGGAAGGGAGAACTAGCCCGAGCAGCAGCAAAGGTGTCTCGGGAAACATTGAACTTCAGAGAAAGCTGCAGTGTCAGTGCTAACTCATAGCAACCTTGTGCCACAGAGCACAAGTGACCCAAAGGGTTGGCTAGACTGTAAAGCGCTCTGATGGCAGTTGCCCCTCTGGAGAAAGCTGGGGCTTTCTGCTCCTGTAAGGATACACAGGCATGGGAACCCTGGGGAGTTCTACTTTGCCCTACAGTGTCGCTAGGTATTGGGATCAACTCCATAGCAGTCTGTTTGGTTTTCCCTTTAAACCTCTGTGGGAGCAGCCCATCGGGTCTCTTCTCTTGCAGGATGGATACCTTCTCAGTTCACAGCGGGGTGCTTAACCATTATACTGCCAGGGCTCCTTCATGGAAAGACAAGAGGGGACTATTTAGAGAAAGAGCAGGGCAGCACCTGCCGGCCACAAGCCTGGGCAGAGGCCCTGGGAGCCAAACCAGGACTGTCGGAAGAAAGCATCCTCGATGTACCTCCAGAGTCTACAAATTCAGGCCGGGTGTGCCATCATTCTCTCCTGAGACTGCCACCTGTATCTGTAAACACATTAGTAACCTTTCGATATCACTCGAAACCAACTCAGATCAAAAACACATTCACTAACCTCTCACTTATCCAATGATCCAATTTTCTCAATCCTCACCCCTCAGCTCCATGCGTCGAGTGATTTCTGAACTCAAATGTTTATCTTTGCTTCACTTTGTCTTGATCCACGTTGTGGGATGGGATGGCGAGGGGGGAACCTCCCCAACTGGACTCACAGAAGGTGGTCCAGGGTTTTCACGCAAGTCGCCTCTCTGCAGATGTTCTGACCTTGATTTTCAAAGGGAAAGTAGACCCTTCCCCACACTTTAAAATTCCATCCACGAGAGAAATATATCAAACAATTTTTAAAAGTACTGCTGGAAAAAGTCACTGCTGTGGCTCAAATGGCGTAGTGTTGCACATCATGCTACTAACTGCAGGGTCAGCAGTTCAAAACACCAGCTGTTACTCAAGAGCAAGACCAAGGAGAAAGCCTTCAGTAAAGAGTTATAGTCTCAGAAATTCACAGGGGCAATTCTACCTGGTCTTCTAGGGTTACTGCGAGTCAGCATTCGCTAGATGGCAGTGAGTTTATGGCTTGAATGGGGTGATCCCACTTCCCCAGCAGACATGCCGAAGCCCTCGCCCTCACCTTAAGCCTTGAGTCTTGGAGGATGTTATCATGGATGAGGTCATGGCAGGGTTGGGTAGGTCCTACTCCAATCTGAGTGGAGCCCTCGTGGAAGGGAAAAGAGGCCCAGGCAGAAACTCACAGGAAGGATGGCCAAAGACCACGTGGGGCTCCTGGGAGCTGAGAGAGACTAGCTACCCTCATT
Organism: Echinops telfairi; assembly: GCF_000313985.2. Classification (NCBI taxonomy): domain Eukaryota; kingdom Metazoa; phylum Chordata; class Mammalia; order Afrosoricida; family Tenrecidae; genus Echinops; species Echinops telfairi. Next base: position 49,234,595 of record NW_022103899.1, on the reverse strand, counting down.
CTCTGGGGCCTTTGGAGAAAGAACACAGTCTTGCTGACAACTTGAATCCCAACTACTCGGGCCCAGATTTGTAGACAATAAATTCCTGTTTGTGGAAGCCACCTCTTGTGCAGTGGTTTGCTGTGAAGCCAGGAGACTCCCACAGTTGCTCTTCTGCTTCCTGAGCTGGGGAAGGTGAGTAGCGGCTCAAGAGCCACACCAAGTGACCTGAGCATCCCCCATGGTGTACAGAGTGGGTGCCCAGAAGAGACCATAGCACGCTTCACCCTCATCCCAGCCCTCTACTTAAAACAAGAGGAGAGGGGGTGGTCTCCACGCTGGTCTGAAAGTTACCAGAATGTCATGTGGGGCCGGGAAGGAACAACAACAAAAAAAAGCGGGAGGGGGGGCGATGATCGTGAAGGTATTCTCTGGAATGGGACAACCCCTCCCTTAAACAAATTTTATAATTTCAACACACTGCTACGGAGGCAATTTCAACTTGGACCAAGCCGAGAGATCAGAACCAGATGGCCCGTAAGGTTTCTGCCGCTGTGAATCCACAGCCACACTTTCCCCCTGAGCAGCAGCAGGTGGGTGCGACCAGCTTTTGGTCAGAAGCTTCCAGCTACAACCACTGAGCCACCAGGGCTGATCTCCAATTCAACTCCTCCAATACTCCCCTCCACACAGAAATTAGTTCTCTTCATTCTAGATCAGCGGTTCTCAACCTTCCTAATGCCTCGACCCTGTAATGCAGTTCCTCATGTGGTGACGCTCAACCATAAAATTATTTTTGTTGCTACTTCATCACTGTCATTTTGCTACTGTTATGAATCGGGCAACCCCTGTGAAAGGGTCATTCGACCCCCAAAGGGTCTCAACCCACAGGTTGAGAACCGCTGTTCTAGATACATAATTCTGGATATTGTGATTAGATCTAGACATCTATGTGCATACACCGATGCCTCCCCATCAAAACCTTCTGGAAAGGTCACAACGTTACTTTTGAACAAAGAAATGAGTTAGGTGCTACATGTTGGGCTGGTTTTTAACGGAAGGTCAGCAGTTCTAAACCACCAGCCTCTGGGAGAAACGAGGCTTTCTACTCCTATAAGGAATTACAGTCCACTTTGTGCAGTCAGGTCACTGTGAGTCAGAATCAACTCAATGGCAGTGGTTTGGGTTTTTTTTTGGGGGGGGGGGTGACTTACTATGTCACTTCTGTCCCCAAGGGACCTCTTCTCCAGGTCCCTGACATCTCCCCGCGGTAGGAAGCCCGTCTGCCATCCCAAGGGCAGTGCCCATAGTGACTGAGTATCTGCAGCCAGCCTGGTTCCTGCGCCTGCATTCCGGCGTCCCGGTGCACTGCGTCGCCAGCACCCGCTGGAGGAGCTGCAGTGGGTTGTATAACCTGACTCAGCCCTTAGCAGGCAGCCCGTGAGCATCCCTCGTGACAGTCACTGAAGCCGGCAAGTAAAAGACCCGCCAGACAGGAAGGACCCCCGGGGTTGTGGCAGAGGGGGAGGGGTACTATTAAGGATACCCTTATTGGGGTGCCCGGGTAGGTTGTAAACCTTTAGAGAACAATCTAAGCGCAGAAGTTCTGTCCTAGACCTGGTGTTACAAATGCACCCCGCTAGTGCCCTAGACATGGGGGGTCTGGCAAGAGGCAGGGGAGGGAACTCCTGGGTCCTGGAGTTTTTCCCAAGAAAGTCGATGGACACCCCCTGCTCTCTTCAATTACGTCATTCTCATAGATTTGAGAAAAGCTACAGAAAAGGCATGTAACACCTTAGAAGATTAAGGTAGAAATGGGCCCCTAGTGGTGCTGTGGGCTAAGCGTTGGACTGCTAACTGCAAGGTCGGCAGTTCAAACCCATCAGGCGTTCCAGAGGAGAAAGATGGGGCTGCCTGCTCCCATAAAGACTTCGTCTCCGAAACCCCATGTAAAGGCGCTAGGAAGCATCTTGCTCACGACAGTGGGTTTGGTTTGGGGTCTACTACGGTGGAAACCCTCTAACAGACGCCGCCGGGTGCCTTTCCAAGTCCCTGTCACCTGGCTGCTACCTGGCGGCAGAAGATGGCACCCTGGAGCCTGCAGCCAGTCCGCCGCCGAGGATGGTGCCCGCCGGGACGGGCGGGCTCGGCGCGCGCCGGCCCCAGCGTCTCGGCCTCAGGGACACGTACATTTGCAGGCTGCGATCCGGATGCCCCCGGCCCCGCCCGGCGAACACCTGGCCCGGG
>NW_022103899.1:49227668-49231954 GCF_000313985.2 Echinops telfairi | reverse complement strand
CGCGGGCTCCTAGCGCCGCCCCCGAGCGGCGCCCAGGTGTCCGCCCCAGCCGAGCACCAGGTCCCGCCCGCCGTTCCGCGCAGCTCGCTCCGGCGCCGGCCTTCCTGCCCTGCGGGGAGCTCGGAGCCCGCCCGGGAGAACAGGTGGCCCCACCCCGCCCTGGGCGCGCCCACAGCCCCCACGCGCTTCCTGCGGCTCGGCGCTCCCCAGCCAACTCCCGGGACGGGCGGAGCGCGAGGGGACCAGCGCGCGCGCCCTCCCAGCCTGGCACGGGTCACTCGCCGTAACCTTCCTACCTTTCACGTGGGTGGGGTAGGGGGAGGTAACTTTCCTACCTTTCATCCCAGGGCCAAGGGGAGCTCGGCCCCGACACCCACCCACCCCCGGGATCCCCGCTGCCCTCGAGACCTCGTCCCCAGCCCCATCCATCCGTTCCTTGCCCGCGGCTGCGTGGAGGCCAGTTCCCAGCGGGAAAAGCGCGCCTCCTAAGGAAAAGATCCGAGTTCTTTCCAAACTTGGCATGACGTAATGTCACCCCAAGCCCTGGTCGGAACTCCCTGGACCTTGCTCAAGACCCGCGGAAGCTCAAAGTGGGCCCGGCTTTGTCCCGGAGCCCTGCCCTGCCCTCGTAGCTCGTCAATGGACCACCTTTTGAGACCGAGCGAAGAGGAAATACTCTTTTCTTTTCGCTTTCTACCGGGAGAAAGACCCCCGCCCCCACCTCTGTCTTTCTCTCGTTTGTGCAGCCTGGATTTCATAAGGACACTGGGCAGACAGGACTAGAACTTTCGGCGCGAAGAGAACAGATACTGAAGGGCGGGGAGGAGGCTTGGACTTCCGTCAGTACCTGCCCCTGCTTTCAAGGTCATAGCCGGAGGACAGTCAAGGGAAAGCATTTCCTCTGTCCGGCTGGTCTTGGCTTTCACTTACTGGGGTCAAGCCACCTCCGCCCAGGTGCGCCGATTCCCCCATGGGGGGAACTACGCACCTCTTTAAAGACAATAGGGTAGGCCAGCTGGCCAGCCTGCCACGAAAGCGCCTTCAGTCTTCCAGCCCTGGGTGTGCAGTTGGGAGCGGGAGACTGCGGACTCCCTGGCCGCCCATCAAAGTCTAGCAAGTATTTGGTTGCACAAACGGCTGCGAAAGAACACCTGCCGCCACCCTGTTTCTCCAGGTGGTTCCACTTTCCTCCTTCCCGACTTTCCTTTCTCCTGGCTTCCCAGCTCCGCCCCAGAGAGGAAGGCCCAGGTAGAAGAGCTTTCCTACCTGGGTTACAGAGGACGTGCAGAAAGGCTGGAGCACGCAGCCCAGAGTTGCCCGGCCCAGGAGGCAGAGAGAAGGCTCTCTCTCCGTGCCAGTTGCTGCCGTGGGGCCACCCCCTGTTCTAAAAGCCTAACAATTCAGGGCCTTGTTTGTTTTCTGGGTTCAAGAAACACGCCGCGGCAAGCAGATGCTTGAGTGGCGGTGTGCTCAAGTTCAGTGCTGCGGTTTCCTTCCTCCCCATTAGGCAAAGGGAGGCCGGGCAAAACCAGGGCGCAGCTAGCACAACCTTAAGGCCATGCATGTGTATTTTCTGAGTGCATTTTATGTCCGTGAAGGTAAGGACCAAGTACTGCCTTCAGCTTCCAGAACCAGTAATGATTCAAGACAGCGCCTCCACCTCAGTTTCTTCCCAGTGATGGCCCGATAACCCTCATTTCCTTCCTGTCTGTCCTGTGAGAGGTTGCTAGGGCATTTGTTGGGTACACTTTCTAAGGCTCTGGCAGTAAGTAAGTAAGCGGAGTGCGGGGCCTTTCCATTTAGGGAGGGGCCCTCCGGAGAGGGTCTGGCACCTCAGCTGGTGGCGCTGAGCAGCAGTAGGAACGCCAAAGCACAGGTGGCTGGTCTGAAGCTAAGGTCCCCAATGCCAGGGCTGAAGGACTGCTGAACCTGCACAGAGAGATGGAATGGCCATCTGCCTCTGCCCTCACACAATGTACTTGGTGGCACAGAAATGGCCTCTAATCTTTGGACACTGGGGAAAATATTTTTTTAAATCAATTTATTGGGGCTCATACAATTCATCACAATACATAGATCAATTATGTAAAGCACATCTATACATTTGTTGCCCTCATTATTCCCAAAATTCGCTTTCCTCTTGGGTTCCCGGAATCAGCTCATTTTCCTTTTTTCCCCTCCCCCTCCCTTCCTCCTCCCCTCTCCCTCATGCACCCTTGATAATTTATAAATTATTATTGTATCTTATATTACACTGTCTGGCGTCTCCCTTCACCCACCCCTCTGCTGCCCGTCCCCCAGAGAGGAGGTTATATGTAGCTCCCTGTGATCCATTCCCCCTTACTACATCCCCTTTCCCTCCTGGTATCGCCACTGTCACCCCTGGTCCTGAGAGGTTCATCTGTCCTAGATTCCCTGCGTTTCCAATTCCCATCTGTACCGCTGTGCATCATCTGGTCTAACCAGGTCTGCAAGGCAAAATTGGAGTCCTGGTAGTTGGGGGGAGGGGAAAATATATTTTATTGCCTTTTTTCTGGGGCAGAAATCCAGTTATTCTTTATTCACTTGTGTACGCATACAAGGGTATTTCGAAAGGTTCCTGGGGGAAAAAGAGAATGTAAAGATCATAGAATTTTTCCACAAACATTTCAAGACTTCTCTATATGAATGCTTACATGTAGGTGCCCTCTGCCATCAAGTCTCTGCTGATTCAAAGTGACTCTTTACAGGGCTTCCAAGGCTTTGTCCATCTACAACCGAGAGGACAGGATCAAATGGCCCCTTTGGGTTTCTGAAGCTGTAACCTTCACTGGAGCAGAAAGCCTCATCTTTCTCCCATGGAGCACCTGGTGGATTCTAACCGCTGGCTTTGCAGTTAGCAAGCCAAGACATAGTCCACTGTGCTACCAGGGCTCCTAGTACCCACTGGGATGGTGAATTACAGAAAAACAGAACATGCTATATTCTGGCAAGGATTTGGTGAAGCTGACACCCACACCCATTGCTGGTGGTGATGGAAAATGATAGTGCTATTGTCAAATGTTTGGCGGTTCTTCCAAATGGGAAGCATGGAATGACCATAGAACCTAGTGGCTCCTCAGTTGGATAGATACCCAAACAAACTGAAAGCAGGGATTCAGATATTTACTTATATGCCAATAGCAATGACAGCACGAACCACAATAACTACAAGGTAGAAAACATAACTTCAGTGTACAGGGAAATGTTATTGAGTCAAAAAGAGAAACTAGATTCTGATAATTCACCATGGATGAACCTTAAAAACTTTATGCTAAGTGAAGTTAGAAACAAAGACTGTATGAGTTCACTTTTACTTAATTGCATATGTAAAGCATGAGCTCAACAAATAAGCACGAACAGCATTCTTGACAGGTTTTGTCTTTTCTCACATGAAATACCTGGAGATATTTCATTATTGTTCTATGAAGTATGCTCATTCTTTTGTATGGCTGCATAGTATTCCATGCATTATATGCATTATAACTTATTTTGTGGATCCTCTGCTGATGCTCATTTGAGTTGTTTCCAAACATATGATACAGTGCTTCTATTCTACCGCCTCACTTTTTATAACGTGCCTTGGGTACTACAAGCTTTCGAGCAGGCATCCAAGCCCTGACATGTGTCTGTGGCAGAAGAGGAGGAAGGAGAGGCAGCAATAGGAAGAGGATCTGGAATGCACGCCCGTGACCTCCATGAGCAACTTGCCTTCTTTGCTATGAGAACAGAAGAAAGAGATGGGCCCCAGCTCCGATGAGTAAACATCAAAGGTTCCATAAGAGAATCCTGATCAAAAGGGAGAAAATACAGGACAGAATTCAGATTCTCATGAACTTTGACTATTCAAAGCCATGGGAGTTGGATGAACCCCTGAAACTATTGCCTCGAGATCGCCTTTAACCCTTCACAACAAACATTCACTGAAGTTTTCTTAAAACCAAACAATAGTTTAGCTTAACTAGTTAAAAAGTGAGGTTTTGTCTTGAGCATTATGCTCTTGTAAGGACTGTCTAAGTGGGATCCATAAGACAACAGAAACTCAAAAGGATTAGATAGGAACCTGAGAAGTCAAGTTAGGTTGGTGGAGAAGGAGCAACTCAGAAAGGGAGACACAATCTGAGTAATGAAATCCACAACACGGAATTGCCCATGTAGAAATGGTCGTGTTGGCAACCGCTGAAGACAAAGTGGGTGAATAAGCAAATGTGGTGAAGAAAGCTGATGGTGCCCAGCTATCAAAAGATATAGCGTCTGGGGTCTTAAAA
>NW_022103899.1:49218011-49226799 GCF_000313985.2 Echinops telfairi | reverse complement strand
AGGAAATGTATTGAGAATGATGAGGGCAATGAATGTACAAATGTGCTTTACACAATTGATGTATGTATGGATTGTGATAAGAGTTGTATGAACCCCTAATAAAATGATTTCCAAAAAAAAAAGAAGAAACGGTCGTGTTGGTGTGTGTTTTGGTGTGTCTTTTCCAAACAATAATATGATTTAAAGAAAAGCAATTGCCTAAGTTCCCACATGCACTCATACACATATACAACACACTCCTGGAAGCGAAATTTCTGACCCCAAACATCTGTGCATTTATAATCATTTCCCAAACTCCAAGCTCACAGCCATCGAGTCAATTCTGGCTCAGAGCAACCCTATAGATCAGACTAGAACTGCTTCTCTGGATTTCTGAGGCTGTAAACCTTTCCTGGATTCAAAAGCCACATCTTTTTCCTACAGCAGCTGATGAGTTTGAACGGCTGACCTTGGGGTTGGTAGTGCAACACATAAGCCACGAAGCCACCAGAGCTCCCTTTATAATGGTTTAGCTATTGCCTTGCTGGCCTAGTGCTAATAAGTTGGGCTGCTAACCACAAGGACAGCAGTTTGAACCACCAGCCATTCCACTAGAGCAGTGGTTCTCAACCTTCCTACTGCCGCAGCCCTTTAATACAGTTCCTCATGTTGTGGTGATCCCCCAACCATAAAATTAGTTTCGTTGCTACTTCATTACTGTCATTTTGCTACTCTTATGAATCGGGCAACCCCTGTGAAAGGGTCGTTCGGCCCCCAGGTTGAGAACCGCTGCACTGGAGAATGAGGAGGCTTTCTCCTCCTGCAAATAGTCTCAGAAACCCACCGGGGCTGCTCTGCCTGTCCTGTAGGATCACTATGAATCAGGATCGACTTGATGGCATTGAGTTTGGGGGAGATGTTGCCCAATCAGTCTCTGGACAACAATGCACCGCCTCCACTGGAGTATGTGGAGTCGTTACCTGAGGAGCTTGGCTACAAGGTGTTAACAAACTCAGGTCTCGGCTAATCTGACAAGAGAAAAATAGCGTCTTGGAGAAGTTTTAATGTGCATGTCTCTCCTGATGGGCTGGGAGTCCCTTTCTCACGGAGCCGGGCAGAAACTTCTGCCTCCATCCTCGCCCTCAGAGGACAGATCTGGACAAGAGCCTTGATGAATCCACGAATACGGAAGAATCCCAACCAAGCCCGTGGCAGTCTGCTTGCTAGCGACTCCAAGAGACGCCTCCAGGGGGGCTTTCCTGGCTGTCATATTTCTTCATGGATGCAGAAGGCCAGCATTTCCTCCACAGACCCACATTCAGACTAACGGTCAGCCTTTTAGATTTGTAGTCAAGTGCAGGCTACTTATGCCACCCAGGGGCCTTATCCCAATCAGTTTCAAGGGGGAAATGAAACCTCTAGTCTCCTGGCTTGAGACTCATGTTCACCCTGCTATTCTAGGGAAACACTGGGTTATGTCCCCCATATGGAACCCTGCTGGGGCAGTGGGGAAGTGTTGTCGACAGTTCCAAACCACCCGCAGCTCTGCGGAAGAAAGACTGGGCTTCTACTCTCGTACACAGTTAAAGTCTTGGAAACCCACAGGAGCTTGCTTGTAGTCAGCTTTGTCTGGATGGCAGCAAGAGTTTGAGAATGGCCCCCCAAACTGCCGGGCAGCTCTGGACTGTTCACTCAGGTACTAGAGTTAATGTGGGTCTTGGAGCATCTCTGAGAGCCACAGGATGACTTTGAAGGTGAAGATCAGACCACATTTGGCCTGGAAAACCTAATCAGATCTGGGACTAACTGCATTTGGCCTCAAAGTTTTAGAGCATCCCCCCAAAATAGACAGTTATGTAGTAACTGGTTGCTTTGTTCACCACTTGAAATGATGACAACAAGAACTAAATCATTAGTGCCAACGGTGGTAACCTTCGCAAATTAACCCTCACTCAGTGGCAGGCCTTGGGTTCAACGCTTTCACACTGCAACTTCTCCAATCATGTCTTGTCCTCCCCGAAGCCTTAGGAACAAGTCTTACTCCACTTCCGCATTAGACAGTATGTACCCAGCAGTTTGTAAAGCAGGGCCCCTTCCCACATAGAGCTTATATTCCAGTGAGAGAGATGGATAACAAGACATCAGTTATGTATTCTGAGGAAGTAAGAGGATGAGACAAGAAAAGCATATATTTAGGTAAGATGGTGTGATGGTAAGGTTCTGTGTCAGTTTGGTCAAGCCGTGATTCTCAGTGGTTTGGCAGTTATGTAGTCATCTCCCATCTAATATCTAATATAATGTAACTACCTCCGTGATGAGATCCGCTATAAGCAGCTGATCAGTTGAAAGGAAGATTCCTCGAGTTTGCGGCCTGCATCTGACATACGTGCATTCTGGATCGTGTATCTGGCCCATCTTAAAGCCTCTGGTGCTTGGGGCTTGAGCCATCAACTTGCCATATTGTCTGCAAATCTTAGAATTTGTTAGCCTCTGCAGGCTATGAGCCAGCAGCCTGCTGTCTTACCTACTGATCTTGGATCCAACAGCCTCTGCACCCCATCAACCAGCAGCCTGCCATCTGACCTGCTGATCTTGTGGTTCATTAGTTCCTGCAGCTATGTCCATGAGGTAGTAGAAGCCTCTAATCTGAAAAACAACCCACAGACTTGACTCGCCAACCTCTACAATGACATGAGCCATTTCACTGGGATTGTACAGAGAATCCACCCAAGTTATGGTCACTCCTGGGAAGATAACATTTGCATAGAGAACAAAAAAGAAGTCAGTCAGGTAAATATCAGGATAAAGCCCAGTCCAGACAGAAAGTCAGCCCAGTTGAAGAGGTAATTCATTATTATGGATTGAACTGTTGACTGCAGAGAGGTGGCTGAGCCTAGATCAAGTAGAGTTATAGAGTCTGTAGTAAGGAACAATGCTATCATGTTGTCTTGCTTAAATAATCAATGCTTATTTCTCCAGATGAGTAATTATGACCAAGTGAATTTATAAAATTATCCCTAGAGGCACAGTGGGTTATGAGTTGGGCTGCAAACCACAAGGTCAGCAGTTTGAAACCACCAGTCGCTTTATGGGATAGAGATGAGGCTTCCCACCCCCATAGAGTTCCGCAGCCACAGAATCCCACTGGGGCAGTTCTACTCTGTGCTGTCATTACCTACCCTACTTTCCTTGAAGGATCACCTTATGGACTGACGACACATTTGTCACCTGCGTTTGTTTCTTTCTCTAATTTAACTGCAATGGACTTATCTTGGGCTCCCAAGAGTTTTCCCATTGGTATCATCCTAAAACTAAACCTAACCCACTGCCATCAAGTTGGTTTCAATCCATAGGTACTCTATGAGTTTCAGAGACTGTAAATCTTTATGGGAGCAGACAGCTCACCTTCCTCCCTTCCAGAGGCTGGTGGGTTTGAACCACCATCTTTACCATGAGTAGCCCAGCACCTAGGCCACTGTAGACATAGCCATTGGAGGATACAGTTTACACCCAGGGGTCCTCAAACTATGGCCCACGGGCCACATGCGGCCTGCTGAGGACATTGATCCGGCCCACCAAGTGGTTTTGCTGCCACTGCCTGTCCTGCTGAGCAGCCGACTCGTCCAATGTGCATAGGAATTTGTTCATAGTTTTTTTTTAAACCATAGTCCGGCCCTCCAACGGTCTGAGGGACAGTGAACTGGCCCCCTGTTTGAAAAGTCTGAGGACCCCTGATACAGTTTACTCCAATGTCATTTGGCTAATTCATAGTTGGTGCTTCCCTGTTAGAGGAGACGAAACACTTTCTTTGATTACCACACAAGCCAACTTATCACTCCTGTGCTTGGCCGGGGTGCACCAAGGCCAACTCTCTTGATGATCAGCGTGGGTGGGACTGCTGAGCTCTACGTGTTGCCCCTGAGTCCCAGAGACTTAAATACGTGCAGCTTTTATGATGGTGTTTTGGTTGTTGACATTATGCCCCATAAAAACACCAGTGTATCACTTGGCTAATAAATACTTCTGAAGCCTTATAAATCCACATTTTGGGCATGAGCTGAGTTTATTAGCCACGGTAAGTACCATTTCTGTGCACGACGTGACTGATACCTGCGGCTGCCCTGAGCACTAGGCAAGATGCTAGCCAGTTGGTTTCAGTCATTTTGCACATTGCTTCCACAGAAGGGAACTAGCGATTCATCAGAGCCAGGCACTTGTTCCCCTTTTCAGTGAATGCAAAAATCACCTCTTTCATCCAGAGAATTCATGGGAGTCCTTCCCAAAAGCAGATTCTGGGAAGAAGGCCTGTTTTCTGTCCTCATGTACAAGATTATTCTTTGATAGGTCGCTAGAGTCGATACAACGTTGATACAATAATGGATTAAAGTGGTGTTAAATAGGTGATTTGTTGCCATTGTCAGTTGCCACTGGATGGGCTACCTCTCCTAGCAACCTTCCGTGGACCAGAACAAGATGCCGTCCAGTCCTGGGCAGTCTCATGGTCACTGCTATGTCCCAGTTTATTGTTTCACTCATTGCATCCATCAGGCCTGCCTGAGACTCCCTCACTTCTGCCCGCACTCGACCTGAGCAAGCGCGCGGTAGCAATTACTCCTTCCTAGGTGGTGTGTCCAGGGTAAGTGGACCAGTCTCACTGTCCCCCCATCGAAGGAGCACTCTCATTGTTCTAGTTGGATTCAGTCTGATTTTCTGCCCCCCTCACACCTGCCACCACCCGCCGAATGTTGACATGGCACCCCCAAATCTCAGCCACATGAGCTCAGAGTAACTTGTCCAAATCTTTCCATTCCTGTGATGGTTAGAAATAATATTTGTAAAATGCCAACCTACAACAGTACTGGGCAGAGAGTAGGCATTGCACAAATGGTGGCCACTGACAAGCTGTCCGCAGATGAGGCTGAAATCACAACACCGTGTTGTTCTACGCAATAGTCGAGCCATTTTTCAGATGAGTAAGTTTAAAGTTTATTGTTTAAGCTCAATAAAATACTGATTTACAAATTCAATATAATTATTCAACCCTAATACAGCCCACAGCTATATGTATTGTTCAAAAACAAAAGGAAAGGAAAGCCAGCTATCATCTTAAACACTAGAGTAGGCATCCATATACTGATTCAATATTTTAAAGAGGAAGAATGCCATCATTATTTAGACCTCGTTCCTAAGCCAGCACCACTGGATATGATCACTCAAAGAGGATAATTTAATTTAATAACTAAGAATTAAGTGATTGGCTCCATTTGCTCTCAAACTATTTGGATCTGAACATGTTCATCACAATAAAGGAAGCAAACAAACAAACAAACACCTTTCACTATACTAACTTTAAAGGGCTGTGGTTTTTTAAAATTAATAAATCATTTTATTGGGGGCTCTTACAGCCCTTATAACAATCCATACATCAATTGTATCAAACACACTTGTTCATATGTTCCCATCATCATTTTCCAAATATTTTCTCTCTACTTGAACCCTTAATATCAGCTCTTCTTTTTTTCCCTCCCTCTCCTCCCCTCCCATCCTCGTGGACCCCTGATAAATTATAAATTATTATTATTTTCATATCTTACACAGTCTGCTGTCTCAAAGGGTTGTGATGAAAGCACTCAACTGCTAACCAAATGGTCAGTGGTTCTAACCCCCCAGCTGTCCTGTGGAAGAAAGGTGTGGCAGTCGGCTTCCGCAGAGATGTACAGCCTGGGGAACCCTCCGGGGCAAGTCTGCTCTGTCTTATAGGGCCCTCTACATTGGGATCAACTCAACAGGAGTGGGCTTGCTTTGGGCTTTTCAGGTTACTACCTGTAATTAGAATCACAAAGATGATACAGGTAAATAATTCACCTTGGGTATAGTATTTGGCAAAACTTGTGTTGCTTCAGGTGAGGACAGCCCCTTTGTAGACGATCTGAAGGATGAAAAATGTGTCCAATGACAGGAGCAGCACTCACATGGCACCTGGTCAACTAATGGGTCCTATAATTGGCAGAGCGACCGGCTTCTGCAGACAAAGGAAGAAGCAAAAGCATGTTGCTAAAAATACTCACCAGGGTTTGGCTCTTAAGATAACAAATGGGCTGACACAGGACTCTACGGGTAAAGCTAAGAATACCATGCATAATGGCTGCCACAAGGTGCCCTGGGACACAGACGTGAAAATAGACCTGGTCCATTGGACCAAACGGTCTCCGATTCGACACCGCTCAAATGTTGGAGGGCTTATGATAGCTTTCCCACTTACTCGGAACGTTTGATACACAAATGCAACACTACCCGTATGGCAGTGGAAGACAAAACGCATGGAATGGGAAGATCTGACGAGCAGGTATAAGATGGTATTGGTGGTGTGGTGAATTACTTGATAAGGCTCTTCTAGCCAGAATCTTTGTAACTCCCATCACATGACGGGTGGGACCAGGCAAATGAAGTGTATAAAACACTAATGAAGTGTTGGTCTCTCTCTGGGTTTAAAAATAGCCACCTCACAAGCAGGGAGGTGGGGGGGGGGGCTGTCACTCCCATCAAGAAATGCGAGCCAGGAGTTGGAACTCATCATGTGGACTTTGAGATGCCTGCACACTGAGCCTCCTTGATCCAGGAGAGCGAGGACTGTGGCACCAGAGGAGAGTCACAGCAGAGCCCAGAGCAAGAGCACGAGCGAGAGCAGCAGTGGGCTTCCAGCCTCGGGGATGGGGAAAGCTAAGTGGCTTTGGGAAGAAGACCTACTTGCAGCGTGAGGTGCCCACAGGCATTTAATTGTGGGGCGTTAAGCTTGCTGAGTGCCTGTGGGTGGCAGAGTGCAGTGTCTTGGGGGCATGTATGACAGAGTTAAAAGAGCTTTATAATGTGGCGTAAGCAGGGCAAAGGCTAAGGGGCTACGTGGCTGTGATGGAGTACTGTGTTATTCCGGGTGGACTAGGAAAACAAGTTCATGGACACTCATACATGTATAAGAAAGAGCTTTACATACAAGAGCAATTGTACATGGAGAAAACATCCCAGCCCAGTCCATAAGTCCAATATTTGCCCATATGTCTGATACCACTCTATAAACTCTTCTTCAGCCTCACCAAACACATGCAATGATGCCAAATGCAGGAAGATCACAGGCCAGTGGGTGGGAAAGTCTTGTGCATCCAGTGGCATTGCAAGCATCTCAGCGCTGGCAGGAGTCTCCACGTGTCCCTCTCTGGCTCTAGAGGTCTGGCTCCATCAGCCTCTCTCCATGTGTCTTCTCAATAGGGATCTCGCAGGGAGTGAACAGAGAGAGAATGTGTATCTCCCGCCTCCAAAGAGGAAATACAGGAGTTCCCAGAATCCTCAGCAGAAGACCATGTCCACACAGAGGCCTCATTGACTACCTCCTGATTGAAAGCTGGACTCCACCCCTACACTCTTAATCCTCAAACTGACACCAGATGATGTAACTACCACACGTACCAAAGGGAAGCCTGAGTGTGGACATAGCTAGGAAAAAGCTGTCCTGACTGAAGAACTGTCCTGAGTCTTTCTGACCCCTAATTGTAAGTTCCCAACTAACCCCTCTAAGGATAGGCGCTATCCGAGTCCCGTGTGGCTGCTGCAATGAATTACTGAGCCCAGCAGCGCAGTAGAGCATTGTGGGAGATAAGAGCGGAGTCTGACCTCCATGCCATTGGAACCACCTTCAGCTGATGTTGTTTGGTTCTCTTTACTCCAGGTGAGATCAGAGGACGTCAACCTTCACCCCCACACATTCTGACATTATAGAACCCCAGAGCACACCTGTTGCTGTCCAGTCAAATCCAACTCATAGCGACCTCGGCAAACCCCCCTCACAGGGCTTCCAAAGCCGTGAACACTTAGAGAGTACCACATCTTCTTCTACCGAGAAGCTGATGGGCTTAAACCACCCGCTTTCAGGTTGGCTGCTGGGCGCTTTCTCATTGGACCGCCACAGCTCCTTTGATATTGTATGTTGTTGCCAGGTGCCCTGTCCCTGCCCTATGCTAGGTTAGCCTCACAACTGTTCCTGGAGCCGGTCCATTTTTATCAAATGTCTACTCTGTAATTGTTTCCGGTGCAGCTGTAACAACACACCATACATGCCGCAACTTCACACGTGTTTCTTACCTTGCAGTTCTGCTGGTCAGAAGTCCAAACTGGTCTTCCGGGGTTACCATCGAAGTGCTGCCAGAGCTGTCCAGCTTGGGAGGCTGTAAGGGAGAATGCATTCCCTGCCTTGTCCAGCTTCCAGAACTGGGCAGCTTTCCGTGGTTTACTGTAACAAATACTTCGAGTGGGTGGCTGAGACGAACAGAAAAGTGGAGGCCCATTCTCCAAGTTTAGATGGTCCCCATGGTCTGGTCCCTCCAACCCTCTACATCCCCCTCCATTGTGTCAAGTACATTTGTACATCTGTTGCCATCATCATTTTCAAAACATTTCCTACTACTTGAGCCCTTGGTATCAGCCCCTCCTTTTCCCCCTCCCTGCCCCCCTCTCTCAATAACCCTTGATAATTTATAAATTATTATTTTTCATGTCTTGCACTGACCAATGTCTCCCTTTACCAGCTTATCTCTTGTCCATCCCCCTGAGAGGGGGTTATAAGTAGGTCATTATGATCGGTTCTCCCTTTCTACCCACCACCTTCCCCTTGCCCTCCTGGTATGGCTACTCTCAATATTGGTCCTGAGGAGTTTATCTGTCTTGTATTACCTGTGTTTCCAGCCCTTATCTGTAACCATGTACATGCTCTCATCTAGCCAGATTTGTAAGGCAGAATTAGGGCCATGATAGTCGGGCG
>NW_022103899.1:49181931-49215516 GCF_000313985.2 Echinops telfairi | reverse complement strand
AAGCAGGGAGCTGCTAAGGCAGCTGCACCCGGTGCAACCATCACAAAACAAGAGACCCGAGAACTAGAAAGGCGAGGCTCACCACCCATTTATCCCTCCGTCTTTCAATTAGCCCCACATGTGATTATCGGCCAGGCTGGCACAATTAAGTAACTCAGGCCTCAAGCAGACCACAACCAGAAACAACAATGGGGTGCCGTACTAAAGCACCCCATATGCATGCCAGTGCTTTCTGAAGCCCAAACAACACCAAAACTCACTGCCATCGAGTCAGTGCTGACTCAGAACCAGCCCCTGTGGGTTTCCGAGACTGTACCTGTTGAGAAGAGTAGAAAGCCTAGTCTTTCTCCCGAGGAGCTGCTGATGGTTTCAAACTGCCGACCATGTGGATCGCAGCCCAACGTGTAACCACTATGCCACCAGGGCTCCTCATCTTCTGAAGCACTTGACATAAATCTGAAATCATAGAAAAAACAAACAGAAACAGACTAGTCACAGCAGGAATTGCTTTCAAGGCTAAATAAAGTCTCCACTTCTGTGTTGGCCACAGAGCATTCTCCTTGGCAGACACACAGGGAATCAGCAGAACACCAGCAGCAGGGCATAAGACAACAGACATTGATTTGCGCTTTAAAAAAAGAGAGAGAAAACATTGTAATTGCTGGAAAATACGCTCGGAACAAACGTCCCATAATGATCAAGCTAAGTATGGTGCAATCTCTTAAGCTAGCTCTCACAAGAAATGTGGCTATCATTTCAGATACCAAAGGGATGGGGGAAATGTGAAGAATTCCCAAATGAGGTGCTGCAATCTGTCCCCATTTTACGAGAAATGGAGCAACGAGTTGCAATATAATTCATACAAGCTTCCCAGGCTCTCCACCCATTTTAATGTGCAGTTAAGCACTTTAGATACATACATCTGCATATATATCTCTTCCAAATATTTAGTCTTTGGTTAACCTGCTTCATGCTTGTGACATGTGCTTGCATGCTTTATAGAAACAATCACTGTGCCAAGGTTGATGATAGGAAATGTGGCACACGAGTTTATTCATCCTAGAGAAATGAACCACGTAAGCAGTTGTTCTGCTATGAACTTGGCTTTCAGCGTGATAACCAGTTTCACGTTAGTGTAGCTCGCTAGGAATATGCACCACCGTGAAGCAGACAGAAAGAGAGCAGTTGATCACTGGGAGCACAGAGGGAGAGGTCTACAGGGTTTGTGATGAAGGCGTGAAGTGGCCGTAGTTAGCAGGTAGGAAATTGTAAGAGCATTTTGTTGAGGTGGTCAGGTTTTGCAGAGTTGCAACACCCAGGAAACCAAATCCTTTCCAACCCATAGCAACTCTCTGGGGGCAGATTCAAGCTACTCCATGGGGTTTCCAAACCTGCTGTCTTTATTGAAGCAAGCTACCTGGTGGAATCAAAAGAGCCGACCCTGTAGTTAGCCATCAAGCACTTTAACCAAGGCACCACTAGGGCTCCTGTCCCAACACTAATCAACCAAAAGCCAAACTCACTGCCATCGAGTCGGTGCTGACTCCTAGTGACCTTAGGTGCTGCCTTGGTGAGTTTCTGAGACTGTAACTGGTTCTGGAAATAGGAAGCCTCATCTTTCTCCTGCTGAGCAGCTGGTGGTTTCGAACTTCGGACCTAGGAGACTGCAGCCCAACTTGTAACCACTACACCACCAGGGCTCCTTTGTCCCAGATAGAAGATGACAAGTATGTCCTTTTTTGGCTTGAGAGATGGGTTCCTTGGACCCTGATTCCAGCAATGATCCTAACTCTATGGATTAGAGCGGGACCCCTGATGGATTTTTTACTCTGGCTTTCCAAGTCCCTGGGATTACCAATCACCATGATTTGGAACAGGTTTCAGCATAGCGTCCAGACTAAAACAGAGTAGGAAGAAAGGACTGGCGATCTACTTCCAAAAACCAGTCAATGAAAACCCCATGGGTCACAATGCTCTGAGCTACAGGGGATTCGGACAAGCACCAACTATCAGTGCTGCTGCAGGATAAGGGAGTGTTTCTCTGCTCTGTGATGCTTTTAGTATGCTTTTAGAAAAACAAACACAAGCCTATTGAACTAACTGAGAATACACAATGAGTAGTGCCGTCTAGGGCTTACTGATCTACCACCCCAGTGGTCCCCCAAATCCTCCCATTTTGTCTTCTCTCCAGGGCACCGAACCCTGCCTACCACCACAGGCCAAATCCTGACTTTGCAGAGAAGAATCAGCAGCAGTAGTGAGTCCATTTTGCGGAATAAACTATCAGAACTCGTTTCTCACGAATCATACTTTCGGTTTGGGTGGCCCTGGCTTCCTGCCTCTTCCTGTCTGCAGCTGATTGGGTTCACCTGATGCTCATTCACTCCCAAACGTGGATAGTCTCTTTATCTTTCTCCCTCATTTTTTGGTGGCAGTACTGGCTCTAGGCCACAAGCCAGAGTAAATGGGCAGCCTCTAGAAGCTGGAAAAGGTAGGAACTGAACTCTCTTCTCCCCTGGAGCCCCCAGAAGGAACACTGCCCTCCAGCCCCTTCAGAGTAGCCTCATGAGACGGAGTACTTCTGACCTTTGGCACGTCTTTATTATTATTATTATTATTATTATTATTATTATTAATCATTTTATTGGGGGGCTCTTACAAATCTTATGACAAGCCATCATTCAATTGTATTAAGCATGCTTGTACATAGGTTGCCATCAACAGTTCCAAAACATTTTCTTTCTACTTGAGCCCTTGGTATCAACTCCTCATTTTGCCCCTCCCTCCCCCATCCTCCACCCTCTTGAATCCTTGAACAATTATTTATTATTGTTATTTCATGTCTTACACGGTCTGTTGTCTCCCTTCACCCACATTTCTGTTATTAGTACCCCTGGGGGGGGTGGCCTATATATATATATATATATATCCAACCTTGTGTTGGGTTCCCCCCTTTTCCTCCTTCCTCCGGCCACCCTGCCCCCTCCCCTACCTTCCCAACATCCCCCAACCCTCTACCCTCATGGTATTGCTACTCCCACTTGGGACCTTCAGAACTACAAGCTAATAACTGTGGTGGTTCACGACAGCAGAGTCAGGGACTGTTTACGGCTAGTGGTCCTGGGAAATGGGGTGCTGCTGGAACCAAGTCCTGCAAGACAGAAGTGCCTTTGGACCTGGGCAGTGGGTGGTGTCTAGAAGAACTCTGAGCACAAATGGTCGAGTCCTTGATGATGAGCAGAAAGGTGGAGATAGACCTCGGAAGACAGGCCTGGCAATCTGTGTGTGTGTATGTGTGTGTGTCTAGAAATAAACCTTTAAAAAAACCCAAAACACTAAATAAAACAAACAACCATTTTAACTCTATCCTACCCAAGCCAAGGGCAATGTCTGAAGATAGGCCCTGGGTCCAATGTTGTATGGGGACTCTTCACTCGAAGAAGGCTCCCACGGGGGACCTAGCTTAACGGGATTGGCCAAGGGGAGAAGAGTGCAAAGAGGGCAGGGCTAGAGAATCAAACTAAAGAAGGCTACCCTTGCCCTAGAATGCCACAGGCAGGACGCAGGCAAGAGCATTGTCAGCTACAAGCGCTGCCTCCCTTCAGAAAAAGGGTGAGCCCAGAGAGGAACTCGCCGTTCAACACACAGGGGAGAAGCCCAAGTGGTAACTGTTTAGGGTTTTTAATGAAAACGAAATATAATCACAGTTTTGGAAGTGGGGAAGCCCCTGGAGCATGAACTAGGGCATGTACATGTTACATCCATGTTGTCCATATCATCACATCTTCAAGTCCATGTCGATAAGCACAGCAATAAGACACACGTGGCCTTTCGAACACGTTGGGTTTCTGGATCTGTAATTCGATGCGTGAGAAAAGCTTACCAAGGCTAGAAAGCTGTCAAGTTGATAATATGCCATTAGTCATTTTAACACGCAAAGTATTTATTGTATGAAAAGAACACACTATTTGGGGGTTTCAAGGGAGCATTGGTTTTCTGCCATCTTGAGTTTAATTGAGTAGATTATGAAACCAGTTTGTAGGCTTGCCTACTTCCCGATGCTCATCCCAGGCCCACAAGAACAAACAGAGGGCCCTAGGGGCAAAGACGGAATGATTTTTTAAAATCATTTTATTGGGGGCTCTTACAGCTCTTATCACAATTCATCCATCCATCCATTGTGTCAAGCTCATTTGTACATAGGTTTCCATCATCATTAAAAAAAATGTTTTTTCTACTTGAGCCTTTGAGAACAGCTCATTTTCCCCACTGTCCCCCCACTCCCTCCCTTGTGAACCCTTGATATTTTATAAATTATTATTTTTTCATGTCTTACACCGACCGCTATGACTGAATGATTTTAAGGTAACTTTAAACTGGTTGGTGCAAAATCTTCTTTGGAAAGAGACATTCCCAAAATCTGTCAGAGACACACAAGCAAGAAAAATCTAATTTTGGATAGATGTTTTGGGAGCTGGATCTGATATCAATTGCCTTTCTTTTTGTTGTCATTCTTATGGCTCTCAAAGTCAACCTACAGAAAAGATCCTCGGTTGATCTTAAGCGTCCTAAGATTATTTATAATGAGGAGCCCTAGTGACACAGGGACTAGCCAAAAGGTTGGTGGTTTGAATCCGCCATCAGCTTTGCAGGCCAAGAGGTGGTAAGTGCTTCCATAAAGACTACAGCTTTGGAAACCTTATAGGCAGTTCCACTCTGTCATACAGAGACACTATGAATCAGAATCATTCCAGTGGCAATGGGGTTTATGTTTATAACACAAATGACGTGATACATAAGCTTAATTTTCTAAGACGGATAGGCACCACTAGGTTGTGTCTCATTATAGTGAATATCACACCAAAAATCTTCTCAAAGCGATTGAACTTCCCCATAGGTTCCCCATTGATCTTTTCCTTCTTTCCTGTCGTTTTAATGACCTTGTGCTTTCTTCCTGTGAGAAAAGATCAAACTGGGTGTAAGAGAGACTCTGAAATTTGTGCTTGATCAGAGCTGGAACAAATGGAAAAACCGATCAAGTAAAAGAGCAGAACAGAAGATCTCCAAGGGCCCTTTGAGAAGACAAAGTGTGATCATGAGATGTGTAAGGAACTGGACTTAGAAAACCGCAAAGGGAGAACATGCTCCGCATATCTTAAGCTGAGAGACTGGAAGAAAAATGCAAGATGTGGTATTGAAAGATACTAAGGGCAAAATACTGAATGATGCAGGAGGCATCAAAAGGAAATGAAAGAATACACAGAGACACTGTACCAAAAGAACTGGTTGACATTCAACCATTTCAAGAGGTAGCATTTGATCAAGAACCGACAATACTGAAAGAAGAAGTCTGAGCTGCCCTGAAGGCATTAAACAAAAACAAGGCTCCAGGAATTGATGGAAGACCAACTGAAATGTTTGCACAGGCTGATGGAGCACTGGAAGCACTCACTTCTCTATGCAAAGAAATTTGGAAGATAGTTACCTGGCAAACTAAGAGAAAAAGATGCATATTTATACGCATTCCAAAGAAAGGTGACCCAATAGTATATAGAAATTATTGAACAACATCATGAATATCATATGGGAGTAAAAGTTTGCTAACGATAATGCAACAAAAGTTGTATAAATACATCAACAAAGAGCAGGTCAGATTCAGAAGAGGTGTTGGAACAAGGGATATCATTGCTGATGTCAGATGGTTCTTGACTGAAAGAAGAGAATATCAGAAAGAGGTTTACTTGTCTTTTATTGACCATGACAAGGCATTCAACTGCGTGGATCATAACAAACTATGGATAACCTGGAGAAGAATGGGAATTCCAGAACACCTGATTGTGCTCCTACAGAACTTGGATATAGATCAAGAGACAGTTGTATGAACAGAACAAGGAATACTGCATTGTTTAAAATCAGGAAAGGTGTGTGTCAGGGTGGCACCCTCTCCCCATACTTATTCCATCTGTATGCTGAGCAAATCATCTGGCTTATCTGAAGAAACGTATACCCTCAGGATTAGAGGAAGTCTTATTAACAACCTGTTATGTGCAGATGACACCACCTTGGTTTGCTGAAAATTAGGTGAACTTGAAGCACTTGCTGAGGAAGATCAGAGATTACAACTTTCAGTACAGATTACAACTCAATGTAAAGAAAACTAATCCTTTCCACTGGACCAATAAATAATATCATGATATATGGAGAAAATGTTGAAATTGTCAAAGATTTCATCTAGCTTAAATCCATGACCAATATTCATGGGAGCAGTAGTCAAGCGATCAAACAATGTCTTGCATGGGGTAAATCTGGTGCACAAGACCTCTGTAAAGTGGTGAAGAGCAAGGATGTCACTTTGAGGGCAAAAGTGTGCCTGACTCAAGCCATGGTGTTTTTAATCACTTCAAGTTCATGGGAAAGTTATGCATTGAATAAGGAAGACTGAAGAAGAATCCATGCATTTGAATGATGGTGTCGATGAAGAATATTTAGAGTCCCATGGACTGCCAAGAGAACAAATCTTTCTTGCAAGATGTATAGCCTGTGGTAGTTACATAATCTGGTGTCAATTTGGGACTTGAGAGGATTAAGAGTGAAGGGATGGAGTCTAGTCCGTCAATCGGATCATAGCAAATGAGGCCTCTGTGCGGGCATGGCCTTCTCCTGAAAATTCTGGGAACTCCAGGTTTTCCTCCTGGAGAGAGCCTCTCCCTCGCCTCACATCCCCGAGGAGAAGCCACATGGACCTACCCTGATGCGGCCCTGCATGCTGGAGAAGCCACATGGAGACCCTTGCCAGCACTGGGATGCTTACAATGCCACTGGATCCGAAGACTTTCTACCCACTGGCCTCTGTTCATCCTGCATTTAGCATCATTGCATGTGTTTCAGGAGTCTGAAGAGGACTTTATAGATTCGTTTCGGACATATGGGCTAATATCGGACTTATGGGCTTGGACTGGACTGGGTTGGGATGTTTTCTTAATGTACAATTACCCTTTAGATAAAACTCTATCTTATACACACAGGAGTGTCTATGCATTTGTTTCTCTCGTCTACCCGGACTCTCTTGTTGATGAGTCCATCGGACAACTTCGTAGAAGGGAGGATGGCAAGAGGCTGTCTCATGTACTTTAGACCCGTGTCAGGAGAGTCTAGTCCCTGGCAAAAGACATCATGCTTGGTAAAGGAGAAGAACAGCAAAAAGGAGGGAGACTTGACAAGATGGAGGGACCCCGTGCTGCATCAATGGCTCAAACAGAACATGGTGCAAGGATAGTGCTGGATTGAGCGGTGTTTCATTCTGATGTACGCAGGGTGGCTGAATTGGAACCCACTTTGCGGCACGTAACACTGTGTCTGTTATAAAACCTAAAATCACCTACTGCCAGCCAGCTGATGCCAGCCCACAGCAGTGATCTATGTTAGGTCACTATGGGTTGGAATCAACTTACTGGGACGGTTGCTTAGGTTTTCCCACAGAAAACGCCTCCATCACTGGTAAACGTGGAAAACTCGGAAACAGTGTGTTACCCCAGCTCACGGTATCACAAGCCAAAGGGAATAAAGGCAGCCCTTATGCTACCCCCCAGATAGTAACCAGGGAGAAAGCTTAACAAAAAGGAAAGAAATACAAACGCACATTCCAAGGACTAGAATAGCAGGTCTGCAAGAGATAGGGAGCACCTCGGCGTCTCCTGGAAAGGCAGCGGCCCGTGGCATTGCTTACTTTGTGGGGCTGAGGAAATGACTCCGTTTCTTCTAATGCACCGTGTAATCGGGCTCATTGCCCACACTGTTCTGTGACCTTCACTCTGTGATTCAAAGGAAACTTGGCCCAGGGTTTTGAATGTCATCTTGAGCCAACCGTTCACATTTCCAAGCTCCCCTCCACAATTGGCTTTTCTTCCAGCCCCCTCCCCTTCCCATTTCCTATGGCTCTTATAAATTTGAGCCAATGATAATAAAAAAGCAAAAATCTCTTGCTGATGAGTCCATTCAGACCCCTAGCTGCCCTCCAGGGGCAGAGTTCAGCCGTCCCATAGGATCTCCATAGCTGTCATCTCCAGAGATGCAGATCACCGCATCTTCCTTCTACAGAGCCACTGGTGGGTTCAACCCATCAACCGAGTGCTTAACCACTGAGCCACCAAGGCCCCTCGGCAGCCAGTGGGCATTAAATCAGTAAAAGACCAAGTTGATCTAGGAAGCAAGTGCATAAACCACAGTGTGTTCCCTGGGAATAGGAAAGGCGAACCCCGAGCTCAGAACAGCATGCTCCCCCAGAACCTTACACAGGGAGCCTTTCCCTTGGATTGTTGCTTGCTGGTGAACAATGCGCCTTTGATTACTTCTCTGATACTCTCTCTCCCTGAACAGCCAGACATGTGGCACCTCTTCCACATTGTGTTGGGTTTCTCTCGGTCTCTCTCCCTCTCCCAGTCCTCGTGATGGCTTCCCAGACAAACTCACTGGCAGCAAGGTTAGAACGGGCTGGATTCTGGCTCTAACAGATGGTCGTTTTCCACAAAGGATTTCTTTCTGGTCCATGCTGTGTGTGATACAGCTCCATCAAGGGCAGTGGTTCTCAAGCTTCCTCATGCCACGACCCTTCATACCGGTCCTCATGTGGTGGTGACCCCACAACCATAAAATATTTTCGTTGCTACTTCATCACTGTCATTTTACTACTGTTATGAATTGGGCGACCCCTGTGAAAGGGACATCCGACCCCCAAAGGAGTCACAACCCGCAGGTTGAGAACCGCTGGCCTAGGGAATGTATGTACCAAGTCAGTATCAGCCAAGGGTCACTTTGTTTGGGTAGAGTGAACTCTGGAAGAGGGACATGGGGGGATCTCCTAGTCGTATGAGGGCATCACCAAATCCAAACCCAGATTCTCAGGGTGGACTCTACCGCTGACAGGCTGGGTGACCTGGGCTGCAGCTGTGGCTTTTTGTAAAGTAAGGGGAGGGGCTGGGTCCATCTCCAGACCCTCCACTGACGTTTCTATCTGCTTCACAGTTCAGCCTCAGACACATCCATCTCTGGGGGATTCACACTCATGGTGACCCCGTGAGCATCGGAGTTACACGTGTTCCAAGGGGTTTTCAACACCTGCTTTGTCCGAAATAGATAACCAGGCCTTTCTTTCCAACTGCCTCTGGGTGGACTCAAAGCTCAAGCTTTCCTTGACCCATTTGCACCACCTGGGGACTCCGGAAAAGGTGTTTCCTACGACACGACTATCCATCTCTCCCTGTTCAGAGCAAAGAAGTGTGAAGGAAATCAAGGCACGTGGAAGCAATGGGTCCAAAGGAATATGGGACCACACGACCCCCAGCCCCCATGACCCTGAAGCCAGAAGACCTAGATGACGCTCAGAGACCACTGTTTAGAGGAGATCACACCAGGAAGTCCTAGATAGAGTAGGAGAAAAATGTGGAACAAAACTCAAAAGAAGAAGAAAAGACCAAGCGTCCTGATCCGAGAGTGACCGGCAGAACCTTCTCGACCATGCTGCTGACAGACACACACCCTTCAAGTCTGGAACTGAACTCACCCCCACCCCTCGACGCTCAGCCACAGAGAAGCAGGTTGACCAGGTGAACAACAAATCAAAGAGGTACACGCTCCTTGGACCAGCCAACCAGACGAGAGGGAAAGGACCGTAATTGCTCAGAGATAAGATTCAGGAGGCAGGAAGGAAGAGCCAAGAAGGAAGGATGGAAACAGGAAGTACAGGGAGGAAGTAGGAAGAGTGCTGTTACCGTGTGGAGACCACAGTCAATGTCACGGATCTACATATGTGTAAGTGGTCGACTGAAAAGCCAATTTTCACCCATATCACAATAAAGAACAAATTTCTTTTTTCAAGAAAGAAGGCATGCCTTATTGTATGAAATCAATGCTTGGGTCTACAACCCCATCCCCCACCCCAAATCTTCCTCCTTTAAATACAAGGGAACTGCAAAAGGTTGGTGGATATTCCCCGCCCCCTGCACCAACATTTTGAAGCCCCTTCCAGACTTGCTAATGAAGTCAAGCTTTCTTTGTAAAGCTTTTTACAGTGAATTGGGTGAAGATTTACAGAGCAGGCGTTCAACAATTCATACACGTGGTGTTTCATCTCCGGCACTGTAATCACTTCAAAGTACCATCACTTATCCATCCCACTTCCTCCTCCTTGCCTTCTTAGATAGATGCCGTCCTTGACCGACTGCTCTAAGGTGTGACTACTTCCCTAGGGTGCCCGTTCCCCTTCTAGACTTGTCTGTTGTTCCACTGATAGGGGAGTCCTGGGCATGAGTTCCATTGAGACTGAAAGGTGCCCAAGGGCCGTAGTCTCCGGGGCTCCCTCAGTCCGTCAGAGGTTTCCTTAAACCACAGGTTTGTCACTTCTTGTCGTTCCGTCACTGAGGGCATGTTTCAAGAATGGTCACAATTTCATCTCCTCGGAGCTCTAAGCCAGAGGGGTGGAGTGTTTTAGACAGCAGAGTTCAAAGGAAAGGTTTAACTGGAAGAACGCATTATTAAAAGTCCATTTTTAATCATTTCCTCAGGAGGACCTGCTATTTCAAGACTGAAAAATGTTGGTGTGTGCTTGAATTGACTGCAAAAGGATTTCCTTTCAAAGAAAAGAGTCCCTAACACGTTCAACCTCTTCATCAACAGAAAGTGCAGGCCCATATCATTCCCATATCCAATTACAGAGTCAGGACGTGGTCCAGCTCTAATTGACTCCAGGATTTTTTTTCATTTAAGAGATAATTTAATTCGCTGCCATATGTTTGCCGAGGTAGGCCTCAGATCTTGGCCCGGACTCTCTTATCACCAGGTGTGGCCTTTAGGGAACCAGGAGGCTCACCCTGCTCTCCTTGCCTACATAGTTCTTACTGGCTCTACCTTCTCTCCTGAAAGAAGTTGACACTTCAGCAGTTTGTGTTGTGTTTTGTTTTGATTTCCTCCACTTTCAATCCCTCGCTCTCTCTTTTTTTTCAAGCA
Organism: Echinops telfairi; assembly: GCF_000313985.2. Lineage (NCBI taxonomy): Eukaryota > Metazoa > Chordata > Mammalia > Afrosoricida > Tenrecidae > Echinops > Echinops telfairi. Next base: position 49,204,515 of record NW_022103899.1, on the reverse strand, counting down.
TGGAAGTATTCATGCTTGAATTGAGTGAAGTCAGCCTCAAATTCGAGATCAAAAACTATCAGAGAGAAGCTACCAATTTCATGGTTCACAAAATAATGGTATCAATCTGTACTTCCTAAAAGATACCAGAACCATCTGACCCACACGCGAACTCCATTGGCCTTGGAATAATTTCACCCATATCTGATGGCTGAGGAGTTTTGCTTTTAGCATTTTCAGGCCAGCAAATCATCGGTGACTTTCACGCTTAAAGGAGTAGAACTGAGAGGTTGAAGGAAAGTTGAGCATCGTTGGACCATCGGAAGATACAGAATCACTTCAAAACAACAACAGTAATACAATACCCTTGTCCAGCTTGTAAGAATTCTTGTGTAGCGCTAGGGTGGCCCTCTATGAATACAAGTGTGAGATTCATCTTCCCCACTCGTCAGTCCATTATTGCTGGTATAACTAACTATCCCAAAGCATATGTGCTTCAAGTAACAACCATTTGTTTCTTCTCTTGAGCCCTGAGGTCATGTGAATTCTGATGACCAGGGTTGGTCTTGCTCTTAGTCTTTGATCAGCTAGCCGGCTGGCCAGGGCACTGGCTGGGCTAACAGGGCCTTGGCTACCTCCACGTGTCCTAACACACGCGCTCAGGCGTATTTTCCAGATGGGAGTACAAGTTTGAGAAAGAGGGTTCAATCATACAAGAGAGCAAGGAGGACCATGCAGGCTCTGGGTGCCTACCCCCCATTTTTCATTCCAGAATCCTCTGTAACTTTGTCCTGCATGAATTTTGTTTCTTCAGAGAGAGAGTGAGCAACAATATTCTCACATTCGATTCACACTTGCCAGGTCCTCAGATCAGGGGAGCATATGTATAGAAAACCAGACTTTTCCCGGCCCTGGTGCCCCACCCCCCCAAACACATGGCAGTCCCTGTGTTCCAGAAGTGGGGACAGAATCCTCACCATTTTTCCTGGTATGAGAGTTGAGTTTTGTGTTCATTTGGCTAGGTCTGGATTCTTAGTCGTTGAAACCTGGTAATCCCTCTGATGTTACATAACATGATGTAGTCAACTCCATAATGGAATCTTCTGAGAGCAGCCTATACGTTCTAAGAAGATTAGAGTGAGGTGCAACCCCCTTAGTCAGATCACAGCCCTGATGCAATTAAAAAGAACTGTTCTTGGAAGTGTGGCCTAATTCCTGTTGAAGTGGACCCTGTGGGGAAGCTTTCTTGCTTTTTGCTGGTCATGGAGTCCACATCTAGCTCATTGACTTCCAGTTCTTTGGACTTGAGCCAATGACCTGCCATATTGCTTGCCAATCCTGGGAGCATCAGTGGTTTGCCATTTGACCTGCCAATCTTGGATTCATTTGCCCCTCCAATCACACGCCTGACCTACATACCGTTTGATTCACCCAACTCTGCATCCACCAGGCTGTGGTATTCCTGCCAGTCTTCAGTTCTTCAGTCCCAAGGCTACTCAAGTCAGGAGAAGCCAGCTTAACATCTAAAGTAAACTTAACCTCTGACCTATAGACTTGAAATCAATCTCTTTCCACCCCACCCCCCTCTCTACACACACACACACACAAACTGTTTTTCCTTTTCTGAGACCTGAGAACCCAGCCTCATTCTCCCACCTCAAAGGTTTTTCACAGATTGCCAGTTTTACAAGGGAAAAATAATAGAAGACCCCTAAACTTGAATGTTTCATCAGTAAAACATAATTTTTTAGTATAAGTATTCCCAAATATTGTATGGATCACACTTCTGTTTGTTGTTTAATGATCCCTTATCTGAAATTTGAATTTAGCTGAATGTCCTGTGTTTTTTCTGGACCACCTCCCATAAGCTGGGAGCGAGTTGGGAGACCCAGCTTCTCAAATTGCAAACGTGCCTTCTACTTTTTGCGGATTTCCTACAGTCAGTTTTTAATTCACACAGCGGTATTCCCTTACAAGGTACACAATGGACAGTATTTTTCCTGGTTTCATTCACTAAAGCCCCATTTCAAATGCTTTACAAAACCATGTGTTTTATTGCGATAGAAGGAGGAAATCAGTTTGTTGTTCATTATTAGATCAATGTCCCCATTGTTGGACGGCCATCCCATGGTGGATTGCTCTTCCAGCTACCATCGATGGGGGGCTCTTGTTTCAGGGATGGCAAGGAGGGCCAGAGATGATAGTATTACAACTCCAGGGTTTTGTCTTTCTCTTTAAAAACTAGATGTTTGTATCCTCGTCAATGAGGGTGGCGCGTGATGGAGACCCAATGCCCATCTCTAGACAACTGGACATACCTTGCAGAGGGGTAGTGGGGAGATGAGTCACTTAGGGTACAGTACAGCAATAATGAAACCCACAACCTTCCTCTAGTTCTTAAACGCTTCCTCCCCCCAACTACCAAGACCCCAATTTTGCCTTGCAGACCTGGTTAGACCAGATGATGCACAGCGGTACAGATGGGAATTGGAAACGCAGGGAATCTAGGACAGATGAACCTCTCAGGACCAGGGGTGACAGTGGCGATACCAGGAGGGAAAGGGGATGTAGTAAGGGGGAATGGATCACAGGAAGCTACATATAACCTCCTCTCTGGGGGACGGGCAGCAGAAGGGTGGTTGAAGGGTGACGCCGGACAGTGTAATATAAGATACAATAATAATTTATAAATTATTAAGGGTGCATGAGGGAGAGGGGAGGAGGAAGGGAAGGGGAGGGGAAAAAAAGGAAAATTAGCGGATTCCGGGAACCCAAGAGGCAAGCAAATTTTGGGAATAATAAGGGCAACAAATGTGTAGATGTGCTTTACACAATTAATCTATGTATTGTGATGAATTGTATGAGCCCCAATAAATTGATTAAAAAAACAAAACTAGATAACTAGATGTTTGGCTAATACCAAAGTGTGGACCCTTCTATATTTAATAATGTTTCCTTAGGTCCAGAAGGAAACATACCTACGGAAGGATTGCCTCCCCCCACCCCTTTTCAATGACACCCCTGGCGTGCGTCATACCGGCTGTTCCTTAAATGTTGTGCTAAGGTGTCATCGAATCTATTCTGACTCAGAATGAAACACTGCCCAGTCCTGCACGTCCTCACAGTGCTCTCATATTTCAATCCATTTCTGCAGACACTGTGCCAACCCACCTTATTGAGGGTTTTCCTCTTTTCCTCCCCCCTCTCCTTTACCGAGCCAGATGTCCTTCTCCAGGAACTGCTCTCTCTGGATAACATGTCCAAAGTACGTGAGATGAAGTCTTGCCATCCTTGCCTCTAAGGAGCAATCTGGCTGTACCTCCTACATATGCCACAGTATGCAGCAAAGAGGGGACCTGTTGCTATGGCCTAAGTATTAGATGGCATTAAGAATTATGGCCTGTTTTCTTATGGGTGGCCATGCATTGTGGTTATATAAGAAAATACCCCCTTCCTTAAGGTAAGATTCAGACTGATGTACTCAAGGCAAAAATAACGGGATGTCTGGAATTTGCGAAGGAGCAGCAGCATCAGCAGCACAAGAAAATAGGCAGGATTAGTATGGCAAGTTGGTGGCAACAGAAACCAAGTGGTGAATTTTGATATTGGTTTGCGGTATTCTTCCATTCTCAGCATTTCTTAAGATTTTTGTATAGGGTAAAATTAATCTTGAACGATTATTTCAAAAAGATTTTGCATAGGCATGGTTATACTTTCTTTCTCCAGCTTCCAAGTTTGTATGAATGGCATTGCAAGAAGCTTTAAAAACTTGGTGGGACATGAAGAAACACACCAGCCTGTGTGATCATGAGGTGCTGATGGGATCAGATATCAGGCATCAAAGACCCAGAGCAAAAAATCATATCGCTGTGACTGAGGGGGAGGAGTAGAGACCCAAAACCTATCTGTAGTCAATTGGACATCCCCTTACAGAAGAGTCCCAAGGAAGAGACAAGCCAGTCAGGGTGCAGTATAGCACCAATGAAACATACAACTTTCCTCTAGTTCTTTAATGCTTCCTCTCCCCCTCCTCCCCCCCAACTATCTTGACCCCAATTCTACCTTACAAATCTGGCTAGACCAGAGCATGTATACTGGTACATATAAGGGCTGGGAACACAGGGAATCCAGGACAGATAAACCCCTCAGGACCAGGAGGGTAAGGGGAAAGTGAGGGGAGAAAGGGGGAACTGATCACAATGATGAACATATAACCCCCTCCCAGGGGAATGGACAACAAAAATGTGGGTGAAGGGAGAGAGCGGTCAGTGTAAAGAATGAAAAAATAATTATAAATTATCAAGGGTTCGTGTGGGGGAGGGGGAATAAGCTGATACCAAGGGCTCAAGTAGAAAGAAAATGTTTTGAAAAACCCCAATAAAATGGTCTAAAAAATAATAAATAAATAACAAAATCTTGGTGGGAAAAAAAACTATGAGGGGGTACTAAAAAACCCCACAGAAACCCTCCCCCAAAAGCTATATATTTAATTTTTTTTAACAAAACAACCTTATCACCTTCAAAATACTCTCCGTTACACTTAATACATTTGTCAAATCAAGTTCCATTCTTGAAAATATTTTTCAAACTCATCTGTTTCAATAACTGACAGGACCTCACTCGTATTTTTTCTTCACCTCTTCTGTGTCTTCAAATCGCTGTCCTTTCATGTCTTTCTGCAATCTCAGAAACAAAACAAAGTCGCACGGAGTGAGGTCAGGTGAGTAACGTGCACAGGGCAAGAGAGGCATGCTGGGTTTTTTTTTTGCCAAAAACAGGCACACTGAGCAGGTGCATTGTGGTGGCAAAATCAGAGCCTGTCTGCCACAAAGCAGGCCTTTTTGGTTGCACACTGTTATGCAATCTTTTTAGAACCTCTAAATAGAAAGTTTGATTAACAGTCTGACCTGGTGGAGTGAATCCCAAATGCACTATCCCCTTCACATAAAAAATTTTTTTAAAAAGCATCGATTTTGTGGGGGGTGAGGTAGTTAGTTTATTGTGCCAACCTGGCTGATAAACAAATGTGGGATTAATTGAAGGGCGAAGAGATAAATGGCTCGGCAAGCCTTGCCTTTCTTGTGTCTTGCTCTTTGATCATTGGACCAGTGTGCGGCTGCCTTGCTTGTTCTTTGCCTCAATTTTCAAGCTACACTACCTGTGGGACACCAAACCCATGGACCGTGTTGCTGTAATTTGAGGTTCCTTCAAGACCTGCTTCGCCACACCATTGGAATTTACATCGTTTGAGCTGGGACTGTTGGAACTTGTCATCTGGCTGACTGTTGGTGACCTGCCTTGCCATTTGCTGCCCATGCCTGGATAGCCTGAATTGCTCTACAGAGGACTACCTGGCGGCCCTCAAGACTTGAAGGACTGCCAGTGTCTCACAACTGTCTCACAGGAGTGAGTTGCACTGAGCCATTTGTATTGCCTTATAATTTAATTAACTGCTTATTTCTTATGTTATATATCTATCTGTATAAATATATATATAATTATTAGCATTCTGGTTTTGTTTCTCTAGGGAACCCGGTCTAGCACAGGGGGGTACCCCCTCATGGAATGACAAGATAGCAGGAACGCTGGCTGCTAGGCTGGGGCGATGGCAGCTCATACTAGGTGATGCTAGGTGGCTCCTTGGACCCCAAGCTGTTGTGAGGTGTGGAGGGCTGTCACACGCAGTTCTGGGCATCAGGTGTTAGAGAAGGTCATGCAACCATTGTGGCATGGCTCAGGGGATGGTCTGGTAGACTTGGAGATGACAGGAGGACATTGAGAAGGACCAGGTTATTGGCATGGCCTGTCTGATAACTGACTCGGATCTAAACATTTTGGCTGAAGGCCCTAACTTAATTACTAAGCAGCCAGATGAGTTGCTGAACAGCAAGTCAGACTGGTGTGAGGAGCATCATGGGAAGGCAGCCATCTATTGTAGGGTTCAAGAGACGGCAGTCCCAGGAAGACCAGCCAAGGCCATCTATGGCTTCTGCTTTACCCTAATTTGGGTCTCACAGCTTTCTTTTGCGTTCAAGTTTCTGTGTTTAATTTAGAACATGAATAGTGAGAAACTGTCCCCAAACCTGACATGAGCTCTTGGAACCAGACTAACTTAGTTAAAAATCACTACCGCTCCCCTCAGCCCCCATTTCTGCTCTGGGAAGCATGCCGCATGCACAGGAAAGTCAGACTGTTCATGCCAGCATGTGCCGGGCTCGTTTCACTTGCTTACCTATTTTTTAGTCGGACATTTGAAAGTCAATCACAGACATCTTGACAGTTGACACCTGAAGACTTCTTCAACCATCTCTTCCATAACTAAGGGCACTCCCTTACATAACTACAGTGTCATTGCCACGTGAAGATCAGTAGAAATGCTCTGAGGCCATTAAGTTCCCCAAGATGCCTTCTGCTTGTTTTTGAACCAGGATTTTATCAAGGCTCATGCATGCCATTTGGTTATGGCATGTCTCTTTAGTCTGTTAAGCAAACACTGAGATCTATCTCTCTTTTCCTGTGACAATGATTTTGAGACAAGGCCAGTTTTAGTAGGATTTTTGAGAGCGCTGCCATTGTCAAGAATTAAGTGACCGTTCCTTGGAGATGGAATTGCACTTGTATATGTTAACTGACGTGGTAACACTCCCCTTACACATTTGTGAAAAAGGTTAGGGCTCAAGCACCAGAGCATATATTGTATTGATTCCCCTCCCCCAGTTAATGTGACAAATATCTATTTTAAAGTTATAACTTAAAATACACAATGTTTTTCATATGAACAACTGTATGGAAATGTGAATATGGATATGAGATGTTTTAAAAATTGGAATCTAAATAAATTTTTGATTTATTTTTGAAGCCTCTTTATTATATCTTCAATATTTTAGGTGATAATACATTTTAAAAATATAATAAAGAGCAAACAAATGACAAAATCACATGATAACTTATATGATAATTTGAAGAGAGAGAAACAAATAAACAAAGATCTCCAGAAGAAACAATTACATATTTCTTTCTGGTCTTTATTATTATTATATGCCTGGGCTTGTTTCATCAGCAATTTGTCCCCTCCATTTTATTTTTCTCCAGGTGGGCTCTATTGATGGCTCTCTTCAAAGACAAGCAAACACAAGAAGAAACCTCAACATTGGATCAGTTGGCCAGCAAAGTGATGTTGAGTCCCAATTACAAGCAAGTGGGAGGTTGTCTGACAAGCCTTGCAGATAAACAATGAAAACCTTTCTTTTCAAAAAAAAAAAAGAAAGAAAGAAAACCTTTATTTTCATAATGATTTTTTTCTCATTCTCTTCCTTCGTTCTCACTTTTCTTACTGAATTTCAACTTCTGACCAAACTAATGCTAGAGTTCAGTAACTGTGGTGCTCGGTGGAGGCCCGCCCATTTTCCCTTCTTGGATGGAGAATTACCTGTTTGTTTTAAATGTTCAAGAAAGGAGTCATTACCCACTTGGTCGTCTTATGAAGACAGCCCTCGGCTTGTCTTTCAAGACGGCCTGTGCAGAACTCCAAAATAAAGTCAAACCAAGTCCGCAGTGATATACCCATCAGCATGATGACTTTGAGAAGGATGCTCGCGGTGATTGTTAACCAGGTGAGGTCAGGCCTTCCCTGCACTACTGCTGGGCAGTTCAAATGGCGAATGTAATGAATTACCAATGAAAAGGCTGGAGGTTCAAATCCACCCAAAGGTACCTCAAAAGAGAGCCTGGTGATCGCCTTCTAAAAGATCAATGCCAGGGAAAACCCCACGGAGCACAGTTTCCCTCAGAAGCACCTGGGTGTGCCCGGAATTGGAACCTACCTGACGACTTTTAATAGTGAGACCTGTGGACAAAGGTCAATCTGAACAGGTGAGTGAAATATCATGACTTGTCACCGTAATTGTCCTAGAAACCGGTGACAAAAAAAATGACCTGAGCCCATAGAAAGCACAAACTGTGATTTTTGTTGTGATCTATTGTAATATTCCTCAAACCACATTTATTATCTATGTGTTTACCTATGTATCTATGTGTGCTACCATCTATGTATCTACTTTTCAATTTTACAAATACTTATTTTCTCCCTCCTCCCTGAAAAAAGATGACCTGATACTAAAATTTAGAGGGGAGGCTAAGTTGGAGGATAATATAAATAAGCATCCGTGTTCTTTCATCCACATTTAACCAGGTTCAAAAGCCAGCCTTCCACTGATAACATGTGAAATGATGCCAGAAGTACACAGCATTCTTGCCCCAAATCCTGTAACCTGAACTTCATCAAGTCTCTGCATCTGTACCAATTGTTACAAAACTTACTGGCTTAGAACACAAACCATTTATTATTTCATATTGTCCTTCTGGCTTGAGACCGTTGAATGATCAAGGATGGCCTCACTCTTGAAGTCCTTACCCAGCTCAGGAGCTCAGTTCACAGGGCTCCCAAGAGCAGGAAAGGCCCACAAACAAATACATTCAAAGCTTCTGCTCTTTCATAGTTACTAATGTCTCGTTGGCCAAGGCAAGTCTCATGTTTGGGCCCCGAAGCAAAGGGAGATGAAACAGACTCCCTTACTGGACAAAAGGAGTTTTATTTTAAAAGATGGTCCATACCATTTAACTTCTAATTTATACCAATGTAAAACGGAGAAGGGCAAATTAAACGATGCCATGAGAATAATTAGACTAACCAAAAATGTCTAACATGCTATAGATAATCTGCCTAGTGGTTTCAAAAAGTCAGCCTCACGATAGAGAGGAAGGGAGATGTGATAGAGGAAGGGTCTAATCCAGATGAACAAGACCTAACCCATATCAATATGCAAACCCTCTTAAATCATGATTCAGGAAAGTAAAAATTTATAAAAAGTATGAACAAATAAGGAAAATTGAATCTAGATTTAATATGTGAGGTATTTCAATTTTCCTTAAGTTAATGTTGAAGAACATCCTTATTCTCAAGAGATTCATATTAACAAGCAAGATATCACGATGTTTGCAACATCTTTTCAAACCATTGCCACAATTACACATCAGATTCTTTACGTATATATGTAGTAAAGAGGATTAGAGACACGTGTTGATGAAGATCAAAGACGATAGTCTTCGGCATGAATTGCAACTAAACAAAACCAAAATCTTCACAACTAGACCATGAAACAACGTCATGGTAAATGGAGAAAAGATAGAAGTTATCGAGGATTTCCTTCCGATTTGCTCTACAATCAATGGAAGCAGTTGTTAAGAAATCAAACAATGTATCGCCTTGGGCAAATCTGCTGCGTTAAAGAGCAAAGATGTCATTTTGAGGATTAAGGGGCACCTGACCCAGGACATGGTATTTCTAATCGCCTCATGTGTTAGTCTGTGTGCTTTTGAGAAAGAAATCCACAGAAACTCATAGGTATAAGAGAGCGTTTTCTATAAAGGGTAAGTGCACATCCAGAAAACATCCCAACCCAGTGCCGCCCGGGTCCACAAGTCCAACATTAACCAATTAACCCACATGTCTGATACCAATCCACAAAGTCCTCCTCCATCTCACAAAACAGACACAACGATGCCGACTGCAGGAGGAAAGCCAAATCCGTGAGCGTGTAAGCATCTCAGCGCTGGCAGAGGTCTCCACACAGCTGCTCCAGCACCCACAGCTGCATCGGGGTAGGTCCATGTGGCTTCTCCTCAGGGATGTCTTGTCAGAAGTCAGTCTTGCCAGCTGAAGCAGGGAACTGCTAAGGCAGCTGCACCCTGGTGCGACCATCACAAAGCAAGAGACCCGAGAACTAGCAAGCTATTTATCTCTCCGCCCTTCAATTAACCCCACATGTGTTTATCGGCCAGGTTGGCACAATAAACTTTAACTATCTCACCTCCTACACATGTGAAAGTTAGACAATGAGTAAGGAAAACTACAGAAGCAGTGATGCAATTGAAATAGGGTGCTATGAAGAATATTAAAAGCACCATCGATTGTCAGAAGAACAAATAAACCTATCTTGTAAGAAGTATAAACAGAATGCCCCATAGACGTGAGAAAGGACTTTGTGTGACATGCGTTGGGCAGGGAATCAGGAGAGATCATGGCCTAGAAGAGAACACCATGCTTGGTTAAGCAGAGGATCAACAAAAAGAGGAAGACCTTCGATGAGCTGGATTAACACAGTGGCTACAAAGAATGGGCTCAAAGAGAACAAATGGGAATATGACTCAGGACTGGGCAGTGTCTCACGCTCATGTACATGGGCTGGACGACACCTAACAGTAAAACACGCCTAGGTATGTTCTCCGGGCCCTGAGTGGTGCAAACAGTGAACTTGCCCCACTGATCATCAAGTCTGAAGACTCCATTCCACCCAGAGAGCCGTGCGAGAAAGGACTGGTGGTCCTCTTCTGACAAATCCGCTACTGAAAACCCCGTGGAGCACAGCTCTGAAGGAGGTCGCCGGAGTCAAATGGATGTGAGAGTCCCTGGTTTACACGTATGTATATGATCGAAAGGAAGAGAAAGTCCAGGCAGTAAAACGCTGTCAATCATTAACTCTAGCTCCATGTGTACAGTGTTTGTTGGGCTCTTTCTTCCACTTCTACATGTTTGAAGTTTACATGTTAAAAAACCGAAGAACAAAACCTTCTAGGACACTTTTTTTTAGCCAGCTAGCTCTTAAGGAACACGATTTTCGACCCTTTATAATTGAATGCCGAACTGCAGACATCTGGCTGCAACTTGGCTCAGGAAATAGATGCCTCGTTTGGAAGTTTGGCAAATTGAATGAGAGAACCATTTCCCCTCTGCTCTCACTCCCCAGCCCAGCAGTTCCCCGCTTTGAGACTGCAGGCCATTTCATCCAGAGAGCACTCCGTGATATGATTGATTTGGAAAATGATTTGATGCTGCAGAATAAAACAGACGGAAGCCATTGCTAGCGCGTGGAGTTCCAGCTCAAAATGATTGCAAAATAGGAGTGGTGACAATTGGCCAACTTCGGGTCACAGTGAAAAACACAAGGTACATCAATGTGGGCCTTATCCAGATGGTGCAACGACTCCGTCCACCTGGCAACAGCGGAAACTAATATTATCCGACAAGGTTTTATTGCTCTTTTAGTAAACAATTTTGAAGGCTCGTTCCCTGGGTTTGACCCTGGCAAAAAGGTAATGTGCTGTGTAAGTGCCGGTCTTGATAACAGCAGTTTCTGATATGGAAGGTCCTATTCCATCTTCTCTGGCTTCCCTGCTGCCATGAGGCAGGGGTCGCACATGCCACCACGCTCCATCCCTTTTCATCCCATCCCGATATCAAGAGTTCCTCACCCAGCATTCTACTCTGCTGACCACACAGAGCTCACAGACAACAGTCTCAATTAAGAAGGTTTATTAGGGGACTTCACAGGTTACCACAACCTGTGATCAGAAACAGCAAATATAATCATTGGTCCCCAGTAACAGCTCTCCTCAGCTAGCAGTCAACCCCTCTCTGGTCCTCAGCCTGTCACCCCCACTTTGGTCTTCGCCTCCAGGGACCAGGAAGCCGGCGGGTTGCTCTGTCTCACAGTCTCATAATCTCGATGCTGCTCCTCTGAGTCTCCGTGCCATGGTCTCTGGTCTCAGTTTCCACCGCTCCAGACAAAGATCTCAAAGTCACCCCTTCCACGGGTCCTGGGGTGACTCTATGTCCAGGATGGCTGTTGCACACATCGGAATTGCTTTGAGGTGTGGCTGTTCTCTGGAAGCAGACCATACCCCCCAGGAAACGAAGGTCGTGATTTGGTCCACCCCAGCTACTAAATCTCACCTTCATCCTGTCTTCACGAACACAGCAGAAACTTCCCCTCCGAATGGGATTAGAGCTACAGCCATAGAGTCCAGAATCACATAAGGACACGTGGCTACAAGGGATCACCTTGATTGACAACTCCATTTCCCAGACAGCCATGTGCCCTAGCCAGTTCTCTCTCCCTGGCACGGACTGGGTAACAAAGGAAGTGAACAGAGAGAAACACAGGCCGGGCTTCGTGGTAAGCCCGCTCGTTTCCTTAATGGCATCGAGAGTCTACAAAGTGATTCCAACTCCAGCGGGAAAACAAACGCAGAATCCAAACTCACCGCCCTGAGTCCACTCTGACCCTTTGGGGGCCTCCTAGGCAGAGTAGAACCCCCCCTGTGGGTTTCCGGGGCTGTGAACGTCTATGGAGTGGAAGGCTCCTCTTTCTCCCTCAGCGCAGTTAGTGCATTCTGCTAGCCTTTCAGTTAGCGGCCAGCTCATGACCTAAGCTCCTTCCAGCCCCAGGAGCACTTGGTTGTTTGGTTTTCCCCTGACAGTGTCCAAGGACTCCACCCGTCTTACAGCAGGGCCTTGGGGCACACAGCCCCTCCTGGCATGGGTGGTGCTCCTTCCTTCTTAAAATTTACTATTAATTGGGAGTTCACACATACGCATATATCCTATCATTCCAGGGTTCAATCACATCGAGCAGTATTGTACAACTGCTCCCACAGTTTCTAAACATTCCTTTCCTTCCTGGGCTCCTTGACATCGTCTCCCTTTGACCACCCCTGCCCCACCCATCACCACCACTGTACCCCACCCCTCTGAAACACTTCTTTGTCTTGCTGTCCCTATAGGTTCATCAAGCCTGGGTTTCATATACCGAAAAACAAACACATAGCACAACTTCAAGAGGGTGACCCCGCCAATAACATAACACCTTTGAGATTAAACCCTAACATAAAAAAAATCCCCCCAAATACAGAAAATGTTCTTTTATTGTTAGGTTATCTAAACCTTCCCAGGTGATTCAAACAGAGTGACGATGAATAAGCAGCATCCATGCTGGGATGTCCTGTAGTCCTAAAGATTGTGATTTCATATGGACAGGGCACTTGAACCTGGACCTTCAAGGGGTGGTAGTGAAAGGGAAATCGGGGGGGGGGGGGGGGGGGGGGGGGGGGGGGAGGGGCAGGGAGTGCTGAGAATAAAGCAAGGTTTACTTGCAATAATTGGACATGGATAAGTCTATTCATGATTTGACTTGGGTAGTGGATACCCAAACTCAAAACTCACTGCCATCGAGGCAATACTGACTCAGAGCGACCCTACAGAACAGGGTAGAGCTGCCTTGTGTGTCCCAAACTTTAAACTATTTACCTGAATAAAGAGCCCTATCTTTATTCTTTTGTCAGCCAGCTCCTTGGGCAGAGGAGATGGGATGGGGGTGAGCAACCAGAACTTTTTACTAAAGTAAAAGCACCTTTTTCTTTCTTTCTTTCTCTCTCTTTCTTTTATTTTTTTTCCTGCAGGCAAAAGTCTGCAGACACCTGGAACGTTGCAGAATTCTTTGGCTGGCTGTTTGTGTTCCAGTGGTCTTGAACTTGAGTGTGTGTTCGTGATGCTTCACTTGCCTGCTGACGCCGCCAACAATGATCTCACCAAGGAAGTGGTGCTCCAGAGATCCCCCACCCCCCAAGTCCTAGAGCATGCTGGCGGCCCTTGGCTGAAGAACCTGCCCCTGAGGCTTCCCAAGCATGGCATGGGGACTGAATCCATTACATACGGTCCTGGGAACACAGCGTGCCAGCACTCATCAGGGAAACCAGTAGAAGGAGCCAATCCGTTGACTGTCGATGATGACATTTGGAGTTTATCAAACAGCACACCGCCCCTTCATCCTTCCATTCGAGCACAGCCTGTTGGATTATCTCTGAGCACATTAAAATGGGCCGTTTGTCTTATTTAGTTCCTATGGAACATTTGCATGGACTGGCAGGTGCATGCAGTCATTTTGCATATCATTTCTAGAAATGGCCATCAGTTCCTACCTGACAAAATGGGAATGCAAGGTTTGCTTTTATAGTCTGCCCATGCAGAAAAATGAATTTCTTTGGGTGCAAATGGTATGAACCATGACAGGCCTCTGTTTATGTGCTTCTTCCTGAATGGATGCCATTGTGTTCCTTGGTTTCTCTAAGTGGTATCATAACATAAAATTTTAAATTAGACATATATAAACATAAAATTTAAGAAATGATGCTAAAGGAGTGAAGCTCTAATAGTAGAATTTCAGGCATCCATCAGTAGCTGGTCCTGGATTTGGAGAGCCCAGATCTTTCCATGTCCCCAAATCTCATCACCAAGATGGTCTCTTCCATCACCTTAAAGTTCACACGTACAGAGGTCACACCAAGAAGTGAAAAATCAAATGTTATGTAACCTTCATGTGTTTTTGTGTGGTGCTTTAATCCATCAGGTGACCACTTTTCAAATACCTCCTGGCCAGGCAGTTCACTTTCACCTAATTCAGAGACTCTCTGGCCCATGCATCACAAATAGTCGGAGGAAAGCCAGGTAACACCTTCAGAATAGTTTTACTTTGGAAGCTAATAACGCATGCTGCGTTCTTCTCACAATTCCTGGGACAATTCTTTTTCTGTTAGCAATGGAAAAATTAATCTGCCAATGAGAGGATTGGGGCCATTAGAAGAGTTTATTCCAGACTAGACACAGAGACTGTCCAAATGGGAAGTAGGACCGTTAATTGTATTATTGGCCTTCGGTCATCACACACAATGTCACATCTTCTTCTCTGATGTAGGAACCAGGGATATATGAAAGCGATAAAACCCACTGCTATCACATTGATTCTGATTCATAACAGCCCTCTCGGACAGCGTAGAACTGGCCCTGTGGGTTTCTGAGGCAGTATGTTTTTACAAGAGTAGAAAGCTTTGCTTTCTCCAGTTGAGCAGCTGGAGGTTTCAAACCACTGACCTTGTAGTAACCCACAATCCCACCCGGACTCCTTCAGACATCTTCTCATTGCCATCAAGTCAATGCTGCTTCTCATAGCGACCCCCCTGTCGGTCCGAGACTGCAACTGATTACAGGAGTAGAAAGCCTAGTCTTTCGTCCTTGGAGCTGCTGGTGGTTTCAAACTGTCAACCATGTGGATTGCAGCCTAACGTGTAACCACTACACCACCAGGGCTGTTTCTTTAGCCACCTTAGTAGAAGTGAAATGTATCTCCTTATGGTTTGGATGTGCACCTCTCTGATGGCTAACAACACTGACCATCTTTTCACGTGTTTGGGGGTCATTCGTATGTTTACTATGGTGAAATGTCTATTCAAATACTTTGCCCACTGTTTTATTAGATTATTTGTCGTTTTGTTAAGTGCCTATGTTTTATGTGTGTTATTACTTAGTAGATTTTTTAAAAGCACATTCTTCTTGGATGTGCGTTTCTGAATATATTCTCCAGGTCAGTAGCTTGTCTTTTTACTTTTTGACTTTAGAGGAACACAAGTTTTCATTTTCACGAGGTCCCCTTCATTTGGTCTTTTTGCTACGTGTGGTTTGTGATTTATTAGACACTCCAGTGTCGACAGCTGGGCTCAACAGCGTGGCCCTTGCATCTTCTTCTAAGAGTTTTATGATTTCGGTTTGCACATTGACAGTTTTCCTCCATTTCAAATGCATTTTTTGCAAGTGGCACGAGGTCTAGATCCTGCTTTATTGATTTGCATGTGGGAATCAATTTTTCTAACATCACGATGAGACTCTTTCCTCCCCCTTGAATGGACATGGTATCCTTATCAAAAATCAGCTGACCACGGCTGTGTGGGTCTCTCACTGCCATGGACTGTATCCGACTCATAGCAACCCTGTCGGGCAGGCTAGAACTGCCCCTGTGGGCTTCTGAGACTGCCATTCTTTACAGGAGTAGTAAGCCTCATCTTTCTTCTGCAGAGCGTCTGTCGGTTTCAAACTGTTGACCTTGCTCTTGGCAGCCCAAAGCTCAACCCAGTCTTCCACCAGGACGGCATTTTTCTAGAAGGTGTGCGTGTCGGCCTTCACGTTCCTATCAGCTACAATGTTAGCAGTAAGAGTTGTGTAGCCTTTGATGCCTGGTGACTGGCCCCGGCCACCGTGATCAGGAGAGCACTCTTGCCATTTGTGGTTAGAAGAGCAGAAGCTGCCTGAATCCCAGGGAATGCAATCTGTGCGTACTGTGCAAAGCTTAAAGCAAAATGAAGAAAAACCCACTGCAGCGGGGTCGATCCCAGCTGATGGGGACAGAACAGGGCACAGCGGCGTGCCATAGGTTTTCTTAACGGGCGTCTTTACAAAGGCAGGGTCACCAGGTCTTTCTTCTGCAGTGCTGGATGAGCTCAAGCCGCCAGTCGGTCTCTCAGTAGCCAAGTGCAGACCATTTGCGCCACCTAGGGACCTGCAGTTTAAAATAAACCAACCCTTCAACCCTGCTCATTCCAGCTCAACAACACCCCCACCCCTGAGACTTCACCTTTCACCCTCGATACAGAGCCCTGGTAGCATGCTTACTGCAAGGTCAGTAGTTCAAACCTACCAGCTTCTCCGAGGGAGAAAGATGAGGTTATCTGCTCCCATAAAGATTTACAAAGGCTCAGAAACCCTAATCGGGGCCTCTGTAATTCAGCATCAACTCAGTGACAGGGAGCTTAGGCTTGGGAACCCTAGAGGTGCAGATTCAGAATCTATTAACAAGGGGGTTATAAGAACCACGGGGGGATCTTGTTAAACTGTGGATCCAGAGTCAGCATGCTTGGGACTGAGGTGGAAATTAGCAGTCAGGGGTGGGGCCAGAATGAGCCAGGTTGAAGTCCTGAAATAAACCAGCTGTGGTCCAGGGGCTTCTGACTCCTGGCCACCCCCGGGGGTCCGTGTAAATCTGTGCTCCGCAGGGATGGCGGTGGCTGTTTTTTCAGGAGTACATCAACAGGGCCTCTAAATGGACCCGAATCAGCAGCGTTGGGGTTAGCAGTGCTGTGTTTAACTGCTTGAGCCACCCTGGGACACGGGGAAACACAGGACAGTGTTTCTTAAACTCCAACTCAAATTGCCATGGCATTTAAACAGCATTAAGACGCTATTTTTAAATACATGGAAATTCAGCTCATTAACAAAGCCAAACCCAACTGTGCTTTATCACGTATCTCCTCCTTGTGCTGCTGCTGATTAAACACTTTGATGATGTCCTTGAGCATACCTAGGAACTCCGCTACTCCTCACACAGGAAACGTGCTCGTTTGTATTTTCCTATGAAATCGGACTCCGCAGGCCAATGACCTGCATCAGAGCCGTGGTCCCTGAGGGCATCCTCACATAGCCCTTTCACCCCTCCCAGTGGAAAGATGGTCTTCTGAGTCTTCTAAATGCTCAATCAAGAAAGATACATCTTCATTATCTGCATAATGGCCTCAATTCTCCATTGCCTTTCAGCCTGAGCGCTGGCCAGAAACTCGATGACATCGTCTCTAATCCTATTTCGCATTTCTGGAGCAAGCTGAGCTCCCACTTCAGCACAGAGATGAGGTTATGGCTGAACCGCCGTTTCTCGGTCCTCTTGCTTCTGCTTTGCTAGGTAAGACCTTCACTGCAGCGGTCACTGTGCATGCACAGCCCCCCGGGTCACCCTGGGCTCTTACATCACCAAGAGGTTCTTCCCTTTCCTAAGGGCCATCTCACTAACCAGGGCATCTGGCACGTCTTTAACTATAACCGCCCCCGGTGCAACAAATTCTTTTACTGAAAGAGCCCTGGTGATGTAATGGTTACGAGTTGGACTGCTAACTACAAGGTCAGCAGTTTGAAACCATAAGCCGCTCCGAGCGAGAAAGATAAGGCTTTCCATTCCCATAAAGAAGTGCAGTCTCGGAAACCCACAGGGGCAGTTCTGCCCTGCCCTAAGAGTTTGCATTGGCTCGATGGCAGGGAGGGAGGGGGCACACATTTCAAGTGGGCTTTGCATCTGTAGAGCTACTCAGAGAGAAGTGGAAGCAACCACAGCAAACAGTAGCAGCAGAGGCAACAGAACCAGGAGACTCAGGAGCTGGTACAGCGTGGACACTGAGCAAGAGAACAAGTGTCTTCGGCCTTAAGTTGACTGACAAAGTGGAGGTGTCTGTGTGCTTATTTGGCAGAGCTAAGAGCTTTGTAACAGTGGCCTGAGCAGGGCTGAGGCCAGCCTGAGGGGCAAGGGCCAGGCACATCCTACCTATAGGCATGGCTGAAAAGAGGCTGTCATGCTCAAAGAATTGTATCCTGAGCACTCTTGAACCTGAACTGCAGCCTGCTACTTCCCTAATGAGCCCCATAACTTTAGAGGACTGAACAAGACTTTATGATCAACTAACCTGCAAGGAAAGAGGTCATAAAAGGAATCAATGGATGCTGTTTATGCTACAAAAACTGCATAGGACAGTGCGTTCTCTAATGTTCCAAAAGGTTTTTCAGTTATTTCCAAAGTATACACTCAGTTGTTGGAAGAAAAGAAAAATTTTGGGAAGGACATCAAAATCTTAAAAGATTGTATCAATGGAAGCATGAGGAAAAGAGCAGAACGTGGGTTTGAAACCCAATCTGGGTTGGAAATCAAGGCGAGAGGAACACAAAGAGTTGTTTAAACAGCTACACAAGGAAGCTTGTGACATCGGTACTGGTGTCCACCTTGCCAAATTTAAAACAAGAGAGTTGGAGAGGAAAATAGCAGAAGTAAGAAGAAACTTCAGGGGGAAACTGCATTATATGCAGGAAGTCCAGCGACAGAAGATCCAGGGGCTTGTAGATGAGAAAAGCCTATGTGTGCTAGCAGTTGGCACCCCGGGAGGGCCGCCGGTTGAACTAGAAGAGGCCACCGGGATCCGTAGTCTTCACCAACCACAGTCTGATATCCTGGAGAAGGACATTTTTAGAAGGAACTGGGAAAGGACAAAGGCCAACTCTGAGACCGAGGGGAAGCAAGCCCAGACAGTCGTAATAAACACCGAGGAAAATGCTCCACACCAGCACTCTTTGAGTATGTGTGTCCGACTCAGCATGGGGCGTCTGCTTTGCAAACTACAAGAAATAAATAGAATGAGAAATCAATACTGATGGAAGGTTTCAAATGAACCACGACACATTAAAGGCAATCAGTCTAACATAAAAAGGACATGCACCGGCTTGTATTTGCTCAAGTGTGAGGAAGACACCCATCAAGACAGGCTCTGAGGCAGATGAGAGCGTTAAAATGCTCATCCCCAGCGAGCAAAGGGCATCTCTGGAAGAAATGAAAGGGGGTTCCATTTCTGTACCAATTTTTTTAATGGCAAAAAGGAAACAACAACGAATATGAAATGAGTGAACTCTAAGGACAGTCCAATTAGCAGCTAGTTTGAGGCCCTCGATTTCTCATTTAGCAGGAGCACACCTGTCTAGATCAAAAGCAATTCACCTGTGAGCACAATAAAGAAAGAGATGTTTGATTTAATGAATGCAAAGAATATGTCGGGCTCTTCAATCTTCAAACGTGGGAACGGAACCATGAGATTCATAGGAGGAAAGCCGTTGCAAACTCACTGACGACTGACCTTCTGGGTTGGCAGCTGTCGTTGATTAATAATGTGTCCGTTTGCTGCCGTCTCTGTAGCCAAGTCCTCCAGGTGCTGTGAGTGGTCAATAATGTACATTTTAATTAATGATTTCTTTTCTCTGAAGCCCAAATGCCAATATGATTTTCAGTGCATTTGCTGAGGGCAGAGTTCAGTGGAACTCAAATCAAAGAGAGCAGCCTGCGGGTCACAGGAGATTTGTGGGACAATTAAGCTTGTTCCTTCTAATGCCCAGTCTTGGGTACAGAGAGCAGTCAAACACTCCTACAAAGTCAATGCTCTACAGTGTAACCCCCAACTAATTTACAATAAAATGCTTTTTCAGAAAGACAGAGACTCTTATCACACATTGGCTACCACTGGGAGCAACTTAACTAGTTCATTTGAGCCTTTATCGTATGCTTATCTAACCTTTCTCTAAGAGCCCTGGTAAGTTAATGGATTACTCATTGGGCTACTAACCACAAGGGCAGCCGTTCAAAACCACCAGCAGCTCCTAGGGAGAAAGATGAGGCTTTCTACCCCTGTTAAGAGTGACAGTCTCAGAAGCCCACAGGGGCAGTTAGGCTCTGTCCTATAAGGTTGCTATGAGGTGCAACCACCCGGATGGCAGTGAGTGATGAGTGAGATACTTCTGCTACTTCTGGATGAAAAATGAGGTCCTCGACTAGCTGCTAACTGAACTCTCCCCCTATTCCTTTCATGTCAGGCTAGTCCTCAGATTTTGTGATAGTTTTATCATAAACATTCTAGATTTTCTAAATGCATGTATATAATATTACCAAGGTCAAAATTGAAAGCTTTCCGTGCCTTTTTTTGAAAACAGTTTTATTGGCATATAAATCACCTATCCTATAATTCAATAGTCCAATCATATTAAGCAAGGTTGTATAATAATCACAACAACCTATTTTAGAACATTTTCTTCTTTCTAGAATTCATTTTTATTAGCTTCCCATTTCCCCGATCGTTCCCCGCCATACCCCCAAGACCCTTTTAGTCCAGTTAGTTCTATAGATTTACCTTTCCCGGGTGTAATATACAGAAAGCACACACACACACACACACACAACTAACAATAAAGTAAAACAGAGAAAATCCTCGATTGAAAAGACAGCAGAAAATACCAAAAAACTAGAACAAAACTTAAATATGTAAAAAGGGAGATCAAGTGATAAGGTATGAGATGTTGACCTAAGTGCATCTGCAATAATCCACTTCCCAAGGCACTCGGCACGACAGCAAGTCTACTCACACCCCTGGTCGATGGTCAGAGGGGACTCACCAGAGGCTTGATCCACGTGCATTTCCTTCACTTCTTTTTAAAAACTGAAGCAACTTTCAAATCAGTCAACAGGGATAGCAAATGAAAAGATATTACATTTTAACCTGACTGCATAATGACTTTACAATGCTCTCTGTCTGATAGCAAGGCTCTTCACATCCCTGTGGTCAGAGGAAATTCACCAGACGATTAGTGCATAGGTGGGCCCTGCAAATGGATTTGGGGCTTCAACTGTCACCCATAGCCGTTTGCAAATCAGGTGTTTACAATTTAAGCTCTGATACCATTCCCTCCTTCCTATTTGGATTTTATTATTTACAATCCTTGGCTCACTCAGACTGGTATTCTTCTTCCATGTGAACTTACTTGACACCTCATTTAGATGACTGCTTGTTTGAAGACAAGACATGTAAGACCCAGAAACGATGCCTTCTGATAGCTGGGCACCATCTAGTTTCTTCATCACAGTTTCCTATAGCATACATAACTTCAATGATCTCTTCATGAGAACGAGCATTCAGCAAGGTCGTGTCATAAGAACTAATTGTTCTTAGACTGCACCTAGAATTAAGTGTGAGCCCCAAATCCATTCCTATATCTATAAAAACACTTTTCTTTACTCATGATGTCACATATGTTTGACTTCCTTCCCTCCGCTTAGCCCATTAAAGTGATAGCACAGGAGAAAATCTGAAATAAAGACAAAGCTAGTCAGAAGGGACCTTTGCAGGTGAGCGACTTCTTTTCCCCCAACTTTTTACTGTCAATTTACATATCAGGTCACATGTTTGGTATTCAGTAACTTAAACAACCTACCAAACTCCCAGGGGCTTGCTCTGTGTCCCCCTTCCCCTTTTTCCTGTCTCCCTCTTGTAGTACATCATCTTCCACTTCACCGAAGTTAACACCTGTCGACCCTCTAGTCTACATGCTGGATCCTACCTGTGCTGGGAGTGTTCAATAACGCCCTTCCCTTCCTTCCCTGATCACCCCTGGTAACCATCAAAATTTGTTTCTTGGGAAATAAAATCCCCTCCTTGTTATATACATTATTTATTCATCAGTGGTCTTACTCTTATACAATATTTGTCCTTTGGTGATTGATTAACTGCACTCAGCCTAATGTCTTCCAAATCCATCCACATGATGAGGGAGAATATCTAGAAGGTAGAAGCAGATACCTGTGAATGATTTTCTTTATTAATCAGCCAAGGAGGCTACAGCCTAGGTATTTGAGGAGGGGGCCTCGGTGGTAAAAAGAACCAAAGTGCTCAGCAAGACTCCAATGTGGGTCTGGGCTCAGAGATGATAGGAGTGGGGAGAATGGAAGATACAAGGGATTGAATGAAATAAAAATGAAAATTGAGTTGAAATGTAAGCCCCTACTCAGCTCTCCTACTCTCCCATATTGTGGGCAGGCCATTGAGCATGTATGTCCAGGGGCCAAAAAAATCAGAGGGGTTGTTCGCCTGGACAGATTTTGAATGAATTGTCGGCTGCGAAGAGGACCACGAGCAGAGACTTTTCACAAACCTTAATTAGTATTTTCAGAGAATCCAGAAGGCACTGTGTCCTTAAAAGCATTTGCATTAAAGAACCCTGAGAAAATAAGAAAGAGTACTCTGAAGTAAGAAATGGTGGTGCTAAGAGTGGAAACAGCCATAGAGGTTTGGAAAATGAATGATCACCAAAAAGCCTCAAAGAATAGAAAATAAGAGAGATGGCAGCTCAATCCATTCAACTAATAAAAATTTGATGAGTCCTCCAAAGGCCAAGAACCCTATATGAAGAAAAATGAAAAGACTATGCCCAATATTTTGTTTTGGTTTTTTTTTTAACATTTTATTAGGGGCTCATACAACTGTTATCCCAATCCATACACACATCAATTGTGTAAAGTGCATTTGTACATCGTT
>NW_022103899.1:49156598-49180389 GCF_000313985.2 Echinops telfairi | reverse complement strand
AAGAACAAATTAAAATATACCAAGCAAGAAAAGCTTGTGTTTTCCAGTCTAGCCTGTTGGGGCACCATGCCCTGTCTCCAATGTCCACCCTCATTATTCTCTGGGCATCTTGCTACTCCCCTCCCCTGCTATTCCGCTGAACCCCCCCTCCCCCCCCAGTGCCTTGCCTCAGCGTGGCGGTGTCAGATCAGGCGCAATTCCTCTACTGTATCATACGTGTGCCCTCCCATATGTCTTAAATATTTTTTAGACGACACCTTTTTAAAGACCCGGTCTCAGTACACAATGGAAAACTACACCAGGTTAACAAGAAAACACACCCAAGGAAACAACTGGGAACCCGGATGAAGCCAAAGGCATGAGATTAGTCCACCACAAATGGGCAGATATTGAATAAGACCACTACTACAGACAGTCAAGAAAGGTTTACAGATGGAGAAAAAAGTCTTTGAAGGTTACCTGAGTGGGGAAAAGGGGTCACTAACTTGGGGTAGGCATCTATTCATTTGGTGAAAAGGAAAGGCAATGTATACAATGTACACAATGTACACATGGGGGGGGGGGACAGCACAAAATTACCAAAACAAAGGGAGACAGCAGGATGAGGGCAGGAATCAAAGGCCATGAAGGTAAGTACTAACACGTTCCAGAAAAGCGTTCACTTACACTTCATTGACTCTGCAAAGACATTGGGCTACATGAATCTTTTTTTTTTTTTAATCATTGTATGGGGGCTCGTACAACTCTGATCACAATCCATCCATCCATGCATTGTGTTAAGCACATTTGTACATTTGTTGCCATCATCATTTTCAAAACACTTTCTTTCTACTTGTGGGCTAGGCGAACCTTAACAAAGTATGGATAACATTGAGAAGAGTGAATGACCAGACCAGTTAATCATGCTCATGCGGAACCTGTACTTAGACCAAGAGGCTGTCGTTCTAACAGAATAAGAAAAGACTGCATGGCTTAAAATCAGGAAAAGTGTCAGGGTTGTATCCTTGCACCATACTTATTCCATCTGTATGCTGATTAAATAATTCAAGAAACTACACTCTATGAAAAAGACTGTGCCAGCAGGATTGGTGGAAGGCTTGTCAATAACCTGAGCTATCCAGAGGACACCACCTTGCGTGTTGAAACCAAGAAGAACTTGAAGCACTTTCTAATGAAAATCAAAGACATCAGCCTTCAGTATGAATTACAACTCAATGTAAAGAAAGTTGGAATCTTCACAACTGGCCTCATAGACAATATCATGATAAAGGAAGAAAAGACGGAAGTTGTCAGAGATTTCATGTTGCTTCTCTCCCTAGCCAACACTCAAAAAATCAAGTAAAGTATTAGATTGGGCAAATCTGCGGCACAACCCCTCTTTAAATGTTAAAGAGCAAAGATGTCATTTTGAGGACAAAAATGTCCCTGACCCAAACCAAGGTATTTTCAATCCTATCAAATGCATACGGTTGTGGAATGTGGAACAAAACTCAAAATAATAAAAAAAAGAGCAGACTTATTGATTGGACAGAGACTCATGAACCCCACAAGACTATGCCCCTCATAGACCCTTCAGCCGTGGAACTGAACTCATCCGTATGGCGCAACTCTCCATCAGATAGACAGGCCTATAATAACACCAGGAAATATGCACTCGGTAGCACAATCAACCACACTAGCTCTAAAGGGCATCATTTTGCCTCCAGGGTTAAACTCAGAAGGCAAGAAAGGATAGGAACATACAGCATCGATGAAACACACAACTTTCCTTTAGCTCTTTGGTGCTTCCTTCCTCCCACTATCATGACCTCAATTCTACCTTCCAAATCGGATTAGACCAGAACATGCACATGGCTAAAGATAGGAGCCCGCAACACAGGGAATCCAGGATAGATCAACCCCTCAGGGCCAAAAAGGAGAGTAGAGATACCAGGAGGATTAGGGAAGGTGGGGGGTGAAAGAGAAAATCTATCACAAGGATCAATCTATAACCCCTTCCCAGGGGGATGAATAATGGAAAAGTGGGTGAAGGGCGATGGAGGACGATGTAAGATATGAAAATAATAATCTATAACTTATCAAGGGTTCGTGAGGAAGGGAGGGCGGGGGGGGGAGGGAGGGGGGAGAAATGGGGAGCTGATATCAGGGGCTCAAGTGGGAAGAGAATGCTTTGAAAATGATGATGGCGGCATATGTGCAAATGTGCTTGACACATGGATGAATGTATGGATTGTGATAAGAGCTGTAAGAGCTCCCAATAAAAGTATTTCATTAAAAAAAAAGGATAGGAACAAAGACAGAATGAAATGAAAAACACAAGGAGGAAGTGGAAAGGGTATTGTTATGTTATGGGGTTGCAATCAATGTCAGGGAACAATATGTGTACCAACCGGGGAAAGAAAAAACAATTTGCTCAGTAAAATTTCTCCTGGGTCAAACAAATTAAAAGAACAACTCAGAATTGGACCTATTATTATGAGATTTCAGAGCCCTGAGGACAAAAGCAGGAGCCTTGGTAGCACAAAGGGTTAAGCATTGAGCTGCTAAGTGCAAAGTCCTTAAGTTCAAAGTTAGCAGCTTCCCTGAGGGGGAAAGACAAGGCGGTCTGCCTTCCTGAAGGTTCAAGGCCTCAGGACCCTCCGGGAGCAGTTGTCCTCTTTCTTATCCGGTTGCTATAGTTGGAGCCAACTCAACGGCAGGGGGTGAAGAGCCAAGGGATCGCCATCTCTCCAAGGGAAGTAGCAGGTCACCCACCAGAATACAGCTCGACCACATTAGCCCTTCAGCAGGAAATGTCTGAGGTGGAAACATTTGAACTGAGAGCGCCGTAATACAAAAGTTCTCTCTCAACTGGGAAGCAGAAAGTCTCATCAGCACACGTTCAAGAAGCCAGTGGAGTTACTTCACGCCGTCCGTTCCTGAAGGATTTATTTGACAAGTAACACCAAGAAGATGATCATAGGGGAAACAAGAGACCTTGTCACTTACGAAGAGTCTACTGAAAACGCATTTCAAGATGGCTGTGGGCAGCTGTTCTGAAGATAAATCGGACTAAATTAGAGAGGGAAATCAAAGGACTCTAAGAGTCTTCAATTGATTTGGTTGCTCAATTATTTTGCTCATTCTTTGGTAGAGAGAAAAAAAATCAAATCGACGACTAAAAATCTAGAGCATTTTCGGAATATAGTAAATAAGGCAAGTTGTATTTTTCTTCTTCAAAATAAACCAAAGCAGAGAAAATAACAGAGAAGCTAGGGGAAAATCTATTAAAATCCTAATTCAAGTAAACAGCTGCTAAACTTGGGGGTGGTTTTGAATAATTGAGAGCATATAAGAAAGGAAAGATATTTTCACTTTGATGGCCACAACACAGTTTTCTCTGAGAGGTACAGGGAAATGATGAAAACCACGGGGAAGGGGGGAGGGGGGAGGGCACTTATGGGACACGGTAGGGCTCCGTGAGAAACCAGGGATGTGACTCATACAAGATGTCTTTTAGGGTTCAGCTTATAGATGAAGCAATAAAAAAGAAAAACAAGAAAATGTTGCTGAGTCGATGCCAATTTATTGCGTGTCAGAGAACAATGCTGCTGAGAGCTTTTAGACATCAGTGGGGTTTGTTTGTTTGTTTGTTTTGTAGGTGTGTGTGTGTTTCAAGGGGATCACTAGGTCTTTCTTTCAAGATGCCTCTGGGTGCATGTGAACCTCTTACCAAGGGCATTAACTATCTGCACCATCTCAGGACCCCATAAGGACCCCTGGTGATACCGTGGGCCAGGCATTAGCCCTCTAAGTGCAAGGTCCTAAGTTCAAACCCACCAGCCACTCTGTAGGAGAAAAATGAGGCTGTCCATTCCTGGAAAGGTTTACCATCTCAGGAGCTCTATACAAAATCAGTATGAGACAGAATCAACTATATGATGGTGGGTTAGGAACCCCATTGAGAAAACAAAGATTGCTCAATTATGATTGAAAAACAATATGTTTACCAACACTAGAACAATAAATAAAGGTTGTAGAATACTTATCAGAAGCCAGGAAGAAAGGGAAAGAAGGGAGAGGGAATAAATGGTAGGTGCGCTAACATCCATTTCAAAAAAGATAGGCAAATCGAGAGCGACTCTTCAAAGCCAAGGGATGTTTTTAAGATGGTGTGGTTACTCTGAATATTACTGAATAAATTGGTAAACACGAGACATTATGCATTTGTCAAAACCCATAGGAATGTGTAACACCAAGAGTAAACCCTAGTATAAACTGTGCACTTTAGTTAATAATAGGGCCTCTGTACAGTGTCAGTTGTTGCTAGGTGCTGCGGAGCCTGTTCGGACTCATGATGACCTTATGCACGAGAAGGAAGCACTGCCTGTTCCCGCACCATCCACATGACTGATGCGAAATCTGAGCCCACTGTTTCAGCCACCGGATCAACACGTTTCGTTGAGGGTCGTTCTTTTCCCCCCTGACCCTCCACCAAGCACGGCGTCCTTCTCTCTCCTAATAACGTGCCACAGACACGCTCACCTGCCTTGTTTCTCAGAAGCATTCTGGCTGTTCCTGTAAGATCTATTTGTTTGTTCTCTCAGCAGTCTATTGTGCTCTCAAGACTCTTAACCAATACCCTCATTAAAATGCATCCATTCTTCTGCGGTCATCCTGGTTTATTGTCCATGAAAAACTATGGTTTGGGTCAGGCACACCTTAGTCCTCAAGGTGATAGCTCTGCTCTCGAACACTTTAAAGGGATTCTGTACAACAGATTTGCCCAGCGCATGATGTCATTGGATTTCCTGACTGCTCCTTCCAGGAATGCGGAGTGTGCATTCAAGCAAAATGAAATCCTTGGCAACTTCAGTCTTTTCTCCATTCGTCATGTTGCTGTCGATTGGCCCAGTTGTGCGGACTCTTGTTTTCTCTACAAAGAGTTGTAATTCATTCACACCGAAGGCTGCAGTCCTTGATCTTCATCAGCAAGTGCTTCAAGTCCTCTTCAATTTCAGCAAGTAAGATTGTGTTATCTGTATATTACAGGTTGTTAATAAGCCTTCCTGCAATCCTGAGGCTGAGTTCTTTATAAAGTCTGGCATCAGAATTTTTGCTCACCATACAGATGGAATAAATACGGTGTGTTAGACAGGGTTCTCTAGAGAAACAAAACCAGAATGCTAATAATTATATATATATATATATATTTATATATATATATATATATATTAATACAGATAGATAGATATTGAACATCAGAAATAAACAGTTAATTAAATTATAAAGCGGTACAAATGGCTCAGTGCAACTCACTCCCGTGAGACAGTTGTGAGACACTGGCAGTCCTTCAAATCTTGAGGGCCGCCGGGTAGTCCTCTGTAGAGCAATTCAGGCTCTTCGGGCACAGGTAGCAAACAACAAGGCAGGTCACCAACAGTCAGCCAGATGACAGGGTCCGACAGTCCCCAGCTCAAGAGATGTAAATTTCAATGGTGTGGCAAAACAGGTCTTGAAGGAACCTCAAATTACAGCGACACAGTCCACAGGATTGGTGTCCCACAGGTAGTGTAGCTTGCAAATTGAGGCACAGAACAAGCAAGGCAGCCGCACACTGGTCCGATGATCAAAGCACAAGAGACAAGAAAGGCGAGGCTTCCTGAGCCATTTATGTCTCCGCCCTTCAATTAATCCCACATGTGTTTATCAGCCAGGTTGGCACAATAAACTAACTACCTCATATGGTGAAAAGACACAACCATGACGCAAACCTTCCTTGACTTTAACCCATGCAGTATTCTCTTGTTCTGCTCGAACAACTGCTTGTTGGTCCCTGGACAAGTTTTGCATGAACAAAATTAAGTGTTCGGGAAGTCTCGTTCTTTCCCATGGTGTCCATAGTCTGTTATGGCCCACACTGTCAAATACCTTTGTGGAGTCAACAAAACACAAGTCAACATCTTTCTGATATTCTCTGCTTTGAGCCAAGATCCATCTACCATCAGCAATGATATCACTTAGTCCACGACCTCTTCTGAATCTGACAGCTCCCTGTTAATCTGCCACAACTGTTGTATAATGCACACTAGAAAATTTTTGCTTGCATGTGGTATTAGTTATATTGTTCAATAATTTCTGGATTATTGTGGGTCACCTTTCTCTGAAATGTGCATAAATATGGATCTCTTCCCATTAATTTTTTTTACATAGGCAAATGAATGCTTCCAGTGCTTCATAAGTTTATTGAAACATTTCAATTGGTGTTTCATCAATTACTGGCACCCTAGTTTTCTCTAAAGCTTTCAGTGCAAAAAAGCCTTCAGATTGGACTTTTTCCATCAACACTACTGGTTCTTGATTACGTGCTTCCTCTCAAAATGGCTGAATATCAACCAATTCCTTTTGATACAGTGCCTGCACCTTCCTTCCATCTTCTTCCGATACTTTCTGCATCAGTCAATATTTTGCCCATGGACTCCTTCAATATTTCAGCTCAAGGCTTGGCTTCTCTCTTCAATTCTTTCCACTGTAGATAAGCTAGAATGTTGTCCTTTTGGGATTTCTAACTTCAGGTCTTCGAACATTTCATAATAATACTCAAGTTTCTCTCTTCGAGCTGCCCTTTGACATTTTCTGTCAGTTCGTCACCAATTTTATTTTTCTTTATCAAATTCATGAGCAAGTCTTAAAGAATCTCTTCTGACATCCACTTTTGGTCTTTGCCTTCCTGTCTTTTTAATGATGTTTTGCTGTTATTAGCACATCAAATAATAATATCACAATAATGCAAAGTGAGAAATAAAATGCAAGGGGTAGTTAAATGGTGACTCTAAGTACTTTATGCACTATTTTTCTGTCAACCTAAAAAACTAAAGTCTATTCATTAAAAAGAAAGACTATATTTGACATGCTATTTATAGTTATAAAAGAACTAAAAATAGTAATACAAAAATAACTTGGGACAATAGGGAAGCTAAATCCTGATCCATCCTAGCAGAATGTCAATATTCCATATCCATAGTTGGCAGATCAAGAAGTATTAATGTAAGTATATAATTGAGAGACACATTATATAACCAGCAATGGAAAATAAAATATAAATAATTAATAATAGACTGAAAGTAAGGAGCAATGGAGTGGGGAGGTAGATTTTTTTCTCATTATAAACTTTACTGAACTATTTGGATGTTTTAACTATGTGGATTATTACTTAGATTAAAAATAAGTATCAAAACTTTATAATAATCTAAGCTATGACATCTTTGCCTCAATACAGAAAATAATGTAATGGGCGTGTTTCCTGTGCTTCCTCAGTTTATTGTAGTCTTATAATTGGTATTCCAAAAGTCCCGTAAGCATTTTTTC
Source organism: Echinops telfairi (assembly GCF_000313985.2). Lineage (NCBI taxonomy): Eukaryota > Metazoa > Chordata > Mammalia > Afrosoricida > Tenrecidae > Echinops > Echinops telfairi. The sequence continues at coordinate 49,173,042 of NW_022103899.1, read as the reverse complement.
CCATAATGCCCTTAGCAGTTTGGACCTTTTCCTTCAGTCTCGCTGGTGTGTGATCAGATGCTACCTCTGACGTGGCTAAATATCAGCCAATTCTTTTGGTACAAGGACTCTGTGCATTACTTCAACCTTCTTTCTTTTCTTTTCATAGAAATTGGTGTTCCATCTTCTTTTGATGCTTCCTATATCCCCCCATCTGTCATCCATACACTCCTTCTACCTCACAACTTGAGGTTGACATTTTTCCATCAGTTCTTTCAGTTGGACACTTTTTACTATCTAAATATCTTATTAACTTTTTTTCTGGACAACTTCTCATGACTTTTTATGACCCTTAAAATTTGACAAAGCTCAAGTCATTGTTTTTACTCTCAATATTAAAAGAAGCTAATGAGTGGAAGTGAGCAGAAAATACATGAACTTTTTTTTAATATACAAAGGGATTGTAAACTGTATCCACCTAGAATTACTTGCTGTCATATTTTAACTACTGTGCAAATAAACATTTTTAAATTTAATACTTCTAATTTACTCTTGTTCTTTGAGGGAAATAAAAGAACCCCCAAAGGCCCGTGTCTCTTTGGCTCAATAAAAATTAGTTTGTCTGCCTGATGCTTCCTTTGGCTTCTAACAGGCACATTACAATACGATCACGTGTAATCGTGCTGGTTTCGGGTAGGGTTCCCTGGAACCAGGTGCTGAGGCTAAGTTTGGGGCACCAGTATTTATGAAGGAGCAATGACTGTGCATGGGCAGGGAAGGAAGCAGAAGTGGGCAAAAGGAGATGACCGGGAGCATCTGGCAGGTGACATACCTTAGTGTGTGAGGCCGAGTTGTGGAGTGAAACAAATCCAGTGACACTCATACATGTTTAGGAGCGTGCTTTCTATCAAAAGAAGGCATGCCAGCCCAGCCCAGTCCGACTCAAACCCACAAGCCCAGTGAAAGCCGGGGTCCTTCTCAGACTCACGTGGTGCAGGCTGGCGATGCAGAAAAGGGAAACAGAAGCAAGAGCACAAGCCGGTGCAGTGCAGAGTTGTGCAGATGCAAGGGTGGCAGAAACATGGCAAGAGGATCACAGCTCTCAGGGTTGGGCACCCACAAGAGGCCACCCCTCGAGCCAGGCAGAGTGCCAGCAGGCAGGAAGGCAGAGAGGCAGAGGAGGAGAGAGCAGTTTTCAGAGTCCCCTGCTCATTTACGAAAGGCCCCATCCCAGGGAGGTGTCATCAAGCGATCGCTTGATTGACAGGTTTGACTCCACCCCTAGCCAGGAGTGTCTAGTTGACATAAAAGCCATTCAGCTACCAAACTTAGTAATGCAGAAGCAACCAAGTCCCCGGACTGGGAAGGGGCAGGCAGGGAGTGCTTGAGCAAGGATGCCGCTTCAAGTCAGCCCACACTGAACAGACCCCCTTCCCTCTTCAGTTGTTGATGCAGGCTGCTCCCAGAAGGGCATGGTCTTGGGCACAGTGACTCTCTGCAATGGAGTTGGACCCTGCAGGGGCTGTCAACTGGGGATCACCTGTGGATCCCCTTCTCCACAGCTGTATTAATCCTTCCTTGGAGGAGGGTCTAAGGGGTGCATCTCTCTGTCTATGACACAATAGGTCTGTGGTATGTCACGGCAATCAACACCTGATGAAAAGCAGGTCTCCTCATAGGGAAACATGTGGGTAAGTGGTGCCATGCTCTGCAGCCACTGTGGGAATGGATTTGAAGGCTGCCACAGCTACCTGAGAGACTCAAAGACTACTTGAAGATTGCCAGCCTTCCTTGGACTTAGAATCGGGCTCCTGCCAACTCCCCTTGGCTTCTGTCTCCATGGGCTTTGCATCTTGACACTCTGTGTAGCTTCATCTGGTCGACTGTTAGACATATTGGACTGTTAGACAGGACTCGGACGTAGGACTGCCTGCAAGAACCTCCACAGAACTGTCGTAGAAAGGTGCAGGCTAACAGGCTGGTCCCCTGGCACTCTTCCCCACAGCGCCCACTGATTGGGACCAGAACCTCAGACACACATAACACCCAAGACAGACCAAGTCAGGGAATTCAACAAAGACAAGGCTAGTCCCCCGTCAGGCGCAAGTGCTCCAGTGACCATGAAGATCCTGCTTTTTCTCAGGAGAAGACGTCATTAGATTCCCGTGAGGATCACCCAACCCCTGTGCATCCGAGGTGGCCATGCAGCCCAGATCTGGGCAATCAGTTGATTTGTATGTCGTGATTTGATGAGGACTGGGAGATTTGACCTGGCCAGGGCAATAAAACTCTGCTGAAAGGTTTCCATCAGAAACCACTGAACGTCTTTCTTACTATGGAACATGCCATGTGTAAGACCATTTTCGACAATAATTTGGAAATGTCTGACATTTCAGTTACAAAAGTCCATCATATCTTGTTTCTTTGGGCTTCTACTTCAATCTTACCTCAGTTCAAGAATGGGTTGTTCTAATAATGCAGCACTGTATGATACTCACCTTCCCGACACAATCGCTGAAGACAAAAAGGCGCGCGTAAGTAAATATGGTGAAGAAAGTTGATGGTCTGCAAGTAAGGTGACCAGACGTCCCGCTTTGGGTGGGACAGTCCCAATTTTTAACAATTTTTCCCACATCCCGTGGCGTTTTTAAAAAGTCCCGATTTTTGGAAAGAATGCACAACTAGGGTATATGGTTTTCGGCTGCCATGTGGCTATTTCACCAGGATTGGAGTTTTATCAATGGTGTCCCGCTTTACCTATGTTAAAACTTATCTACAACGCTTTCAGTTAAACAAGCGGCCATCTAGCAGGGAAGCCACGAAGCCCACATGGAAGAAGCACACCAGCCTGAGGTGTTAATGCATCATGAGCTGTCGACAGGAAGAGGTATCAGAAATTCAAAAATAAGCAACCAAGTCAAAGTGGCATGGATGTAGTGGAGACCCAAAACTCACCTGTAAGGTAATTGGACAGTCCCGCTCAGAAGGGCCACACAGAGGGATGAAAAATCCAGGGTGTGGCAAGGCACTGATGAACCACGTCACTATCCTCTAGTTCTTTAATATTTCCTGCCCTTACTATTAAGGCTTATGTTTTACCTCAATATTGTTAGACCTGTGTATGATCATTTGTATATTTAAGATTGCTCAGTACATGAAAGCCAAGATAGATAATCCTTCAGAAACAGTAGCAGGAGTAATGGTTCCATGGAGATACAGGAAGAGTGGCGGAGGTGGGGGGCGGGGGGGATAGGGAGCTGATAGCATCGATGAATGTATAACTCCACCCAATGGGATCAAACAACAGAATTGTATGTGAATGGATATACTGGACTGTGTAAGATATGGCCAAAAAAAACTATTATAGGGAAAAATATAATAAGGGCTTCTGGGGAGTGGGAATAAAAGTGAGCTGATATCAAGGCGTTCAAGAAGAAAGAAAATATTTTGAAACTGATTGTGGTAGCCATTGTACAATACTGTTTGATGCGATTGAACTATGGATTGTTATGATATCTGTAAGAGCTCCCCATAAAATTATTTTTTAAATTGTAAATAAAATCTCATTTGTGCCCACGAAGAGCCTGGCTAATACAAGTGCCCCTCACAACCTCCTTACTAAGTGCTAGTCCGATGGATTTGATGAGGGACACAACACTCTCCTTGGTGCTGTTGATAGTTACCCTGAGGTCAGCTCTGGCTACGGGCACGCTTATGTCAACAGAAGGAAATATTGGCCATCCTGTCCCAGCTTCCTGGTCATTGGGATGTGCTGGTCCACTGCTGTGGTCTCCCTCTATAAACCCACACTTTAATCAGCCCTGCGGTGCTGTAGTGGGCCTTAGCATTCACAGATATGCATTGTCTACCTCAGGGATTCTCACACCTGACAGCATACTAGAATCAGCTGAGAAACTTTCCTGGATTCCTGGGCCCCAACCTGGGTCTTCAGCACCAGAAGTTCCATGTACATCTTGAATACAACATGGATGACTTAACTCTCTGCCAGTTTCAAAACCACTGATCCACATAATGCCAAGTAATTGTTTTATTATGTTTAATAAATTGGCCAGCTGGAATTCGGTCATGGACATGTCTCCTCTTGTGTTTTGTTTGGATCACATTTTCTGCAGATCCGGTCCTTAAGTTCAAGATGCAGATGTATAACCCTCAGACAGAATCAACAGCAGCCCTGGTGGGAGAACATCTGAGTTTAAACTAGAAGGGGGCGGATCACAAAGCTAAGAAGCCGAAGTGCCAGGGTCCCTCACTTGAACTTGTAAGTGCTCCCCTGCCATAAGCTCCTGTAAAATTGGCAAGAGGGAGATCTTTTAGCTGCAGATGGTGTCTCTTTCGACGTCCACTTCTTCCTAGTCATATTTCCCCTTGTGCTGGGTCGCATGGGGGTGGCCATGGGTATTTTCAGACTATGACTGGGAGAAAGTTAATGGGGATATGCGTAGGTTTGTTGTAGTGGGATATTATGTCATTCACAATCTCTTGCACATAGTCTGTTGCTGTTAGCTGTCATTGCGTGATCTCCGACTCGTGATGATCTTGTGGATAGCAGAACAAAAGCTTGCTTGATCCCGCAAGATTTTCTTGATCTTTAGTATGTTTGAGTCCATTGCTGTGATGAGTCTAGCTGATTGATGTCCCCTTCTGGTAACTGGTCTCTCCTGACGACATGTTCAAACTATGTGAGCTGACCTGAAGTCTCACCATCCTTGTTTCAAAGGACTATTCTGGCTGAATATCCTCCAAGCCTCCTTTGCTCATTCCTTTGGCTGTTCATGGTAGATTCCGCATCCTTCCCCAACACCCCAGTTCCGATGCACCATTTACTCTGGTTAGTCACTGCTAACGGTTCTGGTACAAAAACAGTTTCTAATAATCCTATAATCTACAATACCAGTACATTACATCTTGTTAAACGAAGGTGCAGCGCCCAACACAAGTCTCATTCATTTTGCCAATTCAAAGGCTATTTACAAGTCATCACTACGCAATATAATAGGAAAGGAGCTTGAGACAGGTCTTCCCCAAGTTGGCAACGATCCTAACATGGACCTCACAAAGTTAATCACAAGCTTCCAACTCAAAGGAAGCGTCCCAAGTCTCATATTTGGTTTTGTTTTTAAGGTTGAACATCAAATTTTATCCGGAACCTTTTATCCAATCTTCAGATTATTGACATGGAAAATCAATGGCAACATTCTCCTGACCATATCGCTCTTCAACAATCCCTTGTCCATCTACTGTCTCAAAAAAAAAAAAAAATTCAAACCAGTAGAAAACTCATTCATATATTACCTAATATAAAATTTCATGTTAAAAATTTAACCAACTTTATACCAGAAACTATTAACAGAGGCACTTCAATCACATCCTTAAAATATGGAGAAAGGCAGGTTTTAAAAATTATCTTAACCCACAGTAGCCTTCTCCCTTTTTTCTTTTTATAAGATACACTCATTTACCAAAATAAAGACTATTAGGGCGCATTGTTGTCAACCTACAAAGATGAAAGCTGATGGCAGCTTTTGCCTAGCTAAACTTCATGTCACCAAACCTGTATCTCTTATACCAAGCATGGTTTGCGAAACAAAAATTGCGTTTCCCATTTGATTCTGGTAACATAGATGCAATGTAAGATGTGCCACTGAAGCCTTTGGGGATGCTGAAGTGTTACAGTCATTGGCATTAATTACATTCACAATGTTGAGCATCTCGGCCCCAAAATAAAACCTTATAATCTGCCATGACAGATTTCTCTTTCTTTTTTTCTCTCTTTCTAAACTCTCTATAGAAAGTGCAATAAAATCATTGTATACGAAGATCAATCAAATAGTCCGAGGTGTGTCAGATAACTAGTTAATATTACTTTAAGTTCTCTTCCTGGATTTTGCTCTCTTTCCAAAATTTGCCAGCTTTTAAGTATTCTGTTGTTGCGGTCGCTTAGCTTATAATTCCAAATTAATAATCTATTTTTTAACTACAACTTGGATTCATTTTCATAAAAATAAGACTAATCCAAAGGAGGGAAGCACAGACCAGAATCTCAAATGCTCAGAGAATCCAGACTTTCTGGAGCCATGAAGGCTGAATGAGCCCCTGAAACGATGGCTGTCAGACGGTCTTGAAACTTTGAAGTCTTCTTTAAATCCAACAATAGCTTAGCTCGGGGGTCGGCCCCCTTGAGAGAAGGCGAGCCCCTCCTGTCCCTCACAACAACTTAAAAATTATTCTAGAGCCATACATATATATTTTTACAAACAAACGAAATGACCATTATCTCAATGATACCTTCAATTTTTAAAAATCATTTTACCGGGGGCTCGTACAAGTCTTATCACAATCCATCCATCCATCCATTGTGTCAAGCACATTTGTACATTTGTTGCCCTCGTCATTCTCAAAACATTTGCTTTCTACTAGAGCCCTTGGCATCAGCTCCTCATTTCCCCCTCCCTTCCCGGTCTGCCCTACCTCATGAACCCTTGATAATTTATAAATTATTTTGTCATATCTTACACTGTCCGGTGTCTCCCTTCACCCACTTTTCTGTTGTCCATCCCACAGGGAGGAGGTTATATGTAGATCCTTGTTATCGGTTCCCTCTTTCCACCCCTCCCTCCCTCCCTCCCAGTAGATACCTTCAATTTTTAAAAAATTTTTACTTCAGAGACACCTGGATGTACCGCAAGAGTCGCATATGGCTCGTGAGTTGAAGTTTGCCGGCCCCTGGTCTGGCTCAACCAGTAAAAACGGTGTGCCTGGAGAATGATGCTGCTCTAAAAACTGTCTGTCGGGGGACAAAGGGGCAGCAGCTACTCAGACAGACAGCTAGGAACCTCAGAGGGCCATCCGGAGTTTCTAGGAATGAGGAGGAAACATCCCAACAAGGAGGGTGGGAACAGCTGCGCAGAATGGGATCAGCGTTCCTGAACCGTCCCTGCAGAAATGGCTGCAGCGCTGTGTCTTGCTGTATCTATTCCTAGCACATCGACAAAGCGCCCCAGAACTGCACACACGTTGAGCCACAGGCTGGCCCCGGGCTTGCCCCTGCGCCCTGTCCTGCCCTCAGGAGTGAAGTGGCAGAGCCCAACAGAGCACCCATTTACAACTGGCCAAGTCGCCTGAAAACCTGGTCTGCTTGCTATTAAGTCAGCGAGCGTGCAGTTGTTGGCGTGTAATGATGCTGAAACACTACCTCTGTGGCCAGACCGAGAAATAATACACAGACTGAAGGGTTTGAACTCTTCCAGTGTTTTGGAGAAAGCCAGTCTTGTCAATGCAGAAGAAATTCCGAGGGAGGGTATCTCGTGGCTGGGGAGGAATGTTATATAAACAGCAAATGATGATGAACCGGGCTAGATGCAAGATGATTTCTCTAGCTCCCTCCTTAGGAAATATTTTTTTTTTAAATTTATTTATTTATTTATTTTTTATTTCTCCTTAGGAAATATTATAAAAAATCACTGTCATGGGCGAAGACGACTACATAGACCCCGCTAACAGAGCCGGTCTGGCCGACCCAGGCGACCCCCGGAATCCGTCTGTTCCTTTTCAGCAAAAGCATCACCCGTACGTGGTTTCACATCGAGGGTGCAAACAGCATATGGAAGGCATTGCCTGCTTCCTTTATTGCAAACACACCCAGGTCCGCAGGCACGGCAGATCTAACTCCCAGGCTCAGCCCCGTAAGGGAGGAATCCATGGTGCATGGGTTTGGTGCAGAGAACAAACAGAAATAACCTAAGGCGGAGAGAGAACTGGGGGGGGGGGGGCAGCCTTTGTACTCCCACCCCCCACCCCCCACCATTCCCATTCAATTTATCTCTTTTCTTAAACAATTTTTATTGTAAATTAGGTGGGGGTTCGTATTTCAGATCATCAACTTTGTATTCAGTAGTTTAAACTACTAAGCCACCCCTGCCATCCTCAGTAGTTTATCTTGAGTTCTCTTCTCCCTGGGATGGACTACAAGTTAGCAGCCATCAATGGTCAGCTCGCTGCTCTATCTCCCATCTCTGTGCTCTTTTTAGACACGTTTACTTTATTCCCTCCATCACTTTCTTTGGAAGGCTATTTACCATCCGGAACTTAGAAGCTGTTCATTCAGAATTCTCTGCTCTGCCGAAGTAGGAGAGTCAGGAATAAGATGGGGACCTGGATAACTGCCTCCTTTGCAGGAGACAAGAAGAACGTGATGGTGCCTGGCTGTCTTCACTGAACATTTTGATCAAAGATTCCCTACAAGAATACCTATCAAAGGGCGGGGCAGAGATAGTGCAGTACAGAATTTCAAAATCTCATGGAATCCAGATTTTCTGGATATTATATATACATGTATGTATGTATGTATATACACATACACATCAATGTTAAGCAAACTCTGGGTTCCAATATAGAACTGATTGCTTTGATATCTTTGCTCCTGGGTTTTTGAGTTCTTTAAAATCATGAATCTTCAAGTGCTAGCCAGAAAACTCTTTTTGAGGGATCAATGTTCCATACAGAACCCTGGTGACACCAACAGTTAAGTACTCAGCTGATAACCCAAAGGTTGACTGTTTGAACCCACCCAGTGGCTTCATGGGAGATGGTGACGATGTGCTTCTAGAAAAGTTGTCATCAAGAAAACCCCAGGGGTCAGTTCTACTCTGCCACTGGTGGATGCATCAGCAGTGTTCCCGAGAGCACAATTTGGGGAATTGCTGCTCTAGACAAAAATGAGATCGCAAAATGAAAAATGCATTCCATGTCATACAAACTAAAGCAATTGTATGGCACGCCGATAGAAACTTATTTTTATTCTTGTGCCTTCGTCTCCTAGAGCAGCAATAACAAAATACCTCAAGCAGGTGCGTGGCCGAACAGAAATCGACTGGCTCCAAGTTCTGGAAGCTAGAAGTCTAAGTTCAGGGCTCACACTTTAGGGGAAGAACCTTGCTGGTCTCTCAGCCTCTGGTGGCCCGAGCTTTTCTCGACACTCCTTGGCTGTGCAGAGATCCTGGGGCGCTGTCTTCACCTCCTGTGTGGCCATATCTGCGTCTGTCCCTTGCTCTTACAGACCCCTACTCAGAAGAAAGATGGTTCTCTCACTCCTTTCTAAGCGTCACTTAAAACTCGTATGGCTGGAAAGGAGGTGGATGAAGGTAGACTGAGACCAACAGCAGGATGGCGCAGGCCCAGGCCGTGTTTCATTCTGTGTACGTGCGGTCGCTATGCATCGGCACTGACTTGACTGCGCCTAACGCCAAGGCAAATGTGGTTCCCTGGTGGTGCCCTGCGTTAAGCACTGGGCTGCTAACTGCAAGGTCAACAGTTCAAACTGACCAGCCTCTCTGCTCAAGAAAGAGGAGGCCATCTGCTCCCAAAGAGCTTCAGTGTCTGAAATCCTAAAGAGCCATTCATGCTATCCTTTAGGGCCACCAGGAGTCACACTCCATTTGACGGCAGTGGGTTTGCGTTAGCTTGGGCAAGACACAGGTATTTGCTTGCTTAATGTTCTGCTGTGATGTTCCGGTTTTACTAAGAGGGTGAGAAAAGCCATACGAGCATCCAGTTCAGCGAGCTGCTTCAGTATCTTTCACTACCCTTTGAGATTCCCCAGTGCCTTTTTGAAAACTGTGGCTGTCCTGGGGCTACTCAGAAATGAGTCATGGTCATTTATATCGAAGCCTTCTAGGGTGTGCCCTTCTGTTTACCTTTGCTCTCCTTCGCGCTAATCAAATGCAGGAGAGCTTTTAGGAAAAAAATCCGCTTGGAGTCAGAATGCTTAGAGATGATAAACAGATTTTCCCTGTGTGTGAAACAAGAGAGCAGAGAGCTAAAAGGTGAGTCACTCGCAAAGGTTCAGCCATGCTGCCGAGCGTGACATTTTCGTAACATCTAATTAAATGTATATATTAATATATAGATTGATAACTATGAAAGTAAAGAATAAATTTTTTTCCCTGAAATTAAAAATTCAGGCATTATAGGGTTAAATTTGAAATTCGCTTTCCTTTCAGATTTTAAAACTGGGGGTTCAAAATATCTAGGACTTGTTCAGCTGTACAGGGTCTCCGAGGCCTTTTACTGCTTGGGTATTTGCCAAGTGTCAAAGGGTATTAGACGGGGTTGCCTAGAGGAACAAATTCAGGACATTCATATGTGCATAAGAGAGAGCTTTATATCAAAGAACAACTGTATATTGAGAAAACACGCCAGCCCAGTCTAGATCAAGCCCATAAGTCTGATATTAGCCCATATGTCTGACACTAGTCCAGACTCACACAGCACATGCAAGGATGCGGAATGCAGGAAGCGCACACAGGCCTGTGGTGAAGAGTCATGTGGATCCAATGATGGTAGAAGCATCCAGAGCTGACTTGGGTCTCCCCATGGAGACTCTCCAGCTCTCTGAGTGTGGCTCTTCAACAGGCAGGTGAAGCAGAGAGTGTGCCCCTCATCCAGGGAAAAGAGAGGAAATTCCCAGAATCCTTATAAGAAGGCCGTGCCCACAGGGAGGCATCATTAGGCTGTGACTTGATTGACAGGCTAGACTCCACCCCTATATTTATTTATCAAGTTGACATGAAAGTATGTTACCACCTCATAAAGAGGCTAGAGTCTCAGAAGCTGGGCCATCTCCTCACCTTGAATGGGCAGTGAGCACCTGCAATGTGTCTTTTTTCAGTGGGACAGGTGGGGAACTTTTCTATGGATAGGCATTGGGGCTTTGAACTGGTTCATTCTGCTGAGAAAGTGCATTCCCACTGCGGCTGGAACCTCCACTTTAACAAGGGCTCAATTAGGATCATCAGGGTACCCACACCCACTGAGAGTGATTCCATTTGGACTCAGAGTGACCTGAAGGTAGAATAGAACTGCTGGTGTGGCTTTCTGAGACGGCAATCTTTCCTGGAGCAGACAGCCTCCTCTCTCTCCGAGGAGCAGCTGATAGATTCAATCACGGGTCTTTCCCCCACTCAGAGGAAAGAAGAGTGAGGAAAATGAAAAGACACGTGGAAACAATCAGTCAAATGGACTAATGAACGACCTACACATCAGTCTTCCCAACCCTGAGATCAGAAAGATTAGATGGTGCCCAACAATGCTACCAATGGCTATAGAAGGGATCATATAAAAAGGTCCTGTTTAAAGAGCTCTTAAGAAGGAACGGCTCAGGCCCAACTGGTTTCCAGGGACGGTGGCTTGCAGGGTCCACCACGGAGCCAGAGCAGATGCTGGAAGGACAGACACAGGTTGTGGAGAGTCATCACCCTGAATACGGCCTCACAGACGATGTTGGGAGGAGAGTGGAACATGAGAAGATGAATGCAGAGAAGCCATCCAAACAGAAGGTGGACCTCCAGTCTTTGCCAGCCGTGCCTACCTGGATCAGACAGTGGTGCCCATCTTACTGCAGGGGCTTGCTGTGCTCGCAAAGGAGAGGCCGCCAAACGCTATTGAATTTCTAGCATCATATCTTTTAAAAAAACAAGCACAGTTTGAAGATCAAAATTGACTTATTGGGAAGAACAGAAAAAGTGGTTGCTACCAGAGGTTTACATGATTAAGAGGCACTTTAGGTTGTCATGATCCCCCCACCTCTATTTTTTTTTTTTAAATAGAAGAACCTAGAGGACCAGACAACGTAAATCTGGAATTGCACAAGAGAACATATTCACCTTGTTTGGATTGAATCACAAGGCGTATTTAATGAGCATATTTTGTGCAATCTTTTTCTCAGATTGTCTTTAACTTTTGTCTTTAAAATCACCAAAATAAGTAGTTAAAATGTCGTTATTTATTTAAAAATAAAAAGTCCTGTTTAGAGAGTGGAAAAGAACTCAAAATCATGAAAACGTCCGGCTCCCTGGTCAGCTAAGAGGCTAGTGGAATTCCCAAAGGGGACGGCCCTTGGCCACTCTTCAGGTCTGGAACAGAACTTGCTCCGTGTCAGAATAAGCCACCCTTTGAAATGAAAAAGGGCAGCCTTCACTCGAAGCTCAGAAGGTGAGGAAGGAAGCAGGAACCCCAGGGAGGAGGCTGGTGAAGTGAGTGGGGCATGGAAGCCATGGCAGTGGAAGAGTTAAAACAAAATGTATATAAATCGTTGAATATAAAACTTACATTCTGCTCGGTAAACCTTCACCTAACTCACATTTAATGCCACATGGAACCGTTATAAAATCATAGAGAACAGTTTCATTGTCCCCCAAATACCCCAGGCTCCACCTAACCATCCCCCTCGCCCGCCCCTTCCCCCTGGCCACCCCTGACTGATCTTTGCACGACCTCAACAGTTCTGCCTCTTCCAGAATGTCTAACAGATGAACTCAAAATCTGCTGTCTTTTCTGTCTGGCTTCTTTCACTTAGCAATAGGCTTTTAAGCGTCCCTGCCCCTGCCCCCCCTCCCCCGCCCGTGTCTTTTCGTGGCTTGAGGCCTGTGTTGCTTTTTTCTTCATTGAAAGTATTGTACCTCCCTTGTGTTCCCCAAATAGAAGATCCACAGCACAAAGAGAAAGGGCTTCTCAAACTGGAACACACATTTTCTACCCAATTAAGTATTTTTATAGCATCGAACACCCAGGTCAGACTTAGAAGATTAAAACAAGGTTTCTGGCAACAACACGCACTGGCTTCAAAGGCCGGCTGGAGAAAGGCAGCTAACTGCCTGCCAGTCTAGAGACTCCTGCCTTTGGCACACAAGACACCAAGGATGGGCGCAGATGGTTCTAGGATTGGGCCTGTCACTAGTTAGCACAGGAAGTACAACCCTGAGAAGAGCTGCTGAAGGTGAAGGGGACATTTGCAGCCTTGTAGACGCTCAGGTAAGGAGGGCCCAGCCTGCCTTACCCACATCTCTTTGCAACTTCGCAAAGATTTGAGCAATAAAAGTATTGAGCCAAAATCCACAGTCGCCAACCAAATGCCCGAATTACCATGGAACAACATTGTGTTCCCAGAGAGAGGAGACAGAGCAAAACCTGCTTCTCTTGTAACACCCGGCCCTGTGCCAGCACGTCTCATCCCAAAGCTGGTGCCAGCCTGGCGTTGCTGTGCACATCCCTCATGTTGCAGACAAGGGGTCTGGTTCCCTCTGTACCCAGAACAGAAGGATTTGGGGGTGGGGGGAAGGTGGAGAGAGAAATTAAGTTTGGGATCTTGAGATAGGAGGGCCATCCTAGATCATCCAGGGGAGCCCAATGTTAACAGAAGGGACAGCGTGAGAGCAGGAACGTGAGGACTGATGCAGCCAAGAGCCAACGGATGTGGGCAGCCTCTACCCGCAAGCCCCCTGTTGTCCGGTTGATTCCAAATCACCAGAATAGACAGGGCAGAGAAGAACTGTGTCCATGGGGTTTCCAAGACTGTACTCTCGTGGAAGCAGGCTGCCAGAGGTTTCTCCCACAGACCTGCTAGTGGCTTCGAACCACTGAGTAGCTGCATGTGGAAGCAATGTGCCACCCAGGCTCCTTGGGCAGCCACTAGAAACTGGGAAAGACTGGGAACATATTCTCCCACCAAGCTTCCAAAAAAAATGGCTATAGTCCCATTTCAGGATTGCAAAGCTCTGAGATAATAAAAGTGTGCCGTCTTACAACTACCAAGCCCGTGTAGTTGGCTACCGCAGCACGAGGAAATGAATACAGCTTGCCCGTCTGGGTAGACAAGAAGTGCTGTGCAGGCATTTGTGCTGCAGGAACAAGGTATCCAGTCCAGGTGCAGCTGGTGCAAGGTGGAGCGACAGGGAGAATTTGTTTTTATGTGGGGGCAAGACATGAACATGGTGGGGGGCAAACTCTGTTGTGCCTCCCCCCCCCCAACCCCAAAAGAAAGAGATGTTCTATTTGCAAATAAGATTTTCTTTGTTATGTTCATGGGGCCATATTAGTGTTCAGGGGGCGTGAATCCTAAACCTAATCACTTCAATTTTAAGGAATGGCACAGACAGAGAAAAAATCCCCACCCCGGCTGCTGTCGCAACTCACTGAGACCCTATAGGACTGAGGAGAACTGCTCCATAGGGCTGTCAAGTCAGCACAGAGAGACACAAATGGGGGAACAACAGATGCCACCTGAAGACCATCAAAGAACTGAGGGATCGTGGAATGGACACAACCTTCAAGAATCTTCCAGCTTTCCACAACAGAGAGACAGAAGCTTCCTCTAGAGCTGACACTCTGAGTTCAAGCTTCTAGCTTCTGAGCTGCAAGGAAATAAACTTCGGTTCATGAAGACCGCCAACGTGCACTCTAATAGTCTAGCAGCACTAGTACCTAAGACAGGTAGGGAGCAGGGCTCCTGGGGACCTCCGCCTTCACCTCCTTCTGGTCGCCCTCCCTTCCTACAGCCTGCCTGCCCGCTCCAACAATGCCTGGACATTCCAAGACTACAGCTGCCTCATCTTTGGGCATTCAGATTGGAAATCAATTCCCTTTGCCACCAGAAGTCGCCGCAAGATGACCTCTGTCAAGAAGTGGGGGCAAGCAGGTTCTCTAAAGATCATTTCCATGGCACATTTTTGAGTGACTGAAACCGGTTTGATGTTTTTTTATCCACTTGAGTTTGATTTTGGGTTGGATACAACATGTTTGGGCTGCGGTGATTAGCAGCCATTGCAAGAGCCTGTCTGTTAAAGGCGCACAGTGACATGGGGTGGGCTGCTCAGGACAAGCTCGGCCATTTGAGACCACCAGCTGCGCCTCAGGAGAAAGCCGGGTTCTTTCCACTGTCATAAAGCGATGCAGTCCCGGAGACTCATGGGGGCAGTTCGACCCTGTCCTATAGGGTCGCTGAGTCAGCATCAACTCAATGGTGGTGAGCTTGGTTTGGGTTTTATCCCTAGTAAGTCTTGACCATGAATTACATGCAGCATTGCAATCAGCAAACCTGGGGTTGGGAGGCATGTCTCTAGCAGTGGAGTCCAAGTTCTCATTTGACAAAATCTGGAGCTCTGATTTTGGAAGTTGTGCACTGAGATCATATTGAGCATCCTCCCAAGACTTTATTTCAAGTTTCTTGTGATCATTAGAAAAGGTAAACAAAGCTTTGACATCTGTGTGCTCCCTTCATTGCTTTCCTTAAAAAAAAAAAAAAGATCAATATTCCTGAGACTCCAGGTCTACTTTTAATGTTGGGACAGGCTGTCGTTACAAAGTAATTCCTGAGAGAGAGAAAAAAAAGTGGGATGGCTTCTCAACATGGTCTCTTTCCATCCATGTTCAGGCAGCAGGGAGGCTTCTTGAACTGGGAAACTCATTTTCTGGGAACGCAGGCTCGAGGCAGCAGGGAAGGGCTTTCTCCACCCGCTGTTGAAAAGAAGCTCCCCACTGAAATGAGAAAGGACGGACTCTGGAGCTGAGGGACCTTTAGCTAGACTGTAAGGCCATTTCCTCAGAAGCTCTGGAATAAAAGGGGGAGGCAGGAGGAGCCTAGTCACAAAGCAATCGCTCATAAAGCTTAATTGTGCTCCGAAGGACTGCGGTTGGCGGATGGGTTCAAAATCCCAGACACTACTTATTCGCAGGCTAGAAGCAGAAAGCTTTCAGGTGGGTCTGTTTTCAAAAAGTTCCCAACAGGCAGAGCTCCAGCTTTAAAGGGAGCGTCACCACAGCAGTGTCCCCCTAGAGTCAGAAATGTGAGCTCAGAGCTTGTCATCACACGCCACTCCTGCCCAGGGCAGGAGATCTGGACCTTCGCTGTCTACTCTAGCACCCACATCCCAAACAAGAGAGTGGGGACTAAAATAAGTGGGGAATATTCTTGTGAAGATCGTTTACTACAAAGAGCAGCAGCAAAGGGCGCCTTGGTCTAACTTGAAACATTTGGGAACACAAAAGCTTGTACCTCCCCCCTTGAGCATTGGTATGTAGACACTTGAGAGCCTGCAGTGATGGGCAACGGAAAGAAAGCCAATGATAGGACCAAGCAATCTGCCAACCTCAGTGAGCTCTAGGGCAGAAGCATGACAAGACTTAGAAGTATGGACGATTGGAGGTTCCAGCTTGCCTCGTTTGATGGGCATTCTAATAATTACCCGTACAGAGCACTGAAAAATTTAAAAAAAATTTTTTATTGGGGGCTCGTACAATTCTTAACACAGTCCATACATACATCCATTTTGTCAAGCACATATGTACATTTGTTGCCCTCATCAATCTCAAAACATTTGCCTTCTACTTTAGCCCTTAATATCAGTTGCTCATTTTCCCCCTCCTTCCCCAATCCCCCCTCCCTCATGAACCCTTCATAATTCATAAATTATTATAATTTTGTCATAAGTTACACTGTCCGACATCTCCCTCTGCCCTCTTCTCTACTGTCCATACCCCAGGGAGGAGGCTATACTTAGATTCTTGTAATTGGTTCCCCCCTTCTACCCCACATTCCCTTCACCCTCCAGGCCTCACCCCTCTCACCACTGGTCCTGAAGGAGTCATCTATCCTGGATTCCCTGTGTTTCAA
>NW_022103899.1:49151410-49156112 GCF_000313985.2 Echinops telfairi | reverse complement strand
TGTCTGATAACTGGTCCCTTCTGCATCTCATGGTCAGACAGTCTGTTGTGCTTCTTCCATGTGGACTTTGATGCTTCTCAGCTGGATGGCTGCTTGTTTATCTTCAAGCCTTTAAGACTCCAGACACTATATCTTTTGATAGCTGGGCACCGTCAGCTCTCTTCACCACATTGCTTATGCACACGTTTGTCTTCAGTGATTGTGTCTATAAAGCGGGCACCCATTGATATGATTTTCAGTTCTTTGATGTCTTATAGCTGATTCCTTCTACACCTAGTGGTCAGACAGGCTGGTGTGCTTCTTCCATATGGGCTTTGATGCTTCTCAGCTAGATGGCCGCTTGTTTGTCTCCAAGCCTTTAAGACCCCGGATGCTATAGCTTTTGATAGCCGGGCACCATCAGCTTTCTTAACCACCTTTGTTTATGTTCACATTTTTCTTCAGCAATCATTTCGGGAAGGTTTGTATCCTGGAATGACAATTTAATAGAACAATGTGTTCCTGCAATGAGTGAGTGCTTGAGTGGAGGCCCAATGTCCACCTGCTGCTTTAATACTAAACCTATATATGCACATAGATCTGTTTCCCCATACTCTTATATAAATATATTTACATATATACATTCCAGTCTTAAAACCTCTATACATACCCTTTGTCCCCTGGTTCTTTCCTCTATTTCCCTTTACTTTCCTCTTGTCCCACTATCATGCTCAGCCTTCATTTGGGTTTCAGTGATTTCTCTCGGTTGAGCTGAACAATTTTTAAAAGCATCTGCGAACTGTCCCAGGAGGGCACACCCCTCCCCACCCAAAAACCTTGCATTTTCTTGCACAAACTACAGTTTAAGCAGAGAACCACAAAGTGAGGCTGTACTAACAGGCTAAGGATGCAAGAAAACATCTTCGGAAATGGATGCCTCCATGGCAGGAATTATAAAATGGGCCTACTAGTTATTTTCTGTTAACGTGAACCAAAATTACAGAAATGGTTTCAATAGCCACAATGAAATTCTTTTTTGTTTTATTTTTTTACTTATTTTATTTTCTTCAGAGTTTTTTTTTGTACTTTTGTTATAATTCCCCCCTCCCCCCATTTTATTGAGGGCTCTTACAGCTCTCTCATAATATTCCATACATCAGTTGCATCAAACATATGTGTACCTATGTTGCCATCATCATTTCCAAGACATTTTCTGCTTGGGTCCTTGATATAAGCTCCTCTTTTTCCCCCTGCCCCCTCCCACCCCCGTGGATCCTTGATCAATTATAGAGTGTTATTATTATCTCACAGTGAATTTGTGAGACAATTCTTGAAGAGACAACAATTACTCTTCGTTAGGAACAACTGAAGCACGCAGCTTCGTGGAAAATAGAAGGGACGTTGGGGGTGATAAAATACGTTACTAAAACACAAAAAGCAAGTTGTCAAAGGGTCATTAAGGAAGATTTCATATGACATGAGGTCATTCAGCCAGTGATATTTTTAATTGTGTTTTGTGAAGACAATGGCCTATAAAAATCCCACTTCTGGAAATCCATCTTAAAGAACTCACTCAAAATGTAGAAAAGACTACATGATGAAAAATAGTATAACCATTGTTTTCTACCCAAGTATCCCTTTGATGGAAGAGTGTTTATGAAAATTGTGGCACATCAATAGGATGAGATGTTAATCAGCTAGTGAAAAGGATTTGTCCCTCTTGTGTATATAATCAACCACCCAAGGGCACAGTTGGGGTTACTTTTTAGACAGACCCAACACATCCCGAGATTGGGTTTCTGGACTTGGAAGCTTAGGACCATAGTCCGTGGGATAATTCCGCTCCGAAGCATAATAAGGTCATAGTGTATAAATTACAGGCCAGGGGGACGAGCAGTGCTTCCAACGCTTTCAAGTGGCCACATAAACTCCAACTACGGGTCTCTCCAGAACCAACCAGGAAGAAGGAGACCAAAGATTCAGAGAAGAAAAACCCCAGAGGAGCCGAACTTACGGTGCAAACATTCACCTTTAATACAATGAATGAATTTTTACAGCCCTTGTTCATTCAACCGTACTCGTGGTCTACTCCCTGTTAGGTGGGAATCCGTGGCTGGTGCCAATAGTTCATTCATACACGCAGCTGCTAACTGAAAGGCTGGAAGCTTAAGTGCACCCAGAAGAAAGACCTGCACGCTACTTCCAACGAACCAGCCATGGAAAACCCCGGGGCGCACAGTTCTTCTCGGACACACAGGGGGATCCCATGAGGGAGGGATAACCAGACAGTCACTGGTGACTGGTTCTGTTGTTATTGTTCTTAGGTGCCCTCAAGTTGGTTCCAATTCATGGCAACCATCTGCACCACAGAACAAAGCACCACTTGGTCCTGCGCAGTCCTCACAATTGTTCCTTGCACACATTCTTGCACTCACTGTTAACCCACCTCCCTGAGGTGCTTCCCTCTACTTTACCAAACATGATGCTAAGTGCTAGGTGCTATCTCTAGGCACTGTGCTTTAGTCTGGGTGGACTAAGGAAACAAATGCAGGGCACTCGTGTGTGTGTATAAGAAAGAACTTTATATCAAAGAGCAAGTGTACATTAAGAAAACATCCCAGCCCGGTCCAGATCAAGTTCCTAAGTCCGATATTACCCCATATGTCGATACTAGTCCATAAATTCCTCTTAAGACTCACACAGTCATGCAATGACGCTAAATGCAGGAAGATCACAGGCCAGTGGGTGCAAAGTCTTATGGAACCAGGGGTGGTGGAAGCATCTCAGCACTGGCCTGGGTCTCCACGTGGCTTCTCCAGCTCCAGGGCTCAGGCTCTATCAGGGTAGCTCCACGTGGCTTGTCAACAGGAATGTTGAAGCAGAGAGAGAGAGTGTGTGTGTCCCACCTCCAGGGAGGAATACAGGAGTTTCCAGAATCCTCAGGAGAAGGCCATGCCTCATTGGCTCTGACCTGACTGATAGGCTAGACTCCACCCCTTCGCGAGTTGACAGGAGATGATGTCGCTGCCACACACTGGTTACATGACAGGAACCAAAACAAACTTCCCTGACTTGCAAGGAGCTTTCACGTGAGGAGAGAGCCGGTAAACAAGGAGGTGACGTTCAGTCTGGTGTGTTGAAGGCAGGCTGGCTCTGAGCGGGCGGCCCACTCCTTTGTCCAGCCCATGGCTTCAGCAGGGCCTCGCGCTTGCTTTATGCTCTGCTGCCGCCATCTTGGAATCTTCCATGGTTTGGGGATAAGCGGGCCTACGTATATCTTCATTTTTCACCGGGCCTCACACATTTTGAGGTGAAGGAACAACAGGTAGCAGGCCCGGTGGAAGAGGCAAGAAGTTGGGAGAGGACTGCCGCTTTAGATTGGATGGTGGGGGGAGGTCTCACCAATAGGGTATTTGAGCTTGGACATAAGAAGTACCCTGGTTCTAAAGCTAGCTCATACAGTGTCAAGATACATACTGTACACTGATTAAAATCATCATTACCTTAACCAATTGTCATTCAATAGATTCCCACTCGAGGCAACTGGTGTGTCAGGGCAGAGCTCCAAAAGGTTGTCCGTGGCTGGTGCTTCTGGAAGCAGATCACTGACCTTTCCTTCCAGGTGCTTCTAAGTAGACTCAGACCACCCACCTTTTGGTGAGAAGTCAAGAATGCTAACTGTTTGCACACACCCACCTTGCTCACCAGACCCCACACCCCATGGACCCCACCTGAATGGTGACTATTGAGGAAACACACAAAGTATTCGGATTCCGGCCAAAAAACCTTGGAAACTTCCCTCACTGCTTTCTCTTAATGGCTCCTGACCTCAGCAGGTCTTGTCTGTCCACCTTCATATCTCATCACTCCTCTGCCCTACCCTGGTGCAAGCCATCTTCCCCTCTGGCTTAACTCAGGCCACTGACCCAGTTTATCTGCTTTGGAATGTGTCCCATATTATCATGTATTCTTCACACCGTAAGTTGCATGATTACTTGGAAACCTACAGCAGATCCTGAGCCCTCTGCTCCAAGCACCCCATTCCACCGCAGTTCCATCACTTCCCACTTCAGGCCAATTTCAGCTCAAACGCAATAAAATGGCCCTCAAGGTCCTGCATGATCTTCCACCCCCAGCACCTCTGTGGTCTTATCTCCTGTCCTCTCACTCAGCGCTCGCCACCCGCCTTGTTGCTCTTGTAGCGACTGTGGGGCATTCCATTCATACGGAGTCTGCCTGCCCAATGGAAGACAAGACTTCCCAGTCAAGCGCCAGCCTCACAAGCGTCGCTGTTTGCAGTCACCGTGTCGATCTCGCTGGAGCACCTTCCTCATTTTCATGGACCCTCTACTTTACCAAGCATGACGTCGTGTCCTTCTCAAGAGACTCGTCCCTCCTGATTCTTACTCTTCCTGAAACCTATCAGTCAAGTTCCCACCTCGGGACCTTTGCACTCGCCACGCAATTTGCCCAGGAGGCCTAGCGGCGAAGGGTTTATGAGTTGGGCTGTGATCTGACAGGTCGGCAGTTTGAAACCCTTAGCCTAGGGGGCCCGAGGAATATGGCGACCCGATAAGACGCATCTTCCAGAGCTCCTGCTGCCAGACCAGAAAATTAGGAGACTATCTGTGCGGATTTTTTTTTTTTCTTCCTTTTTCCCCTTCTTTTAAATTTTGTATGTCAGTGACTTTTTTGTTGTGGGCTTGTCAGTACTGCAGCCGTC
>NW_022103899.1:49131503-49149690 GCF_000313985.2 Echinops telfairi | reverse complement strand
AAGAAAGTATTACATAAAACTATTTCACCCAGACAGTGACAATAACAGCCTGCTTATCATAATGGGAAATTATAATAAAATCTTAATTTATACAGAAAAAAACAAAAACAAAAAAGAAACCCTTAGCCTATCCTTTGGGGAGAAGATGGGCCTTCGACTCCCGTAAGCATTTACATCTGGGAATCTCACGGGGCTGTTCTACCCTGTCCCCAGGGTTGCTGTGAGTCCGCATCAACTTGATGGCAGTGAGTTTTGACGTCGCCCAAGAGACGCTCCCAGAGGAGCTCCACAGCTCTGTCCCCCGCTTCCGCGGGCCTCGGGTACCAGCTACCGCACCGTCTGTGACTTGATTTGATGAGTGTGGTGCAGTGATTTACTTGATAGGCTCTTTCTTCTAAGCAGTCTTATAACTCCCGCAAATGACTGGGTGGGACCATGCCAATTGGGTCTGCTTCCTCTTTTCCCGATGCGTCCAATTCAGTTGTGTGTGATTGTGATCGGGGTTCATTGTGACTGCAAAACCCTGGAACTCTATCGTGGGGACTGGCTCCTTGGCCACCTGGATGGAAATCAAATAGAGCACCTCAGACGCAGGACACAGAGACCATCCCTACCATCAAGAAAGAAGAGCCAGGGGAGGGAGGGGGGAAATGGGGAGCTGATACCAAGGGCTCAAGTAGAAAACAAATGTTTTGAGAATGATGATGGCAGCAAATGTACAAATGTGCTTGACACAATGGATGGATGCATGGATTGGGATAAGCCCCTAATAAAGCCCCTAATAAAATGATTTAATAAAGAAAGAAGAGCCAGTGTGGCAGTGACCAGTCTCCCAACAACCAAATGGGTCTAAGGAACGGTTGTGCGATTAAGGGGTAAATCAAAGGAAGAGCAGACAAGGCATATAAGAGCTCACCTTTTCTGATGGAGACTGGAACCAGCGAGAGTAATGTATTCTCTTACAGGCTTGTGTAAACTCGGGCAAGCAAGCCCCAGTATGCACACATGTAACAGGAAGGAGTTGTATTAGAGGCATACATGTAACAGGAGGATGGATGCGCTAGGGTTGTACACACAATAGGAATGGGAGGTACTAGAGTACACATGTAACAATTTGGCGGGTTCTAGAGGTAGGATGGTAGCCTAACCTCGGTCGTGTCTGAGCTGGCTTGACCTTAAGCATCCCTGAGCTCTTTTCCAGGGGAACGATCTATGATCCTTATCAGAAGGGAGTATACTTAGGCTATACTGCTTTTCATGGCAGATAACCTTTAGGCAGATAGCCTTCAAACAGTTGACCTTCAAGAGTATTGTAAGCAGCCATGTGCTTGCAAGCATCATCTTAAAATTGGCATTCTTACGGCGGACATCATGGGGAATAAATTTTACTTAGGAGAATGTAACTGGTACGTATCTCCAACCCATGAACCTCCCTCCAGGCAGCCTCAGTGTCCCAGACTCCTTAACATATGAGTGTGGAGAATTTGTCTGCATATACTCTCTTCCTGGTTCTCAGTTTCCCACAAGCCAGAAGTGGAACACATCCATTGGACCCTGAGATCCCTGCATGTTGAACCTCCTTGGTCCAGGACAGAAAGCAGTTGACACCAGAGAAGTAGCAGAGGAGGCACAGCAGCAGAGTCAAGAGCTAGAGCACAAATAAAACGGAGACAGCAGGTCGCTCTCCCATGGAGTGGCTGAGTAGGTTTGAATGCCAACTTGACCCATGGAGTAAGTAGAGCTGAGTGACTTGTGGAGTAGGTACTTATCAGGGAAGTTTGCTGACTCGTGGAGCCAGAGCCAGAGCCAGAGCCCTGCACCTTTGGGCTGAGAATCATGGCAGAATGGACTGCTTTGGGGGAATTTATCTGAAGTGTTCCAAGAGCTTTGTACCACTGCCTCAATGGGGCAGAGGCCAAGCCAAGGGGGCCAGGGCCCAAGAGAGACCTGTCTGCATATTGCTTTTGCATGGTTATGATAGTAATGCATGTGTCTATGCCTTGCATCGCTTTAATTTTGTGCATTCATTCTATTGATAATGTCTACTAACCTAAAGATTGGTGATTCAAACTCACCAGTGGTCCTGTGGAAGAAAGGCCTGGCAATATGTTTCTACAGAGCCAAGGGCATCTGGGGGCTTAACAAAATTTGTGAGCAGCCACTTAACATACAATTATCACTTCCTACTCATCTGCAGAAAGATGGAAAGTAGGAAACCAGAGACTCAAAAAGAAACTAGTCTATAGGACTCAGCCCACACGAACCACAACCCCAGCCATCTGAGACCAGAAGGACTAGATGGGGCCAAGCTACCAGTATTGCCCAACCCAACCAGGGACACAATAGATAGAATGGGAGAAACAGGTAGAACACATCTCAGATTCTTTTAAAAAGCCAGACTTAGTGGACCAGTAAAGATGAGAGGAAACCCTGGGGCTATTGCCCTGTGGTACCCTGTAAAGTATGGACTGAAACCACACTCAGAGGTCAACTTTCAGGTAAATAACAGATTGGCTCCTAAAATAAACAACACTACCATGGGTACTGTGTGCCTTTTAAAAATCCATCTCTATGAAACCCAACATCAAAGTTGCCCTAACACAAAAAGGAGAAAGCAAGGCAACTAGATGAATGGAAACAGAGCAACCAGAAGAGAAATACTGAGAGTGTTGACACGTCATGAAAAACGTAACCAACATCACTGGACAGTCAGCCAGTCACTCATTCACTCGCTGCCATCAAGCTGATGACGCAATGGAGAATGTCATGGCTTGGGCCAGGCACATTTTACTCCTTAAAGTAACATCCTTATTCTTCAATACTTGAAAGAGGTCTTGTGCAACAGATTTACCTAATGCAATACATCTTTGGATCTCTTGACTGCGGCTTCCATGAGCACAGGTTACAGATCCAAGCAGGACAAAATCCTTGACAACTTCAACATTTTCTCCATTGATCATGATGTGACCTATTGGTCCAGTGGTGAGGATTTTGGTCTTCTTTACATTGAGTTGTCATTCATCCTGAAGGCTGCAATCTCTAATCTTCATCAGCAAGCACTTCACTTCTTCCTTACTTTCAGCAAGCCAAGTTGTGTCATCTGCATACCACAGATTGTTAACACACCTTCCTCCAATCCCGGTACCACATTCGTCTTCATATAATCCAGCTTCTCTGATGATTTGCTCAGCATACAGATTGAACAGGTATGGTGAGAGGATACAACCCGGACGCACACCTGTCCTGATTTTAAACCAGGCAGCATTCCCTCGTTCTGCTCACACAACTGCCTCTTGATCCATGTACAAGTTCCTAAGGAGCACAATGAAATGTTCTGCAA
The DNA here is from genome assembly GCF_000313985.2 of Echinops telfairi. Classification (NCBI taxonomy): domain Eukaryota; kingdom Metazoa; phylum Chordata; class Mammalia; order Afrosoricida; family Tenrecidae; genus Echinops; species Echinops telfairi. The sequence continues at coordinate 49,146,350 of NW_022103899.1, read as the reverse complement.
TGTCTACTCTTCTCAAGGTTGGCCACAGTTTATTTTGAAAGATTCTTTGGGCAAACTATTGAATGGTGCGGGACACATCAAGAGACAATGGAAAGAAAATGCAGTCACTGGACCAAAATGAACTAGCGGACAGTCCACCATTTCAGAAGCTAGCACATGAGCAAGAAGCAGTGGTGCTGAAGGAAGATGTTCAAATGGCCCTGAATGCACTGGCCATAAACAAGGCTCTAGGAATTGATAAAAAGACCTATTGAAATGTTTCAGCAAGCTGAAGCAGCACTGGAATCCCTCACTCGTCTATGCCAAGACTTGGCCAACTGACTGGAAAAGATCCATATTTATACCTATTCCAAAGAAAGGCGACCCAACAGAATGTTTAAACTATAGAACCATATCAATGATTTCACATGCAAGTAAAATTTTGCTTTAGATCATTCAAAAACGGTTGCAGCAGGACATTGACAGGGAACTGCCAGAAATTCAGGCCCGATCTGAAATGAGGCGTATCATTGCTGATGTCAAAGGGACCTTGGCTCCAAGCGGAGAATACCAGTAACACGTGCGCTTGTGTTTTGTCGACTCTACAAAGGCATTTGACTGTGCGGTGGTAATAGTATTAAGATATCCTTATGCAATTAATGTGAAATTAAATATTTCCTTAGATGGCTGTTTAAACCTGCTTAATGGGTTTCCCTTAAAATGATGATTTGGATATACAGGGAGCAAAAACACTGCAAGAAAAAGCGAACCCGTGGCCAGGAAGTCCGGTCTCTTAATTAAGGGGCTCTGTGGCAGAGCAGAGCAGCCCCGCAGGGTTGTTAGCCTGCAGTCCTTACGGCAGCGGGTCAACAGGTTTTCCTCCCATGCAGCAGCTGAGCGGCTCCGAACCGCTAACCTGTTGGTTAGCACCTGACCACTTAGCCACCGCAGAGCTTGATTCCAAGGAAGCTTGGTGGCCTTGTGAAGGCAAATCTGCACCAATAATCCAATTTTTTAAACAAATCCTTTGTTTTAGAGAATGTAAAAACATTTTTGTTTCCCAAAAACATCTCGGATATGGTTTAAAAAAAAGAAAAAAAGGAGTTCCCATAGGCTTCCCGAGTTCCTGCTATTATTATCTTACATTCATGTGCTAATTCACCATAGCTAATGAACCCCAATGGATCCATTATTATCCCCTAGCGTCCATCCTTCTTCCCAGTGCCCGTAGTTGTTCCTGGGTGCCTGGTTTTAGGCTCCCACTCAGGACACCACATTACAGTTAGTCCTCCTGTCTTCTTAGGCTCCTCTTGGCTGCAGCAACTTCTAAGACTCCCTTGTTCTCTCAGAGATGGTTTCAGGGAACTCTGGGCAGGTATCCTGCAGGAGGCCTCTCTGTTGAGATGTGTCTGGTACTTTTCTCACGACTAGACTGGGGTGTGAGGGGAGGGGAGGAAACCCACAGAGGGAGGTACCATGCTCATTTCATCCTAACAAGCACATATGCGACCAACTGCATTCACCGCTGGTAAGGTTGATCAGAATCCAGTTGAGGTAATGTTGACTTCTGAATTACTTTTTAATTACCAATCAAGATATAATTGCTCTATAATAACCCTCTTGGACTGGAGTCATTACAATGTCGGCCTCTGCTGGCAGCATCTTTTTACCATTTCTATGGCATGTAATCTGTTTCAGACCACTAAGCACTTAATATGAATGAAGCACAAAAAAACAAGCTCACTGCCATCGAGTCAAATCTGACTCATAGCGACCCTTTCGGACAGGGTATAACTGCCCCTGGGAGTTTCTGAAACCCTAACTCTTTCTGGGAGTAGAAAGCCTCCACTTTCTCCTTCAGTGTGACTGGGAGTTTTGAACTGCTGACCTCTGAATTAGCAGCCCAACACATAACCACTACATCAACAGGCCTCCTGTACCCAACACACATGAACTCGTTTTAACGCCACACAACTTTTGGAAGCCGATATTATTCTCCCATTTTACAGAGGGGAAAACTGAGGCAGAGAAAAGTTGACGATCTTGTCATGGATCCTGGCAGCAGGGCTCTTATTCTTACCCACTAGATGCTTTAGGTAGCTAACCCGATGGTCAGTAGTTCAAAACCACCACTCATGCCAAGGGAGAAAGGAAGCTTTCTGCTCCCGGAAAGAGTTACAGACTCAGAAATGAACAGGGATAATTCGACCCTGTCCTATAGGGCTGCTCCGAGTCAGAGCTGACACAACGGCAGAGTGACTGAAAGTGGAGGGTCTCCACAGCAGAGATACAGGTAGCACTTGGTCAAAAAACAAGCAGGAGGTGGCCCAGCGTATGAATCCAACTGTGCACTATCAGCCTGCCAGGTATATTAGATCATGCCCTGTCTAAATTGCAAGGACAAAGGGGAAGCTCACTGGTGACATGGGAACCATAGATGTATACGCAGATAATGCCACTCAGAAGCAAAAAGCATTGCCCTCAATGGGGCACACGGCTGTTCAACATTCTCTGTTGGTTCTGGGTAACGAGATCTAGCGCCAGGAATAACCTTTTAATGGACAGAGCTCTCTCTTGACAGTCAATTCCAATTCCACCTCACTTGCACCTTCCAAATCTTAATCACGATCTATGTTTTCTAGGGATACCATCATAAAAAGTACCACAAATTGAGTATCTTTAAAGAACAAAAAAAGTCTTCTCCCACAGTTCAGGGGCCTACCATTGCCATCAATTTGGTTCTAACTCATAGCAACCCTGTAAGACAGGGTAGAACTGCCCCAAGGGGCTTCTGAGGCTGTAGATCTTTACAGGGAAGATTGTCACCTCTTTCTCCCATAAAGCAGCCAGCGGGTTCGAAGTGCTGACCTTTTAGCTCGCGTCTAACCCCGGTGCCACCAAACCTAGGAGTCGGAATCATACAGTGGCAATGGATTCAACCCACTGTTGGACTCAGGCAATTCCGGAGAGATGCTTCATTGAAACGGGGGTCAAAAGCTCTTAGGAGAAAGCGCAGGAGGCTGACATCTGAACAGCTGGTCAGGAGGCTAGAAAGCTGAAGTCCAGGCATATGCTCTACAGCAGTGGTTCTCAACCTTCCTCATGCCCTGACCCTTTCATACAGTTCCTCACGTGGTGGTGACCTCCGCAACCGTAAAATGATTTTCGTTGCTACTTCATCACTCTAATTTTGCCACTGTTATGAATCGGGGGACCCCTGTGAAGGGGTCGTTCGACCCCCAAAGGGGTCACGGCCCATAGATTGAGAAGCGCTGCTCTAAAGGACCATCCTTGCTCTCTCGCAGACTGCCACCTTTCTCCTTGAACCCACCAACCTCCCAGGTAGCAGTTGAGTGCTTTTCACCGCTGCACCATCGGGGCTCCTCCTTTCAGGACAGGAAGAACCTCACCGACTGCTGGCTAATGTAACACCTCAGGGAAACCTGGTGGCATATGACTTACGCTGCCAAACATAAAGTTGGCAGTTAGAGACCACCAGCGCTTCATGGGAAAAGGCAAGATTTTGTATTCCAGTAAAGTTACAGTCTTGGAAATCCACAGGGCTGTCCTATAGGGCTGTCCTATAGGGCTGGTATGAGTTGGCATTGACAATTGACTCGAAGGCAGTTGAGGGTATTTTTTGTTTTTTAATCATTTTATCAGGGGTTCTTACAGCTCTTGTCACAATCCATACATACCTCCATTGTGTCAAGCATACTTGTATATCTGTTGCCATCATCACTTTCAAAACATTTTTTTTTACTTGAACCCTTGGTAGCAGCTCATTTTCTCCCTCCCTCCCTCATGAACCTTTGATAATTTATATATATATTTTCATGTCGTACAGTGATCACTGTCTCCCTTCACCCACTTTTTAGCTGTCTGTCCCCCCTGGAAGGAGGTTATATGTAGATCATCACCCTCCTGATATTGCTCTCATTATTGGTCCTGAGGGGGTTATCTATCCTGGATTCCCTGTGTTGCAAGCTCTTATCTGTACCAGTGTACATGCTCTGGTCTAGCCAGATATGTAAGGTAGAATTGGGGTCATGATAGTGGGGGGAGGAAGCATTAAAGAACTAGAGGAAAGTTGTATGTTTTGTCGGTGCTATACTGCACCCTGGCTGGCTCATCTCTTCCTTATGATCCCTCTTTAAGGGGATGTGCAATTGTCTACAAATAGGCTCTCCGCTCCACAGCCCCCTCATTCACAATGTCATAATTTTTGTTCTGGGTCTTTGATGCCTGATACCTCTTCCCATCGACACCTCATGATTACACAGGCTGGTGTGCTTCTTCCATGTGGACTTTGTTGCTTCTGAGCTAGATGACCACTTGTTTACCTTCAAGCCTTTAAGACCCCAGATGCTGTATCTTTTGATAGCTGGCCCCCATCAGCTTTCTTCACCACATTTGCTTATGTACTCATTTTGTCTTCAGCGATGTCAGGAAGGTGAGCATCACAGAATGCCAAGTTATAAAAACAAAGTGTTCTTGTATTGAGGGAGTACTTGAGTAGAGCCCAGTGTCTGTCAACTGCCTTAATACTTAACATGTAAATATATGTACATAGATTTATTTCCCTATCTTTATATAAAAATATATTTACATATGTACATGCCTGTATTTAGACCTCTATAGATGTCCTTTGCCTCCTAGTTCTTTCCTCTTTTTCTTTTTACTTTCCTCTTGTCCCACTATCATGTTGTGCTTTCATTCAGGTTTCAGTAATTCCTCTCAGATACACTGCCCTTGAACAATCCCCACCAGGCATCCTATGCACTCCTAGCCATTGATTTTAGATCACTTGTTCCCTTGTCTCTGGGTCTGTTGACAGCCCCCTCCTTTCCCCGCCTGCCCTCGTCAGTCCAGTTGTTTTCTCCTCCAAATTGTTTATCCCACCTATCTTATCTAAACAGACATGCAAAGACAATAAGCACAAAAACAGGACAGAGCAAAACAACAAAAACCAATGACATAAAAGGAAAAGCCTATTAATTGCTTGTGTCATGCCCTGGCCCCAAAGTCTCTTTTCCCGGGACTTCATTACGTTGCTCCCTTTGCTGCTCTATTGCACACCCTTAGTGTTTAGTCTCAGTATGGTGGGCTCAGATCGGACACAATTCCCGCACTAAGCCTTCAGTGTTGTCCCCTGTAGCACTATGGGGGCAGTAAGAATGTAATACTTTATCATTCAATCTCCTTTGTGGTCCACTTTAAAGTTGTTTCAGTTTTAATATATTCTGCTTTCTTTGCTCTTGATGTTTCACTGCTTTATTTGGTCACTATGGTTTTGTTGTTTCTAGTTTTTCTTTTGTTTTTGTTTTTTTTAAATCATTTTATTGGGGGCTCATACAACTCATATCACAATCCACACATACATCCATTGTGTGTCAAGCACATTTGTACATTTGTTGCCCTCATCATTTTCAAAGCATTTGCTTTCCACCTGAACCCTTGGTATCAGCTCCTCATTCCCCTCTCCTTCCGAACTCAACCCTCCCCCACGAACCCTTGATAATTTATAAATTATTATTATTTTGTCATATCTTACACTGTCCAATGTCTCCCTTCCCTCACGTTTCTGTTGTCTGTCCCCCAGGGAGGAGGGTCTATGTAAATCCTTATAATCGGTTCCCCCTTTCGACCCCACCTTCCCTCTACCATCCCGGTATTGACACTCTCAGCACTGGTCCTGAAGGGATCATGTGTCCTGGATTCCCTGTGTTTCTAGCTCCTATCTGTACCAGTGTACATGCTCTACCTGGATTTGTAAGGTAGAATTGGGATCATGATAGTGGGGAGGAGGAAGCAATTAAGAACTAGAGGAAAGTTTTATGTTTCATCATTGCTACACTGCACCCTGTCTGGCTCGTCTCCTCCTGGAGACCCTTCTGTAAGGGGATGTCCAGTTGCCCACAGATGGGTTTTGAGTCTCCAATCTGCACTCCCTCTCATTCACAATGACATGATATTTTGTTCTTTGATCCTGATACCTGATCCCTTCAACACCTCATTATCACATAGGCTGGTGTGCTGCTTCCTTATAGGCTTTGTTGCTTCTGAGCTAGATGGCCGAATCAAGCCTTTAAGACCCCAGACGCTATATCTTTTGATAGCCGGGCACCATCAGCTTTCTTCACCGCATTTGCTTATGCACACATTTGTCAGTGTCGGGAAGGTGAGCATCATGGAATGACAGTTTAATAGAACGGTGTGTTCTTGCATTGAGTGAGTACTTGAGTGGAGGCCCAATGTCCATCTGCTACCTTAATGCTAAAGATATAAATATTATGCACATAGATCTATTTCCCCATCATCATATATAAATATATTTACATACATACATGCCTGTATTTAGATCTCTATAAATAACCTTTGCCTCCTAGTTCTTTCCTCTATTTCCTTTTACTTTCCTCTTGTTCCACTATCATGCTCAGCCTTCATTTGGGTTTCAGTAATTCCTCTAGGTTACATTGCCCTTGATCAATCCCTACCAGGCCTCTTACACCCTCCTTGCCATTGATTTTGGATCACTTGTTGTTCCTTGTCTCTGGGTTTGTGAACACCCACTTCCTTTCCACCACCTCCCCCTCTCATGTCCCCCCCCACCCCCACCCCCGAACCATGGGTTCTGTTGTTTTCTCCTCCAGATTGTTTATCCAGCCTATCTTATCTAGATAGACCTGCAGAGATAATAATATGCACAAAAAGACAAGACAGAGCAAAACAAAGCGCCAAAAGGAAACAAAACAATGACGACAAACAAAAAACAATGAAGAAAAAAAGAAAAGCCTGTAAATACTTCAAGGTCTGTTTGTTGACCTTTAGGAGTGCCTGCCGGTTGAGTCTGATGGGGTGTTATGCCCTGCCCCCAAAGTCCTGCTGCACACCCTTAGTGTAGTGGGGTCAGATCGGGCTCCATTCCGACACTGTGACTCTAGTGTTGTCCCCCGTGTAGGGCGGTGGGTCTGTGAGGGTGTTTCTAGTTTTAAATGAGTTTCTGTGTGTGAAATCCAGGACAGGTACATATATAGATACATTAACTGGATTAATAATTACCCAGGAACATGGCAGGGGAGGGTCGGAGGGATATGGGAGAGCTACCAAAAATGAACTCAAGAAATACAGAAAATATTCTAAAATTGATTGTGATGATGAATGTGTAACTCTTCTTAGTGGGATTGAGTTACTGAGTTCTATGTGAATTCTATGTCAATGTAACTATTTTTTTGAATAAATAAATGTTGACTTCAGTTGGCCCACATTCTGTATTTAAATGTCAACCGTTTGCTGGAATCATTTACTGATTCTGAGTGGCATTATCTGCCTAAACATCTATGGTTCTCACAACACCAGGGAGCTCTCCCTTTGTCCCCGTATTTTAGATAGGGCACTATTGATTACAAGTGACAGGTCAATGATACACAGTTGGAGTCATGGGCTGGGCTTCCTCCTGCTTTTGCGGGGGGAGGGGCTGAGTGCTACCTGTATCTCTGTCTTTAAAATAACGGAGGAGTTGGGTTCAAACTGTCCTGTCAGTCCAGGCTGTGTCTACTTGGCCTGGTTACACACAGCCAGAGTCTGTGAGACTTCATGGGGGCAAGCATAGACGCCCACACATCCATTAAGCAATATTCAGCAAATACTGAGTGTCTGAAATGTCCAAATCAGATCAGTGGGTGGAGCAAACGGTAAGAAATGGACTACTCGTCATCTAGACGCACTGCAAAAGCCAGGCCTGGCGATTCCACGAAGGGTACAGTAAGGGACGTCTAGGGTGTGCAGTTCTACTCTGTTGCACAGTCGGGGAGGGGACAGTCACTCTGAGTCGGAATCAGCTCGAGGGCAATGGACCATTTGTTGTTCTTAGCAGCCATGGAGTCCATTATGATTCCTCGTGACCCCATGTACATGGGGTCAGAGCAAAACACTGCCGGGTCCTGCCCATCCTCACAATTGTTCTTATGTCCCAGCCCCTGCTGCAGTCAGTGCCGAGGGCCTCCCTCTCCTTTGATGCCACTCTACTTTACCAAGCATGATGTCCTTCTCCAGGGACTGGTCCCTCCTGACAACACGTCCAAAGTACGTGAGATCAAGTCTTGCCAGCCTTGCCTCTCTCTAGGCAGCGTGCTGGCTGTACTTCTTCCCAGACAGATGTTTGTGCTTTTGGCAATCCACATAACCTTCAATGTCCTTGGCCAGCACCACAATTCAAACGCATCGATTCTTCTTCGGTCTTCCTGACTCATAGGCAGCTTCCACATGCATATGAGGCGACTGAGAATCCCATGACTTGGGTCAGGAGCACTTTCGCCTTCAAAGTAACTGCCTTGTTTTCAACACTGTAAAGAGGTTTTGAACAGCAGATTCACCCAATGCAATTCATCTTTTGCTTCCTTGACTGCTGCTTCCGTGAGCGCTGGTTGTGGATGCAAGCAAGGCAAACCTTTGACAACTTAAGACCTTTCTCCATTTATCATGATGTTACCTATTGGCCCAGTTATGAGAATTCGGGTTTTCTTTACATTGAGTTGTAAGCCATACTGGAGGTCGCGATCCCTGATCTTCATCGGCAAAACCTTCACGTCCTCCTCACTTTCAGCAAACAAGGGATGCCATCTGCGGAGCAAAAGTAGTTAAGAAGTCTTTCTTTAGTCCTGATGTCACACCCTTCTTCATATAATTCAGCTTCTCTGCTGGTTTGCTCAGTATACAGATCGAATACGTATAACGAGAGGATACAGCCCTGTCACACACCTGTCCTAATCTTAAACCATGCAGTGTGTCCTTGTCCTGTTTGCACATCTGTCTCTTGATCCATGTACAGGTTCTGCATGGACACATGAAATGTTCTGGAATTCCCATTCTTCTCAAGGCTATTCATACTTTCTTATGACCCACACAGTCAAATGTTTTTGCATCATCAATAAACACACAAATACGCATCTTACTGGTATTATCTGCTTTCAGCCATGATCCATCTGGCATCAGCAATGATATCCCTTGTTCCACATTCGCTTCTGAATATGGTCTGAATCCGTGGCAGCTCCCTATTAACGTACTACTGTACCTCAACCCTGCCTCCCACCATCATGATCCCAGTCCTGCCTTTCACTTCGGGCTAGACCAGAGCATGTACACAGGTACAGATAAGAGCTCACAACACACGGAATCCAGGAACAAGAATGGGTAGGGGAAGGTGGAGAGAGAAGGGGAGGAAGGCGGATCCAATCGCAATGAGCGACACATAACCACATAACCCTCCGGGGGTTATGAACAACCCATCCAGGGGGATGAACAACGGGAAACCCTGGGTGAAGGGAGACAGCAGTCGGTGTAAGGTATGAAAATAATAATAATTTAAAATTTATCAAGGGGCCACGAGGTGGGGGGAGGGAAAAAAGAGGAGTTCATACCAAGGGCTCAATAAAAAGTAAATGTCTAGAAAATAATGATGGCAATCATGTACAAATATGGCTGATACAATTGATGTATGGATTGTTATGAAAGCTGGAAGAACCCCCAATAAAATGATCTCTTAATTTAAAAAAATGTACCGCTGTAACCATTGTTGGATGATCTTCAGGAAAATTTTACTTGCATGTGATATTAATGATACTGTTTTCAAAAATGATTTTGTTGTTCAGCTTTAGCATTTTTTTGGATCACCCCCTTTTGTATTGGTTACAAAGATGGATCTCTTCCAGTGAGTGGGCCAAGTCGCTGTCTTGCAAATTTCCTGGTGCAGGGACATGAGTGCCTTCAGTGCTTCTTCAGCTTGTTGAACCGTTTCAATCGTTATTCCATCAATTCCTGTAGCCTTGTTTGCGGCTAGTGTGTTCAGTACAGCGTGAACGTCTTCTTTCAGCACCATTGGTTCTTGCTCATATGCTTTGTACTGAAATGGTGGAATTCAGCCAGTCTTTTTAGTACAGTGAGTCTGTGTATTCTTTCCATCTTCTCTTGGTGCTTCCTGCATCATGTAATATGTGCCCATAGAATCGTTCAATATTGCAACTCGAGGCTTGAATTTTTTCTTGAGGCCTTTCAGTGTCAGATATGCTGAGCATGTGGATGTGTTCATTTTAAAATATGTTCACAGCATAAGGCAGGAGTTCAACAGTCAACTGGAAAACCTGATGGGACTATTGCATCGTTTCTGACTTGAGGTGCCTTTCTGCACAAGGAATAAAGCTTCACCACTTACTGCTTGCTGCAGGTGACTGTGAACTATAAGTCTTCCTGCCTGCTAAGGTGGATGGAGTTACACTTTTTAGAAAAGTGTCTATTCTTCAGATCACCAATGGAAGCTTTATGATATCTTATGGGTCTGAAAAATAAAGATTTCAATTTCTTGGAGATCTGTGTTCCACTAAAATGTATCCCAATACACTGCTATCCAAATTCTCCAATTGTTTATGACCCCATCAACAGCGTAGACCATAGAATCCACAGAAACCATTTCTGGATATCTTGAGTGTTTGATGTTATCTCAGACCCTATAAGCTATCGAAGAAAGACCCATCATTGCTAACTAATCACCGCAGATACCCGTGTATAAGCCGAGTTTTTCAGCACATTTAAAATGCAGTTTTTGTGGTAAAATTAGGTGCCTCAGCTGATATTCGGGTCAGCTTATACTCAAGTATATACACGGTACTTTGGATGATAACACTGACATCCCCCCACAGAGGGGTTCCAGGGAGGGGGTAAGTCAATCAGGGTGCAGTACAGCACTAATGGGTCAGGCAATATACCTCTGTTTCCTGGAGGCCTCCTCACCGCCTACCCCCTACCCCCCACCCCCACCATCACGACCTCAGAGCCGCCTCCCAATCTAGACTAGATGGGAACATGTACATAGGTATAGGTAAGAGATAAAACTCACAACGCATGGAACCCAGGAACAGGGATGGGTATAGAGATACCAAAAGGGTAGGGGGAAGGGCGGGGAAGAAGTACAGAGCGAGGGGGGCACCAATTGCAATGAATAGCACATAACCAAACACCCCCAGTCAGGGGGAAGAACAACAAAAACCAGAAGGGAAGAGAGACAGTGGTCAGAGTGAGCTTTGAAAACAATCAACAATCTACAATCTATCAGGGGGCCACAAGGGTTGGGGGGGGGGAGGAGGGAAGGAACAGAGGAGGAGCTGATCCCAAGGGCTCACTGGAAATTAAATGTCTAGAAAGGAATGATGGAATATATGTATGAATATGTCAGATACAATTGATGTATGGTTTGTAACAAGAGTTGTAAGAGCTCCCAATAAAATGGGGGGAAAAAAAAAACTGCCTTGGTCTAAGGGCTGGAAGATGTTTCACCAAGAAGTCTTGGTTTCACATTAAGCACATATTTTTCTTTGATGTACGCAGTGGTACTGAACGGTGGGGGGGGTGATTTTGTCCCTTGCCCCAACCCCTCAAGTCATTTGGCAATGCTTGGAGGTATTCGGGGCTGTCACACAAAAGGTAGAAGAGAAAGCTTTCCCGTGTCTTGGCTCTGGATGCTGCTAAACACTCTGAAATGCGAAGGATAACCCCCACAGAGAATTCTCCAACCCCCCGTGTCACTAGTGCCAGGACTGAGACACCCTGCTGTAGCCGCAAGCTCTGTATCTCAATGTTCATTCAATGGTGAGAACGCATAAGAGAAACCTTAAAATCCTGATGTCTTGCACAAATGCATGCCATGTGAGCATAATTATTGCTGGAGGTCAGTGAGTCTGTGCCAGCTCATAGCTACCCCATGTACAACAGACCCAAACACTGCCCAGACCTGCCAGCCTCACAATCACTGCTGTGTTTGAACCCACAATTACACCCGCTGTGTCAATCCATCTCAGCTAGGGTCTACCTTTCCCCCCCACTGCCCCTTTGCTTTACCAAGCATGGTGTCCTTCTCTGGGGACAGCTCCCACCTGATAGCATGTCTGAAGTCTGGCCATCCTCATTTCTAAAGAGTTTTCCGGCTCTGCTTGTCAAGACAAATTGATTTGTTCTTCTGGCAGTCTGTGGTATATGCAATATTCTTCGCCAACACTATGATCCGAAGCATCAATTCCTCTGTATTCACTGTCCAACTCTGTGCATGAGGTGAGCGCCAATACCAAGGCTTGGAGCAGGCGCATCTTAGTACTTAAAGTGGCATCTTTGCCAGATGCCATTCTAGCATGATGTCAGAACCTTTTAAGTCACTGTTGGTATGAGAGTAGTATATGAGCTAGCAACTGGGTCGGGTGGGGACGACCAGCAAACACTGCCATTGAGTCAACGCAACTCACAGTGATTCTGTAGGACAAGAGGACGGCTCCATGGGGTTTCTAAGGCTGTCAATCTTTATGCAAGCAGACAGCCACATCTTTCCCCCACAGAACCACTGGTGGGTGTGCACCACCTTCTTCTGGTGAGCAGCCACTGTGCCACCAGGACTCCTAGACTGAGCAGAAGACAATAGACCCACGCTTGTTCCTCCGGTTTCTGTGCTTTGTTTTACATTTTTTGCCACATCAGTATTACGCTCCCGCTCATCCCAGGGTTGGTCAAGCCGTAAGTGGGAGAACCTCCAATGTGTGTACTTCCAGGGATTTCAAGACCATCAGTCAAACATGGGGTTAAGGACAGAAAGCAGTGTGCCTCCACTAGCGTTCAGTGTGTGTAACTTTGTGTGAACTTTGTAATAGGGGAGACCAGCGAAGAACTGAGGCATTTGAATTGTGGTGTCGGAAAAGAACAATGAGCCCCGTGTACCACGGACTGACAGAAGAAGGAACAAATGTGTCTCGGAAGACAAACGGCCAGAATGTCAAGTCCAGACTTCTTCTCACTTCCTTTGGATGTATTGTCAGGAAAGACCGGTTCCAGGGAAGGACACCATGCTTGGGAAAGCAGGGGGTCTGTGATAATGAACGAGACCCTCGAAGAGGTGGATGTACATGTGCTTAACCTAACCGTGTGGTTAACCACAGCCACAAGGAAGAGGCCTGGAGCATATTTCATTCTGTTGGACCCAGGCCGGTTCAGCTGGAAATGACCGGACAACGCCGAGCAGGGACAAAAGCTAAGTAACATTCCATGCCCAGACTCAGGAGGCCTCAAGGGGTCCTCTCACCCTGGGTTCTGTGACCACAGCCCCATCACCCCATCACGAAATGAGACCCTTCCAAAGGGAGGCCCCCAAATCTCATTCAAAAATGGGGAACTGAGAGGGAGAAAGCTAATGGTCTTCATTGAGCGTGACCACCGCGATTTCCTCTAACTGGAGACAACGTTCACAGCTATGGTTTCTTCACAGAGTGGAAAAATAGGTTAATTTTCAATCGTCATAGAAACCAGGGTGTAGGATCCCTCCTCACTGATGCATATATTCGTAGCAACCTTTTTCCTTCCTTTAGGGGCCTCTTCATTCATTCATTCTCTACACGGGCATTCACTGGACATGCCCCCACAGGGGAGCTGTTGAGAAGGTGGGAGTATTTCCACGTGGGAACCAGCATCTTACAAAGCCATGCTCTTGGCCTTCTTTCTCAGAGGGCTTCCCTCTTTGTAGGGCAAGGTCCAACTGGGAGCACAGGGAACAGGACCTCAGGCTGGGAATATCCCAGTTGTCCTCTAACTCACTGCCCCTGCTTTTGCCTGAGTGCCCATTAAAGGAGTGCTTCTACTTCCGGAATCAGTCGGACCTGTATTCATTTCAATAAATGAAGGACCAGCTGTCTCAGAGGCTTCCTGGAGCTTGGGCCCTATATTTGCATGCTGTAAGTTCACCTGGAGGAAGTTGTGTGCCTTATGGCCAGGCTAGGTTAACTTGAATTCTGAAATGCTCTGTGACAACTTTGCCCTCCTAGCGACTGCTCTCCGGAGAGGAGTGGGGGAGCTGGATGGGTGGTGTACAGTTAAATGAAACTACTGGACTCAGCTGTCGGGGTCAGGAGACCATCCAAACCTGGTGGTGGCGCGGCGAATCCGTGTATCTTTCTATCTCAGCGAGTAATACGGCAGGGAGAACAAGGAGGTACCGTTCAGCTCGTCTTCTTTCCAAAGTGAAAGGAAAATGCCCTACTCTCCATCTGCCCCCAGAAGACGCTGCTGGACGGTATGAGCTCGGCTAATCAGAGCAAAAAGCTCAGATGGCTGGGTGATCCCTGGCTCTCGCCCTTGGTCAGAGAAATGAGATCACAGTTTTCGTCAGGGGATGGGACCGCCGCTGCCTGGCTGCCAAGCGGCCGCTTACACGCCCTGCGCGGGTACCGCATTACATCACCGGTGAGCTGGCGCTGCTGGGGGGAGAGGAGGCGTCGCCAGGGACCCAGCCCCGACTAAGAAGGATAAACGCCACCGAGTAACCGGGATCCCGAGGTGGGGGTGGGGTGGGAGAGGGGCAGGGGGATGGAAAAAGCAAGACAAGAGTTACTACCTCCCGGTACTGGGTAGGGGGCCCGTTTTGCAGGTTCTCAGCATCCTTAGGCAACCGCGCCCCAAACCCCATTCCCCCACCTTCCATCCGCCCTCAACTCCCAATCCCTAATCGAGCAAAAATCGATACCCAAAGCTGCCAGCAGGGCCCCGGGGGCCGGCCGAGCCTCGGGCAGGGTGGGACCGTATTGCCAGAGTCGGAGGGAGGGAGGCGGGGGTGGGAAGCGGACACGCCGGCGCCCCCGCCCGGCCCTGGCAGCGGTGCCTCCCCCGCCGGGCGACAGCAGCCAGCGCGGGGACGAAGACGCGCCTCCGCCCCGCCCGGAGCCCAGGCGGCGGCGCACGAGGAGGAAGGAGCCTCACCTGGCCCCCCATGAGGGGCGGATCATGCCATGGCTGCTCCCACGAACGACAGCGGCGGCGAGCGGAGCCCGGGCGGCAGCCCAGGGA
>NW_022103899.1:49124372-49130497 GCF_000313985.2 Echinops telfairi | reverse complement strand
GGCGGAGCGACACGTAGCGGGACGGCACTGCCGCCGACGCCGCCCCAGGCCAGGGGACGGGGGCTCGGGGCGCGTGGGGGCTTCTCCGCCCTCTCCCTGTCGCCCCCACCGCGCGGACGCCCGCGTCCTCGCCCTCCGGCCACCGCGGGGTTTCAGTTTCCTGCCGCTCGGGCTCACGTGGTCCTCCTCCTCCTCCTCCTCCTCTTCCTCCTCCTTCTCCTCCGCGCTGGACCAGACTGGAAACCCAGGAGGCGGGCATGCTGCTGGGCAGTCCCATCTCTCAGGACGGAGCAAGATCAGCCTCTGCTTCCCGCACCCCTCTCCTGCTGGCCCCCGTCGCTGCCATCCCGCCCCAAGTCAGGGAGTTGGCCAAGAGAGGAGACTAGAGAAGGGGACCTACGCTGGTCGCCTGCACTGGAGACGTTGGCGACCGTGACTTGAGAGATTACGAATGTAGGTGCGCGGGCGTGCAAACATCTCGGCCGCGGGGGTGCGAGCTGGAATCATCCAGAAGAATCAATGAATGTATGAGCCGCAAACGGAAGAGGTTTCCCAGCTACCCAGCTGTGCTGGAAAGGGAATGCGCCGGAGCGCCGGGTGCTGTTCGCGCCCCGGGGGCACGGGCTTCCGCGGCGGGGCTTTAACCTTCGGCATCAGTGCGCGGTGGCGCACGTGCTCAGCGCGCGTGCGTGCTCGGAGCTGCGGGCCGGGCGGCGGCGGTGCGCTCAGGCGCTGGGTCCTGGCGGGCCCGAGCGCCGGGCCTGCTGCTGCCCACGGCTGGTGTCTCTCACAGAGCCCAGAGGGCCTAGCTCCTGGAAGCCTGTGGTTGATGTCTCCAAGTGGTTCCTGCCAGGAAGTCGTTTTCCCCTTCTGTGACTGGACTCCAGGGGCTCAGCGAGCCGGCTCGCCTGCCTCGCTCCGCTCAAAACTGACTGACTGTTGCCCCCACCTGGAAGAAACTGAAAGCTCTTCCCGCAGAATACAAACTAGGTTTCCTCCTCCTCCCCGCTTTTTTTACCCCCTTAGTTTGACTTTTCAAATCAAATCGACCATCCTGGAAATGGTTATGTATTAACATTTCCAGAGCAGTTTTTGATGAGCGGTGAGATGTCTCCCCACCTTCCAGTTCAAATACATTTAGAAACGAAGAGCAGAAAAGGTTGAGTTGGTCAACGGTAGAAGATTTTACACCCTGAAACAACTAAGGACTTTCAATTGCCTGATAAGATAGGAAATAGTACCCAACGGACCGAATTGACCCACCCATCTTCTGCCTTTGATGACAAAGATACAAATAGATGTAGATAATAGACATTTGGGGGGGGGAGATAATATTTTGAATCAAGCAACTGGATATTGTTGGAATCACTGCAATGTTCACCTCCAATCACATGAGATGAATGAGAGTACATACTTATCTGATTTCGTAACTAAAATGATGAATTGTGAGTGTGTGGCTTGGATGCCTTTTTTAAGAAGAAAAATCAACTATTCCAAATATATTTTGTATGAAAACATTCTTCATTCCATCTTTTGACATTTGGAATAAGACACAGTTTTCATACTTCAAACTCCAGGGACTACCATGGGTACGCTATTACTCCTCATGCATGTATGCGAGTTGTCTGCATGATATCTTGACACGTATTCTCTTCACTGAATTTGAATGGCACATCTGTATCTATCATAGGAGTGAAATAACTGATTGACCATTGACAAGTGGTATGGCTGCAATATGGTATGTTTCATGTCTTCGTTGTCATGATAAACCCAAAAAGTATTTATATGAAGAGCTGGTGTCATGAAATTTTATTTCATTGTTGAAGTTATTTCAAGCATTTCCTGTCCTGAAATATGTGTCCTCATGCAAGTCCTACTTGTGCAGTTTGAACAGCACTGAGAAAAACAATTCACACATGGGAGTGTACATCCCTAGGGTGGGTGCTCTATAAAATTGTCCCTGGGGTTGAACAGGATTCCCTGAAAGCCCATGGAGATCAGTTATGTTCTGATGGGGCAAGTGGCTTATGTTACAGTGACATTCATTATAACTTCAAAATGTGTGTCCTTCTTGATTTCTGGTAAATGTTTTCAGGTTTCCCATTACTAAGAATCCCAATTTGGGGTTGGTTTTAATTTATGTATACACCCAAGATCTTCAGTAACTTTTATGTTCATTCTTATCTTTTAATCATTATGTATCTCCATACATGATGGTGAGATGTTCTTTGAATTTGCAACTGTTAAGTTGCACAAGTGCATCTATACATGCATATGTGTGTGTGCATAGGTTTTGTGTCCATATATAGGTGTGTGTAGGCATGTATGCATGCTGGTAGCATTTGACTTTGTGGATATAATCACATGTGCATTTTATACACAACTCTTTGCTGTTTCATCCCCTTAAACCAAGAGTGTGGAAGTCTGTCGAAATTTACTTGGTCTATTTATGCTTCACAGGGGAAGTATATCGATGGCATAAACTAGATTACCCCTCATACTTGAGAAAGAGATCTTTGAATCAGCCTGATCACAATAGAAGCCACATTTCACTTCTTTCATGGATTGCACATGAAAATTTCTCATGATGAAAACTCGAGTTAGAATACTTTAATATCAATTCGATACAATAGCTAAGTACCTAAACACAGAGTTTGTTTTCTTTGGCTGCGCTGCTACTTTCTGATAGTGCATGATCAAGAACGGATTGTCAGGATAGGGGCGTGGAATGCATTTGCCCGGTTTCTAGTGGTTCTCTGACATTTAGGTGCCTGGCCCATTCTACAGTTTGACAAATCTGTTCCTGCGTCCAATAGAAAGGCCTTCATACCCAGAAGGACTTCAAGTAGTGAAGGGCTAGTTGAAACAATGGGAAGCAGTCGTGTGTGTGTGTGTGTGTGTGTGTGTGTGTGTGTGTGTGTGTGTAGGGGGGAGGGGTGTTACTGGGATAGTGGAGAGTCCTCTCCCTTCCCATGGCAATGCTTCTCTACTTGGGAGAGCTACTTGGAAGCTGTCCTGGACATGTCTCCAGTTCCTGAGTGAGCACAGCCTTCCAGTCATGTTACTGCAAAAAGCTGGACCAGGCTGCCCTGCACACTCATTCAGGAACCCAGGGTCCCGATGGCCCAGGTTCTGCCTAGATTCTGGGCTACAAATAATCATCAACATCCAAGCCCACTGAGCTTGAATTTTAAGTGAAAGAAATTCATCCCACAGGTGAAGAATCAAATGTTCAACCTCTGAATGCCTCCTGCTCTGGAAAAGAGTGTTCACGGCTAGAAAGAACATCCAGGTTGGGTATGAAGGTAAGTATTTGCCTGCAGGGGATGTGGGTATGAAGACTATCTCTGCTCCTTACTCAGAAAGACCTTCAGCAATGTATTTGACCTCTTTGAGCCTCAGGCTCCTCATCTCTGAAATGGACAGAAAATATCAGATGCATTTATCTCACGGTACTGATGTGAGGACTTGTACTGGCAGGACAGTCTAGGAGAGGATAAGCTTTGGAAATGAATGCATTCCTTCATAGATACATGGCCCTGATTTCATTCAAGTCTGCAAGACTTGCGGTCACTGTCCTGGAGAGGGCTGCCCTAATCATTCTACATCTGGTGGGTGTCTCTCCTGCTTGGATTTCTTCTCTCTCTCTCTCTCTCTCTCTCTCTCTCTCTCTCTCTCTCTCTCTCTCCATGCTGCTTTATACTGTAGCCAGAAAGAAAAGATCATGGTAGGAAGCTTGTCTGCCTGGCCAGCCACACCATCCACAAACCTTACACCAATTCTCAGCACGTAGGAAACAAGCAAATAAGAAAAGTAAACCTGCTGGGTCTGTTCTGACTCCTAGCCACCTTTCCAAGACTGAACATCTGTATGGGAGCAGACAGACTGCTCTCTATCTTGGAACAGTTAAGTGGGCTGAAATTCAGACCCTGTGGTAGTAGCTTAACACCAGCACTGCCAGGGCTCCTTTTAGCACATAGTAAGTGCAGCACATTTTCTGGTGTTGTGGTGACTCACCTGTCCACGCCCATGGTATCCATTCAATAGTCCCCTGACCCTGGGTGACAAAGGTAAACAGTTGCTTTTCTCTACCTGGGAAGGATTATTATAAGGTGAAATATGTGTGTGAATATCTATCTATAGATAGATATCAATGATATATATGCTGCATATATTATATCAGATATATATATATGTATATATATCACACTTGGAATTTGAGCCAAATCAGGGCCATTCGCATACATAACAGTGGAACTTTTATTGCATTATATCCTATTAATAGGAGCCACTGAAGAAACCAAAGGACAGTGGAAGCGAGTATATTAGTATATTGCAAGGAAATGTCTTGCAACCTGTGGGGGGGTGTCGGCGGGGAGGGGACAGATCTATTAACTGCCTCATTATTTGTTTCTCCCCGTCTTAGTATCTTTTCAACCTTTGACATTCTAAACTAACTACTCTTTACAGACTAATTCTAGGATTTCAATAAATAAGTAACTCCCTGTACTTCTGTGATCTAGTCTCGTCTCTAAGTGTTTCCTTAGTAGTTGTTGGCAAACTTCCGGTCAAGGCACAAAGATGGTTCAACCCAATGGATTACATCCCTGCTGAGGGTAAGTTTACATTTCGTCCATTGAGACCCTGTCTTTCAGTATGTCTGTCTGAGGGTGAGTTTGTTTGAGCAACATCTAATAAATAGAGCAGATCTTTCCAAACTGAGTGTTAGAAATGGCTGTGGCCAGATCTTGGTTCGAAGTGAGTACAGGGTGTAAGCAACAGCCAGATCTCTTATAAAACCTGCCGGGCAATAGCTAGCTCCTGCCTTGCTTCCCCCCTCACTGTTGATCTGAGGTTTCTGCGCTGCTCCTTGGGCAGACCTTAAGGATGCAAAAGAGAAGCTGCTCTGTTTCTGTGATAAATTCACAGTCACTCCTGATTCTAAAATATATCTGAGGAAAGAAGACGAGTCCAATGTCTGACTTCCAAGAACAGTCATAGGAGCTGGGGAGGGGGGAGTAGGGGGTGTGTGTGTGTGTAGGGACTGAGCACATGTCCTTTAGAATCAAGTTATATCTGTGCATAGAAATTGGAATGATCTTCGGTTGAGAAATGTCGCATCTTCCTTGAGTGAGAGTAGGGGTAGGGGATGTTGATGTGATAAAAGGTTGCTGGTTTTCTACATCAGAAGGGCTCTTGAGGGATATTAAAAATGTCTATGGGAGGAAAGAGGTAGAATAAACAAAGGACACTGAACCTCTAGTATTCGGAAATGCACCACATAACTAACACAAGGAAAAAAGGGGGTTGAAGTGTTGCCCAAAGGGATTTATTTCAACAGTTACAAGCTCCCCAGAACCGTGGTCATGGGGACCTTCAAACCTAGCTCCTTCCCCAACTGTAAGTATTGTTCAGCACACATTTAAATGATGTCTATCTTTACTGTGTGTGCCTTTGACAATATTTCGTGTGCCAGCCCGAGAGGGAGAGAGACCACATTTTCCTGAGTGGCTGACAGGTAGGCTTGAGGAAGTATGAATTCCCAGTGAGAAATTTATTGGTTGAAAAATAAATTTGAGTCCACACTCCCTAAACCAGGCGCTCTGTCCTCCAAGGCCCCGTACTGAATTCGGTCACGGCCAAAGGCCTTCCAGAGGAGCGGGAGCCGAGGTTCTCCAACCTGGTGGCACCTGGGGAACCTGAAAAAGACGCCCCTGCTCGCGGTTCCGCCCCCAGAGGCTTCAACTTAATTGGCGGGGGTGGGGCGCGTCGGTATTTTAAAAGGCGCCCCAGGTGATTTCACCGCAGAGTTCGGAGTTGAGAGCCATTATATTGCTCAACGCTTTTTATTGAAATGCGAGTGTCTCCCTAATCTCACTTTAATGAGCTAGACGCCCGGCAGGTTTGCTGCAAACTGGGACAGCATCAGCGCCGAGCAATTCTGGGATTGTTGAAGTGGTGTTAGTTTGCGAAGCCAGAGGACCGTAACTTCATGGTTCTCCCTCTGTCTCTCTCCCCTGCCTTTCCTCCCCTTCTCTCTCTTCTTCTTCTTCTTCTTCTTCTTCTTCTTCTTCTTCTTCTTCTTCTTCTTCTTCTTCTTCTTCTTCTTCTTCTTCTTCTTCTTC
>NW_022103899.1:49097172-49124272 GCF_000313985.2 Echinops telfairi | reverse complement strand
CTCTCTCTCTCTCTCTCTCTCTCTCTCTCGCACGCGCACGCACACACACTCCTGTTTGCGGTGTTCTTCAGTTTGTGTTTGCGTTGTATTTTGGAGAGGCGTCCGGTCCGCCAGGAGCTCTTTGCCGACAGGTACCCCATCTTCTCGGATGTAGGTGGGGTGAGGGCTACAACTCCCTCCCCCCACCTCACCTACACCACTACACACGCAAACACACTGCAGGGTTTCTCTGTGCTCCACCCCCCTCAACACACACACACACACACGCACACCATACACGACAGGATTTCTCTTCATTCCCTTTACACACACGCCATTCCCACCCCCCAGGGTTTCTCCGCGCGCTGCCCCCTAAGGGTTTTCCAAGTGCTGTGGGAAGTGTCAGAATCCAGGGACTACGTGGGCGCGGGAGGATGGATTCTGTGGTCATCAGTGAAGCCGGGAGGCTTCATAACCAGGAGCCCGTGGTGAAACAGGGCATCTTGGCGACCCTCTGGCCTCGTGCCAGCGGACCTAGCGCATGTTGAGTCCCCAAAGAAGCTCCCTGGGAGAGGTGTGCCTTCCTTTCAAACGCCCTTCCGAAGGTGTAGCTCAGCTCGCCAACGGATTCCGGATGGAGGACCGGCGCCCCTGAGGAGGGTGAGGGGAGAACCCGGTTTCTCTGTCTTCTGACTCGGTCGCCCTCCACGAGGGGGACCAGGGTGGGGGGGGGGGCTTTCAGCTGTCTTCCCGCTTGCTCCCCTGAGGTGACTCCGGCAGCCCCTGAGACTTAGACGCCTGGAGCGGCTCCTGAGTCCCAGGGCTGCAATGTGGCACCCCGCGGCTGGGCGGCCTCTGGCGTTCCCTGAAGTCTCAGGGTGACGGCCCACCCGGCGGGGCCAGAGACGCCTTCGCTGGTGTCTTGTCCCCCAGCCTCCCCCACCCCCCGCCCATCACTCGTGGACTTAGAAACCTGCCCCACTCGATGGCCGAAACCTGCTGCTCTTCGGGTCTGGAAAGGCAGGTGTGGGCCTGGGAAGAACTACATCGGAGACGGGAGGAGGCTGTCCTGAGTCCCCTTGTCTCGTGGAGGGGATCAGCTGGCACTGGGGTGGGGCACTTTTCCTCCAGACCCTCAGTCTGTGCACTTAGCTTGTTCCGTTTGATTTTGCTTTGTTTTAGTTCAAACCTGGACCTCGGCCCCAACTCTCCGAATCTTGCGAGGTCCCCCTACGTCAAGGTCTGACAGGTTTGTCCACGCGGTTCCTGAAGGCCCCGCCTCTACGCCTCTGCAATAGCAGAGACCTTCAGAGTGAAGGGTCCAACGGGGCAGGCCGGCAGGGGGTGGGGGGAGGGGAGCAGGACAGCCTACAGGGACGCCCAATCTTTCGGTGCTTTTTTGGTCCTCAGGCGTGACCCCTCCCTCTGCGGATTCCAGCCATCAGGTCTCCCCAAAGTTTCCCCATTGTCCCTCGCGGATCCCAAAGAGTGGGGGGACATGGGCAAGAAGGAAACACTTGAAGAGTCCTGGGGCTTCCGTTTGTAAATCCCCCCATCCTCTCCTGCAATCTTCCAAACCACACCCTGGCCCCTGGGCTCCGCACCCTTAAAGCCCTTCTCCGTACCTGCCGCTACCCCTTCCTTCCCCTCCTGGACAGACGCGCCGGGTGCCTGGACTGCTAGCAGCCTGGGAAGAGGGCCCCACACAGCTCTGGGCTTAGCATGGGGCTCAGTCTTTAAACACTCTCTACCTGCTTACTCTGCCCAGCCAGTCCATGGGTGAGACTAACAGGTCCCAGGTTCTTGTAGGCATGGGCATGGGCACTGACAACTTTTCTCTGCAAGCAATAAAACAAGTTGCTTAAAAGAAGCACAAGTTCTTTTAAAAGTGAGATTATGTCATTAGAAGTGTTTTCAAAGGATGGAGTCCATTTCCAAGTTCTTTTAAATTCGATAAAGCAGGTCAGTGCCTCCCTGAGGTACTAAACATAACTTCTGTGTTGAAATGTATTTACAGCTAAAACAAAGCAAACAGCCTGGAAGCGAAGTGATTCCTAAGGCAGTCCCCAGATTTTATTTGCTCTGAGTAACCCAAACACAGGGACTTCTCAATAGAATCAGCAGGTAAGAATTTCCCACAGAACAGAATAGCAACCTAACTTTGACCTGTGGTTCAAATCCAAAAGCAGCCGCATCTCAGCTGTGTGACCCAGGCCAAGTTAATTTACCTCTCTGTGCCTTTTTGCCACATCATTTTAATCTAGGCACTCTGGTGGCATCATGGCTTCATGGTTGGGTTACTAACCCAGCAGCTTGAAACCGCCAGCCGCTACTTGGAAGAAAGCGGGGGTGTCTTATTCCCAGAGAGAGTTACAGTCTTGGAAATCCACAGGGCCAGTTCCTCCCTGTCCTACAAGTATTTTGGTTTATTATGATTCTTCTAAAGAAAGGCCTGATCGTCGCCTTCTGCCGCAAGGAAACCCAGGAGAGCCTAGCTGGACTCTGACTCTTCTGTAGTTGCCAAGAGTTGGAATCAACTCAACCATGTCGGGAAAACAATTGACAATTCATGTATCTAGTAGTGTTACTGGGCTTGGTGTCACCCAGTGCAGCAACTCAGAGTATTACCTCACCAAGGACCTCCTCCCAAATAGCAACATAGAGACTATTTAGCAATGTGCATCTGCAATTGTAATCATAGAATAATATGTGATAAGTCCAGTTGTAGAGTGCTTAAATGTAGTGTTTCTTAGATCACTGTGCATGAATACTAACAACTGCTTTGTTTTCTACATGGAATTACAACATTCTTAATAACAGAAGAAAAAAAACTCACTACTATCAACGTGATGCTGACCCATAGCAACCCTATAGGACAAGGTAGAACTGCCTCCTTTTGATTTCTGAGACTAACTCGTTATGAGAGCAGAAAAACTCATCTTTCTCCCTCAGAGTGGCTGGTGGGTTTGAACCGCTGACCATGTGGTTAGCAACCGAACAGGTAATCCACCAGGGCTCCTTTAGAAGTCTCTCGAAACTCATAGCCAACTCACAGCGACCCTATAGAACTGCCCCTGTGGGTTTTGGAGACTGTAACTGTTTAGGGGAGTAGAAAGCCCCCTCTTTCTCTTTAGGAGCAGCTGGTGGTTTTTAACTGCACACCTCACAGATTGAAGCCCAACACACAACCACTTCACCACCAGAGCTCCAGAGATGGCTAATTCAGGGCTATAGAAACTCAAGCAGCCAGCCAGAGGGATAGGAAGTCCTCTGAGGACTCTCAGGGAAGTCCCCTGGAGAATGTGGTCCAGTCACCAGGGCAGTGGCCAGGACAGTTGTCTGGCAAAGTGGCGCTGGGACAGATGGTGACGTCCTTTTCCCTGAATCTCCCACCCGGAGACACTTCCCTCACCAACACTTTCAAGGGATTTGTGCCAAGTGTTCGTTTTATTTCCACCCCCCTTCTCTCCCATCACCGGAACCTCTGCAATGGTTGAGCTGACGACGTCTAACTGCCACTTTCCCATTCTTTCCCAAAAGGAACACATTTGAAAACTGAAAGCAAGTGTAATAGAATTGCTTCCATCAATCCCGAGTACAGATGTACTTGATGTGTCTGTCTGTCCAGCAGGAGGAAGTTGGTGATGTGTCACCTAATGTCCCTTTGCTCACCTCAGTTGCCTAGGTTTTGTGTCCCCCAAAACACAAGTGTCTCCCCTGAGCCCACGTCTTCTGGGCAGTAAGATGGAGATTCAAATCCAATAGCCATTCATCATAGCCTGATGTTAGCTGACTCTGATTCTGTGAAGAGCATCAATTAAGGATTCAGAAAGAAAGCTCATTTTCTGTCCTTTCCCTCCTCTTTCTCCTTCCTTCTTCCTTCTGTTTCTAAAATAATCTATTCAAATGGCACTTTTTGCCTGTCTGCTCTCAGAAAGCTTTGGGGCTCCCTCCCTCCCAGCACAACCTGCTTCTCTCAGGACCTGAATCCTCCCCTTCTGGGTCCCCTTCTCCAAGTACACTGCCCTTGTGCTCTTCTGCCATCAAGATGGCCTTGCTGCCTACCACCGCCACCCTGTGAAATAATGACTTTGCTCTGAAAAACCAAAACTGATTGTGTCTGTTTGGGATATGTTATCAGGAAAGACCACCTGCGTTCCCAGAAGGTGTCCCTGAGCTGACCTATCAACACACCGTGAGCGGGACTCTGCCATTTTAGCAAGCCTAGGAGGCCAACCTCTCCCTGGCCGCCTCCTTAGTGTAAGGGCCCATATGCCCACCCAGCAGGTCCAGCTCAGCCCAACAGGCCAAGCTGGTCTCCATTTCTGCTTGACTCCACCAGCAAGTCTTTCTCTGCAGTTCACTGGATCTCCAGAGCTAAATGCCAGGGCTGGGCAGGGTGGGCAGCTCCAAGAACCAGCTCAGGAGAGGGCCTGATTGAACAGCTTAACTTCCTGTCTTCAAAGGAGGGCCTGGAAAAACAGGGGGTCAAAGACATCCTAAGATGCAAGGGCCTATGGGTCATTCCCTTAGGTGACAGGGGGTGGGGTAGGCTTGCCTTGGGGGTGGTAGTATGTGAGAGCTTAAGGCCTGGCTTAGCCCAGCTCTTTATAAGCTGCTCAGTGAGGATGGGCAACTGGGACTCCCACTGCCCACAATTCTCATTGCTGGGAATGGGGGTGGATAGGGGAGAAGGTGGGCAGCAGGATTGGTTGGGGCCCTGATTCCTCCTGTTATGGCCCAGCAGGTCAGGGCCTGCGTGGCTGCTGGGGAGTGCAGCAACCAGCCTAGGAGTCCTAGGATCCTCTGGCGGCCCCAGCATATGTTGCCTTGGATGTCCAAGCCCCCACCCACCTCAGCTGACAAGAGTGCACTGGAGTAGCCAAGCCTCAATTTGGGAACCCTCATCCTGGTGCCGTTGTGATTATACAAGCTGGGCAGTTGGAAACCACCAAGTGCTCCTGGGAGGAAGAAGGGGCTTTCTACTGCTGTAAACAGTTACAGTTTCAGAAACTCACAGGGCAACTCTTCCCTGCCCCATAGGGTGTTTGGCTTGGGTTTTGGTATCCCTTGCTAAGTTCCCTATTTACCCCGCAGGAAGCCACACGTTTTCTTAGGTCTCCCAGATGGCAGGCTCCACCGGCTCAGCGCCCTCACATCTCTCCGACACAGGTCTCTCCCTGCCCTCCACAGAGCAAAGCTCCGGGGCGCCTGGAGTGAATCCCTCCAAGGCCCTAAACTTGGAGCTCCCAAGTAGAGTTTGTCTGTCTTGCAGGAGGGGGAAGGGGAGGACACCAGGCTCTGAGTGGGCTGATAGAAGAGCCAGGCAGGGGATGGTGCAAGTCTTTGGCAGCTTGTGTGTGGTGTGTGTGTGTGTGTGTGTGTGTGTGTGTGTGTGCATGAGTGCACGCCCACCCCAGCGGGGAGCATGAGAGAGAGGGCTGACTTTCCCTAGCTCTTGTTGGGCTTGGGGAACCAGGCCTCCATCCGGTGCTCAGCAGGTCCAGGCTCATGAACAAGGGGCTCCCTTTGAGCCAGATCGCCTCTGTCCTCCTCTTCTGAGTGTCCCGCAGAAGGTGGCTGTAGGTGGTTGCTGGCCGCCCGGCCTCTCTCTCGACGGAGCAGTGGAGCGCCCGGCCTCTCTCTGCCAGAGCAGTGGAGCGACAGGTTGGCCCCAGTTCACTGTAGCGAGATGGAAGCCAACTGCTCTCAGGGTTGCGTAATTAATACAGATGACGTCCATCTTTCCGGAAGTCCCTCTTAATTAATGGTGGTGGTGGGGGACAGGGGATGGTGAAGCCAAGAGTGACTTATTAACATTCAGAAAATCCCAGCGGGCAGGGTGTCAGAGAGGCTGCAGACCCGGGACTAATTGTCAATCCCAGGTCCCGGACACCTTCCGTAAGACTCATGGTGCCTCCCTCTCTGCGCAGTCTCCAGGGCTCCCCTCCCTGAAATTGGTGTCCCCAACAGCAGTGGAGGGCATTCACATGCTCCCTAGGGGGGGAGGGGCTGCACCACCTTGTTGCCCCCTTATCATGGCCCCACCCAAGGGACATCTCAGAGAACCCTGGTTTCCCCTACCCCACCCCACCCCAGTCTGTCCCCACAGGCTCAGGGTCGCAGGAGGGAATGAGCCTCCAATTCTGGATCCTTCTGGCCTGCTCCTACGCCAGAAAGTGTGTCCTCACATGAAGGTGTGTGGTGGAGGGTCTCTGTGTGTCCATGTGAAAATGTCGGTGTGGGTGTGGATGTGTCTTGGGTGGCAGTGTTTTTAAGTATGGAGTGTGGGGTGATTTGCTAATTCCATCCCCTCTTCCACCTTACTCTCCTCCTGTTTAATCTACCAGTATGACTCAGCAGGTCCCCCTTCTCAAAAAAAAGGCAATGCCTCTCCCGTGGGTGTTGCCCCATTAAAAACCACCCTTTGTAGAAGGTGATTCCTCACCCTCCACCCTGTGGGGGAAGCAGGGGCTTTCTGCCCAGCTGGAGCTGGAGTGCAGTTGGAGGGGGGGAGGGGTGTCCTAGTGCCCGACTAGAGGAGGCTCCAGCAGCAGCCGACCGGCTTCAAAGCTTTTGGTAACGACTTTCGGGTCTTTATTTATGTCCCTATTAATACAATATCCATCATGTAGATATCGATCTTTATCCTTTAAACTGATACGCTGGAAATCAATTAGCCATGCAGATTACGTTTCCTACATTTCCAAATGTTAATCTTTCAGACTCAGGGGCCGGTGATCTATATTTTCACAGCCAGATAGTATTAGATTTCGTTTAGAAAAGAAAAGGAAAAAAAACCCGAAAACAACAACGGACAGTCTGAAGCCTGTTCCCTTTGAGACGACTGTGGCTGAACTCTGGGCCCTGGCTGGCCTTCGGAGGTCTGCGGGGCCAGGCCGGGGTCCCCAGGGGAAGGAGCGGGGCCGCGCGAGGGCACCGAGGGCCGTGCCAGCTCTCTGCGAGCCGCTCGGTCTGGCGGTCCGACGCCGTCGCGGCTCCCGCGCGCGGGGCAGCCTCTGGATCCGCCGGCTCTTGGTAGGCGGTTTGGTGTCAGAAGTGTTCAGTTTTCCTGATCTCCGAGTCCCACCTCCAAGCTGCGCATCAGAAGATTTCTGTTCCTCCCACCAACGCCAAGGAACGGTTTAACGAGAAACTTTATTTCGATTGAGGAAATAGCGTTTTCCTGCGGGAGCGGAGACGGAGAAAACGCTGGAGGTCTAGCGAGACACTGCATTTCAGGTGCAGAGAGGTTTTCAGACGGATGTGCCTCGTTTGAGGCGTGCGCGTGCGTGCGTGTGTGTGCTCCCCACAACCCCTTCTTTGAAAGGCCTGTGAGGAGTCGGACGCGTCCAGGGCGAACCGGGCGCCTGGCCTTGGCCCAGTGCGCTTCCAGAGGCCGCCGGGGACAGCGGCATGGTGATCAGGAGGTACGGGCAGCAGTCCCCGATTTCCCATATCTTGCTGCATCCGAAGTCTTGGTAGCGTCCTAACAGCGCTCTTGACTCCGACTCCGCGCTGGGCGCTGAGTGAGGCCCGCTCGCTCCCGGGCTAGGCCCGGCCCACCTGTAGCGCTGCCTCCACTGGGCCAGCCCGGCGGCGCTGGAACCCGGAGCTCCGACCCAGGGCCGCCGGCTCCGGCGTCCGGGCTGCTCCCGCGCTCTCCCGGCAGAGAGCGTCCAGTTTGGCGGGAAGACTCTAGGGCTGAGCAGCCGCCTTCCCAGCTGCCTTCGGGGACGCTCTTCCTCCCGCAGAAATCCATCTCTGGGGGTGAAGTTCCCTGCTGGGCTGGAAGAGTCTTGTGCCTAGGACTGCCGGGCTACTGGCAGCGCTGGTCCCTGCCCTCGGGGCACAGAGTAGGAGAGGGAGAGGCCTGGCTACACCCAAGAGAAGCAGTCTATGCTCAGAGGGGGGACAGACCCACCGCCCAATGCACTTCCAGCACTCCCAGGGGCCAGAGTTCCCGAAGTCATTTGCTCTGTTATTTTTTTTCTCTTTTCCCCCTTGTGCATCATGGCAAATGAACAGATCCCCCATCACCACCACCACCCTGGTGGGTGCTCACTTCAGCCCCAGACGGTACAGACTGCCCTCAATACCTGTTACACCGCCAAGGCCCTCTGACTTTCACCCTCCCTATACACAGCTCTCTCTCTTTCACACACACACACACACACACACACACACACACACACACACACCAGAACAGTTAACGAATTTCTCTTCTAAACCCAGATCTCCCTGTGGACTCTAAGGGAGTTGGGCAGAACATTTTTTGAAGATTAGAAAAGATTCATTTTAATTTTCTCCAAGACTCGTTTGGAGCTCGTTTACCCCAGGAGAATTGTTTTCCGGCATCTTCCTCCTTGGCACGAAAATAGTTTTTGCAGAAGCAAGGCGATCTCCATGGACGTCAGGTTACCCGAGAGGCATTCCCTCAACCCTTCATTCCCTTTCAAAACTCGAAGGCCCTCTTCTTCCTCTCCCTACCTCTCCACCCTTCCTTCTTGCCTTCCCACAGACCATATGTTCTTGATGGAGAACGCCAGTGAAGGAAGCCGCTTACCTCCTCCAGCTGTGGGGGTGTGTGGTGGTATGGGTAGAGGGGGAGGGGGGAGGCACAACAGTAGGGACAAGCTTGCTGGCTGTCCCAGGCCCACACTGCATTTCAGGGCAGCACCCAGAGCTGCCTCCAGTCACCTTACTTCCCAAGTCACCTCAACAGACTTGGGAGGGAGGGAGGGAGAAAAATTCACCACTGCTTTAGAAAACTAATGAGGTAGGTGGGTGGGTGGCGGTGTGAGGCCCCTGGCAGCTGTCTCTGCCATAGTTTAACTAAACTATTCATCCATCTGGTGTCCCACCCAATCAGAACTCCAGTGGTTGAGAACGTAGCTTTTTGATTTCTTGCCCAGGACAGGGTACTGAGTGGACGAGGAGAGAGCTTGAAGTCATTTGCCGAAACCTTCAGGTGCCACAGTCAGGCACTTCTCCCTGGGCCATGAGAGAGCTAAAGGTCTGAGTAGCAAGCCAGCTGTGGCCCCCACTCCCACCCCCGCCAGCATAGTGTGTTGTGTTCTTCTGCACAGATGATCATTTCTTCTGCAGGTCCAGTCAGGCTATGACTATCTAGCGTCCTAGAGGTCATGAACCCCTGAGCCAGAAAACGCTTAGGCTGAAGTCCCCAAGTGCGGAGGCTGTACTTCACTTTAAATGTATTTCCAAGACCAGATACACACCACCTGACTGTGATGGGACCGTTGGATCTGCGGAGCCACGCATCCCAACGCGCAGCGCAGGGGAGGGCGAGCCCTCGCCCAGGCCCGCAGCAGGAACTTCCCCGACTGCAGCGCAGCCCCACCGATAGCCCCCAAACTGGGTCTGAAACTGGGTAGCCGGGAGGTGATGTCTGCGGCAACTCTTCTCCCCCTCTGAGTGATTCAACTACTCTCCTCTAGGCTTCAGTTTCATTTTACTCGTGAACCCAGAGCGCCCGACAACGCTTAGGATATTTAGTCCGGCCAGAGAAATGACGCTGCCCCTCGCACCTGGGCTGCAGCCCGCCGGACGTGAGCCCTCGGCTCCCATCCCCGCAACGGAACGACCCGGTGGCCACTGCCTATCCCGCGGACCCAAGTTCTGGGGTGGGAGGGCAGGGGAGGGAGAGTAAAGGGACCCCGGTGGAGGTGGGTGGAGGTTTCAGCTTCCAGAGAGACTTCAAAAGGAAGGAGGGGAGACCCAAACTTAGGCGATGGGGGAAGAGCGGTCCTGATAAGTTCAGCAAGGACACCTGCACAACTGAGTGGGCAGTGCGCGGGGGCGGGGGCGGGGAGCGCGGAGGAGAATTCAGGACCTGTTGCACTCTGCCCTCTCTGCCTTGACCCTTAGGCCTAGGGCTTGGCGGCCATCCATCTCGGTTCACTTTTGGGTTTTGACCTCTGGGTCGCACATCGAGACCAAGGCCGCAGGGACTTATTCGGAAGCCTTTGAAAGTGTCTCCCAAGGAGAGGCTTTCCTGGCTCAGCCTTCCAAACTGAGGTGGTCCATTTCCATCCCGGTCTGCTTCGATGCCACGGAGAGAATGCTCTAGAGCCCGGAGCCCTTAGCCAGTGAGGCTAGAGGATTGGAACCATGTCGCCTCTGGCCTCTGGAGCTGCTATAAACCCTCTCCCTGAAGTTCCCACCCGTTTCTCCCTCTGTCTCTATTTGTACATTTTGGGAGCAAGTTCACGTGTGAAGGCTGCCGAATTTGGGGGGTGCTCATTCGGGACTGGCACCCAGGGGCGCTGGTGTCCCAGTTCCACAGCAGAGTTCACTAAGGTAGCTGCTGCCCCTCCGTGAGGACGCCCAGCCACGCCACGGCTCCCTTCACAGACCTGTGAGCTGCCGTGCCAGAGGGAATGGTGGCTGGAGATGGTCGGGTCCCCCCCTGAAATCCAGTTTTCAGCTGCCCGCCTCTGACATTCTTAGGCCACCCCACTGGCTCCTCTGGACACCGACCGAAGCCAGAAAACTGGGGACACGTCTAGAAAGCACTCAGGATGGAATCCTTGAAAAGTGGCTAGGGGACAGGGACTCCCTCCAGCTTCGAGGGCCCACAAGTGCACCAAGAGGAAGTCAACCAGTTGTTCCCTTCACAAGTTGAATCACCCTAGGTGATTACATGGTGACATGGCGTTTGCCCCGGAGCAGCATCTTTCTCCTGACTACTACAAGGCACAGCCCCCATGCCTCCCACCCCCACCCTCAGGGGGACAGCAGCCACACATCCTGGGTATCTCTGAAGGTCCCAGGAGCCAGCCCAAAGCAGCTTGCCTTCTCCACTGTGCTTTTAAAGGAGCCTAGCGCTGTACACCTCCCCCTCCCCCTTGCTTTCTGAGCGTGCCTTAATTAGGGGGTGGGGAAGTGGGGGTGAGAGCCCAAGTTTGCTTAAAAAACTGTCAAAGAAGGGAGGGAGGGAGGAGAGAAAGAAAGAAGGAAGAGAGAAGAGAGAGACAGAGAGGGAGACAGAGACACTAGTGCAGGGTGTGGGGGTAGGGATTAAAAAAAAAATCGTAAAAGGCAAAGTGGGAACTTGAAGCCCAGAAGTCATTGTTTCCTTTATTTCAAAGAGGGGGAAAAAACCCTGCCCGATTCTCATCCTTTTGATTGATTAAGGCGCTGAATACTGCTCGGGGCTGGAGTGACAGTGCCTGAATAGACTCGGGCGAAGAAAGCGCCGCAAAGCGCGGGCCTGGCACTCCGGGTGTGAAGGAGGCGAGTTCGCTGGCACTTACCAAGTTATAAATAAAAGGCCGCGCACAATGGTACCTTCTCTAAGGACAGACAGTCTTTACAACACTCCTGGCGTCATATCCTGCTGGGGACACTTCAGCTCCTAGCCAAGGCTTCGCTCCTTTTCTTTTTCCAGCAGTTTAGTCTGAATGCCATAATAAATTCCTGAGAACAAACGCCGCAGCCGGGCAAAACTTTAACCTATGGACAGACGCATCTCGGCGGACCGATCGGAGATGTGTACCGCTGGATCCAGAGCGCCCGCGTCCCAGAGCGGGACCGTTCTTACAGCATGGAGGAGAGGAGGGCACCCCACCCCCCACCTCAGTCTTCAATTAAGCATCCTGGGGACCCGGACGCGCAGCCCCTGGCGCCACACTGTCACCACACCCGCAGACGTGGAAGACAAAAGAACTTGATCTGCAGCCCCCTGGAGGGCTTCTGAGAGGAGTTACCCCCTGGTGGACCCTAGGGCAAGCCTAGGCCAGGGGCATTAACCAGGGAAGGAAGACTCCGTGGGCCTGAGGCCCCAATGCCTTCGGAGTAGAACTGTGTTTGCTCCAGTGGCAGTAAGCCGAGGGAGGGAGAAGAGAGGAGGGAAGGAGGGAGGATGGGAGGGAGGGAGGGAGAGAGAGAGAGAGAGAGAGAGAAGAAAAACATATATAGTCACCTCTCGGCCGAGAGAAACGGAGGCAAAGGGGTGCACACCATCCTCCCCACACACAGAAATACCCAGTCAAGGAGAGAAAGAGACCAAAACGCCCACGCACAAAGTGACAGCAGCGTCGCAGAACCCCTCTCCACCCTCGGGCTGTCCTCTCCCCGGGCCGTCGCTCAGGGCGTCCACGGTCCGCCCTGCTCACCCGGGGAAGGGGCGCGGCTCAGGTCCCTCTCGGGCCGGCCCGGGCCAGGACCCCGCTGGGGATGGGAAGAGAAAGTGGCCGCTGTCGCCCAATCAGCGCGTGTCTCCGCCACCCGGGACGGTTTCGCTGTCGGCCAATCGCAGCTCAGGGCTTCTGACCAAGCTTTGGGTGAAAGAACTAATAAATGCTCCCGAGCCCGGCTCCCCGCATTCGGTGTCACGACGGGAGGAGACTCGGCGGCCCGCGCTCCCGCCCCGCCCCCTCCCCGGCTCATCGCCGCGCTCGGAGCCCCCTCCCCGCACCCCCAGCGAACTTGCTCAGACTCGCCCCCAACTTTTCCGCTCTGGGTTCGGGAGCCTGGGCTCCGGGGCTTCCCCGCCGCCCCCAGTGCCCCGGTCCATCGCCGGCCCGAGGACGCGCAGCCCCCCCTGGTCCGCCTCCCCGCCTATCTCCAGCCTTTGCGGGGAGGGGCTCTCCGCGCTCAGGGGAGTTCCCGAGGGTCCCCCGCGCCGCGCACGCCTCGGTGGTCCCCGTCTGCCCCTGGATCTCTGCCGCGCGGAGCGGCGCAAGATGACCACGCTGGCCGGCGCCGTGCCCAGGATGATGCGGCCGGGCCCCGGCCAGAACTACCCGCGCAGCGGCTTCCCGCTGGAAGGTAAGCAGGGCCCGCCAGCCGCCAGCCGCTCCCAGGGCTCAGCCCGCGGTCTCCCGCGTTCTTCTGGGGAGCTCAACCTTCGGACGTCCAACCCAGCTTCAGGAGGCCGAATACTGAGGCCGGAGGCTCTGGGGATTGCCCCCTGGCCACGGAGTGCGCTAGCTCACCGCGCAAACAGTGGCGCAGCCTGGCGAGGACAGGCCTGCGCACAGGCCCGGGCCACTTCTCCCGGTTGTTTTGGAAGGCCTCGGCGTGGAAGGGGTGCACCGGCTTCTGAGCAACTCCTGCGCCTCTTTTCTGCTCCAAAGTGTCATCTCGGGGCTGCGCCCACCTGTGCAAACCTCCAGTTACTTCCTGAAGTGCTTTCTTGCGTGGAGAAGAGGTGGCAGATTCACAACGGCACTGGGATAGGACTTTTTGGGATTAATGAACTGGTTAAAGTTCCCTTCAGCTCAAGAGGCATCTCAAATTTAACCTGATGCATGTGGGCAACCACCACTCATCAGCCAGGAGCTTCTGGGAAGGCCAGGGAGCCAGGAAGCTCAGCAAGCAGAGTTTTCTAGACAGATAGCCAAGTTGGGGGCCGCCAGAGCCGGGGATACTAGTCCTGGGGTGCGGAGTAGAAGGGCGGGTGGACCCAGCACCTGAGCCCTGCTGTTCTGGGCCCCAGGTGATAACAGGTGACACACTGCTGCCTGTGGCCTCCTCTCATGACCTCCTCTGACTCTTGACTGTTTTCTTAGCCAGAACCCCCAAGGGCTGTCAGCTAACTCAAGGCCTTTAGAAAGAAGTGGCCCAGTGTGCCTGGGTGTGTGGAGCCCAGCTGGAGAGGCCAGAGTCCAGGGTGGCTGCTCTTTCTCCCGCTTGCTCTGCAAAGAGGCCTTTTCTTGGACAAGTTGTATTCTGCACCAGCCCTGGGCTCTTTCTTGAAATCGCACCTCCGAGGACGACCCCCTAACTGATACCCAAAGGGAAGGCAGTTTCTCCAGGGGCCAAGTTAAATGTTCAGGTGACTTTCTCCACGGAAGAATCCTCCTCCAGGGTGCCTTGTTTACCCACAGGCTGCTTATTCGCTTGCACACATGTAACTAAAAGAAGGTCTTGTGGTTGAGAGCAGATGAAAGTCACTAAGTGCTGGGGGCTGTGACTTGCAGACTGGCCTTCGGGTTCCCCTTTCTTTCCCCTCAAGTGACTTCCCCCCTGGTCTCTTTTCCCTCCTGTCCCCAGTGTCCACTCCCCTCGGCCAGGGCCGAGTCAACCAGCTCGGAGGCGTCTTTATCAACGGCAGGCCCCTGCCCAACCACATCCGCCACAAGATCGTGGAGATGGCCCACCATGGCATCCGGCCCTGCGTCATCTCGCGCCAGCTGCGTGTGTCCCACGGCTGCGTCTCAAAAATCCTGTGCAGGTACCAGGAGACTGGCTCCATCCGCCCAGGAGCCATCGGAGGCAGTAAGCCCAAGGTGAGCGCATGGGCCCGGACCCACGAGGCGGCTGCTGCCGGGCCTCCAGAGGTCCTCAGGGTTAGACAAGGGTGGGCAGGAGGCAAATACTGCCATCTGGGGCTTTCCTAGGAGTTCTTTTTTAAAATCTGAGAAGGTAGGTGTGTGCACACGTGCGTGTGCGTGTGCGCGCGCAGGTGAGTGCGAGTGTGCCTGTGTGCAAGGGGGTAGGAGAGAATGGTTTCTAAGGCCCAAGGTTCCTCCATGAACGCGAATCCAAAGTTCCAGTATTTTTCAAAGAAGGCCTCCTTTTGTGTTTTTATACTCTCCAATCCCCAGAAATTTATTTTAACCAGTAGCGCTAAAAGCACACAAGCGGCACTGCCCACCTGTTGACCAATTTTTCCTCTTGTAGCTTCCCCTTTCTCATCCGCTGCACACCCCTTTTCCAAAACAAATTCCAGGAGCCTCTTGGGTTTTCTGATGGGTCCTGGTTGGAACCATTTATCTTCCGACTCCAGCTGTAAATGCCATTCCTTTCCACCGATCAGATCGTCTTCTTGGAGTCAGAAGCTGGCAGGTTATGATTATGACGATTTCTTGTAAGGAGCAGGTAACTTTTCCAAAAGGAGGAGGATGATTTTTTGGTAAGGGGCAGATAAGTTTTTCCTAAGTAGTTTGGTGCAATCCTCAAATGATTTGGTTTCCTTTTTAAAGGGAACACATCCCACCTTGGTGGGGTGAGTGGGAGTGGGGTTGCACGGGTCTGCCTTTCTCCCGCAGGAAGGGGAAAATCCAATATAATTTTCAGTTGCCACAGGGCAAATTCAACTGGAGGCTTAGGGTCAACTGACACTTCCCAACCCCTTCCATCCCAAACCTCTTCACAACTCCACCAGGAACACTTGGAAGCTCTTTTTATTGGGGGCGTGAGGAGCCAGTCTCTCAAGTATCCATATTTGTTATCCAATTGAGCCGATTTTAAAAAATCCACCCCCTCATCTTTTGGTCAACACTTCTGTCCTTACTTTGAGTGGACCGTTGGTTATTTTGGGGGGAAGCACTGGTTGCAGAAACACTTTGATTTCTCTTACTTTTAAGCATTTCTCCTTTAGTTTCGTTTTGGGTGAGACGCTTCTCTGTAAGGAGTTGCTGTTTTTCCCCCGAAGGCCCAGAAAGTCTTACACCCTCCTCCCCTAAGTGTTCGGGCTCTTCTTATTCTGGGCTTGGCCTGACCCATCTTTTTTGGAGACAGTGGTGGGGCCCAGGCCTTTCTGGGGCAAGGTGGTAATTTCTGGTGTACCCTCTTTTCAAAATAAGCTGCCCCCGAAGAGATATCTTCTCTGGCTATGTGGGAGGGAACCCAGACAGTGAGGCCCGGCCTCCCGCTGACTGGTACCAACCGGGGACCTGCCTGTTCTCTTAAAGCAGGTGACAACGCCTGATGTGGAGAAGAAAATTGAGGAATACAAAAGAGAGAACCCGGGCATGTTCAGCTGGGAAATCCGAGACAAATTACTCAAGGATGCAGTCTGTGATCGAAACACGGTGCCCTCAGGTAACGACCAATCCATTGTCATCTCCCTGGGGGTGGCCATCAATGGCTGTTACTCTGGCGGCTCCTCCAAGCCCTAATCACCCAATTATCGATCCAGGCTTTGGAGGCAGCCCTCCCCGGCCCTGAAATATTTATGAACCAATCATTCGTTCTGTGCATATTTTTTAAGGGAGGGAGGGGTGAACAGCTTGTTTGAGGGGTGGTGGCTTCCAGAGGCCTCCATACAGGGCTCCCCAAAGAGGGTTTCTGCGAGGAGGCCGGGCAGGAAACACCAGCAGAGGCCAAGCGGTTATTAATATTGATGCTCCCTCTTTTAAAGAGAAACAAATGTTTTTGTAACCCCAACTGACGGGAGGGGAGATGAGGCCGAGCCTTCTTTGCTGGGAGCACCAAGGAGGGGGGTGCTTTGGCCAGGGCCCCAAAGTTTCCCCCTGGTGCCCCAGGCCCATCCCGGCCCCCAGGCAGCAGGGAGGTGGAGAAGAGGGTTAGCAAGGGGCAAGCGCGAGGGCGAGCGGGAGAGTTTGTTTTTAATTAAAAGGAAACTCCCTTTTCCCCCTGCAAGAACGAGATATTTCAGAGCATGGATTTGTTTACCAGACTAGAATCTGGAAAAAATAAATGGGGGAGAGTGCATTTTC
Organism: Echinops telfairi; assembly: GCF_000313985.2. Lineage (NCBI taxonomy): Eukaryota > Metazoa > Chordata > Mammalia > Afrosoricida > Tenrecidae > Echinops > Echinops telfairi. The sequence goes on along the minus strand of NW_022103899.1, from coordinate 49,107,863 downwards.
TTTTGATTTTACAATAGGAAACGATGCTGGAGTTGAAATGGAAACCCTTTATGGCCTTAAAAAAAAAAAGGCTGGGTTGCAATGGATAGGGCCACTGGGGTTCTGGCCCCCTGAGCGGAACTTGGGGTCCAGTGCTTTCAGGTGGGGCCGGACGCAGGGGGGCCAGTGGGAGAACTCTCCAAGATTGGGGATCTAGGAGGAGAGGGCTAGTGTTCTGGTTGACCATGGGAGGGCGGCTTTTTCGGCACACAGGCCGGTTATGAGTGGGAAGGTGAGGGGGAGCTTGGCCGGGCCTGGGGACTAGGGGCCTCTTCTCTCAGGCCCCGCTCCTCTCAACCCTGTGCGCCCCCTCGCCCACCCCTCCCGCCCCCAGTGAGCTCCATCAGCCGTATTCTGAGGAGTAAATTCGGAAAAGGCGAAGAGGAGGAGGCTGACTTGGAGAGGAAGGAGGCAGAGGAGAGCGAGAAAAAAGCTAAACACAGCATAGACGGCATCCTGAGCGAAAGAGGTAAGAGCGGCGGCCCGCCCGCGCCCAGGGCCCGGTCCCCGGAGCGCGGCACCCTAACGCCGAGCAGCCTACTTCGGCCCAGGGGCCCTCTGTGCCCACAGCTGGTGGCTCAGAGTGAAGGCGGCAAACGATAACCCAGAGACAGCTGCCGTGAGAGAAGAGACATTTTCAGTTGCTGAACGACTCCGTGTTGTAATCCTCACTCCCATCCAGCCACCCAGAGTCTGGTCTTGTGCTTTGGGAGGAGGCCTGGGGACTGAGGGTCCTCGGACTAGGGAAGAATCGGAGTCGCTTTTGCATGTGCTCTCAGGAAAGGCCCCGGGTCTCTAGAGAGCTTTTCACAGAGAAAGAAACTCTGTGGGGGCAGCGCATCCGGAGAGTTCTCCAGACTGGTCGCCTTATAGCACCTGTGTGTTGGTTGTTGTTGTTATTTCCCCTCTTCAGAAGAAGTGGAGTTTCAGGTGTGCAGGGGCTTGGCCTGTTTGCGTTGCAGAAGCAACGTCCCAAGCTCTAACTCCGGAGATATGTGTGTGGGGGGTTTCTGGGCCTGCAGCGGGCTGGCCCCACCTCTGCCCAGGGGTGCTGTCCAGCTGCGCCTGGTTCCCTTAGGTCTGTCAGCACTAGGAGGAAATCTCCTTTACCTGCTGCGGGTGGTCCTCAGACAGGAATCGGAAGATTATATATATAGTTTTGAAGTTGAACGGGGAGTGGGCGAGAGGTCGAGTTGATCTTAGCAATTCTCGCGGAGGACACGTTGGCACCTGGTTAAGTGCAGGGGTTCTGGGACTGTGTTGCCCGGAGCCGCTTGTCCCCTTGCCTGGGATGTGGACTTCTCTTATGTGAGTCTGTGACCTCCTGTCCCGGGTTTGGCCTGCAGCAGGCGCTCTTGGGCTACACTCTCACCAAGATTCTGGTGGGTTTGGGGTGGGCACCCATTTTCGCCAGCAGGAGCTGCAGCGAGGCCTGGTGGTGTCCAGGGTGGGGTTGGTTGCTTCTTTGACCTTCAGTTCCCAACCGAGTGGACAACTGCTGCTTCTCGGGAGTAGCTGTTTTTCAAAGCAGTGCACCCTTCGCTTGCCACACCCAAGGGATACTTAGATTTGCACATCCTAAATCTAAACAGCCAATTTCGGTGATCCCTGCTCCGGCAGGCTAGGGCTCTGGAGATAATTTTGTTGCTGCTCCTCCACCCCCTTGCCTTGGTCTAGCCACTCGCTTCCTTTTGGAGAGGTGTGTTTATGCCCAGATCTCAGAGAAGAGACTCTCGAGGGGCCCTTTATGCAGCAGATAAATGCTGGGAAGCCGGGAGTCAGCTAACCCCAAGGCTTGACTACTTGTTGCTGGAGGCGCCAGTGGCGGGCGGCGGCGGCAGCAGCAGCAGCGGCCGGGCTGGATGGGCTGCTACTGGGGGCTCTCTGAGCACAGGCAGCAGAGGCCGAGGAGACAAAACACCCCAAATGAGCTGGTCAAACATTTGTACAACTTTTCCAGCTTTTACAAAGAAGGCCTTCTCTACACAATCTACACTTGGAGATGAACTTGGGAGACAAAGCCTGGAGAGTCCATTGAAACTCACACTTTAGCTCGGCCCAGACAAAGCTCCGGCTCGCAGCAGCTTGATGTGGACAAAGGCAGGCAACCTTTTTATAATTCAAGGAGAAAAGAAGAGAAAACAGCCCCACAAAGGCCCGAGAAGGGACATTATGGGCTTGCAATGAGGGATGAATTATTCAATGAGCCCAGGAGCTGCTGTGCCAGGAAGTTTTATGGACTCTCCAGCGTGGAAAAAGTGGCCATTGCACCTACAAAATGTTTCTAGTCTTTGGGGCCATCTAGCTAGGCTGGCTGCCATTCAAGGACAATTGCTACCATTTTTTAAAAACCAGGGTATTCTCCCCAGCGGGGGGCTGGGCCATGGACACACACACACACACACACCCCTGGCACACACACACACACACCCCTGGCACACACACACACACACACACACCTGGGTGGCTGAAGTCTAATTTAATTTGGGGTTGTCAAGGCAGATGTAGCTCTGGTCTCTTCAGAGCCTCCGGTTAGTTCCTTTACTAGATACATCCTAGAGCACAAGGGGGGGGGGGGGGCGGCGCCCAGAGAAGGACAGAGGGAGAAGTCGTTTGAAAGAAAGTCTAAAAACCTGAAACATTTCCTTCTGGTGTTTGGGTCTCAACCATTGCAGGTGGCTTCTCATGGAAAATAGAATGGATGTTGATAAGGGGTGCTGTGTGCCCTGACAGATGCTGAGAACCAGGAGGCTGGAAGAGGAAGGCCTTTGGGTGTGCCCCACTTGCTCCCTTGCAGGCAGGCACTGCAGAAGCTTGGCTTTCCAGGGGCCTCTTTGCCCTAAGGTCAGCTGGGCAGACACCACGACACAGGTCTAGATTCGCCCCAAGAGGTCAGCTTCCGTCATCCCTCTGTCAGGCTTTCTCGGTCTCCTCCCCGGGTCCCTTTCACCTTCCCAGATGTCCCGTGCCTCACTTCCTCCACCAGCCACGCAGCGGCCTCACCCGCCTGGTGCGCACTGGCCTGTGCACCCTGGCGCGCACCAGGCACCCAATGTTCCTGTCGGGCCCATGGTTCCAGGTCCCTCGCCAGGGGAAGCGGAGAAGGTTGGGTGACCAGGGAGCACCACTCCTCCCCACGCTTCGCCCTTGGCCCGCGCCGAGGGCGGAGCGGACGCAGTCGGAGGACCCAAGCCCGGGCCACGGCTTCGGGGGCAGTGTGCACAGCCCGCGCGGTGAGCGCTCAATGGGGGCCTCTGTTCCTCCCCCGGCGCGGCCCAGCGGGCCCGCGGGCGCCGCCACAATGGCCGGGGCCCCCACTCCTCGCCCAGCGCCAAAGCGCCGCGCCGCCCCCTCCCCTGCGCTCGCCGACTCGGCTCGCAGCTTAGCTCGCCGGGCTGCAGCCGACTCAATCGGCTCCTTTATGTCCTTCTCACTTTCATCTAGATGCTGCCCGCCTCCCCCCTTCTTCTCCTTTTTTTTCTCCCTCCCTTGCCTGAGGCTCACATTAGTGAAATTTCTGCAACCTCCCCCATTTTTTTTTCTTATTTTAAAGAAAGCCCTTAACACAAAAGCGGTGACTAATCAATAGAAAGGGGTCCTCCTCCTCCCCATCCTTCTCCTCCTCTTCCAGCAGGGTGACGCTTTTCCTGTTGGTGAGTTTTGGGAAACATTTTTGCTTTGTGCCGTAATGGAATTAGAGGACAGATGAGGGCTGTATAGTGGACACGCGACTGCAGAACTCACACTTAAATATTTAGATGCAACGTTACAATTCCTGACTTGTTGTGCTGCCTTTGAAGTGGCAGCCAGGGAGGGCCGGACGAGAGAGGCCAGATTGCCAAAATGATGTTTTGATTGGGGTTGGAGATATACTTTCCTAGGCTCCCCCTCCCCCACCACCTAGCTTCTTAAATCACAAGTGAGCATGGGAGGTTTGCAACAATTTCAAAGATCTAGTGGAGAGATTCCCCCAAGCAGAAGTAGCAGAAAGACTGTATTGCTTTCCCATCCTGATCCTCTCCCAGTCCGCGGGATGCGTGTATATAAAACAAACAAAACAAAACAACACGGCTGCTTTTTTGTTTTCATTTGAGAAAGTAAAAGTGACCCTAGTTTTGCTGTAGTCGAGAGAGGTTTGTAAACCTGTGGTTTTGGCGACTTCCGCTGTTGGCGGGGATCAAGCAGTTGAACACAGGGAAAAATTCTAAGGTCCCGGCTGTATCTCATGCCGATGGCACCTTGGAAAAGAGAATGCGCTCCTGCATGGGAGAGATACTCAGATGGAAGGAGCTTGGAGGCCAACTCCCAGCTCCTAGTTAGGAAGGGAAGATGGAAGGGCCATTAGGGCTTTTTTTTTTTTAAGGGGGAAGAGTAAGGACAAACGTTCTCAGGGATTAAAATCACGGGTCTCTGATTGTGGGGTTAAAGATTGGAATCTTAAGCTGGAGCGTCCCACACAGACGCAGGCGTCTTTAGAGTATACACTTCATATTTCTGCAAAATCCTTGGCCCCCTCCACCAGAAATACCCCTCCTTTTGCAAATAGGCGAAAACCCCGAATTTGGACAAGAACAGCACCCCTCCAAAAAGAACACCCTCTTTTCCCTAAGGCTTGAGCTGTAACGTGAGGGTTTTGTGTGTTTGCTTTCGGAGGGGGGGGGGGGGCTTGTAACAGAACCCCCCAGTCTTAGGATCGGTTTTCACTTTTTGGTGAGTTCATTTGGTGTCATGGCTTGTTGTAGTAGGCTCTCTTTCTACCTGAGAACGTGGAGACTGAAAAATCAATGCTCGAGGTCATATCTTTAGTGGCGGGCTTGATTTGATTGCTGATAGCAGTCGGTTGGGGATGCAGGGTATCAAGTGTGTAGTAATTACCAAGGGGTCATTTAAGAGTCCCCAGGGTAGGGCCGTAAAACCCATCACGAAGTGGCGGTGAGTGCCTGCCGAAATCAGTCACGCGAATAGGAGAGGTGCCACCGAACTTGCTTTTGACATCCACGAATATACGAATTTTGAAGACCAAACAAACAAAACATCCTTCGTAAACAGGAGGGTAAATGTTCAACTGCATATGTAAATAGCCTGTGTTGTTAAACAATGCAATTAAACAGCGACATTGTAATGGCAAGGAGAAACAAGCAAATGGAGAGGAAACAGCATTTGCCCAGGGCTGGGCCGGCTAGGTCTGAATTGGTTTTCAGGGGTGCTATGACAGGCGACTTATTTATGCAAGTAAATAAAGATTAAAGAACCATTAAGGATGTGCGTCTATAACTAACAAGACAGTAAAAGGCAATTAAGCAATCAGTTTAATGTCTAAGCTGGCTGGCTGCTCTGGGGTTGTTTTACAACGAGGAATTAAAATTTGAAAAGGAAGTTTTCAGGCACTCTGGCCAAATATTGATTAAGTAGCTGTTTGTTGATACCATTGTTATGCGTTAAAAGGCCGGAGTCCGGGCCCCTCCGTGGCCATCTTCTATTGTGAGGGATTCTAAACCGCAGAGATCAAAGACGGATCATTCCAATTTATCTGTCTTGGAAAATCCGCCTTTTCCTCGGGAAACCTCTAAGGAAGAATTGACCAAATTCTCTTTAAGAACTAGGAACTGAAACTTGTCTTACATCTGTAGCGGAGACTCATGGGGTGTTTTTAATTATCCGAGGGTGATTTCTCGTTTAGAACCAAGGGCTGCGCCGGTGTATTTCTCATCAAATAGATGCTCATTTGGGAGCGGGGAGATGGGAGACGGCGACTTGACCATTGGCCTGCCACGAAGTTTCTGAATGTGGGGTGCTTCGATGAAGTTGTCTTCCAAGATGGGGTGGTAGGAAGTCAAGAATTGGCTTTTTAATGCGAAACCAGGTGGAGAATGATTAAATTCGCAGGAAAATGTGAACTGTAGCGGCTCTGTTTCTCTCCATGTGTTCCCGTTGTTTTTTGTATTGACAGATTGATGATTTTTTCACGTGTATTTGGAACCCCCTGTAATAGAGGGCCAGATAATGTGTTTGTTTGTGTATATATTTTGTGGGTCGTTAGATGTTATTTCTGAGTTGATCACTCTGAGTTAGGCTGGCAGTAAGTGATCCCAACTTACTGTTTGGGATTGCCCAACGTAAGTTTTACTTCTGTTGCCCAACATAAAGGTTTACTTGTCTTGCATATTGCACTTCTCAGTCACAAGACTTGGAGGTAAACAAACAAGTTTCCCATTCATCTTCAGCACAGCTGTAAACTCCCAGGCAAAATGTTTTAGGACTTCTTTGGCTGTTGGTTTTTAGATGAACTGTTAGATTTAAAAAAACAAACAAACAAACAAAACCATTTTTTGGGTTTAAGAACTTAATATATTTAGATATGTTTTTATTGTATTTTGAGAGCTGAAATTCCTTTAAGGGTTCTTCTTTTTGGAAATAGCATCTCTGTGCTTAATTTTCAAATTCCAACAACTCACTCTGAGATTGGACAATGTATGCCAGATTCCGGCTTTGGGGATTTAACGGCATAGTCTTGATGTGTGTGTGTGTGTGTGTGTGTGTGTGTGTGTGTGTGTGTGTGTGTAGGGGTGGGGTGAGGTGATTTCTAAATCACCTCTTCTAAATGTGGTCATTCCAGTGCTGACTAATTGCATGGAGGGTATTATTTTAATTTTGTTGCTGTTGTTATTTCCTGTCTCATGTTTACTCTTGATTAAGATGGCTCTGAACATACCGAATCTGAATTATAAGGGGATATTGTCTATTTAATTCCACTCCCCAATCAAATATGAATCGACTGAGGCTCGAATGGTTTCTGTATTGAACATTGAGCCACAGTCATTTCAGTGGAGAGCAACTGCCTAAAACAGAGGAGGCTTGACTTTAGAGTAAGCTTGGATTCATAGAGTTCCCGTGGCTTGACCCCAGACCCAAAGGGTTCTTTGTTGCTTATTTCACATGCATGTAACAGATCACATACTTACAGAGTTGAAGTGTAACCCACCCCTTACCCACCCCCCCTCCGCCCCCTGCCCCCTTGGGTATCAAGCTCTGTGTTTGTGTACCACCAGGGGACAGTGGCTACCAGCTCCAGTTGGGCCTGATCTCCATACCCAGATAAACTTGCTCTACAAGAGCAGGTCCCCTTAGCTCTGGAGTGTGATCTTGAAGAGTACAGGGAAAGTGAAAGGAAATTTCCAAGTGACCAGGCTTCTGAAAGATGTGCTCCAAATTGGGGACAGAGTCATGCTGTGGCCATCCCTACCTTTTAGGACATATCCTCTCCTATGTTGGCCGTGGTCCAGTGTGTCACAACTCCAATTTCAGCTTGGCCTTCATTTCCAACACCAACGCTGCTGTGCTTCTGGCCAGAATCAGAACCGCCCTCCTCCGAGGAAATGTCCCCCTACAATATCCGCCCTTCTTGGGATTGTGCTCCCAAGTGAGCAGACCACTTCTAACTTTTCCAACATTTCCCACTCCCTCCCCCTTTTATTGTTTGGTCCAGCAGGACGGGTTCTGTGATTGGAAATGCCCATCAGCATTTCTGTTCAAGAGATGCGTTAGACAGTTTCTCACCACTGAGGGGAGTGTGGCCATTGGACAGGGCCCTTGTTGGAGACATTTTGGGAGTGGTGGAATTTACGAATTCTTGCCTTCCAAGTCGGTCTTCCTTCCTTCCTTCCTTCCTTCCTTCCTTCCTTCCTTCCTTCCTTCCTTCCTTCTTCCTATAGTCAAGGAGAGACCCACAAATAACTCCGGCTACAAGAACCATAGCCCTTAAAAAAAGTTATTTTATTTTAATAAGAAACAGTGTTGTGATGTTTAGAATTGGACTGTGATGCCTCTTCTTTGAGAAAGGGAAAGTGGAGAAATAGCATTATCTTGTACATTGAAAAGAGAAGGCAAGATTTTAAATTCAACAAACCAAAGCGAACCCACCAATCTCAAACAACTTCCCTTTGGGATGAGAAACCTGAGTCAACGGCTTGTGAATTTTGAGGTCACCCTTCTTACAGTTGTAGTGGGGAAGTGCAACTTGCCCTGTAAAACAGAACATCTAAACCTTCCCCTGGGCAGTAACAAATTACCGTTAGAGTTATCTCCTTAAACCCACGCAGGGATTTCTCGGCTCCTAGGTACTTTCATTCAACCCACTTTACCGCATCTATGATAGGGTGTTAACAGAAGCTCGCACGTCCAGCAGCCCACCACCCATTCGCTGAACCTGGACCCAATTTCCAGGATGGGTTCCATTTTAAACGAGGTGGCTTTCAGTGCCTTCTGACAGGAGTGGGAGACTCCTGGCTGGCCAATGTAGGATTGGGGAGAAGGAAATAGCATAGATTTTCAGCATTACAAATTTCCCAGCATCCTTTTTAGGAATTCCAATAGTGTCCTTTGATGGAGGCTTCGGTTTGGATTTTAGAATCCTAAAGCAGGTGACTAGCAACCACCAGGGAACTAGATGCCCTTGGTCTCACATCGTGGGATGGCAGTAATCCGTAGGCTGGGGTCTAAGGGGAGGCCCATGGCGGCAGTGCCTCAGGGAGCGGTTTACTTTCTGGAGTGGGTCCATAGTCAATGCTAGAGTCTCAGACATAAATGATCGCATTGTCAACACAAAGCCTCTATCTTTAGCTTGTGATATTTCTCACAAACCAAACATACTGTCGTACAGCACAGCGCCCCTCTTATCTCACCGTTTCGGCAAATCCTACTGTGAGCCCTGGTGGCGTAGGGATGGCCAGTTGGCCTTCTTGTTCCAGGAAGTAGTCACAGTTTCATTGTGATGAGTCGGCATCCGCTTGGTGGCAGTGAGTGCATCTGAGTGTGGAGCGCTGCGTGGTGAACAGAAAGGTTGGTGGGTTGAGCCACCCAGCAGCTCCAAGGTAGAAAGCCCTGGCGGTCTGCTTCCATGAGGAGTCCAGCCAAGGCAACCCCGGGGCACTTCTGCTGGGTCACATGAAATACCTGGGCGTGGAGAGCTGGTGTTGTTAGGTGCCATCAAGTCGGTTCGGACACACAGCGACTCTGTGGACAACGGCACTACACAGTTCCCGCCCTATACCATCATCACAGCTGTCGCTTTGTTTGCGCTGTTGCTGCCGTCAGTGTGTCAGGCGTCTGGACACGGGCCGTTCCTTTCTTTCACTGCACTCCAGCTAGCCCCTCGCCCACTCGGCCAATTAACCAGGAGTTGGCCCTTGCTTGGGGGCTATTCATATCCTCTTTGTTTCTTTTCGAGGGTCTAACTTTAAAAATATTTTGAAATGATTATTGACTTAGAAGGCCTATCTATAAACAAAAGGAGCTCCATTGGCATGGAGCTTAAGTCCTCGGCTGGTAGCCAAAAGGTCTGTAGTTTGAACCCACGGCGTTCAATGGGGGAAAGACTTGGCTGACGGCTTCCACAAAGATTACAGGCTTGGCAACCCAATAGGGCAATTCAGCTCCACCCTTTAGGGTTACTATGAATCCGATTTGACTCCTTAGTAAATATCTACTTTAAAGTTTCCCAATATCTAAATATATGATCCTGGTTAAGAAAACCGTGGCTGAAGTGTTGTGTGCATGTGTGTTTGTGCATAAGGGACTTCAAAATGTTCATGGAAAAATTCCGTTACCTTTTCATTCCATTTTCCCACAAGGTTTTGATGGGCCTCTTATGTGTGTGTTTGTTAAATATTCTATTTGAGCTGAATAAGACCTAAAGCCCAACCCCAAAACCCTACCACTTGGCCTAACTCTGATCCTGCTAAGAAAGCAGTAGGGTTCCTCTCGATTTATCCTCCCTTGGCCAGTGCCCTGTAGGAGAGTCACCCAGGCCTTGGAGCATGTCTAGTCTGCACTATTTGAAGACACTCGAACCCCCTTTGTACGTCTTTGCCTTGCCAGCACGTGGCACCCGGGGTCAGAGTGAGTGGCCTGTGCCTGCGTCAGCCACCAGAGACCAAGCACTTTCCCAGTGCGATTCTCTGCATCACTTCAGCTTCCTGGGGCATGCTGGGGTTAAAGTAGAGGATGTCTGTTATGCCCAGATAGCACTCTCCGTAGCGAAACACAAACTCTTAAAAAATAAGAAAGAAAGAAAAGGAAAATGTAGAAACCGAACAGCTACAAACTAGCAGATGGGCTCTGCCCAAGGGTCGAGAACAGCTTAACTGGAGGGCTTATCAGCAACAATGAACACACACACACACTCACACACAAACACACTCCCAATCTACTTTTATCAAGTGGGAAAATGACGGAGTTGATAAACATTTTTTCAAAATATGGAAATGGGTACTGTATATTGATTTTTGAAATCAGACAAAATCAAATTCTGGGACGATTCCATGACGTGGAGAAAACTTTTCTTCATCTCTCCCCTGCTCCCAGCTCTGCAAAGGGGACTTTTCGCTCCTCTATGAACACTGTCCCGACCGCTCCAAATGGGATGTGTTTGGGGGCAGGTGAGCATTTCTGTTTTTGGCGCACCAGTTACTCGCTGTCCGTGGGTCTCACACCCACTTTCTTATTCCTGAAATTCTGCTGCTGCCTAGGTCTTAGGGACTTACTTCACGGTCTCTCCCTCCCTTCCCTCTGCAGCTGGGGTCCTTGTTCTTAAATGCCTCTCTAACTCTGCCTCCCTGGGAGATGGTGCGGGTCCTTCTTGTGCCCCCCCCCCC
>NW_022103899.1:49092904-49097072 GCF_000313985.2 Echinops telfairi | reverse complement strand
CCCCCGCCCCCCAGCCCCTGATTCTTCTTAGGAGTGGAGCTCTGGGATAGGAGGGCAACTGGTAGCAGTCTGCGCATAGGTGAATACCCATGGCTGGCTTTCCTGTTCCTCTCATCTCTCCATCCGGCCCCAAAGGCCTGGGGACTGCTGTGTGGTCAGGGTGCCGTGGGGATGTACAGGGGAAAGTCTCCTGGCTCTCTGGGGCTGGCCGCTCCTGCCGGCTGGAGCAGCCTGTCTGTCTGTTCTGCCACGGGAGGGAGGAAGGTTGTTTTCTTATCCCGCCTGCACTGGGCTGACCTGGCTCCCAGATAGGTCAGGCCAGGGCACTGCCAGTTTACGCAGCTGTGGCTGCTCAGGCGTCACAGCAGGCAGCCGGGTTCCTTGACTGACCGGCGGAGAACTGATACAAAAGTGCTCCCCAGCCATGGGGCCCGCTGTCCAGCACTGGCCCCCTGAAGGACGCACAGGGACTCCAGGGAAGCCTTTTTCTTTTCTTTTAAAAAATCCATTTTATTCTGAGGATTGCACTCATGTCCCCTAAACACTCGGATGAAAGAGATGTTTGGCTAGATTTTATTTTGCCAGGATCATACCAAAAAAAAAAAAAAAAGTAGTATTCATGTAAGAACACATGTAATAATTCACCAGTCTGTTCCTCCCTGTAACAATTCACCGGTCGATTCCACTGACCAAGAGATTACATTCTGCAGCTAGGCTTGTTTCTCATTTTAAATGAAAGACTCAAGATGAAAGTGTCTTCCCTGCCCTCTAAACAAATCCCTCCTCTCCCCCCACTCCACTCCTACCGGGAAGCATTCATTTGCATTGGCTCTTGTAGATTTGTGTATTTCCTAAAGGTGGTGGTTATCTTCCAATATTTGTCTTGTTTCTCTCATCGGGTCATATGTATTCGCACAAACTTCAAACATAAAAGTGGGTCTGGGGGAAAACTTTTCTCCTCTCCTGCCTGCCTTCCACTTATATTACCTGGCTTGTCTCTCCAGAAAAATGTAAGCATCAATAAGCAATGATCTTCCTCATTTAAAAAATGTATCCCCCGCTCCCCCTGCTTGTACACACGGTCACTTGGTGTATAAACTACTCGGCACCTTGCTTTTTTTTTTGAGGAGTGGGTGTTACTTTACATTCCCACCAGGTATTCCACATCAGTCCTGTTTGGATACTTGCATAGGACCTACCCTCCCTCTCAGGCCGCTCAGTGTGGATTTCCATCCTAACGTTCAGACAGTTTCCACTCTCCCCGCGCTGTCTGAAGCATGTGTGACTTTCTTTGCAAAATAATACCTCTTCGGGAAGGGCCAAGGGGAATGACATTTTGTACTTCTGATAGAGTTGGGGTTCTGGGTTGAGAACAGAATGGGGCAGGCGGATGGGCTTGGGAAGCCTGGCGAGAACCTGTTTGCCTGTGAGCACTGTACAAGAATAACCGGGCCAGTTTCTTCTTCCTTGACCATGTGGTAGGAACCCCGGGACCTATGTGACTGCTTGGGGAGTTGCTCTGCCATGTAGGCCAGTGCCAGCTCGAAGCAGCGCCATGGGTAAAACACTCCCAGAGTGCTCTCGGGTGTGGTCTTGGTGGAAGCTGGTGACCAGGCCTTTCCTGGGCAAGGCGGTTGGATGGGTTTGAACTGCCAACCTTTTGCTCACCAGTCAAGCCCTGGGCCATTCTGCCTCCTGGTCTCCATGAAGATGCCTCCAGTCACCTGTTGTCTCCTCCAAAGGAAAGCTTTCTAAATCCGAGGACAACTTTTCTCTGTGATATATGGGCTACTTTTTATTCCTTCTTGCCTTCTGCTTATTTAATCCCCCCGCCCCCACTCCCTGGCCCACCTCGACTCTTTTATGTTAAGCATTCCAGCTTTTTTTTTTTTTCTGGAAAGATTTTGGATAGTTTTATAACACGTTAGAGGCCATGTGTCCTGTTTGGTTACAAAAGAGAAATTGTCTTTCTAAGGTCACCAAGTGAGGCTTGATTTAGTAAGATCAGGAAAAAGAAAGAAAGAAGTAGGTCTTCCGTTTCTAATTTGTGTGTGTGTTTGTGTGTGTAAGTGTGGGGCTCATGCTGGGGGGTGGGGGTTGGTAATGGCTGGTTTTAAAATTTAAGAACTTCTAAAGCGGAGGGACAACAACGGCAGGGCTTTCTAGTCCCGGAAAGAGTTGCAGTCTCTTCTGTGCTACAAGGTTGCTGTGAGTCAGCATCGACTCCATGGCAGTGAGTTTGGTTAAGTTTTAAGGTGTCTGTAACAGTTCTTTTCTGGCACAAACGTTTTTAGTTTAGTGCCCCCACCCTCCCCAGTTACACATTGGGCCGCTAACCCCAAGGTTCCAAACTAATAGCGAAAGATGACTTTTTCTACTCCTGTAAAATGTTACCGTCTCAGAAACCCCTGGGGCACTTCTGCCCTGCTCTGCTGGGCCGCTCTGTGTCAGAGCCAACTCAATGTCCGTGAGTGAGTTTGTTTTTTCCTGTAAAGCCAACATGCTGAGGAATTCTGAGGCTGACGCTGCCGAGAACCTAGGGAAGCTCAGTTCTGTGAAATGTGTCAGAAAGCACCGGCCCCCGGGCACACCCTCCACAAACCCTTCTGAGAAAACTGGCCGCAGCGGGCACGCTAATAAAGACCTGAAGGTGAATGTCTCAGGCCACTCCTCCTTCAGGATGAGGGCGCGCCCGAATAGGAGGACCAGCTGGCGCAAGGATTGATCTTTGAGAGCCAAAGTCCTGAGTCAGTGAAAAGAAACAGAACCCAGAGAAAAAAGAAGTCGTCTTTCTTGACTGTCTCCTGGGCCGGCCTCAGAGCTGGCAGCGCTGGTGCTTTGCCAGGCGGAAGGAAGGAAGGTGCATCTTTGTAATGCTGGGACAGCATGGGGGGGCAGCGGTGGCTTCCTTCCGGCTTTCCCTCAGTCTTGCAGAAGGAAAGCCAAGGGAGCTGGGGTGGGGGGTGAGAAAAGGACTGGTATGAGAGCATCTGTAGAGCGCTGAGAAGAATCACAAGCAGCCTCCCTTCCCCTCTGGCAGCTCACCCAGCCAAGAAAACCCTCTGCATCTGAGTGCTTTGGAAGCCCTGGTGGCGTAGTGGTTACTCATTGGGCTGCTCACACAAGGTCAGCCGTTCAAAACGAGCAGCTGCTTTCTCGGGAGAAAGACGAGGCTTTCTACTCCAATAAAGAGTTACAGTCTCAGGGGCCCACAGAGGCAGCTCTGCTCTGTGCCTTAGAGTTGCGATGATCTGCAATCGACTGGATGGCAGTGAGTTTTCCTGCAAATTCTGTGCATAATTTGGACCGGATCAGGAGGCTCTGAATTTGTGACAGCTGATTAATATCTGCCAGCAGCAGACCACACAGTAAGGAGAGGAGGGTCTGTTGTTCGTCCCGCATAGCCATCTCATGTGACAGAGGAGAACTGCCCCGCCCTGCAGGGTTTACTTGGCTTTGAACCTGACAGGAGCAGATTGCCAGATCTTTCTCCCATGGGGTTGCTGGGAGGATTCGAACTGGCAACCTTTCAGGGTGCCGCTTTCCCCTGGTGCCATGGTCCAACCTTAGAAGATCACGATTTGTTTGTCCCGTTGCTATGATGCTTCCAAGAGAGACGTGGACCACTGCACGGGTTGTTTTCATGCTCAAGTGGGCAGGGAGACAGACGTTTGGGTCCAAGAGACATCATCACATTGCTATCATCCACTCAGAAGGCGTCAGCTCTTATCCTCCCATCTGCAGATGCACTGGGTTTTAACACAGGCAGGGAGGGACTGTGCTTGAGTCTGAGGGGACTGCTTCCACCTTCCCGATGCCAGAGGAGATGGGATCGTCATGTCTGGCTGGCTGCCCTGGAATCGGTGATTGTGCTATTGGAAAGGTCTGTGAATTCTGACCTTCTCATCACTGCTTCTACAGAAGATAGGGAGTTGGTTTCAGAAAGTTGGGTGGAGAAATGACGGGTCTTTTTCACAGACGAGCCGGATGCCGGAACCGTATAGGATTTAGGAACCTGCTCAGTGTGGGAAGCTTCCAGGTAATAGAAATGCCCGGCTCTTCTGTGGACCAGACACATCCTGGGCATACACACACACATCCTGGGCATACACACACACACATCCTGGGCATCTACACATACACGCACACACACACACACATCCCGGGC
>NW_022103899.1:49009536-49092714 GCF_000313985.2 Echinops telfairi | reverse complement strand
CACACACACACACGGTAGTTGCAAGACATCGTCTACAGTTTCTTCCCAGAACCCAACGTCTGCTTGTGGTCACTGACCTTGCCAAGCTCTGAATAAATACTTGCTGAGTGTTTGTCTGCGAGAGGAAAGCACACAGAGGCCCGGGGCTTAGGCATTAGGTCAGAAATGGGGAAGAAAGAGCCAGGCTGAAGTGTGTGCACGAGGAGGGCAGGTACCTGGAGGACCCAGTGGGAAACTCAAGGACTGCCCCTCCACGTTTCTGGGTGACCTTTAGGGGCCTGTGGTGACCTCTCTGTTCCCCTCGCCTGTCAGGGCCGTGGAAGCTCATTGGTATAGCGATGCTCACCTCTTGTTTTGTACGAGGCTCCCCAGGAGCACAGCAGAGAGCGGCATGTTGGTGGCAGGAGGGTTCTTGAACGGGCCACATGGTAACACTAAGCTCAGATGCAAGCAGGAATTGGGGAAGTATGAGTCCCCGTCCCCCCTACGTTCCTGGGCAGAAAAGCCGGGCAATCTGCTTCCAACCCGGCCCTCCCCATCCACCCACCCGCTGTGGGGCCTGGTTTTCATGGGACACACCCTGGAGGTCCCCAGGAGCTGGCGGCTGGATTGGAGGAGTCAGCCCTCTCTCCTTCGTGGGATTCACTGTGGTCTTTTCAGAGGCACAGGTTTTCACCCCCCCCCACCCCCCCCTGGGAGGCGCCTCGGCCAGAGGAGGAGAGGAACAATTCTGTGTTACAAACTGCAAAGGGCCCCGAGAAGTGCATTTAGGTCTGAATCTTTGTTTCGGTGGGGAGCTTGCATCCTTTTATTGAATTACTCTAATTTAATGTAACTAGTTTGAACTCTTGATTTTTCCTCTCAAATGAATCCTTTTTTTGTTGGTGGGTTTGCTGTTGTTGTTCTTTTTTTGGGTGGGAGGGTTATTGTTTTTTTTTTAATTGAAAACCCAAATTAAATTCACCAGGAAAAGACAATGCCTATCTTTCACAGTGAAACTGTGGGCACTTGGAAACCTCTTGGAAACACTGTAAGAAGGATAGGAAGCGCTGTCCCCACAGGATGAGTGACAGGAAATCATGTGACCAGCACTCCGTATTGCTTTGCTTTTCACGAGGCCCAGGGCGTTGGGAGAATTCTCTCGCCCCCCCCCCCACCTGCCGCACCCCTCCCAAGCCCTCTGCAAAATGTTCTCCCACTTGCCTGTCACCAAGAGCTCTGGGTCCCTTTCACTTTAAGTGGGAGATGGGGGTCCGACTTGGGTTCTGTCGTCTCCTTCGCCTGCCTCCACCTGGCTTGCCCTGCCTTGTGTACCTTGACTTCACCTGCATCCACACTGCCTGCCCATGACCTCCTGGGAGTTCCCAGGGAGCTGACCACTTCACACAGAGGAATAAACTCCTGAGGGTGGGATCCCAGGTGTTAATTTAGCAAGGAGAGCTTTGTGGTGAGGCAAGGGGTGGGTTTTGACTTGACACCCCTGCAGCCCTTCCTTCACTGAGAATGAGCATGGGGGGGTGGGTGGACTTTATTTGTTTTTTTATTTTATTTTATTATTATTATTTTTTTGGTGGGTGGACTTTATTCTGTAAAGAGGAAGCCCCTGGCTGGTGAGAGTCCTTCCCCAGGGCTGTCAGGGAAGAGCCAGGGCTGGTTGGGGCTCAGAGAGCCGACCACCACAGATAGGCTTCTCACTCCCTCCATGCCAGGTGAGAGCCTTGGCTTGTGTCCTCCTGGCCTCCTTAGTAGGGGGCAGAGCCAAGGGACAGACAGGAAGCTCCGCAAGATGAGCAGGGATGGTGGGGTTCAGCTAACCCCCGAGCACTCACCCTTCCGTGGGAAGCAGGCAGACCCGAGTGCACACTCCCCAAGTGGCTTCTGATGTTTGGTCTGGAGTTGAGAAGTGAGACCCCCCTCCTTAAGAGGATCCTGGGGACCCTCTTCCAGAAGCTGGAGAGTTTCTGGAGGCGGAAGGGTTGGGATTTACATCCTGTGAGGCTTCCGGACTTCCCAGTGCTCGGCAGAAACATGGCGTTAGACTCTAAAGGCTGGTTCTCAACCTTCCTCAGGCCGCGGCCCTTTCATACAGTTCCTCAAGTGGTGGTGACCCCCCAACCGTAACATTATTTTTGTTGCTACTTCATCACTGTCATTTTGCTACTGTGATGAATTGGGCGACCCCTGTGAAAGGTTCATTCGACCCCCAAAGCGGTCATGACCCACAGGTTGAGGACCGCTGCTTTAGAGGTTGTATCATGCCAGTCTCAGTGGGACAGCTGGAGTTGACCGTGCTGGCGATATCTGGGTGTTACAATGACCCATTGTGTTTGTGGATTATTGAAACGACCTAAGCTTCCTATTGACCCCCTGAAGTGGGCACTCAACACTTGATTGGTGCTCGGCACATACTAGGGAATGATGTTGAATGCTGCACCCCCAAGGCCTGCTCACGGGGGCAGGGGTGGGGTGAAGGGTGAAGGAGGGGTTCTCATCAGAGGGGAGTTTACCCATGATCCTTCAGCTTTGGGGCCTCTCAGGGCCCTTCATACGAGGGTGCTTTTGGAGTCTCAGCCAGGTCAAGATTCCTCTTTTGTAAGTGGGACTCTCAACTCACTGCTACCGAGTGGAGTCTCTAACTCATAACCACCCGATAGGACAGGGTGAAACTGCTGCCATGGCTTTGAGAGACTGTAACACTTTAAGGCAGGGGAAAGTTTCTCTTTCTCCCGAGGCGCGGCTGGTGGTTTCGAACTGCTGACTTGTGGCGGATGGCAGCCCAATGTGTAATCACTAGGCCACCAGGGGTACCTTTAGTAAGGGGAGGGGGGATCCTCTGAAATTCAAAAGCTTCAGGTCCCAGGAAAACCTCATCTTCTCTGGCCCCTGATCAGTGCGGGGTGGCTGAGCCAGGTCCCTGTGCCCCTGCGAGCCTGGCGCGGCCTCTGTGAGTGTTTGTCGTGAACCCGCCTGATGCTCACAGCGAGGATGCTCACTTTGTTTCCACACATCTTGGACTGCCACCTTCCTGAGCCCTTAATAAATTATATATTGTTATTTGTTCATATCTCACACCATCCGCTGTATCCCTTCCCCCATGCTTCTGTTGTTCGTCCCCCTGGTGGGGTGGGATGGAATGGGTTATATGGACGAGAGTTTTGTCTCCTGTTCTTGTTTTACTTTCCCCTCTGCTTTCAGAGTCACGTTCATGTGGGGGAAGGGACCACGGAGGGGCTAGACCGGTTTGCTCTCTAATGAATTGCTATGTAGAGGGAGGGGTGCTGCTATTGTGAGGTGCCATCCCACTGGCTTGAACTCATAACAGTGACTCCACTGTGGGACCCAGCAGCACAGCCCCTTCTCCCTAGGCGGGTGTTCCCAGGCTGTCAGCCTTCAGGGAGCAGATTGCCAGGCCTTTCTCTCGCTGGGCTGCTGAGTGTTAGAACAGCCAGCGCTTCGGCGAATGGCCCAGTGTTTTGTCAGTGCGCTTCTAGTCTGGCTTGACTGAGGAAGGAGGCAGGGCCACGTGAGTGGGGAACAGACCTCCTTAGAAGGGCCTGCACACGGGCACGGGGGACCGGGGTGTTTCAGAAACTGGAGTCTGATGCCGGCTGCACAACTCTGCGTATTCACCAAACACCCCTGAAGTGTCCAGGTGCATTGTGTGTATGGGGGGGGGGGCGAGGGAGGGGGGGATGGCAGGGAGATGACGGCAGGAAAGCTAGGGAAGGCCACGTGACCACACTTTACTAAGGGCTCTGAATGACTGGGTGAGATGATAAACCTGGCCCTCATGGACCCAGGTGACAACTTTCAGGGAAATGATGAGGATGTTCCGAAGCATATGTGTGGAAGAACAGGCAGATTCGAATCCAGTAAGCCCGGGGTTGGCCACAAATGTTTCATGTTCAAACAGACTTCCAAGTGGTGCCTGCCGGCTGCTTGTGAAACTGCCCAGTTTTAGAAATACAGCGTCGTGTTTGTTCAAGGGGCCAGGGTCTGGGTCTGGCAACCCGGAGCTGCTGACCATCGACTCCTATGAACCTTGCCCCCTTCTTCCTCCCCACATGACCCAGCGCCACCGACTGCAGGGAGCCCTTCAGAAGCCTCCCTGCACCCCTCCGCCGGGGCTGACTGCTCATGACAGGTGAGGAATCTGCTCATGGGATGTGGGCGGGTGGGCCAGGCTCGTCATTTGGGGCTGGTGTGGGTGCTTCGTTTCTTCGCTTGTTTGGCTTGCCTTAGGCGAACTTTGCATGTTTCTTGGGAGGACTCCGAAACTCTTAGTGTGACCAGGTCACCTTGCCTGGGTCCTCATTCCCCCCCTCGGGGAAACAGAATCCGGGCAGAAACCTCTTCCAGCCCTTGGCTGCCACACCCTCATCAGCGTTTGGAAGCCCCGGCAGCTGCAGGGGGACCAGCACCAGACTAGCGGGCCCTGACCCCCTACCCCACCAGCCCCCAGTGTCTTGTAAGGTGAGCAGCTCCTTGTCTGTAGGTGCTGGGAGAGGAAGGGTGGGGAGACTGCCGGGAAGAAGGCTTTTCTGCCCCCCTTTCCTCTGTGCAGTGACCTAGGTGGACATGCTGGCTTCCTGGGTTCTTCCGGTGCTCTTGTCAACGCCGCAGGTCGGCTCCCAGAAGGGACTGGAGAGGCCTGTGCTCCTGTGTACGGGAAGCTTCTCTCCTAGCTCGGTTACATGGGAGCAGGGTGGAGGGGCTTACCCCTACACACACGGCCTCTGCCAAACAGCTCTGTGGCCAGATACTTCTTGCTGCCTTCCGAGAGGAGAAGGACGTGTGGACTTCTCAAGTTCAGGGCTCAAGTCCACACCAAGATCGGTCTGGGCTTGAAGAGAGAGACTTGGAGAACATTTCCACCGTTCGAAGGGATGCTACTGTCTTAGCAGACACGGGACTTATGTCTCTCTGAAGAGTTGTCAGAACCTCATTCTACTAAGGAAGATTCTGATGGGGGGGTAGGGTGTGAATGAGGGAGATGTGTGATGGGTACTGCGGCGCTAAGACCTATACACGCCTCTAAGCCAAATCTCATTCGAACCAATGACATCTTCCCACCTGAAACAGAATTTGGGAGAAGTTAAAAAACAAAAGGCAATGATTACACGGGAGATGATTTCCAAAACAGCATCCAAAACATGCTGTTGTTTTTGAGAGGACTTGGTGATACAGGAAGCATTGTAGAAACTTGGAAAGAAAGACAGACATATTTTTGTTCCGTTGAAAACAATTCAGAGCCGGCTATCGTAGTCAGTGAAAAGGAGATTTTCATAGGGGTTTTATTTTATTTTACTTTCTTCATTTTGTGTGTGTGTGTGTGTGTGTGTGTGTGTGTGTAGAAGTCTTTCCAAAGTCAACATCTACATGATGGCTTGTTCGGTCCATATTCTGGAAATATATACTGGCCCACTCAAATGTGCACTGTGGGGCACTAAAGCCCACCGGGGCTCTGTCCTTCATTTGAAGAGCGAATGGTCGAGTGGAAGGAGGCGTTTTTGAAAATGTCTTCTTTCTTTGAGGAACGTTTAGAGCCAACAAAGTAGCCAGACAAACAGTTGCTTGCATCCTTGCGTTCAGTAGTGTTTGTCCATGGGGTGGTCCCTATTTGTGGAAACACGTGAAACAAACCCACAGCGGTCAAATACTGAGTCATCTTCTATAATTTGGAAGTGGAAGTTCATAAAATGCGGCCCTCTGGGAGAGAAACGGTCTCCCCCTTGATGCAGCCCAATACTAAGTGCTGCTGCTTACCAGCTGAAAGTTTGCTCCCATTTTTCATAGTGATTAACCTGCATTCAGATCAAATCTATTGCCATTTCTGAACTTTGAATTGCAAATTAAAATGTTCTCCCTCCATCCCAACCCCCCCCCCCATTTGATAAGGAAGTTATTACTCGATCAGGAGATTAAAGGCAAAATCGGATCCTAGTCCTCTTTCGTCAACATTCGGATTTTTGTTGGGTAACTGCAGAGAATTCAAAACAATTCAAGCGATCGCCGCCCCTTCCTGTAGCCATAGGCCAGTCTCTGCCTTCCACAGGCCACGTGAATGGGTTTCCAACGGGTTTGAAGAAGTTGAATTTGTGAGGCTTGTAAGCATGAATTTGTTTAATGGAGTTGGAGCAGCCAGATAACTGTATAACTTTTCAAACAGCAGGCATTTAGAAGGTCTCGCCAAGTGTGGGGTGGTGAGCAGTGCTCAATCTGAGTATTTGATTTCCTCTCCTGATTGTTCCCCGTGTTTTCATAGGGAAGTGCTAGTTGAGATTCGAAGAGGAGTTGTTATTCTGTTTAACTATATAAAAACATTAAAACATTTTAGGGAATGCAAAAATACATATGCTTCCTGTTAAAATATTGAGACATCTATGCTATTTTAATAACATTTCCACTATAAAGTAGCAATAGCAGCCTTTCTTTTTTTTTTAAACCATCCTTTATATACAGGAGGCTACATTTGCTGATTAAAGTGATTTGAACACTTTGGAAGAGCACTTCACCTTGGTTCTGCTCTACAGAACCAGGTGCTTTTTATCTATAGGGAGAGTCAGTCTTACGGAGAGAGGTTATAGCTGTTTCCCAGGGAGTTTAAAGTCATCGGGAAGAGAACTTTGCAAGCTTAAAAGAAAGTGAAATCAAACGATCAAACAACTTCCTGTCAGGGAAAACTCATTTCATTGGAACCATTTCTGTGAATCATGCTTCCAGACTCGGGTGGACACTACCCTTTGGACGTTGGAGATGGAAAATGAGATATGGAGAAAAATGTAATGGTTGCTACGTATGAAGGAAGGGCCCCAGCTAAGCAGAGCAGGCTCTGGACGCACTTAGTCCGAACATCCTTCAAATGCTCAGTGTCTCTCTCACTTCACATGTCCTCTGTGAGGTTGCTTTCGCACTGAGGGCTGAGAAGGTCATTTCCCTAGAAACCAAATCAGTATCAAAACTTCCACTCGCCCCTGGCAGCGCCAGGAGTACTTAAGACACATTTTTTTTCCTGGGGGGTGGGGAGGGGATTATCAGGAGGGGTTTCTAAGGAAGGAAATGAATCGAGAAATGCATTTTAAAACCCACGGCACCTACTTTGTTATATTTAGATGGTCGTGGGATTTTTATTCTACAATTCCAAGAGCTGTCAAGTTACCTAAAGAGAACAATGCGTTACTCAACAGAAGTAACAAATTACCCAGGATTCTGCAAGCACTGCATGAAGATCTTCCACTCCCCGAATCCCCCCACCCCCTACCTCCCTGGCGCAGCTCTGTGCTGCTTTAAATACAATTGAATATTAATTCTATCAGACCCACTTGACTTAAAAGCTGGGAGCTGATTTTTGGCATTCCTTCATTTTTCCACCCTTTTGTTCCCCTGACACATAGCTTTTATACGCTGCCTTTGCCTGGCCACTGGCATGATCCCCGAGCAATCTGTCCGAGGAGGGACGGACAGGCAGCTCCAACCAGCAGCCAGGGTCCTAATGAAATACCCCGTCGATTTCAAACAGCTGAAGAAATAGCTGTTGGCGTCAAGGTACCGGTAAACTCATGTTCTCTGGTGTTAATAGGGCCAAGAACTTTCTTGGTGGCTGGAAAAAAGAAAGAGCGAGTGAGCGCGAGGGGAAAAAAAAAACCAAGTGACAACCAAACCGAAAAGCCAAGCACCCATACGCCCAAATCACATGACCATGGGTGTTTTCTAAATTCGGGAGGAAAAAATCATATCAGAGCCACAGCCCCCAGGTTCAGCCTTGCATTGTCAGGAAAGGGCAGGTTGAAGAAATTATTTTGTTTATTAATCCAGGTTCCATGTCCTGCCAGGCTGGCTGGCTGGCCGGGAAAAAAAAGGAAAGAAAGGTGTAATTTTAAGCACACACTGATTTGTTCTTATTACATAACAAAAGTCTATTTCTTTATCATGTTATCATTCAGTTAATAAAAATTAGCTACAATAACAGCATCAACTTAAAAACCCCTCAGAGTCCAGGGGATTTTCTTTCACAATGAACATGAATACTGTTCAGAAATACAAACACTCAAAGGATAACTTTAGGTCTGAAAGGGAAACCTGGCAAGGGTAATTGAATAAGCCCGGGTCCCCTGACTGTGTCATGGTGAGGGCAGTCAACATGTCATAATTAGGTTTATTGAGGGCCATTCCAACAATCTGCTTCTATTCTTCCTGCCTTATTGTCCACAGCTAGGCAAATAGCCAAGGGACAAAAGGAATCAAGTGCTGACAAAACATGAAAGAGGAAAAAGATTTAGCTGCTTTTATCAAAGAAACTGAGAAGGACTTTGTGTAAATAAAGTAAGTGACTGGCCAGCCTGCATTTAGGCAATGCCGTTTTCATTAGAATTAATTCTTGACATATTGGAAGCGTTCCAATGGAAGGATTTCTACTTCTGACAAGTTTAATTTGTAAATTAAAAACAGTTGGTTAAACATGAGCCCTCCATCAACAAAACTTAACCAAAGCCATCCCAGGCAAAGGCCTAAGCAGGTGAAGAAGAGAATGACTTGGAAAACAAAGTCTTCCCCCAAATTATGCAAATTCTTATTCCTTCATAACAAATGTTTCCCATTGAAGCTTACAGCAGGATGTCTGCTGGGAGAAGTTTGTTTAGATCACGTTTTCTTCCCCTTTCAGCCCCTGGAGTTGACATAACACGTACTCCGTGCCTGGCCAACAAGAGGAAAGGCAGCCGGATTGGCAGGATTGAGAGGGCTCTGCTCGGCCCTCTCTTTTGGTGGGCATAGTGGGAGGGAGAAAAGAGATGATTCGAGGGCACGCTTTGCAACTCTCCCAGTGCCAGTCCGGCTTGCTCCACATTTTGATTCAAGAAAGCAGAGAGCTTGACTCCCCAAGGGGGGGGGCGTCTGCACCCCCAAGTGGGAGAGACCGTGGAGACTAGTTTGCACCGTCCCGCGGAACTCAACAGCCACCAGGTCCCAGCTCCGCGCTGCCCTGGCAGGAGGGGTGCCTGCAATGTTAGCGGCTTTGTGGTTAGGACTGGGTGAAGCAGAGCAAGTGGAACCCTTTAGCAGAGAGGTCCTGCTGACCTCTGGGCAAAGCTTTCCTTGGTCAGCCCAGCGAAGCCTTGATGAGACGGCTACTTGTGAAGGTGGCCCAGCTTCTGTCCCCGTGGGCCTGTGCAGCGGGGAGGGGAAGTATGCATGACGGATCATGCCCAGGGGCTGGGTGTCAGGACCCACAACTGCCTCGCTGCTAGAGGGGGATGTGGGTCCGGACTAGAATGCTGCGACAAGTGATTTGGCCCTTGGAACCAGAAATTTCACTTGGCTGTCGATTCTCTCCCGTTTTATCTGCATCTCTGGACACAGATGAAACTTCTCGCTTGCAGTGTTTTCATAGACAAGGCTCTGTAGGTTCAAAAACTTCACAATGTTTCACTTCACTTAAGGTCCCAGTGGGTGAGGGATGGCCATATTTCTTGTCATTTCAAATCAGAGTAAAATGCGCTTTTTTTTTTTTCTGTACTAAAAAAAAAAATACCCCTCCTTCCCCCCAACAAGACACAACTAAAAATCCCTGCCATCCCAATGATCCCAATGCATAGCGACCCTATAGGGCAAAGTAATACTACCCCCTGGGGACTTCCGAGATTAGAAATCCTTACAGGACAAAAGTCTCTTTCTTCCGTGGAGTGGCTAGTGGTTTTGAACTACTGACATTGGGGTTAGCAGCCCAAGGCTGAGTCTACCGCACCACCAGGGCACCCTATACTAAAGGAACCATGTGATTACGTCAGAGTGGGTCTGACTGCACTTGGCGAAGGGAATCACACTAGAAGAAAGAGCATAGAGCCACGAGCCTCCCCAGCGTCCATAGCAGCAGTAGCAGCAGCAGTAGCAGCAGCAGCAGCATGGAGCTTTCTATCAACGGACACATGTCTAGGGCAGTCGCTTTTCCAAGGAAGCGTTGGAATATGTGGCCCAAACCCTTTCCTTGTGGCTCATTAAAGTGGATTTGCAGTGTTTTGAAGTTTAATGCCACTTGTGGGTTTTGGAAAAGAAGCCATGGAACAGTGGATTGCACCAGCCTTCACCATGGTTTTTGCGAAAGGTTTGGGGATTAAACCCTTTGGTCTCCGTCCCAGTTCCCTCTCTCCACTAGCTGTGTGATCATGAGAAAGGCACTAACCATTCTGGGCTGGCTCCCTCTCCTGCAAGGCTGATTAGATTTGCTTCACCAACTCAAAGGCTTGTTGTGACGTACTGTTGACCCTGAACTCATTAGAAGTTCTGAGCAAATAGAAAGTATTATTTACTTAAAGTCGGCTGATGGCTCTCGGAGTGCAGTGGAACCAGGATTAAGTGGCTCTTCCTGCGGTCAGTTCAAAATATACCGAACTCATTCCCTTCCCAGCACATAAGGAGGAACTGAGTGGCCAGGACAGCGTGGCTGTCTCATGGAGGAAGCTGCTAGTTCCGGGTTTGGATTTAGGCAAAGGAAGGCGTTAGATTTCTACATGGTCCCAGTGCGTCTTGGCTCTCATCGCGTGACTGGAAGGCCCAGCAAGCCCCAGGAAGGCGTCTCCTGAGATTTATGCCGATTGGCTAACTCTCTGACATTTATTTGCTGCCCTTTCCTCACTCTGGGCTGGCAGCCCTGAACCAGATGGACAAGTTCATGTAAAAATATGGTCGGTGAAGAGAAGATGGGCTTGTGTGTGTGTGCTGCCCCCAAAGATAAGGGCGAGCCGGGGATTCTTCTCTGCCTTCTGATCCTAACGGGCGATTTTATGCACCTGGATTCGAAATGGGCAGCTCACTTTGGGAAGTGGATGGAAACATCCGTGTAGGACCTTCTTTGAACTGCCTGGAAAGTACCAGAAATTCTGTCACCAAAATATCCTGGGGAAGGGAGAAGCATCCAGGCCCTTGATGGTTCCCAAGTTGGGTCTCCCAACGACTAACTATCCAGTGTGTGGCTGGGCACCAAGGGGGCGAGGCTGAGCTTTAGCGAAGGCACCACTTCTCCTGGCTGTAGCCCTTCCTCACTCACAGTCTCTCCGGGTGACGCAGACTGGGAACCCAGCCTGGTTTACTGTTTCACCGCCCAACCACGTCTGATGTCAGACCAAATTCACCTTCCACTGACCTCACGCTAGAGCTGTAGCTACCGGGGTACAGGAGGACAGTGGTTACCAAGTTGGTGACCTTCTCTTTGGGAGACATGGAAACTATCGGTTGGATGCTTTTTATTTATTTTACCGTCTTCCCACAAGCACAGTCAACTCTTGGTACTCAATGAGTTGGCCAAGTACCAACCACGGACAACCCAATGTCCCATTTCAAAAAGTAACTCTGTCTTGGAGCCCTGGGGATCATTTAGGAAAGCTACATTTTGTCTGAGGCTTAACTCCCTCATGCTTGCCCCCCACCCCAGCCTGACTCCTACCCCCTCTACCCTCCCCCCTCATACGTCAATCACACATCTGGAAGTTCTCACCTGCTTCTTTGTGTCACGCAGGGTGCACACTTGCTGGCCGAAAACCCTGGGTCTCGGCACGTTATTGAACTTCATCCCTGGAATTTCAGTGTTGAAATACGGGATTAAAAATGGTGACTGGGTTCTAACTGTCAAAGGCTGCCTTCTCTGGTTGGCAAGGGAAGCAAGCGAGAGTGGAGGGGATGCGTAGCTCACACAGTTAGCTGTCTGCTTGATTTTATGTTGTGGCTGTTGGTACACTTTTTTTGGGGGTGGGGTGGGTGATATTTGTTTACTCATGTTTGTTTGAAGGAAGGAAAAAGTCCTTCTGGGCCAGCCTCCCAGTCCACGAAGCCCTTAGCCAGCGGTGACCGTTCAGGCATAAAAACGTGCTTATCTGCAAATGAATGGCAGCTCTTTGCCTCATTAAAGCCCCTTTCTCTTTTGGCACTCGCATTGTGACCCTTTGATATTAATTCAAAGGGCAATTAAAGAATGCGGCCCATCTTTGAAGTAAGGCATTCAGGGCAAGGGCCGGGCTGGACCTGGGCCTCTGATGGGCTGTGCTGCATTCAACGGGCCTTTTCAAGGCAGTTTGAAGTGAGTCAAAGAAAATGGGCAGGAGAAGGTCAAAGAGAAAAAAGGGGCTAAAGAAACAGTCTGTATTTGTTCGGGAGTATTAGCCAAGCAAACTGCAAATAGCAACAAAATGAAACAGTTAATGGAGCAGCCAGACAGAGCCGTGTCAATCACTTAACTTGAACGGCATTGGGCTTACTGAGGCGCTGGCCACTTGTTACCTAATTATCTTGGGAAAGGCAGGAACTGGAAGTAATAGTATTGTATTTCTTTCTGCTTACTGCTCAGGAAAGGTGATAAATACTCACTGCTCCGTAATTATGCAACATAGATACAGAAAGGGGTGGGAGGGGGACTGGCGGGGGCGGGAGGGGGGTGCGGCAAGAAGGCTGCACCGTATTTATTAAAGGCGGCTTCCTGGTCAGAGGGCCCAGTGTGGCACAGACGTGGCATCTTCAGGCATGAGCATGCAGGAGAATCACTTAACTCGTTTCATCTGGAGCTCGTTGGAATATGCATGACTTCTCCTAGAACCAGCCTTAAAGACAAACACGTTTACTCATCTAGGAACGCTCTTTTTTTAGGGGGAACTTTTTTTTTAAGCCAGCCCAAGCTGGGCTCAAGTCGTATGAAGGATTTGGCTCGCCCACCCCCCTCCCCCCACTACCCCCGTGGCAAAGCGGATTCAGAGAGAAGTCGGAAGCCTCGTTCTTAGCCTTCCCCATTGTGCCTGGCTATTGAAGCCCACTTGGGGGAGAGGCGGCCCGCAAAGCCTGTGGGGTGAAGATGGGGGAGGGAGGCTGCGGGGCCGGGTTTCAATATTAGTGTGCTTTGGAGGGCTGTCTATGGATTCCATTTCATAGGTCATTATAGAAAAAGACTCCCCCAAACCTCACACCTGCAAAGAACAAAGATATGGACCAAAATAAGCTCTTCATGGGACTCATGAGCATATGGATTGAAAAGATTTCCACACTACCCCCTCCGGGGTGGGGAGGTGTACTGGGTAAGAGAGGTGTAGAAGTGGGGCACCAGACAAGTGTCTGCAGAGAGAGCCAACGTGCCCCTCTAATTACCAAACATGGCCGCCGCCTCTTAAACAGGCCCCTGTGGACTCTCTTGGGTTGATTTGCAACATGGAGGGGCTACAGGCTGCTGTTTGATGTTGCTGCATTTGTGCATAACAGGATGTGTTTGGAGGGAGAGCACTAGATCGGAGGGGTCTGCTATGCAGCTTTGTGACAGACTGCTCCAGAATGTAGCTATTAATATAAAAGTGGCTGCCTTTGTAAAAAGTCCATCCCGAAATGGAGTTTAGTAACTGCATTTTAACGTACCAGCCACATGCTGGGGATCACAAATGTGTCTTTTGCTCAACACAGAAAGTCCACAGGTTTTTTTTTGGCAGCAGGGGGCAGTCACCCAGGGTGAATTGTATACAAAAGAATGAAAGCAAATGATGTAATTGATTAAAAACAACAACTTGTGATAAGTACAGAGGCAACACATCATTTTGCTACTTTAGCCTACTGCCAGGCAGTGAGTGGCCTTCGTTATGTTTAGCAGATTGCTTAACCCCTATCATTCCCATATTTTCTATCACTCTTAAAAAAAACCTTAGGGTCCCTGAGCAATCCCTTTCTACCTGCCGCCAAACCAAAAAAATAAACCCATTGTCATAGTGACTCTAACTAGGGTTTTTGAGACTATAAATCTTTAATGGGAGCTAATTACCTCGACTTTCTCTCAGAAGGAACTGGTGGGCTTGAACCCGCCAACCTTCTAGTTAGCAGCCCAAAGCCTAATCCACTGTGCCATCAGAACTCCTTCCTATTCACTCAGATTACCACTAATAAACATTGGTCTTGATATGCTTGCCTATCCTAGATGATTTGTGTAAGTTGGGTTATGTGATTGAGAGCATATTAATACCTTTAGCTAAGGACCTACCATAAATTCTCTCTCCCGTCCACTTGAACGAGACAAGGAACAGTGATTGGGGGTTACAGAATCGAAGCAGCAGAGCTGTGGTTCTCTCAAGAACTTGAATTGGCGAAGTCAGTCAGTAGATTTCCTACGTGTCTCGGGAGGAAACGATGAACTCCAAACTCAACTGCCAACGGGGTGATTCCCTCTCCCAGAGATCCGATACGTACGCCTCATCTGTCTTCTGTGGAGTAGCTGCTGGATTTGAACCACCGGCCTTGAGGTGAGCCGTTCACTGCTTACCCACCAGGGCCACCAGATCCCTTCTTGGGATGAAAGTACCACCCCAAGTCTCTCAGACAACAACAAAAAACCGAACCAACCCACATGTTGTACAACCTGGGGTTAAGCCGACCAAACCAATAGTGTCAGCTCGGACATTTTCACTATGGAAATAGTAACCACGGGGGACAAAACTCCACTTAGAGAAAGATGACGTTTATTTTTTTATGCTAAAAAGCATTTTGCAGAATTCTACTCATTTTAAAAGTAGCTCAGGGTGTGCGATCAGCAGGGTGACTTGGATGGAAGTGCCTCAATCTCCTGTCCAGAGCGGATTTCCCATGATCTTACATCCCGGTTCCATGCCATGAGCTGTCGCAGGTTTAAAACGCCATCAGCAGGATTCCCCCTAAGCTGCTTCCTGGAGGTAGAAAAGGAATTTCTGGAATGTCAACGGGTCTTGGGGAGTGCAGACTTTCAGTGGGATCTTCAAATCGGAGGCTTCAAAGCCAATCTCACTGCCACCGAGTCTGTTCAGACTCAGCGGTCCTCCAGGACAGGGCAGAACGGCCCTGTGCAGTTTCCACGACGGTAACTCTTGATGGGAGTACAGAGCCTCATCTTGCTCACTCGAAGCAGGCTGGTGGCTTTGAACTGCTGTCTTTGGGGATATTAGCCAAACTTGTACACTACCACTACCTACCGGGGAGGCTTTTTCTCTATCTCCTACCTCCCTTGAGTGTGAATGCATTTTGGGATCTGACAAGCAGCCCTTCTAAGGGCAGAACATAACAACAAAGCCACCATAGCGTGTGTCCTACGTTTAAATGCAGGAGTTTAGAGGGCCCGAGGGACCCAGCATAGAGGGGCAGAGTTGGGCTTGCACCCAGGTTCACCTGATTCCAGATCTTACACTCCTGCCTGCTCAGTTATGTTTGCAGCTTCTGGGGAGACATGGAGCATCAAGAAAATGCTCAGGAAGGGACTGTCTTCTGGTTGTACATCCAGGGTCTCTGCAGCTGTCCCACCCATGGCCAGCCAGGCGATTCCAACTCACGGTGACCCTGTAGGAGACACTCGACTGGCTTCATAGGATTCCTGAGGCTGTAAATCTTGATGGGCGCAGACAATTTCATCTTTCCCCCAGGGAGCAACTGGTGGGTTTGAACTGCTGATCTTGTGGCCAGCAGCTCAATGCTTAACCCACTGTTACCTGGGCCCCTTCTCTCAAAAAGCCTCACTGCCAACGAGTTGATTGTGACTTACCGGAACCCCGCAGGACGTGATAGGACTGTGAACTTCCAAGTAGAGAGGCTCATCTTTCAACTGGTGGTTTCAGACTGCTCAGCTCGGAGTGTGCTGCCCAATGGGTAGCACAATATGCCATCAGGGCGCCTTCTAAACTCAGCAACTCATTGCCAAGGCATCAATGCTGACTCATGGCGACCTTCCAGGGCAGGATAGAACTGCCCCGGAGGGTTTCCAAGACTCTAAGTCTCTATGGAGAGGGAAGCCTGGTCTTTCTCCTGCTCAGGGCTCCCTCAACTCAGCTCACTGCCATCGAGTGAGGATCGGATCGCTGGTAACCCCAGAGGACTGGGGTAGAACCGCCCATTTGAGTTTTTGAGACTGTAATTCTTTTTTATTTATTTAGTTTTACTTTAATTAATCACTATCGGGGGCTCTTACAGCTCCGGTAACAATCCATGCATCAATTGTATCAGCACATTTGTAAATAGGTTGCCATCGTCATTTCCAAAACGTTTTCTTTCTACTTGAGCTCCTCTTTTTGTCCCTCCATCCCAGACCCTCCCATCCTCATGAACCCTCGATAATTTATAAATTATTTTTATTTTCATATTTTACACTGTTCAAAGTCTCCTTTCACCCACGTTTCTGTTGTTCATCCCCCTGGGGTGGGGTTGGGTTATACGTCTGATCATTTCGATTGGTTCCCCCTTTCTCTCCCTTCTCCCCCTACCTTCCCCCCTACCCTTATGGTACCACTACTCTCATTTTTGGCCCTGAAGGGTTTATGTCCTGCATTCTGTGTGTCGAGAGCTCTTCTCTGTACCTGTGTACATGCTCTGGTCTAGCCAGATTTGTAAGGTAGAACTGGGGTCATGATAGTGGGGGTAGTGGTGGAAACATTAAAACACTAGAGAAATGTTGTGTGTTTCGTCTGGGCTATCCTGCTTTTTACGGGCATAGAAAACCTCATCTTTCTCCCACAGAGCAGCTAGTGATTTCAAACTCCGGACCACAGGGTCAGCAGCCCCATGTGTAACCACTTCACCACCAGCCCTATAGAATTACGATAAGGAATGAATGAGGTAATGCGGAACCGGTTCTTTCGTAAGTGGCAAGCTATGTCCTCGTCAACCCTGTTCATGGGGTGGGGGTGAGGGGACAAGATGGCTCACGAGGGGTGCCGAGGTAAGCAGTTCTGGGAGACCCACTCAAGGCATCCGCACGAGAGGGCACGTCAGTCATTGGTGGTGCTCCTCTCCGCCCCCTCCCCATTCTAAGCAAACAGTCACATGTACTTGACTTTGTCCACAAAGCCTAGGCCCCTGTGTGTTGTGGAAGGTGGGCTGGCCCTGCCTTTAAGCCTTGCAGGCTTGGAGAGAGAGCTGTCAGAGGCATCTGCCAGCCAGGGGACGGCGGGAGCAGGAACCTGGAGGAGAGAGGCTGGTGTGCTGACTGAGGGATTCAAAGCCTGCTTTTTTTTTTTTTTAATCATTTTATTGGGGGCATGTACAACTCTTTTCATAATCCATCCATCCATCCATTGTGTCAAGCACATTTGTACGTTTGTTGCCCTCGTCATTCTCAAAACATTTGCTTTCTACTTGAGCCCTTGGTATCAGCTCCTCATTTTCCCCCTCCCTCCCCACCACCCCCTCTCTCATGAACCCTTGATAATTTGTAAATTATTATTTTGTCATATCTTACACTGTCTGACGTCTCCCTTCACCCACTTTTCTGTTACCCATCCCCCAGGGAGGGGGTTATATGTAGATCCTTGTATTCGGTTCCCCCTTTCTACCCCACCTTCCCTCCACCCTCCTGCTGTCGCCACTCTCACCATTGGTCCTAAAGGGGTCATCTGTCCTGAATTCCCTGTTTCCAGTTCCTATCTGTACCAGTGTACATCCTCTGGTCTAATCAGATTAAGGTAGAATTGGGATCATGATAGTGCAGGCTGCAGGGGGAGGAAACATTTAAGAACTAGAAGAAAGTTGTATGTTTCATCATTGCTACACTGCACCCGGACTGGCTCATCTCCTCCCCTTGACCTTTCTGTAAGAGGATGTCCAGTTACCTACAGATGGGCTTTGGGTCCCCAATCTTCACTCCCCTTCATTCACAATGATATGATTTTTGTTCTTTGATGCCTGATACCTGATCCCTTTGCCACCTCATGGTCACACAGGCTGATGTGCTTCTTCCATGTGGGCTTTGTTGTCAAAGCCTGCTTTGCTCACAAGTTTCCACCCAGAATTCCAGTTGCCCTGTTGGATTCTGCGTGTACGCACCTGAATTGAAGAAGGCGAAGTCAGCACCCTGCTCTTGACTTACTGGAGCTCTGACCAGCTCTCATGCCCAGTATCCTGAAAGAATTGGAGGAAAGTCTTACCCCAAAGTAGTCAGGATCTACAGGGAGCCATCAGGGAGCTGCCGAGGAAGCAGCAAGAATCCAAGGCTCCGGGATGATGTCAAAGCAGTGCGGCAGTAACTGTGCGCTCAGTGCTGTTCCCACCCCCGTCAGGCAGTCGGTTTTCCACGCTGTGGGGGCTGTCATGTGGCTGCCATCTTGAAAGCCATGCCACTGGTGTTTTACTTACTAGTAGGGTTACCACCCATGGTGGATACATTTTAGCAGTTACCAGACACTTGGTGATCCAGTTCCAACAATGTTCCCGTGAAAATCACTCACCATGAAAATTGCCCAAATCATTTGCTCTGGAAATACCATCACCAGATGCCATGTTTAATGCAGTGTGGGGGGCCAGGGAGGGTGGGAGGCCCTCTGTGAGATGGATTGGGACAGGAGCCCCAACCACAGAATTCCCCAATCTGGTGACCATGAGGATGGTGCAGGACTAGGTAACACTTGGTTCCGTTTTACCTAATGTCACTGTGAATTGTAGGAGATTCCTTGACATCTGTCCATCTCTCTGACCCATCCAGAGACTGACTCAGCTGCTCCTTGGGATAGACATATTACATTCAACTCGATGGAAGGTACTAGAGAGAATTCTGATTAATAGGACAGATTGCTGCTGAAACCACTGTGCTCAACAGCCTTTGAAGGTCCAGGGAGCTCTCAGCATGCAGAGCAGCGATGTCTGGGCACCCTCAGGTTCCCGGGAGGCGGCACAGAAGAGGAATTCTCAGAGCAGACCCCAGAAGGGCGATCTGGAGCTAATCAACCCAAGGACGGCAAAGGAGCAGGCCTTCCAGGCAGAGGGACAGCATGGACAATGGCTCAGAGCAGCCAAACAGGGTCCATGCAAATGGCTTGTAGCTGAGTCCAGCTGGTGTCCTGACACCAGAAAGCCTGCCTGAAAAACCCGAGTCAGTCCCCTGTGGGGTCTTCTTCTGTTCTGTTAAAAGTGAACCAGCAATCCACCAGAAACCCAAAGCCAAACTCGCTATTATCCAGTCAATTCTGACTCTTGGCGATCCTATAGGACAGGGTAGAGCTGCCTCGGTGGGTTTCTGAGTCTCCTTGGGAGTGTCTGGTGGTTTCAAACAGCTGACCTAAAGGCTAGTAGTCCAATGGGTAACCAGGACGTCCCCAGGACTCCCAGCAATACCCGTAGACCCTAAAATGCAGCCACATTTGTAGAAGACTAGACATGCCACTTTTTGTGTGTTTTTTTTTCAATTTAGGTAAGTGTTGTTTGAGAAAGGTGCCGTGCTGCTGCAGTGGCTGAGCCCAGGGCTGCTAGCCGGGAGCTCGAACCTGCCCTTGGCTCGTTCTGTAGTGGGAGAAACCTGCTACAGACTGCTTGGGCGTGATCCCAGTCTTACGATCCTATGGGGCCGGTTCAGCTCTGTCCTGTCAGGTCCCTGTGGGTGGGCATGGGCTCAATAGCCATGGGGGTGTGGGAGCAGCGCATGACATCTTCTTACCTTCATTTTTTTTTTGGTAGGGGGTGGATATGTCAAGTCCCTCCACTCTGAGTGGGCAATTTTCCGGAGTATTTTAGGACCCAAAGAGCCTGGTCCGTAGCTCTGGACAGTGTTGTGGAATTTTAACAGCTCCACTCGATGTCTCCCTTTGTGTTTACTTCGAGGCGAGAATCCGAGCACAGCATTACCAACAATTGTTAATGCTCGCTGCATTCTTTTTTCATGACGGCAGATTTTCTATGTTAAAAGGATCCAAGGGTCAAATCAGACAG
Source organism: Echinops telfairi (assembly GCF_000313985.2). Classification (NCBI taxonomy): domain Eukaryota; kingdom Metazoa; phylum Chordata; class Mammalia; order Afrosoricida; family Tenrecidae; genus Echinops; species Echinops telfairi. The sequence goes on along the minus strand of NW_022103899.1, from coordinate 49,073,046 downwards.
TTTTGGAATTTTAACCCCCACTGAGACTCCTATAACAGCCATTACAATCAGGATCCAGAACAGTTCCACACCCCCAATCCCCTCGTAATTCCTGGTGCTACCCTTTTGTGGCCCAACTCTGCTCCCCGCACCCCCCAGCATCCCTGGGGATTTCTCCACTGCTTCCCATCACTTGGAGTGTTTTGTCTTGTCTTCTGAGAATATGACATAAATGTCATCATCCGGCCTGGAACTTTTTTGACGTTGACTTCTTTCACTTAATTCATCTTGGGTAAGTTCCATCCCAGTCATTCTGTGCATGAATATTTTATTCCAGTCTTATTGCTGAGGAATATTCCATTGGATGGACAAACCACCTTGGCGGATCCATTCCCCTGTTGAGCAGAGTTTGACTTGCTTTCTAGTTTGGGGTGATTCTGAATAGAGAGAGCTCCTTCTGGAGAGGTTCTGGGGAGCCCCCTGTCTTCATTTCTGCAGGATAAAGGAGTAGGGTGGGAGGAGGATGGGTCTCATGGCTGTCTCTGTGTTCCCAGCAGCCACTCTTCCGAATCCTCACCCCACCCAGTATTGCCAGTGATTTTCACTTAGCCCCCCGGTGGGTCGGCGGGTCTCTCACCCTGGCTGTCCCCCACAGTTCCCTCACGCTATGTGACAGGTCTCCATGCGCTCCTTTGCTTTCCGTGTATCATTTCGGTGAAGCGTCTGCTCCGCTCACTTCCCATCAAACAATTGTGCAGGTTTTTCTTTTCAGTGTTGATGTGGGGGGTTCCTGTTCAGATTCTGAGTCGGACGACGTTGTCAGCTGTGTGCTTTTCGAGCATGTTCGGTCTCCCCATCCCGTGGGCGACTTTTCATTCTTGAAGCCGTGTCTTCGGCAGAGCAGAAGTTTAACCTTTTGACGGCGTCTCATTAGTCAGTGTTTTATTGTATGGGTTGTGCTCTTTGGTACCCTAAAGATGTCCTTCTGGCCTCACCCCCAGGTCTGATGAGGTTTCTCCTTTCAAACATGGGAGTGCTATGGTCTTACAGTTTACTTTGAGTTGTAAGATTCATGGAGATCAGCGGTTCTCAGCCTGTGGGTCCTGACCCCTTTGGGGGTCAAACGGCCCTTTCACAGGGATCACCTGATTCATAACAGTAGCAAAATGACAATTATGAAATAGCAACGAAAATAATTTTATGGTTGCTGGGGGGGGGGGGCCCCACAACATGAGGAACGGTATGAAAGGGTCACAGCATGAGGAAGGTTGAGAACCACTGATGTAGAGTCAATTTTCATGTAAGTTATAAAGCTTCCAAAAACCCAAACTCCCTGCCATCAAGTTGATTCCGACTCCTGGTGATCCTGTGGGATAGGGTAGAGCTACCCCTGTGGGCTTCTGAGACTGTTATCCTTCACAGGAAGCCTCATCTCTCTACTGTGGAGGAGCTGGTGGGTTTGAACCACTGACCTTGGGGTTAGCAGCCCAATGTGTAACCACTACACCACCAGGGCTCCTCTCGGGAAGCTTAGGCCAGGGTTTATTTATTTATTTATTCTTATGGAGCGCTACTTGTCCCGCCACTATTTGCTGAAAAGACTATCCTTTCTCCTTGAGCTATTTTGTACCTTTGTCCAAAAACAACTGGCTGTGTTTGTGTGGATCTATTTGTAAGCTCTCTGTTCTGTTCTGTTGCGCTCTGTGTCTGTTCCTTTGCCAATACCACAGTGTCTTGATCACTGTACTTTTATGGTAATTCTTAAAACCATGTAGTCTGATTTGGATGGCCTCAGCTTTATTTTCATTTTGAAAAATTGTTTTGCTATTAGATTTTCTTTGCGTTTCCACATATACTTTAGAAACAACTTGTCTATATCTTAAAAAAATAAAATAAAATAAAAACTCTGGCGAGGAACAAATTATGTTTGAAAGGTATTTTATTCTGGGCTTGGATCAGTTACATATTTTGAAAGCAGGATGAGAATGAAATGAATCTGGTGCTAATAAATGCAGAATTAATGCAGTTCTCTGTCGAGTTGGGAGTACCATTCTACTTTAAATTCCCCCTAATATAACTCCAAACAAGACTTCCCTCCATAGTGATGCTGGGTGACAGACTAGGACAGCCACATCGGGTCCCCAAGGCTGCACATCTGTACAGGAGCAGATTGCCAGATCACTGAGCAGTTTTGGGGAAGTGCTTGGCTCTGAGTCAGAGAAGTTGAGCGCATAGTACTGGTTTCTGAACTGGAGATAAGTTTGGAATTGCCACCCATGTGTAACCTGCCTTATGCATTTGCTACGCAACCTTCTAAATCAGCTTCGGAGACCAAGGAAGGCAATGAGAAATCGCTTAATGTACTTGCACAAAGAATCGGTCAGCCTGCCCTGGGCTTCCACACCATCGATTTCATTGGTGTCAATTTAAGCATTTAGATTCTTTGAAAGCCCTCACAAGTGCATGCTGTGTTAGTCTAGGTAGACTAGAGAAACAAATCCATGGACACACATATGTGTATAAGAAAGAGATTTATACACAAGAGCAATTGAACATTGAGAAAACATCCCAGATCAAGTCCATAAGTCCAGCCCATATGTCCGATACCAATCTATAAAGTCCTCTTCAGACTCATGAAACACATGCAATGACCCTGAATGTAGAAGATCACAGGCCAGTGGGTAGAAAGTCTTTGGGTCCAGTGGCGTTGTAAACATCTCAGTGCTGGCAGGGGTCTCTGCATGGCTTCTCCAGCACCCAGGGCTGCATCAGGGTGGGTCCATGTGTCTTGTCAGCTGCTATGTCTCCTAGGGTGTGAGCAGAGAGTCTCCCACCTCCAAGGGGTAAAAATACCAGAATTCCCAGAATCCTTAGGGGAAGGCTATGCCCACACAGAAGCCTCATTGGCTATGACCTGATTGACAGGCTAGACTCCACCCCTACATGCTTAATCCTTAAATTGGACAATTATATAACTACCTCACATGCTATTATACGGGGGTTCAGGCCAGTGTCCTGACCCATGAATGCAAAAGTAGAATATCAGAAATTCAGGGAGGGAAGCAGAAAGGAAGCCGTTGGCAAGCTTTCCCTTTCTGCTTGAGGGAAGAAAGAAAGCCCCTCCACCCCGTCCTGTGTTTGTCCTCGAGAGACGACAGTACAGTTGTTGCAGCCTTCTGCACGTCTTTTTCTCCCTAGTCTAGAATTTCATTGCAAGGTGCCAATGGACTTTGAATGCCACATGCTACCTAATGGTCTGGACCAATGGGCATACATACTAGGTATTTGTATGAATTAAAAAAACCCATCTTCTAATATTTTAATGAATAGGATTAAAATGTAGCACAGACTCAATCAATGCATTATGGAAATAAACTTGACATAGAATCAAGCATTTAACAAATGAGTCTCAAATGGGCAGAGGCTGCCTGCGAACCTCGGGCAGGGTCTTTGGGGGGAGGCCTTAGTACACGTCTCATCAGCTCTCCTGGCAGCCCCAGTGTGCATGTCAAGACTGGCAGCTTTGTTCACTGTATCAACCTAATCCGGGAAGCTCAGGGCTCTATGCAATCTTCTCTCATCGGGTTGGTCCTTCCAATCTGTTTTCTTTCTCCTGTTTATGACGATTAGTGTTTGTGGTGGCAGACATGTATGTAACCCAGTGTTGGCCAATTCAGCATTTTTTGTGAAGTCATTTTGTGTACCAGTGAGTGATATCAGGTTCAATAATCATGCTATGCAACCTTCACCCATAATCCTTGCCAAATTTCCCATCACCGTGACCCAGAAACTCACTGTATCCCAAGTAGAGGCTCTCCCGTTCCCTCTCAGCCCCCAGGAACTAAGAAATGGGGGTGTCCACACCTTTGCCTGTTGTGTTGTTTTTTCATCTCAGGGAGGGCAGGTGACATTTTCCTTTGGCGGGGGATTTGTTTCCCTCAGCGCAGCGCTTTCCAAGGGCTCCCATGCTGGTGCCTGTTCCAGACTTCCTTTCTCTCCATGGGCATTGTGCGTCTGTCCCACATTTGTTGATAGACATTTAGGCTGCTGGGGGAGAAAACAAATGAAGCCAATCCCAACAAAACATAAACACCACCGCCACCACCGCCACCAACAACAACAAAAATGCAAAAACCCAGTAGTCTTGAGGTGACTGGAAAAGGTTCAAATATCAGCTAAGTAACCCCAGCATTTCTGCAGCAGGCCCGTGCCGCCTTGAAGGGGGCAGTGCCGAAGGCCTCCTGCTGCCACCTGAGTCCATTTAAATTACTTATGCGAAGGCAAGGTGGCCTCGGGGATTGTTCGGCGGCGGCTCCACGGAAGGCGTTCTTTCTTCACTTTGTGTTGCCATAAAGCATTTCTTTATTCCTCTGCCATGACCTTAGGGGGTAACATAGACACATATGCAAATGAAAGGCCTCTCTTTCCGGTTGTTGGAAAAAGGTATGTAGTCATGAAAAATCTTGGACAACTCCATGGTGAGCTCTCCGGCTTCAGTCCCGTTACCCAGGCCACCGTTTCCCCAGGTGAGGACAGCGAGGTACTACTTTCTCAGTAAAACATTGGTCATCCAGCAGCGCTGTTTAGAATTCCATAAGTTCCTGTAGTTTTCCCACGTGGGCTTTGATCCTGACCTGGGGTGATCCATTCCGTGAGTATGTCAGAGAAGAACTCGAATTTCAGTGGCTGCTTTTTTTTAAGCAGACCTGCAGGCCTTTCTTCTGAGGTGCTTCAGAAAACTCAAACTTAGGTCAGGCATCAAGGAACAAGAAATCATGTCATTGTAAAGGTGGGTGAGTGCAGAGTGGAGACTCAGCGTCCATCTGGCAACAGAACACCCCCCAGCTGAGGGGTTTTGGGGAGGAGACGAGCTAATCAGGGTGCAGGGTGGCAACGATGAAATATATAACTTTCCTCTAGTTCTTTAATGCTTCCTCCCCGCCAATATCATGATCCCAATTCTGCCTTGCAAATCTGGCTAGACCAGAGGATGTACACTGGTACGATAGCAACTTAACACAGGGAACCCAGGGTAGATGACTTTTTCAGGACCAGCGGTGAGAGGGGCGAGGCCTGGAGGGTGAAGGGAATGTGGGGTAGAAGGGGGACCCAATTACAAGAATCTAAGTATAGCCTCCTCCCTGGGGAATGGACAGCAGAGAAGAGGGCAGAGGGAGACGTCGGACAGGGTAACTTATGACAAATCTATAATAGTTTATGAATTATGAAGGGTTCATGAGGGATGAGGGAGGGGGAAAATGAACAAACAATATTGAGGGCCAAAGTAGAGGGCCAATGTTTTGAGATGGATGAGGGCAACAGGTGTACATAGGTGCTTGACTCAATGGATGTTTGGACTGTGATATGAAATGTACAAGCCCTCCATAAAATAATTTAAAAACAAAAAAACCCCAGCCCCCCTCCCCCTCAAACTTAGAACCTTTCTGTTCCAGGCGCGCGTGCTCACCGCCCACTTGAACTCTGCAGAATGTGCTGCGCCCCATTTTACAGACGAAGAGAGTGAGCAGCTGAGACAGCAAGGCTCCCCAACTAGTCGGTGGCAGAATTGAGACCCAGAACTTCATTTTCCTGATCAGAAAGGGCCTTTTCACGATCAGACAAAGTGAAGTCCTTTCTGCGAGAAAGAACTTCAAAGCACCGAGCTTCCGACCCTCGGGCAAAAGTTATTAGATTAAAAACATTTTTTAAAAAGATAAAAAACAAAAATTGAAAAGGCAACCAAAACGGAGTTCAGTAGCACCAGCGCTGGGTTTGAAATGTGTGTGCATGTGTGTGTGCGTGTGCATGTGTGTGCGTGTGTGTTTTTAAAGATGGGCGCATTCATCTTTCCTTAAACACAACCAATGTTGTTTCCCACGTGTGGTCTCTCTGTTGGGGTTAGTAGTTCTTGGTCCAGGGCTCTACCTTGTGTCAGAATTTGATATATCCTCTATTACCTGTAAAGTGCTCACTTGCCACGCACAACCTCTGGGCTTACCTTTTGATCTAGATATAAAACAGGCAGAAGCAGTTCGATGGCTGCTTCTCATGTAATACGATTCCCGGAATTGGGAATTTTCATCTCGGGACGTACCAGGAAGTGGGGGTCTGGGCTCTTTCAGACAGAGATGTGCTGCTGGAGTTTTTCCAACTGCTTCCCGGGCTCATTTAGAGGTGGGGAGAGCGGGCCCTGGCTCTCACAAGGACCTGCTCTCGGGTAGACCTCAGCAAGCCCCGGTGGTCCCCACCCACAGGAAGGAGTTTCTTTGTTTTAGTGCCATGGAGGCTGGCTGGCCGCTCACTACACAGTCAGTCTCAGGAGTCGGGCTTTTTGAAGTGATTCCAGGGCAGGAACTTTGGTGTTTTGGTTTGGGGTTTAACTGGTGCCGTGCGAGTAAATCTTGATTTGACCCCAGAGAAGATGATTTGAGAGAAGGAAAACAAAACAAAACAAAAAACAAAATCAGTGTTTCCAGTTATAGAATCTTTACAAAAAATCCACCACTACACCACCACCACCACCACCACCACCACCACCACCACCACCACCACCACCAAATCCCTCCAACGGAATGTCAGGTCCACACCATTGAAAGATATCATCAGTGCCCAGTAGCACTCAGATGAAAATGAAATCCTTTATCTGCCCCCAATCTTCTCTAACGCCTACAATGTCCCTGGTTTCAGAATCCAGCAAAAAGGTGGAAGGTTCTTGCTAGCAAGTGGAGGAGGGAGGAGGGAGAGAGCCACCCTGCTGGGTGTCAGCCTCAGTGCCAAGGGGAGAACAGGGCACCTTCAGAAAAAGTGTGATTGCCGAACAGCAGGTCAGAGTCCATCTCTGGCTCCCTGGAAAGGCAGAGGGAAGATCATCAAGCTTGCTCTGAATACAAGCTTTGTATTTAAATACATTTGCATCAAAATATTTGGATCAAAAAGCAAAACAGAACAAAGCTACCTTATTCTACTATTCTTTAATACCAGCCAGAAAACGATGTTCGATTACAATAATCTGATCAGGGGAATAATCCGAAGCATACAATTTCATATATAAGAAGGAGCTTCAAAAATTCATAGAAAAACTCCACTCTTTTAATTCCATCTTTCCCTGAATGTTTTCGAAGGCCCTCCTCGCATTCTGGAACTGAGTCCTCACCACTGAGGTAAATACTCTTCCCCAATTTTGCAGATGAAATTATCGAGGCTTAGAAAGGGGCAGGCTCAGCTACGGCTCTTTCCACCACCAGCGTTTCCTCTAAAAAACCAAAACTCCAAACCGAATTGGCTGGTGCAATGGGAACGAACTGGAATGGGAGTTCCTTTAAAAGGTCAGCGGTGAAGTTTGAGAGCGTGCAGGTCCGATGGAAGAGGGAGGGGTCTGAGGGCACCCGGTCTTTCTTCGTTCCCTCTCTTCTAGATGGGCGGACTGTTGGTACTAACTCTGTCCCTCCCTCCCTGGACACCCCAGTGTGGGCATGCCCAAACTGGGACCAGGACCCGAGGCTGTGGGGTGGCTGGCAGGCAGGCACATTGGCGGGGAGTCTCTCACTTCCTGTCTGGCTAAGATGCCTTCCCACCTAAGTTCCCCACCCCCTGCCCACCTCAGGTAAGGGCTCCCAAGTGTTCAAGGTAATTCACCCCTTTTAGGGCAGTGGTTCTCAACCTTCCAAATGCCGCGACCCTGTCATGCAGTGCCTTGTGTGGTGGTCACCCCCAACCATAAAATTATTTTCGTTGCTATTTTATCACTGTCATTTTGCTACTGTTATGAATCGGGTGACCCCTGTGAAAGGGTCATTTGAACCCTAGAGGGGTCATGACCCACAGGTTGAGAACCGCTCAGGTTGAGCCCCACTGTTTTAGGGTGTCGTTACATGAGCAGTGTCTGCTTTCTTACGGACACTTGAAAAGGCGAAAGAGACATGATTACTTTTCATATACAGAACGTAGGTTGTTTGGGGCAGCACAACACCTCAAATTACCGTTAACAAAATCAGCAAGCTCTGCAGATTGGTTTATTCTGGTAACTGTCAGGCAGACAAAGCAATGGTGCGAGCATAGCACTAATGCTCAAAACATGTAGAAGTGTCTTGTTAGGCTCTTCCCATGTGTTTGCACGAGTTGAAAACCAAGTAAGACATATGCCTCTTGAATTACTAGAGGACACGAACACTTGAGTCGGTGGGCCAAGAATATGAGGCATAAGAGATTCCAGCGTGACCCAAAGCGCTGATCTGTGTATTGAACAACTATTTATCGTGTCTTTGTGGAGACGGTGTTGGGGACATGTGAGCACACTGCACAGCAGTGGACATGTGGGCCTGTGTAAAAGGCTTGTGTGCTTTGTCCCCCTGCCCTGTTGAGTGATGTTTTCTCTTCATCATGGAGTCTGCGGGGTGGTGGGTGGGCTTGTGGGTGTCCCTTCTGAGATGGTTTTCCCAGCATCCCCTTCATACCCACCTTCTCAAGCTTCTTGCCCTCCACGCGTGATCTCACCATCGTGGGGTCTGTTTCAGCGAAGCCCTTTGAGCCAGAGTGTGGGGTTTTCTGTTGTCTGGGAGCCTGTGTACCTGTCAACAACTGTCCCAACAACAGATTTACCGCCGTCAAGTCGGTTCTGATGCTGTTGTCGTTAGGCCCCATCAAGTTGGTTCCAACCCCTGGTGACCCTGTGCATGACAGCGCCCTCCTCACAATGGTTCCTGGCTTGAGCCAATTGTTGTAACCACGGTGTCCATCCAGCTCCTTGAGGGCCTTCCTCTTTTGAGCTGCGCCTCCTCTTTACCAAGCATACCGTCCATCTCTAGGGACTGGTCTCTCCTGACAATACGTTCAAAGTGTGCAAGCCAAAGTCTCGCCATCCTTGCCTCTCGGGAGCACTCTGGCAGGACATCTTCCAAGACAGATGTGTGTCCTTTGAGCAGTCCCTGGTTCTTTGAACATTTTCCTCCACAATTCAACGCAAGTGACCTTACAGGACAGAGTCAGACAGTCCCTGTGGATTTCTGAGACTGTAGATCCTGACATGAGCAGAATGCCTCATCTTTCTCCTGGGGAGCAGCTGGTGGGCTTGAACTGCTGACCCTGCAGCTAGCAGCCCAATGCACAACCACTATACCGCCAGAGCTCCTGTGGTGCCCTTGTAAAGGCTGCTGAATCTCACAGCGGAGAACCGGCTCCTCAGATTGACTTGTTCCTCACGTGGAGAAACAAGCTGCCCGACGGAACCACCATAGCACAACCGGAAGAGCGTGAGCACCAACCAGGTAATTCTTATCAGATTTTTAGGGAAAGCAAAACAAAAGATGATTTTTTAAAAATCACTGATCTACACTATTGAATTTCATATTCATGAGAAAATGAGACTTCCTGACTCCTGGTAGTCCCTCAGCCCCAGGGGCTGGTGAGGGGTGGGGGCCTTTGTGCCTGTGGATTGTTTCAGTGGGAATGGAGAGGGAGTGAAGGGCTGGTAAGGAAGGGAACTGGGCAGCCTGGCCTCAGGGAGGTCCCCCAGAGATCAAGGCAGGACAGCAGGGGGCTTGGAGAGGGAGGGAAGGAAAGTGAGGTGGTCTGGCTGCGAGCAGAATGGGCCGTTCCGTAGCGCGCACAGTGGAGGCACCCACAGCATCCACTGGTCTGCAGGGTGCGCCTTGGGAAGGTGTTATAATCTAGCTCGCTCCAATACCAAAACCGAATCCAAATCCCAAACCAAAGAACATCCAGACTCATTGCCATCCAGCTGACGCTGACGCATAGGGAACCTAGAGGAACCCAGGGCAGAACGGTTCCTGGGAGCGCCCCAGGCTGCAGCTCTTCATAGGACTAGAAAGCCCTGCCTTCCTCCTGAGGAACAGCTGGTGGTTTGAACTACTGATCTTGCAATTTGCAGCCCGATATGTAACCGCTATGCCTCCGGATATGGCACAAGCCATAGAGCAGTGGTTCTCAACTGGGGGTTGAATGACCCTTTCACAGGGGTCACGCGATTCATAACAGTAGCAAAATGACAGTGATGAAGTAGCAATGAAAATAATTTGATGGTTGGAGGGTGGGTCACCACCCCATGAGGAACTGTGTGAAAGGGTCGCGGCCTTAGGGAGGTTGAGAACCAGTGCCCCAGAGCCATGGTTGCTCGTGCTCAAGGTCATGGCGTGAGGTGCCTGGAGTCAGTTTGAACTCAGAGGGAATCCGTGCAGCAGCGTCAAAGTATCCCGTGGGGCTTTCTCTATGGGACGGAGTCCTGGTGGCACCATGGGCCAGGCGCTGGGCTACTAGCGGCAGCTCGTCATCAGCTCCGAGGGAGAAAGAGAAAGGTTGGCAGCCTCGGAAACCCGACAGAGGCTTACTGTGAGCTGGATCGGCTTGATAGCAATGGGGTCATCTTTCTGGGAGCAGAGTGCCACGTCTTGCTTCTATGGAGCTCTCGGCTGGGTTAGAACCGCCAACCTTTTGGTTAGCAGCTGAGAGTGCAGCTTTTGCCCCCACCAGGGTTCTTGACCCTCCAGGATAGACAAGCTCAGTGTCAAAGCGGCCATTCTGACTCCTTAGGACCTGAGAGGACAGAGTCACGCTGTCCCTGTGGGTTTCCGAAGCTATACATCTTTATGGGAGCAGAAAGTCTCATTGTTCTTGTTCAGAGCTGCTGGTGATTTTTGAACTGCTGACCATGCTGTTAGCAGCTCAACTCTTAACCCACCCCAGTGTCATGCTTCCATTTTCAAGGTAAGGTGCTAATGGTTGCTAGTGAAGAATCAAATTGGCTACATCACAACAGCTGTGTTTGGGATGGTTTCCTAAATGCACTTATAACACACATGCAGCAAGGAGACACACACTTCCAGTGGGCATCTGCTCCTTGCTTACCTGCCTTGGGCTCTCTGCTTGGGAGGCCCTCATACCCCTTGAGACTTTATTCATGCTGCTCCTGTCTGCTCGGGGGTCATGGCTCATGCCTTTGGAAACAATTCCTTTCCTTTTCTGTAAATGAGGCCGAACACAACCAAATCCCAGTTTCTACAACTGTTTCGGCTGGTGCGTATCTGTAAGCCTTTGGTATCTGAGCAAGAAGCCCCGGCAGTGCAGTGGCTGAGTGCGCTGCAGCTAACTGGCAGGCTGGCGGTTCAAACCCACCCAGTGACTCCCATGGAGGGAACCTTAACCATGAGCTGTTCCTACAGTCAGGACAGCCAGGACCCCCCATGGGGCAGTTCTAGTCCATCCTAGAGGGTTTTTATAGGTTGAACATGGACTCGGTGGCCCCTAGCAACCATAACAATGTGTGAGAGTTTATGCTGAGTGTCACTTGGATATTCGCTGGCTTGGAACGTGCGTCTGCTTCACGATGTCATCAGAAACATTCGCGCGCCATGAAAACAAGTGGCTTTGGGATTCTCTGTAAGAGATCTCCAATCCCAGAGAGCCCCCGAAATACTTACGACCCTGAAGGAAGCGGCAGTTTGAGGGCAGCTCCAGAGCTGGGTCTTATCTACCTCGTCTGCTCAGTGAACGTGGGAAATGCAGATTTCCAGAAATCTCTCCGGGCCTAGAAGGGACCTTGAGTTCCAGACCCTCAGGGTAACCTTGTATGTGTGAAGCATTGGACGATGTGCACTGCAAGAGGAGGCAGGCGGGAGCAGACAAGCATGTTTCAGGACCACAAAATAGTCGGCATGTAAGAGGAACATGGACTGTGACAAAACATGAAGGTGGGGGAGAGGTGATGCTGACAACCCCTTCCCCCAGGCAAACCATGACACCCCCTCCCCACCCCACCACAAAAAAATGGATTAGAAACCCAACTGTTATCTGGTGAACCATCTTAGCACTCTGACTGACTTGGAGCTGGGCTCTCCGTTTCAACAGCACTGGCACTTCCTGGAGATTGGCTGTCTGACGCGGGATATTTTTCATCTGATATCTGCTAGTCTGCCTGAGCCCTCTGTCAGGTCACCTGTTTGTCTTTTGGTCTCATAGGGGGAACCACATCAGCGTTTGGTGAATAAATGAATCTGAAGTTAGGGAGGCATCTGAGGAGGAGATTCCATTTGGCCTCTTCCCTCCTACCTCAGGGAAAAAAGCACAAGTGTAAACATATGTAGAATGCGTGTTATGCTCTGTCGCTTAGCCTTTAGTTATATCCCTGGCAACTTGTTTCATGGTCTTTTCTGGCATGGCATCATCTAGGTTTTATCTGGGTAGACCAGTGCTCCCCAAAGTGGGCCATACTGCTCCCCAGGGGGCACTGGAATGAGCCACACCCACTACACCGAACTTATGCCAGGGAGTTGATTCTGCCTCAGAGCGACCCTATAGGGCAGGGTAGAACTGCCCCCTGTGAGTTTCCAAGGCTGTAACTCTTTACCAGAGTGGAAAGCCTCATCTTTCTCTCGAAGAGCACCTGGTGGTTTTGAACTGCTGACCTTGCAGTTAACAGCCTAAAGCATAACTACTATATCCGGACTCCACATAGAAGGATCCAGGAAGGCTGCAAAAGCAGATACCTACACCTTATCCTGGAGCCTGGTTTAATTGTGAGGCGGGGAGACACTGAGTAAGATTTTTTCCTGAAAAGGAGGTGGTAGGCCAAATAAGTTTTAGAAGCTCAGTTGTAGACCAAGTCCTGATGAACATGAAGCTAAAGACCCCTAGTAAAGCTGTCTGGTCACAAACCCAAACAAAACCCAAACCCGTTGCTGTCCAGTCGGTTCTGAAGCATGGTCATGCCACGTGTTTCATGGTAGGGCTTGTGCATTCCATAGGACTTCAACTGTTTGTGGTCTTTCAGCCTAGATTACCAGGGTTTTAATCTGGGGTCAGTCAAACGCTAGAGCCCTGTGACTGGAACACCCAATGAATGTCAGCAAACACACACACACACACACACACACACACACACACACACACACACACGGCTCTTTCTTGCAACTTTGTAATAACCTTGTTTCCTCTGCTTTACTTTCTAGGGCCCTCCCCCTCCTTTCATAATTACCTTTTCAAGTTTCTGTGGTAAAAATATTTTTTATGCAAGGTGTGATAGGGCTTAGGGACAGGCATGCGATTTTTAGTGGGACATATTTGTTACACTGGCATGTTTTTAAGTCTAGGTGAGCCCCACCCCCCTGCTGTTGAACCCCTCTGACACAGGATGCCCCTACATGGGGTTTCTGAGGCCGGGAATCTGTCCTGGAGCAGCCAGCCTCATCTTTCTGTGGTGGAACGGCTGGTGGGTTTGAACTGCCAACCTTGAAGTTAGCAGTCCAGCACTTTACCTGCCAGCACCATATAGTATTATCCTGTTTGAGGTGTACAAATAGTGTTGTGCCTGCTGGTTAAAATGCTGAACTGATTCAAGGCTATTAGCAAACGCCTATTGAAAGTTTCCAAGGTGTTTCTTTGCCTTTCTTCTTCCACTATTGCAAAAGTCATGCATCTTCCTTGCCGGAGAAAAATGCTTTCAAATAGAATTTTAAGTCTACATCTCTTGAGAGCTGGACCAATAAGGAGTATGCAAATGGAGGAACAAAGCTCCTAGCTGTAGCCTCATGAAGGGATCACCACTCTTGTGGAAGCCCCTGCCATCGATAGAATTGTATCCTCTAAAAGGGATGTTGGAGCCCTGGTGGCCCTAGTGGTTACTCATTGGGCTGCTAATCACAAGGTCAGCAGTTCGAAACCACCAGTCACTTTGAGGGAGAAAGACAGGGTTTTCTACCTCCATAAAGAGCTGCAGTCTTGGAAGCCCACGGGGGCAGTTCCACCCTGCCTTATGAGGTCGTTCTGAGTCAGCATCGACTCGAAGGCAGTGAGTCAGACAAGGCATGTCGAAGTCCTAAGCCCTGGTACTCAAGGAAGTGTTCTCTCTGGCAGTAGGGTTGTTGCAGATGTTGTCAGTTGGCATGAGGTCGCTGGAGTAGGGTGTACCCTGATCCCGTCCCAGAACCAAACCTGCTGGCACTGGGTCCATTCCAGCTCCTGGAAGGCCCACATTGCAGAGGGTCACGGCTCTGTAGGCCTTCTTGGTCGTTATCTCTCTGGAAGTCCACTCCCAGGCTTTTCTTCTGTGGTTCTGCCAGGTTGCCCTCAGACTCCTACCCTTTCTGTTAGTAGCCAGTGCCAACGACTTGCCCCTCCTGCTGCTGTGAGCCCCCAGCGAGTCGGCCCTGCCTCATAGCATCCTTATGTACAACAGTGAGGTGGGGTGGGGAATGTGTCCATGTTGGTTTCCTTCTGAAGTCAAACAACAACATTGGGCTGCTTGGGAGAAAAACATGGGCCAATGTCTTCAGTTGATCAATGAGGAATCTTGGAAGTGTTTGTTTCCTTTAGAAAGGCAAAGTCTTCAACACTGGCTTATAAAGCTTGTAACAGTGATGTTTCGTTATCCGTTATCCCAGTCACAATGTGGTCATGGTTAGAAAAACCCTGCTGTGGGAATGGTAGAGTTTGACGACCACTGTTGAAACCAAGAAAGACTCTCTTCCTGCGTGGCTCGTGGATGCCTCTAAATTGAACAAGAATTCTGGGCAAGAGTGAGTCTAAAACTCTTCTTGCCATGATTCGTCCTTATTTTGGGACAGTGCCTTGCCACGCTCTGCCAGCTTCTCCTCCACCTGCTGGGGGTTCTTCAGCATCTTGGCAGTCAGAATACGCACTGAATTCTGACATGGGGGACTGGTTCTCTGAGAACGACCTCTCATTTTTCACTTGCAAAATAACTCAATTGGCAAGCCAAGAGCCACGTTCTCCCTTAGAACCTGCCTTTAGGAAGGTGGTATGTGCACTTATTAGGTTTTCCTGGATGACTTACTTGCAGCTCTGGCGGCACAGTGGTTACACATTGGCTGCAAACTATAAGGTCAGCAGTTCAAAACCACCAGCTGCTCTGTGGGAGAAAGATGAAGCTTTCTACTCCCATCAAGAATTACAGTCTCCTCATTTCCCCCCTCTCTCCCCCATTAACCCCTGGTAATTCATAAATTATCTGATATCTACCATCTGACGTCTGCCTTCATCCACTTCTCTGCTGTCCATGCCCCAGGGAGGAGGTTATATGTAGACCTTGTCATCGGTTCCCCGTTTCTCCCTCACCTTTCGTCCACCCTCCCAGTATCACCACTCTCACCACTGGTCGTAAGGGGTTCATCTGTCTTGTGTTTCCAGTTCCTATCTGTGCCAGTGTACATCCTCAGGTCCAGCCGGATTTGTAAGGTAGAATTGGGATTGGGATCCTGATAGTGGGGGTAGGAAGCATTCAAGAACTAGAGGAAAATTGTATATTTCATCATTGTGACACTGTACCCTGACTGGGTCGTCTCCTCCCTGCAGCCCTTCTACAAGGGGATGTCCAGTTTCCCACAGATGGGCCCTGGGTCCCCATTCTGCATTCCTCCTCATTCAAAATGCTATGGGTTTTTGTTTTTGTTTTTGTCTTTGATGCCTGATACCTGATCCCTTCGACGCCTTGTGATCTCACAGGCTGGTGTGCTTCTTCCATGTGGCCTTTGTTGTTTCTCAGTTAGATGGCCACTTGTTTATCTTCCAGCCTATAGGACCCCAGATTCTATACCTTTTGACAGTCGGGCACCATCAGCTTTATTCACCGTATTTGCTTATGCACCCGCTTCATCTTCAGCGATTGTGTGGGGATAGGCTGTTGTGCTTCTTCCATGTGGGCTTTGTTGTTTCTTAGATAGATGGCCGCCTGTTTATCTTCAAGTCTTTAAGACCCCAGACACTATATCTTTTGGTAGCCGGGCACCATCAGCTTTCTTCACCACTTTTGCTTAGGCACACCTTTGTCTTCAGCGATCGAGTCGGGACAGGCTGGTGTGCTTCTTCCATGTGGGTGTTGTTGTCTCTCAGCTAGATGGCTGCTTGTTTATCTTCAGGCCTTTAAGACTTCAGATGCTATATCTTTTGGTAGCTGGGCACCATTAGCTTTCTTCACCACATTTTCTTGTTTCCGACTGACTTTTAAATAAAAAAGTGTACCACAGGGGCACATAGTTAAAATGTCTCTCAGCTCAAGAAAGAGCTCAGATAAATAAGAAGAGTTGCCACCAGAGGATGGAACCACTGGTTAACCGTCACTGTAAGTTCTGAGAACAGTTAAGAAGGAAAGGTGCGGAATGGAGGAGCAGTACAACGTTCTCTCTGATGATGTGGCTTCCGCTGTTGTGAACTGCCAACAGGCTTGGTCGTATTTACCATGGATCCTCATTGTCGGACTTATTTGGGAAGTAGGTCACCAGGCCTTTTTTCCTAGTTCATCGCCATCTGGAAGCTCTGCTGAAATCAGTGCAGCATCACAACAACAGGCAACCTTCATTTATAGGTTGTGGTGGTGGCTGCGCGTGAGCTGCATTAGTCGGAATTGAACCTGGTTCTCCACGTGGCCACCAAACACGTTGTCATGCAACCAGCCTTCCCTGCTCCCTTGCAAGTAGAGGAGGAGTACTTGTAAGGGGAGTGTTTAGAGTAGGACTGGTGGAATTGAGATCTGAGACCTCCGTGTGATGTTGGGCAAAGGTGGGCAGGGGGGCGTGCTGGGCAGGAGAGATGGCAGGATAAAATGAGTTAGGGGAGAAAGCCAAGGACCCTATAGATAAGGGAATAGGGCTCCGGGTAATCAATTTCTGTCAGTCCAGTGGAAACTCTAAATTTCACTTGGTGATCTCTTAGCAGGAATCTGTGTCCATGTTCAACTTCACACTGATTACTAGTGTTCTCTAGATTAAAGCTGAGGTATGAAGAAATGTAGGAACCTCTTTATTTCTAGAAAGTTGGCTATTAAAATTGATATTCACATATACGTGTTGCTTGAATAGAAAGGTTTGTGGATGCTACCAAGAAGGAGATGACCTAGAAATCACGTTTAGGCATTTTTGGAATGAAGATGGAGGGAGGACCTTCTTAGTTCTGATCTCTAATTGGCTTACTGAGATTTTAGGCAAACTCTTTTTTTAAAATAAATCATTTTATTGGAGGTGCTTCTAGCTCTTATCACAATGCATACATCAATTGTATCAAGCACATCTGTACATATGTTGCCATCATCATTTTCAAAACCTTTTCTTTCTACTTGAGCCCTTAGTATCAGCTCCTTTTTTCCCTTCCTCCCCCACTCTCACTCTCGTGAACCCATGATTCATTATAAATTATTATTATTTTCATATCTTACAGCGACTGCTGTCTCCCTTCACCCACATTTCTGTTCATCCCCCGGTGGGGAGCGGGTTATATATCAATCATTGTGATCAGTTTCCCCTTTCCCCCCCTTTTTCCCTACCTTCCCCTACCCTCTTGGTATCACTACTCCGATTACTATTCTTGAGGGGTTTATCTGTCCTGGATTCCATGTGTCCAGAGCTCTTATCTGTACCAGTGCACATGCTCTGGTCTAGCCAGATTGGTGAGGTAGAACTGGGTTATGATAGTGAGGTGGGAGGAAGCATTTAAGAACTAGAGGAATGTTGTGTTTCATTGGTGCTATACTGTACCCTGGCTGGCTCCTTCCTTGTGACTCTTATGTGAGGGAATATCCAACTGCCTACAGATGGGCTTTGGGTCTCCATTCCGACCAACCTCATTCACATCTATATGATTGTTTTTGGCCTTCTGATGCCTGATACCTGATCCCATCAATACCTCTTGCTTACACAGACTGATGTGCTTCTTCTATGTGGACTTTGTTGCTTCCCTGCTAGATGGCTGCTTGTTTAACTTCAAACCTTTGAGACCCCAGAAGCTACATCTTGTGTTAGCCAGGCACCATCAGCTTTCTTCACCACTTTAGCGTATGCACCCATTTTGACTTCAGCTATTGTGTTGGGGAAGATGAGCATCACAGAATAGGCCAACTCTTTTACAACACTCTGGTTGTCAGCTTCATTTGAAAAATAAGGATAATGCTTTCTAATTCACAAAGTTTTTATCAAGATAACACGAGGTGAAAAAAACACCTTAACAATCAGAAACACAGCTTTATGTATTAGTTAGATGGTCATAGGGTGGCTGAGACATGAAGCCAACATATCTTCTCTCGGCCTCATCTGGAATCCGCATGCCATGCTGCACCTCAGTTCATTTACTTTTGAATGGCGTTGGTCAGTCAAAGGGAGATGAATAGCCATCAGCAGACAGCTTGCCCAAAGACTCACAGAAAGTTGAGGGGATCATGTGATCAAGGAACCAGGCTTTGAGATTGACCTCTGCTACGAAGCAGCCAGGTGCTTATAAAGGTAGCATTTCATCCATCTGACGCTCATTTTCGAAAAACTGTCAAATAGTGGAATGTCTTATGAGCTTTAAAGTGATTTCCAACTGTTCCCCTAAAAAAAAAAAAAAATCAAAGCCCAAACCAAATATAAACCCAACCAGTTGTCCTTCCTTCCTTCTCACAGCCAGCCTGGTGGCCAGAATAGAATTGCTTCGCCGGGTTGTCCAGGCTGCGACTTCCTGGCAGCAATTGCCAGGCCTTCCTTCATGGGCACCTCCGATTCAGTTCAGGGGAATTGGCTCTCTTCTTTCTTGTCTCTCCTCTAATGTCCACCCTTCTGCCTCCTCTGCTCTCCTTTCTTCACTTCTACCCCCCTTTTTCCATCCCTCGCTAGGACGTCCTTGCTCGTTTCCCCCAAGCTCAGTGAGATTGTGTTGGAAAAGACAATGTGGAAAGGGCTCAGGCAATTGTCCAGTAGTCCACGTGGCAGCCTGCCGTGGACGAGGCTCCTTTTTAAAAATTTTTAAAAGTTACTTTATCGGGGGCTCGTACAATTCTTATCACAATCCATATATCCATCCATTGTCAAGCACATTTGTACATTTGTTGCCCCCATCATTCTCAAAACATTTGCCTTCTACTTTAGCCCTTAATATCAGTTGCTAATTTTCTTCCTTCCTCCCCACTACCCCCTCCCTCATGAACCCTTCATAATTCATAAATTATTATAGTTTTGTCCTAAGTTACACGTTCTGACGTCTCCCTCCGCCCTCTTCTCTGCCTTTTCCCCACCAGCGTTGGCGCCCTGAACTCTTCAGATTTTGTGTGGATCCTAAAGAAATGTCATTACACTCTACTTCCCTTAAGGGCCCTGCTGGCACAGTGCTTGCCCTCCTGGCTGCTAACCTGGGCCAGTTGGTGGTCTGCAAGAGAGGTAGGGTGGTCTGCTTCTATGAAGATTACAGTCTGGGAAACCCCATGGGGTCCTTCTACTCTGTCCTGTGGGGCCATGCTGAGTTGGAATTGATTCCTGCCTATCCTCCATTTGGCCCGAAGAAAACATCAGTAGAGGGAAGAGAAAAACAGAGTTTACCTCCAAACAAGTATATTCAGAGTCCCTCACGGACACCGCTTCCTGTGAAATCTAACCGGATGCTGGCAAAAAGGAGAGGCCAACTATACTTAATATCTTTCTTTCTTTCTTCTTCTTTTTTTAAAGTCATTTCATTGGGGGCTCATACAGCTCTTTTCAAAATACATCCATCCATTGTGTCAAGCACATTTGTACATTTTTTGCCATCATCACTTTCAAAACATTTCCTTTCTACTTGAGCCCTTGGTACCAGTTCTTCGCTTAATTTCTCTTAGGCTGGTTGTCTTGATTGTTGTTAGGTTTAGGCCCTGAGGTATTTGGAAGCACGGAATTTATTTACTTGCGTAGCTATGTTAAGCATGGATCCCACAGGCAGACATGTGTCCCGAGCCTGGTGAACTTGGGAGTAACTCTTGCTTTCTGTTTTGGATCTCTAAGGGAATCAGCAGGCACGGAGGTAACTGAACAGCCCTAAAGCGATATTCATACAGGCTGACAAGAAAGCATTTGCGGAGGTTGGATGATGCTTGCCGAGATATCTCACAAATTCGGGAACTTAGACGAACATCTGTGTTTAGGCGATCATTTTTTTTCTTATACATTTGTGATTAGTAGGGCCAGAAATGAGATGGGAAAGAGTGTAGAAGGGATTACATCTGATGCTGAGCCATGAGGACCTCCAGCTCATACTATACATGCGTGGGTTTATCTACAGCGAACCATGTGTAAGCATGCTTCTCTAATCAGTGGATGGTTGGAGACAAGTTCTCTCAGTCCTACAAGTATCTTAGTCTCCTTAGGGTGCCTTCCAAAAAAAAAAAAAAAGAGCCAATCAAAAGTCCCTTGAGGGAGGGTCAGCTGGGCAGGCAGAGGGTTCAGTTTTGAAGGTGATGGTGCAGCGGATAATGAGTCTATGAATCAGGAAGGCGTTTAAAAATCGTAAGCAACAATGGCATTGCTGATAAATAGGGCAGCAAAGTTCTGCCAACATTCCCCAACCCCCCATCATGACGGTGCATCTCCGCATTCTTGTTTCGAGCACTGCCCTGCAAGGATTCCATAGAGAGGCTTTATCCCACCCGCCCTGATTTTTCCCCTGGAGACTTCTTTTGGTTCCTCAAACCCGGAGGGCACTGAAAAGGAAGTCCAGTCCCTCCCGGGTGTCGAAACTGCCGTGTTGACTCAGGTGAATGGAATGGTGGCGAACTCGTCAGGGAAAGGCTTGAGGGATGAGAGGCCCAAAGGGAGGCTACGTGGAGAAGGAACAGCTTCACATTTTGATCGTTTTCTTTCATGGAAGTCTCTGGACTTTCATGACAGACCTTTGTGATTTTTTACCAGGCACTGTTGTGCTTTCCAGGTGACCTCCCTTCTGTCAGTGGAACCCTGAGAGGCAAGTGCTTTCCACCTGTGCCAGAGGGGAAAACGCACAGGGTTCAGCAGCACACCCTGAAGCTGAGTGCAGGGCCCCATGGGCGTGGGAAGTAGGCTGGCCTCTCTCTCTCGACCAATGGGTCTTTCCCCGGGATTCGGGACATCCCTGTGTCATCTCCAGTGAGTGTCATGGTCAGATGGCTTGACCAAACAGAGAAGAAAACAGCATTTCTGAAAGCAGCTGGCATCGGGAGGGTTACCCAGTGAGTCAGGTAGGCATAGGCTTATTGGTGCTTACTTGTTAATCTGGCGAACAATATCACATAGGCTCCACCACATGAATACCCTGTGGTACTGTTCACCACCGGTTAGTAAGGAAACCTACGTCCACCGTGCCTCCTGGTGGCCCCATCCCTGTCGGGGATGGCATATTTGTGAAGAGGATTTAGATGCTGTGGGGTTGGCAGAGGGGGGTGGTGGTGCCAGTCCGACTGAGAAACCGAGACTCCGATGTGGAAAGAACACTGAGGAGAAGGTCAGCTGTTCGAAACCACCAGTTGCTCCCTGGGAGAAAGATGAGCTTTTCTGTCCAGGCAAAGATCTTACAGCCTTGGAAACCCATAGGGCCAGTTCCACTCTGACCTCTAAGTCGAATTGACTCAAAGGCAGTGAGACCCTCCCCCCCATCCCATGTATGTTCAGTTAATCCCTCATCCTGTTGACCACCAAGTGGTAATTGACCCAGATGATGTTTCAATTTTCAAAGCAACCTTTCAGCATTCCCCTTTGCTTCCACAGGGAACCAGAGTCTTGCCACGCCATATGCGAGGCGCCAGTTAAACCACTGATGTCCTGTCTTGATCGCTCTGTTCCAGGTCTGATACTTGCAGTCGAAGGCAGTGTTATTTAGGCAGTAATGTTATCCAGGGTTTTCTGCCTTGCTTGAATTGGCACAGCCAGATTTTCCTTGGCCTCAGAGCACTTCGGGCAGGAGTTTGGCCACGTAGGTTCTGTTTTCAGAGTTAGGTTCTGTTTTCAGAGTTCGTGGTGGTGGTTAGGGGCCATCGAGTTTGTGCCGACTCCTGCCGACTCCGGATGGAATTTGTGCCGACTCCGGATGAAACGCCGCTGGGTCTTGCACCGACCGTCCTGGAATCCTTGCTCCGTTTGAGCCCACAGTTGCAGCCACTGTGTCCACCCATCTCATGGAGGATCTTCCTCTTTTCCACCAACCCGCTTCTTGATCCAGCAGGACATCCTTCACCAGGGTCTGGATCTTTTTATTCAAATTAAAAAAAAATTATTGGGAATTTTTACAGCTCTTATAACATTCCACACAATCGTATCAAGCATATTTGGACATATGTTGCCATCATCATTTTCTGAACATTTACTTTCTAGTTGAGCTCTTGGTATCAGCTCCTCTTCCCCCCCCTCACCCTTGTGACCCCCTGACAAATGAAAAATTATTATTGTTTTCATATCTTACACCAACTGCTGTCTTCCTTCACCCATGTTTCTGTTGTTCATTCCCCTGGGGTGGGGGGGGGGCGCATTATGTGTTGATCTTTGTGATCGGTTCCCCCTTCCTCCGTTCTCCCCCCACCTTCCTGCTACCCTCCTGGTATCACTACTCCCATTTCTGTTCCTGAGGGGTTTATCTGACCTGGATTCTGTGCGTTGTGAACTCGTCTGTACGAGTCTGCATGCTGCAGTCTAGCCAGAACTAAAAGGCAGGACTGGGGGGGTGAGGAAGCCTCAAAGCCCCAAAGGAATATTGTGTTTCATTGGAGCTAGACTGTGCCCTGGTTGACTCATCCCTTCCTTGTGACCCTTCTGTGAAAGGATGTCCTATTGTCTACAGATGGGTTTTGGGTCTCTGCTCCGGCCCCCCTTGTTCTCACCAGTATGTTTTTGGGGGGTTTTCTGGATCTGGACCGTTTTTTGAGTTTAGGCTCCACGTATTCTTTATATTTGCAGCCCCGGTGCCTAGAACAATCCTGACGACAGCGTAGGCACCCCGTCTGTGTTTGATGAAGGATAAGGGACTTGGGGCAACCCTGCTTGTTTTCTCAGGACTTTCATTCCTCCCCCCGCCCCTCCCCCCTGTGAAACGAGGGATTGGCACAGAATTGCTCCAGATGATGCTGCAGTTTTCTAAATGTTCGGTCCCGGCATTCACCTCCTCAGGTAGGTTTCTGGGCACCCACAGAAGTGTGTTTAACTTTGGTCTTAAATCTGCCCTCCCCCTAGTCTCCAAACAACTTCTGTCATGCTACTCATGGCCAAGTTTAATTGTGAAGAAAGCTGTTTAGGTTTTGTTTATCTTTGGGCAGCCTTGTCTTAATCAGGGTGGTAAAGGCATTCTTTTGTTTTCCACCCCCTGAAAGACTCTCAGTGTAACCCGTTCCCTCTTTTATACTCTGACCCTCTAGTTCTTTGTTGACTTTAAAACGACTTGCGCCCAGAAGAGCAAACATACCGGAGAGTGGAGAATAAAGATGGAAGCCCGGTTGTTCTTTGTCTTTGGCAATTACAGCGTGAGCCTTACTCAACACATTGTGTCGGAGGTAAAGCCCGGTACACGCAGCCTGGGCTTAGATTTCGTTGCCACCCTTCTTGCTTGCTAAGTGTACCTCCACCATCATTTTTACATAGCCTCTCTCTCCTCTTCTGGCCGTATTTGCACTACTGATCTGTGGGCTTGACTGGGACAGCTGAGTCCTGGCACAGTCAGCCAGGAAGGGGGCACAAATGTGAAGAGATGGTTCGAAGATGTTCTTCCAGCCCACCTCCACCTTACTCCTCCAATGACAGGGAGAGCTCGTGTCCTGCTGTCTTGCTCAGTGCTCGGGCTCAGGAGGTTCCATTTCTCTGGAGGATCATTTTTTCTCATCTGCCTCCTGGGAAGGGCAGTCTCCTCCCGAACAGAGTTTTGGTGACGATGAAAGATAGCGCAGGAAGGGAACCCCACAGGCAAAGGAAGGGGGCGGCCAGCGGCTTGCCGGAGAGCCTCTCTCCTTGTCTGGTCTACAGAGATGGTGAGGGTGTGACTTTGGACCTCAATGGTGAAGGAGCACCCCAGGACCTGCTGCCAGGTTACCGGTTGCCGCCATTGTGACGTCACAGGCAAGTTCTTCCCCCGGCAGTGCATGAACAGCATTTGGGCTCGAAACATGTGGTTTCAATTCCACTGCAGTAGCAGAAACAGAAGTTTCAACCTCTAAAATTTATCTCTTTGGACATAATTTTTTTTTTCTATTAAGATTCTGAGTCACACCCCTGCAAAGAGGAAGGTGCATATAGTTGTCAAAGTCCAGTGATCAGAAACAATGATTGCTTATTGCTCTTCAACTCTTTATTCTTTGTTGTGATATCACGAATGCGATTAATGGCAATCAGCCCACCACGAGAGCACTTCTAATAGTCCGCTGTTTTGAATAAATGCGATAGAAATGGCAGAAAGGTAAACAATTATCCTGTGGAACATGATCGGATGTGCTCTATTTCTTTTCAAGTTTTTAAGTCTTAGCATCTTCTGAAATGCAGCTTTAATGGTGAGAGATTGAAAATATCTAGTGTTCTTTCCAATTATTTGCTGTGCATTGGTTATTATTATTATTATTATTGTTTCCTCTACTCACAACCCCGAACCCAATTCCACTGGCTATCCCGGAATTGTCACGTTTGTGGTATAAGGAATAGCTGTGTCAAGCTGTGTTGACAAAATGCCCCAACCTAACTGTTAATAAGCATTGTCATTTTCAGCAGGACACAGTTTAGCTAATGATTTATCTCTTTTAAGGCAGCGCTCGGGCAGCTGTAGGAATCATCTCCTTAGCAAGTCAAGTGAGTTCTTTAACAAAATGTTACACACAGATGGGCCATAAGCTGTCAGTTAACCATTATTGTGTCTGCATCTGCTGGCTCTCAATGCACTGCTTTACGTATTCAGCCAGTCACTTAGCGGCAGCCCCGTGAAAAGGCGGCCTTACTCTGATTGGCAAATAAAATGTTCATTTGTCTCTTCTTCCTATTGTTTTGCTTGGGGAACACATGTCGGCAGCTCAATTACCCAGTTCATTAACAGCTCCCACAGGACACGATGGCCAGCCCCTGATAAGAGGGCAGTTGTGGCACAGATGGCCCATCATGGCCGCCCTGTTGGCAATTGTAAATAAAAGTCACTCGGCCCTTTGCCTTTCACCAGAACGACTGTTTTCCTGTTTCCCCTTCAGTGTGCAAATTCCCTTTCTTCACTCCGGCTCAGCCTGTCGAATCCGCTCCCCCTCCTTCCCAAAGGAGACCAGCCTCCTGCTTTCGGAGGTGTGGAGACCTGCCTTGACGAATGACCGCCCCGGCTTTTCATTTTAATTATGACTGACTTTAAAGCTCTTGAGGGGGGAACCGTTCTTATCGCGGGAGACTATTCTTAGAAAGCTGTTAGCTGATTAATTAGTTAACTAATCGGTTTGCCTAATTGAATAGCAGCACAGTTTCTTCAGGCTGTAGACTCTCTTTCTCTCTGAAAGACCCTGGTGGCAGTTAGCATGGAACTTAATATAGATATATATTTATAGATAAATAATATATAATGGAATATATGTTCCACATATTATGTAATATGTAATAATATATTATATAGATAGAAAATATATTACACATATTATGTAGCATGTAATAATATATATTATTTATCTATAAATATATGTTACCATATATACTTGTGTATAAGCTGAGTTTTTCAGTACATTTTTAATGCAGTTTTTGTGGCAAAATTAGGTGCCTCGGCTGATATTCGAGTTGGCTTATACTCGAGTGTATATAGTATATTATAAATAAGTAGATGTAATTAAAAAATTTTTTTTCGTCCTACATAGAAATCATTTTTCTGAGGACAAGTAGGAGTGGGGTAGGCAGGTGTGAGCTCATTCTTATTCGATGTGATTTTCATGTGGTGAAGGAAATCTTGTTACACACACGCACACACACATAGCCTCAGAATGAAGTGGCTAAGAAGCCCTGGGGTTCAGGTGGGTCAGTGTCACGGTTCCTAAGCCACTTGTGCGTCTTTGTCGCTTTTCAGACTTTGGGAGAGGTGCCTGAAGGCTGGTGTTCAGAACCTGCCTCGATGATGTGATGCTGCTGATTTGAATGTTTTCGGGGGACGCGGGGGGCTAGACATCATTGTGTGTTGTTAGGGGTCAGCACCTGGTGGAAGCTGACCCAGAGTGACTGCAGGGGACGGCGTACAACTGCCCTCAGAGGGGTTTTGTAGGCTTCTCCTCCTTAGAAAAGGAGCCCTGGTGGAGCAGTGGTTAGAGCACTTGGTGGCTAAGGGAAAGGCCAGCATTTCGAAGCCGCCAGCTGCTTCTACAGAGAAAGATGTGGTAGAAAGGCTGGCAGTTGGAAGGGAGTGGATGGTGGAGTGAGTTTAAAAAAAATATTTCCAGGGCAGATCACCCATCTCTCTCTCTGTCTTTCTCTCTCTCTCTCTTGAAGCCTCTGCATAGGCATGAACCACCAGGCAACCTTTAGCTCTGTAGCCAAGTCCTTGGCCCTTCCACTACCAGGGCTATTGAGAAATAGTTTCCTGATGGGCCAAAATGAAAGAAGGAGAAAGATGCTTTCTGGCTGCGTGGCAGAGGTCTTCAAGGATCAGTGATACAGGAGAGCAAGCCTCCCTGAGAGAGGTTGTGATGTGATGTGGCTGGATCTCTCACATGCACTTGAAAGGGGAACCAGGTTGGAAGCTGAACACATGGGGTCTTTGGGGGACGCAGTTTGCAGCTTAGCACCTTGGAGGCAGCATGGCCTTTCTTCCAGCCTCGATGGCCTGGCCGTGGTCAGCCTGTTATCTTAAATAAACACCAACAGTCCAGGTTGTGCATTTGAAAAGGCTCCCTGCCTGCAGTACGCAGCCTGGCCCTCCCGAGCTGCCCTCTTGGCCTGTCATATTCAGAACCAATCTGTGCTCTCTCCCAGGGCAGCGGGCACTGGGGGAGTTGTTGAGTGTCAGGGTTTATTTGTGCTATTTTGATTAGCACCAACCTGGCAGGAGCTGATTTTTTTCTAATGACCCCGTGCTGGGAGCCGGCGGCTTCCGAGGAAAGGACTTGGGTTAGAGGGAGGGGAGTAGCATTACATTTCTTTCTCCAGCCAAAAAAAGAAAGAAAAGAAAAGAAAAACCCCAAACGGGCGAACGGCTGCGCAGGAATGGGGGTAGGTCAATGGCTTGGAGAGTCTTAATTTGATCTGAGGGTTCTTTTCGTGATGATTTTTGTTTAAAAGACCACTTGAAATAGGTGATTGTGCATCTGGGGAAAACAGGCAGCAGAACACGGTTCCGTTCAGCGATTTGCACAAGTAGTGCTCAGTGACGGTGGGTGCGGTCCACCTTCTCTTTAGGACCAATTCTTGACCCCCGTCAATTTCAGCTCACTGCCCGCCCCTTCCAAGACAACAGAACGAAACAAACCTTTTCATGGACGCTTTATAGTAACTGCTGTCCGCTCCGTCTTCGGATGACTTCCGTCAAAGAACTCTGCACTCAAGGATAACCTTCTTTACTTTTTGAGCCCATTTGAGTTTTCTTTCATATTCAAAAAACAAACAAACCCAAACAAAAAACAACAAACCTTTCTGCCCAGAAAGCTGGGGTTGTTTGGCCTTAAGCGGCGCACTCTTTTTGCCCCTGCTAAAGATGCAGAGGGAGAAGTTGTAAAGGGGGTGGAAACAAAACAGGACCCTAACCCCCACCAAGTAGCACAGCGGCGAGGCCATAAACCACCTCCCTGAGTTGATCAACAAACAAAAGTACAAGTGACTCAGAGCTCCACCGGGTTAAGCATTCTGAGAAGTCCCATGTGTTCCTTTGGCCCCATCCTTCGGTGGCACTTTGGCATTTAGTTAACAAACTCTTCAATTCCTTCCTTTTAGGGAGATAGCTCTCTTTCTTGTCTCAACACACACCGACCATTTGAAAACACTTACATTAAAAAACAAACACAAAACCCCCCCCAAGCTTCAGAGTTCCTTCTTAGCTTGTGAATTAATGTGGAAGAGAAGCTTCCAGGTGCCGAAGTCTCTCAACTGGCTTTTGCATTAACCCCTACTGTGCGTCCATTTCAACTTCTCCCCCTCTCCCCTCCCCTGGAGAAAAGAAGGAGGAGGAGGAGGAGGAAAGGGGGAAAAAAACCCCGACCTCCCCTTTCTCATCCACTCCCGCTCTCTTTGTGTCTCCTGCGTCCTGCCAGGCAGGTGTCAGAGCGCTGAATGCGAGTAAATGCCCCGTTGATGGATCCCACAGATGGAGCGTGGAAATCAGTCGAATAGGCCCCGGCCACAGGCCATTTCTTGAGATCCAACAAAAGCCTCCAAATAAGTCAACAAAAATCCCAAAGATCACAAAGGGAAAATGTCATTTGTCATTTACTCTGAGCCTGTGAGGGAATATCAGTGTGCCTGAGAGAGAGAGAGAGGTGATTCACATCTTTCTCAGCGTCAAAAGGCAGTGTCCGTCCAGAAAATGGCGTGTCCTCCTGGTGTGCAGGGGGGGGCGGGGGGGGCAGCCTACAATTAGGCAAATGGGGAGCATCAAACTTGGAGTTGGACGGTTAAAGGGCCTTCTGGGAAATATTATGAAATGTCAGACACAGCACGGACCCAGCTCAGGCCATGTTTCCCTATTTGTGTGTCGTTCTTTTATCAGGGAAACAGGGTGCTGTTACAATGGCTGGCAAGTGTAGCTCAGACATGGGGGTACACAAAAAGAACCTTGCTCTCAGAACGGAATATAATGACGCGGGGAGTTTCACCTCCAACTCAGGGCGAGAGAGACCCCAGCTCCTCCGTGTCTGTAAATCGCATTGTGTTATATCTGCAGCCAACATAAGGTTTAAATGGTTGTCATGTTTTGATTCTGTAATGATTCAAATGAAAGGTCTTGCTGAGAAGAAAGACAGTGTGCCAAATTCAGACTTGTGAATGACTCGGTTTCTTGACTTTTTTGCTCCCTTCCCCCCACCCACCTCTGACTGATAATGGTCTAGAAGCCAATAATTATAAAATTCCATGCAACTAAATCCCCACAATATTGAGGCAAGATTTCATGTATAATAGCGTTAACGAGGATGAAATATTTCCTGAGGCCACAGAATAGGTCACAAGGGGTTAACGGACAAAGACGTACTCTCTAATTCTGTCATTCCTTCTTTAATGAAACTTCATGGTTCGTCCGCTGGTGGTCAGACGGGTCCCTTCTCCTCTCCGTTTGATTTGTCTCTGGAGAAGGAATTTGGAATCCTGTGGGGTATGTATGATGCTGGGCTTCCGGACATGCTCCTGCCCTTCTTTGAACTGGACAGGGCAGATCTTTCCAAGGTTAATCTTGGGAGACAATGGGAAATCATTGGGTTTACAAACGAATAAGTAAAGGTGGGGGACTCTGGTAGTTTATAATTGCTTCATGATAGGAACAGACACGTGAACTTTCACGCACAGCAGAATGAAAGCACGCAGTGATGGTAGTGGGAGGTGACTTTTTCCCAGGCTCAGTCCGGATTTTTTCTGAGTAATTTAAGAATAGGCCAGTGTGTTTCGAGCACGTTGGTTTGAAAAGAATTTGAGAGTATTTGACAACTCTTGACACCCTTTCGTAAAAATGTCTTTAAATGCATTAGAGTTAAAATGTGCCCGAAATAAGACTGTAATAAAGATTGAAAACAGGGGATCAGTTTAACCGCAGGCGGACAGTGGAAGGTTCCAGGATGACCATGGGTTTTAGGCTCGTGGCCTGTGATGGTTCTTGATGGAGACCACAAATGGTCACCACAATGAGAGTGTGGTTTCATAACAAACACCCCACCTCTGACCCCCAACTCTGAATGATACTGGTCTGGAGACTGGTAATTATCCAATATCTTGGCACATCGAGTCATCTCCTAATGTTTTCCTGTTGTTTAAAACGCTTTATACCTTGAACCTCTGAAGAGTTCCGTAAGTATTCGTGCAGTTGAATTGAACTCCATCAGAAAGCATGTTTGATTTCGTGTATACTGCTGATCTCATTGCCCTGTTGCCAGACCAATCCCATTGGCTTCGGGGAGGTGTCTTAAAAATTGGGGATGTGTGATAGCAATAGGGACCGTCAGCTAAATGACCCAGGGAGTCGGAATCATTTGGTGACGCGGAGTTAAACTCATGTGTAAGTCGGAGAATGAATCGGGAAGGGCTTTGGAGAACAGTCTGGACTTTCAAAATCTGGTAAGAATATGGATTGAGAGCAAGTCTGTTCGTGGTTGTTCAATGAAAAGCAAAGCAATTTCCATCCAGATGGCCACATCTTAAGCATTGTTAGGGATTTTCTTGTGAGAGCTATGCTGAGATTTCAAATTGGGGGGGGGGGGGCGTTATCTCTATTTAATGAGCCATAAAGCAAAGTGCATTTATGATGCATTCGCAGAATATGACTGAGCAAATGAAATATAATAGAAAACCTCCCCTTAAGATTAAGGCTGCACAATAGCACTCATTACCCAAAGAGATGATATTTAATCTTGTTGTTAGATCCTAGCAATGTATTAATTCACAATTAATTCAATTGTCCAGCTCAGCAGCTGGCGGTTTCTACTCATTAACACTAGCTACTCTGCACACGAGACTTGTATACTTTCTGTCAATCGAGGTCTCTGAAAACTTTTTTATTTTATTTCAACGTGTAATAGTTAGCAATGAAAGGAGATACATTATAGACTGAGTATCTCATTTGTTCTGGTAGCCTGAGTCAGGTATGTAAAATGGATTAACTCCAACAAAACGCTCCTTGCAAGTGGGATTTAAGTTTCAGATCTTTTCCTGGTAAAAGGGGAGTGATTCATACTTGAGTATTGTTGAGTCTGGTTTAGTACAAATTACAAATTTAGTTTTTGTTGAGTGGTGCAGGAAATGGTAGTAAAATGAGGCAAAAAAACGGGGCAAGCGTCTGTGATGCTTACTCTTTAGACATAGTTAGTCTTCCTTAGCGGGTAGATTCATCCTGGGTTGCTGAGTGAACCTGCTTTTAAGCCCACATCCTTTTGGGGAATAACAGATGAGGAAAAATTAGAATTAACTTGTAAGAACGTGGCTTTAGAGGGCCAGCAGGGATCAGTTGGTTCAGATACTTTTTCAGTAGGAAAACCAAGCAAATCATTTCCTCATGTCTTCTGAAATGATGTGGAAGGGCCGCCACCTTTACATTCCTGTGAATAGAGAGTCTGGTCATAAAAGTAGGGATCTGTTAGCTTGCGAACGAAAGTTTCCATGTTGGTGGTAAGGACTGTCCCATTGAGCCCTTAGACGCCCGGGGTCTTTTCAATCCTGCTCTGCTGGCGGCTCTCTGTCTTTAGAAAACGGTTTTAAACTACAATTTCTTCGAATAATAATAACAATAATAATGAGATGATTTACTCCTTAGAAAATTGCAGGTATGCACGTACTTGCAAAAACGCTCAACGCATTTTAGGGGAGTCACAGAACCCTAAAACTCACCACTCCAAATTCACTCCTGTGGAGTAAATTCCTGTGACCCTCGAGGACAGAGGAGAACTGTCCTTATCGGTTTCTGAGGCTGCAAATCGGCACAGGAGCAGCAGCAAACCTCATCTTTCTCCCACTTGACCTGCAGACCTGTGTGAAGCAGACCAGCGTGCAATCCACTGAGGCCCCAGGGATCCCTCAGAACCTCAAGGCTGCATCTAAATAGAGATCAGAAGACCTGTCAGAGCACAACTCTTATTTTAAAGGTGACAGTCAGTGTTACAGCAAACTGTAAATTTGACACGGAGGTTTCTTGCCCTCCATAAGTGTTTATTGGGCACCAAGGCGCCAGCTGTGAACAAGGCGGTCGGGGGCCTTGGGCCGCACAGCTGGTCTTCTGGGAATGTGGGTTGTTAAGGTGAAACACCATGGTCTCGACCCTCCGTGTTCACTCTAGCAGGTACTCATCAATCTATGCCGCCTTCTCCCTCAGAAACCAAGGAGGGTTTTGATTAATTGACCTGACAGTGGATGGTACACCATATTTACCAAGGAGGAGTTAATGACCCCAGAGACTCCCAGAGGAGACATGAACACTCTTCATGCAGGCAGACCCCAGAAGTCAAGCGCACATTGAAATCCAGCGAGTCACACGAGTGTTTTTGCTTTCCCAGCACATATAAAAGGTTAGGTTTACACTGTACTATCATACTGTCATTGCGCATGCAAAAGCTTTATGGACAAGCTTGAAATACTGTGAGAATGACTGCAAAGACCCCGTCTGTGCAGTGCAGTCAGGTGCACAATAAAACAAGGCGTGTTTGTGTGGTCAGCCTACTGTGCGCATGGTCAGAGAACGTGCAAGTGACAATGGAGGTGTTCCGGAGGCCAGTGCTTTCAGTGCAGTTGAGTTAATCCTCAGCATTCACTCTCGGAAGGTCAGAATCTAGAGCTCACTGCCATCGAGTGGATTCCAACTCATAGCCATCCTAGAGAACAGAGTACAACTTTCCCTTTGGGGTTCCTCAACTTTCACTCTTGGCAGGAAGAGACAGCCCGCTCATGCAGACGCGCTGGTAGGTTCGAACCACTGACCTGGCCTTTAGCAGCCCAGCACAGAGTCCACTACGCCACCATGGTTCCTGTTCAGGACGACAGAAACTGGAAGTCTGGGGGGAAAGGATTTATGGGAATTTGCTGTCTCCTTGGGGGGGAAAGTTCATTTTGTTTCTTGGGGAGCATATTGAAATCAAAGCATATTGATATACACATGAAAGTGACTTTTCCCCCCTGGTTAAGTTGGGGCAGGCAGTACTGTATGTCATTGGGGAGATTTTAAGAGGGCAAAGAAGCAGTGAGCAGGAATATTCTATTTTAATGGTTCTCAAAGGGTAGCCCCTCCCTAGTCGATCACATTGGTTATCAATGAACTGGACACAAGTTGGAAGTTCAGACTCTTGGGCCCCACTTCACAGCTATTGATGGGAAAGAAACCTTGAGCATGGGGGGTGGGGGTGGGGGTGGGGGTGGGGGTGGGGGCTAGCCATCTGTGGTCACCCAGTCCTCCAGAGATTCTGTTCCTTGATCACGATGCACCAACGGTTGTTCGTTTAGCTGCTGGCATTTATGCAGACAGGCGCCCGTAAGTTGATAGTGTGTGTCGGGCTGTTGCCTGCAAGGTCAGCAGTTTGAAATCCCCATCGCGCCTCTGGAGAAAGATGGGGCTTTCTACTCCCACAAAGAGTTCCCGTCGGGGAAACTCACAGGGGCAGTTCTACTCTGTCCCATGGGGTCACTGTGAGTTGGCATCGACTCAGTGGCAGTGAGTTAGGTTGCACTGGGAGTGGTGGAAATCAGTGCAATGTATAGCGTATTTTATTTCAGCAAATGAGCAGTCCTTTAGAATACTCCTAAAACTCAGGAAAGTTTTTTTTTTGGGGGGGGGAGGGGCGGGGAGGTCTTACCAAAATATTCAAAAATAAGGTTTCCAGTAAAGGAGGCCATTTTGTATTAAGATAGATAAGCTAAAAAAAGAAAAAAGAAAATGGATAAGCTAATTGAAGTCTATCATAACCTTTCACGTGTTATCAGGATCTTACTTGTGTGTACAAGTATGTGCTTTCTGGTATAGTCTTTCTCTGTCAGGTAGAAATAATTCACTCGATTCCCCTTAATGTCACAGAGCCTGGATGAGGCTCAAAACACAGGTGTGTTCATATAGGGAAATGCTTCAAATCTTCTCTGCGGGCTATTTTAGATGTGGCTTGTGGGGGCCGCCTTAACGTTTTGCACTGAAGTAGAACAGCGTTTTAAGCTTCTGTAGGACAGATTTGTCTGGGGAGAAGTAGAGGTAGAATACCCTAAGAGGAAGGAGAAGAGACTTCGTCTCGCTTGGACATGTTTTCAGGAGACATCAGTCCCTGGAGAAGGGCATCATGCTTGGTCAAGTGGAGGGGCATTGAGATGCACGAAGACAGCGGCTGCCGCGATAAGCTCCCACAAGAGAACAATTGTGGGAATGGTGTTTCGCTCCATTCTAGAAAGGTCGCTGTAGGTCTGAACCGAGTCTAACAACGATAGGACAGAATCAAGGGTGAACTCAAGACCGAGGAGAACTGGCCTTATTAGAAGCAGTGTGGTTTGACATCTCTTTGGCACCACCTGGAGTTTGCTAGGTCTTATTAGGCTGGGTGGCGGAGTGAGCTTCCTTGGCCTTGGCACATAAGAGCCACGGGTTTTGAGCTTGCCCTCCCCATTTGGTACAGCACACCCTGGCCTTTCCTCTGTAGGGACCCCGCCTTTGGCTGTTCTTCAGCGTGTAATTGCATGAGCTTTAGAGCCAGGCTGCTTTTTCCATCCACTCTGGCTCCTCCTCTCTCCTCTGTAGTGGTCTCCTGCCTGTCGTCTGTGGGCCCACTGCTCACTGCCCCAGTGCATAAGGCCTCCGGGCAGGGCGACACTCCTACTCCAAGCATGGTGTCAGGTGCAGCCTCCCCCTCTGCTGCTGGAGCCCCAACTCACACAAGGAGACTGCTCACCCCACTCCTACCTCCATCAAATCCTGGCCCGGAAGTGGCTAGCTGTTAGTCTCTTATTGCAGGAGGTACTTTCAACAGAGATTCAGACCCTGTCCTTAGGAGAACAGATGCCATATTGTATTGCTCATGCAAATCCTCTTGTTTCTTCCCCGGCTCTCCCCTCATCTCTTTGAGCTACCCACATGTTAAGTTTGGAAGCTCCCTGGTCCAATGCCTATCAACGCAAGCAAGTAGAAGCTTTGGTGGGGAGGGGACAGCAGCAGGCCCACTTTCAGGGCCAGGCGACCTGTGCTCTGAAGGGCGCATTGCTTATTCTCATTCTCTGTGATGCGCTTTGAACACGGGGCTCCGCATTTGCGTTTTTTTCACAGGGCTCCTCCATTTAGGTAGCGTCCTGGGCAGAAGCACTACCCGATCAGCAGGGACCCCCAGACTCTGCGCCTCCCACAGGGGCAGTCAACCCGTCTACTGGCCCATGCTTGCTTCTCCACACTCTTGAGAATTCCATGAACAATACAGAAATGCCGCTGAAAGCATGCCCCACCCTCTGACACTGAGATTGGTCTGTGGCAATGACATTGCACGCCCCACAGTGTCCCAGCACTCTTCCCACGTGTTCGTTTCTCATTTCCATTCCTCCTCGCCTATCCCTCCTGCCTTCTGTGCATCACCCCTGGGCAAATGCTGCCCTTTAGATCACGTATGGTTGTTTGTTCGAAGGTGCATGTAGCTCCCGGGCGTTACTGTTCACCTTGGTAGGCCTGTCTGTTGGATCCATGTGCTTGTTACTGGTTGATACTTGGAAGGAGAGCCCCAGGCTTTTCTTCCTAGTCGGTCTTAGTCTGGTAACTGGATCCTGTTAGGTATCACAGTAACACACAAGCCTCCCATGAGAGCGGCTGGGTTTGAGGTCCCTTGGCCAGAACCAAACTGGTTTTCCTGTCTGGAAGGAGAGTCATACACGTGAGTCTTCATTGCCACCTCCCCCGGGAGCCCTCAGGTGTGTACATGACTAGGAATCCCGCCATCATTTGTTGGTGCTGCCTTCTTAGACACTCGGCTGATTTTGGACCTCGAACAGTTCTTGTGAATCGTTTCCAGGGCAAACGGTGGTGCGAATGTATCAGAGGCCGGGTTACGTGTGTGTCATCCATGGTGTGCACACTGATGGCTGTGAACATGACAGAAGGCCCGTCTGTTCTCGATGAGCTGACGCTTGGCATGCTTGGGGGGCAGAGAAAGGCAGATGCATAGAGCAGTGGCTTCCGCCTGGTGGCAGGGCTTGGGGTCAGGGAAGATACGGACTAATACGTCATATAGGAATATCGTATGGGGGCTTTGCCGCCCCGGGAAAAATGTTGGGCATGTGCTTGCGATCGACTCAGAGTCATTGCAGTTTGTCCCCCTCCCCACCCCCCACTACCTTCTTATTGAAATCTGATTAGAGCTTTCTCTTGTGCTTTCAGCCTCAGCACCCCAGTCAGACGAAGGGTCTGACATCGATTCTGAACCCGACTTACCATTGAAGAGGAAGCAGCGCCGGAGTCGAACCACCTTCACAGCAGAGCAGCTGGAAGAGTTGGAACGGGCTTTTGAGAGGACCCACTACCCTGATATCTACACCAGGGAGGAGCTGGCCCAACGGGCGAAGCTCACTGAGGCCCGAGTGCAGGTACTGCCCGCCACCATCCCACCAGGAACACAGAGTCCCCTAGCCCAAAGCACCAGAGGCCCTGGGAGGTCACAGCAGTGTCTGGCTGCTCACTGAAAGGTTGGCAGCTTTGATGGCCTGCACATGCCCTCCAATGGAACCTGCCTTTTTGAACCCCTTAGTGCGCACAACTCTATTCTGATACCGGTGGCCATAACTGCCAAGTGACTTGATGGCATTTGAACAGCTCAAGAATGTTTGCAAGCAAGAAGAGAAGTATGTGACGAATGGTACCGCATGGGGATGTCTATCTTTTGACGTGGTTTACCATTACCAGGAGAATATGAACATGTTGTATTAAGATACACACGTATAGGTGTGTGTGTCAATTTGTGCTATTTCACCATTGTTTCAGGAATCTATACTCTGGCAGTGCCTGGTCTCTGTGAGGGGTAACAGCAAACACATTTTTGAATGGTCATTCTGTGCCAGACCCCGTTCTAAGTGCCTAATATATCTCGGCCACAGAGTCACCATCAAAACCCTAGGTGGGCATTACTACCACAGTTGTTAGATGAGGACCCGCTGTATGGAAGTAGCTGGCCAAAGCCACATAACTAGTAAGTGATAGAAGTGGTTGGGTCCCATGCACTTTGTGGCCTTTCAGCGATAAAGAGGTACAACAGCGCCAAGGGCGTAATCACACCCTCTAAGGATGGCGTAGGCTAGAAGCATCCCAGGTAACGGCGTTGTTTTCGAACCATCTTGGGTGGGTTTAAGCTCTCAGGTGTGTTCTGAATCTTCTGCAAAAGCCTCCTTTGATATAATAGCTTACCATAAAGGGGACAGCATGTTTGGTAAAGCAGAGGGGAAGCGAAATAGATGAAGCCCTTGGACAAGATGGGTTTGACTTGCTGGCTGCACCAGTGAGCTCAAATGTCAGGACAAGCGCGAGCGGGGCTCAGGATGGGGCAACGTTTCCCTCTGTTGGACCTCGGTGATACGGACACGAGAAAGACAGTGCCGTGGGTGCGGAAAGAAAGGGTTAGTGAGTGGAAGAAGGAATGAAGGGATGAGTCACAGATACCGTCGAGTCCATTCTAACCCATAGCAACCCGACGGACAACAGAGATATTGCCCAGCCCAGTGCCATCTCGAAGTTGCTTTTGTGTTTGAGCCCATTGTCACAGCTGCTGTGTCAATCCATTCTGCAGGCCTTCCTCTTGTTGTTTACACTCTTTTACCACGTATAATGCCCTTTTCCAGAGAGAGCCAAAGAAAAACCAAGGTTTGTAAAGATGCTTTAAAGTTTAATGACTATTGAGTCCCTGACCACCGCATTGAAAGACAGAATTTCTACCCTCTGTACATCAATGGTCACCACTAATTACAAATCATGAATATATGCACAGATAGATATTACTATCACCTGTTATTCTAACACATGGCATGTATGTTATACTATATGAGGGGGGCTTCAAAAAGTTCGTGGAAGAATTCTATTCTTTTAATTCCATTTTACCATGAACATTCTGAAGACCGCGTGTATAGAATAGATGATAGAGTTATAAATATGCATCTAGTCTATCTTGCTTTTACCATCGTCCTATCATTACCTGCTTACACGTGAGATACGAAGCACTCTCCTTCCTTCACGTTTCAAGTAAACCTTCGTTGTGTGACCCCATCGGGATAGCCCAGCATGCGGGCCCTACACTCTGTGGTTGGCCTCTCCCATGTACTGGATCTTTCCTTAAGAAAGACTATCAATCCTAGACCCAATGTGAAGTTAAAAACAAAGCAAAAGAAAAAAATCATTTTTCTAAAAAAAAAAAAAAATCAAATTCTGAGTGCCCAGCATAGCTCTACCTGCTTTTGGTATGGGGCGGAATAAATTTTATAAACGAACGGAAACCACGCAGCATGTCCAGAACGCAGCTTTCTTAGCAGAATTCATTAGCTTCCAGAGGACATGGGACTAATCCAATACAGAGGGGTATCTATACATCTATTATTATTTTTGGTACAGTGACCTCCTTTGCAAAGCAGGGCCCTCATTAATGTAACAGCTGTCTTAATGTGGCTTTAACCTGGTGACTCTTTACATTCCGCATGGTTCTTTAGCTCCCTGGAGACTCATCACGTCCTGCACTCCAGCTATGATCTACAGCCTAACAAATTCCCTCCACCATGTGGACCTCTTAGGGACTCAGCAGGGAAAAGACGAGAGTAGTTAATCACTGATTAAAATGCCAGGGCAAAACCCTTTCGTTTTGAGAAGGACGTGGGAAAACAGTGGCCACGTCCACGCCGTTTGAGTGATCGCCAGAGAGTGTGAGTGAGTTTAATGGAGGGCACCTGGGAAAACTAAACAGCAAACCAAGAAACCCCAAGCCGACACCATTTTTTTCTTTCCACCTAGAGAAAAAATATTTCCAAATACTTCTAAATAGAGATGGTGAGGCAAAAGCTAAAATGATGTGTTTTTCCGCCCCGCCCCACATGAGTTTCACAGTCTAGGACAGTAGCTCTGTTGTGTTTGTCACATTCACATCTCCGTAGGCAGACAAAGGATTGCCATCCACCAGAGATGATTTGGCTAATTTATCTCAGGTGTGTGTTATTAGGCAGATAACTGCCAGCATTCACGTGGTAGCTTTTTGGGGGGATGGGTGGGAAGAAAGCCTTCATGGTGTGCACGGTTTAGTAAATATTCCATATAGGATTGCCCTGAGGGAGGCAAACATCATCCACATTCACCATCAAAACTGTGGAAGACAAGAAAGGACATTGAAGGAGGATCAGATATGTTTTTGTGGGAAAAGGTACTTCATCCTGCTGGGTCTCAATTTTAAAAATGTATATATGTACATATACGGATATATATTTAAGTAAACCAAAGGGCTGGGTGAGAGCTAGTGAATTTTGTCTGGGTCGAGCCACCAGCATAATCTCAGACTAGCTTCAGGAGAGCTGAAACATGGGAGGTGTGTCTATGATATTCTGTGCCTGTGTCTGTGTACACACACACATACTACCCCATGCTTCCCACCTCTGAATGGCAGGGCAGGGATTCTCAGGGCCCGTGAGCATCAGATGTTTGGGATTCTTGGGGAAGCCCAATGGCCATTTAAAGTCACCTCACAGGTTTGTGAAGTAGGGGGACAGTGAAAAGGGGAATACTCTTGACAAGAGAGGTTGACATAGTAGCTGCAACAACGGCTCAAACATAAGAACTTGGGAAGACGGCACAGGCTGGGGGCGGTGTTTCCTTCTGTTGTACAGTAGGCCTTGCCGTGTGTCAGGAACGACTCAATGGCTCCTAATGCTAATAACAGCGGATTTGTATAGTTCAGACGTTCATACAGTATTTGGCCCTGAACTCCAGGAGGACCAAACGTGGTCAACCTGTAGCTCTGGTAGAGTTTGAGTTTGAGATGTGGACAGGTGCAACTGAATAGGCGTGTGTGTGTCCGTTGTCTTCCTGGTTTCTTGTCAGCAAACTGATTCTCCTCACCGACCCTGTCCCTCTCCCCAACCTGTTCTGGACATTCGGAGCGCCAAGGTGAATGACAACAATGACAGGAAGAGTGTATCCTCTTGGGAGTAGGCAGGAGTACCTGCTGGTCTCAAATGCACTTACCAACAGAGCACCGCACTTGCCATTGGAGCATTTGATAGGAGGTAGGCTAGGGTGTGATCACACATTTTTATGCATGTGCTAAGGATCAGGCATTACAATCTCTCCCCATTAAAAAAGTTATGTTTGCAATAATTCATCTGGAATAATGCCGGTGGTTAGATAGCCTTTGAGGACCACACCTTTCCTAGGTATTCTTTTCAGTAATTGGATTGTATTGCTCTATTGCCATAGACAGAATTAGGCTACACGATGGGGCCATTAACACACATGTATAGAATGCACACAGCAGGCATAACAAACTCACCTGCCTGGGGTAGGGGTGGGGGTGGGGGGTTGAAGTTTGCATAAGGCCCAGGTTATTTGTTTACAAATCCGGCAGCCCATGACTGTGGGAAGCCAGTTGACCTGAGCCTTTGTGCAAGCCAGACTGGTTTTCACTTATTTGAGGTGTGATTTGGCACTATCCTCTCTGCTTCTGGGCACAAAAAGAAGCCCTGGTGGCATAGCACATTGATCTGCTAACCTCAAGGGCCACAGTTCAAGTCCACTAGCTGCTCTGAGGGAGGTATATGAGGGCTTGGGGTCTTGTAAAGACTTACAGCCCTAGCATCACACAGGGTCAGTTCTACTCTGTCCTGTAGGGTCCTTCTGAGTTGGAAATTGACTTGAAGGCAGTACGTTTTGAGGGGCACAAAGAACCTTGGCTTGGGGCCACACAGCCAGGGAAACAAGGCAAGGCTGTTCAGAGAGAGAGGTATGGGTGTGAGATTTTACTTCACAGCCACAATTTATTGAGCACTGAATATTTTTTAGGTGTTCTTTTTCAGCACTTGGGTTTGTATTGTCTTCTCCTATCGTCCTATCAGCCTCGTGAGTAAACATTCTATTTCTCCCACTTAGCAGATGAGTAAACACAGGTCCCCAGCTACAGGGGGTTTCAGAAAAAGCTGTGGAGAGATGAAATGGAAAGATAACGGAGCTTTCCTGTGAACGTATGGATGCCCCCTGCCATTAGGCAAATTGTTTACAGTCACAAATGTAGTGATTAGAGATGCTGGGACTCAATTATTATCTCGGTCCAGACCAAGATGTGCATTGCGCTGCACCCATGTGAATAAAGCATCTCTGCACGGATGTTGGAAGGAGCCCAGGTGGTGCCAAGGGCTGGCCATCAGGCTCCTAAAGCTCAGCGATTCAACCCCATGAGCCACTTCGTAGGAGAAAGATGAGGCAGTCTGTTGATTCAATGGCAGTGAGATCTGTAGTTGGTTCTCTTGACTGTATCTTTTCATGAACGTTCCCCAATGGATATTACTAGGAATGCGAGAAAATGGGTTTCATGTTTTACTCACGAGGAGGAAAATATATGGAAATCTTTTCCTCCTTTTGAAATGCATTCTCTGTCCTTACTAGTGATCATGCTGTTCTGGGGAATTTTCAACCAATTGAAATGCTGCCTGGAAAACAAAGCATGGTGTTGCTATTGCTACTCTTCTCCCAACCAAAATAAGTATCCACTCCCTATCACCAATGAGTCACGACGCCCTCCACCAATATTCGATGAACGAATTGCACACGTACACACACACACTCACACGTGCCATTCAGGGTATTTACTCATTGATTGTCAGGAATTAGGGAGAGGGCATTGAGAGGATTTCCCAGACCCATTTTTCTGAGTACCCAGGCGACATCCTGCAGTTACATCTGACATGATAGCAAGCAGCCCAGTCTTGTTCTGCATGGCCAGTGCAGGTATTTCAAGTAACTATGATGACCAGGGCACTTTTTGCCCCATTAAAAATGGAAGCACATCTTTCAAGAATTTCAAAACATCAGGAAGAGAAGTGCCGCGTCCCACTTTGCAACTTCAGTCTGTTTTCTGTGTAGTATTTCTCTCAGCAGGCTCAGCCGGTCCTGCAAGAATAGAAAACTGGCAATGGTGTGGTGATTCAATGGCATGATGATTAAAACACCCAACTCAACCATGAGCTACAGGCATGCTGGTTCTGAGTCAGTACCACTTCTTGCAGGAAGGGCCCTACCCAATGGTTTAGCGCCAGTTTAAACAGCTTCTAAGTTCCTTGCTTGGAAACATGCTGAAACTTTGTGCAGAATGTTTGTTCTCAAAGGAAAGCTTTGCTTTCTAACGATTTCTCTTCACTTGCTAAGCCCACTCTAGATAGACTTCCTGAAGGTCTTTTAACGTTCATCGCTATCACTGGAAAACGACAAGCAAAAAACCAAACACCTCTTATTCCTGGTCCTTTTGGCTTCTGTGTTTGGAAGGTGTTTGTAGAAAGTGGTGATGTTCCTCCTTATTGCTAATTTGTGCAGAGGGAACAATTTTAAGAGACGATTTTTTTTTTTTTTTTAATCATAACAAAAATTACAGCCTAGAAAACCCCATGGGGTCATTACATTACGTTCCACTCTGTGGGTGTGCAGTTCTGTGGGGTTTGAAAGATGCAGCGTCATGCATCTAGCTTCACGGCATCACACGGAATCATTTTGCTGCCCTAAAAAAGCCCCCTGGGAGCCAAAAAGGTTTTGATGAACAAAATCAGGCTCGTAGGTGGCATTAGAATGAGCCATGAATCAACAGGAGGCTGAGATGGAAGGTTTCATGAGCCTAGCCACCACCTGGGTCGATCCAGCTTGGCTGATTTATCTAAAGATTGCAGAAGGAAGTTGGCCCGGCATGATGAGCAACAGCCTGTGACGATGGCAGAAGGGCAAGCTTCTGAGGTCTTGTCAAAGGTCAGACCATTTGAATCACAGTTGCAGTGAAGAGGTGGGATGAGCAAAGCTCACCTGAGAATGCTTGGAAATTCAGCTCTGCTCCAAATTCAGCTCTGGAGGTGTCCTGCACATCTCTTGGTCTGGAGAGATGTGGAGGCTCATCTCACCTGAGCCAGATGGACCCCATCAGTCTCGTGATTTTGCAATTAAAATCACGACCACCCTGTGTGGTACAGTCTTGGACACTCGGGCATGAACACAGCCCTAGTTTCTCATGCCTAGCTGCCCCAGACCAGCACAGGCTGTCACAAGTATTCCTCTCAAAATGATTTTCTCACCTCAGTGCCTCTGGGCGTCAGGTTAACCAGGATCTTAGACCTTCAGTGAGACAGTGCAACTGACACAGACATGAAATTGAGTGCTATTCTGAGTTCTATTATCCCAGGTGGCAATTTATTGAGTTAAGTAAGATTCTAATTCAATTATGTATCAACATGGGAAAATATTGACTTTCCTTCTTTTCCTGTTGGAAAGTTAAGGAGTCTGAAATGTTAATATTTGGGGGGAGTTAAGCAGCTTCCCTGACCAGTATCTTGCAACAATGGCTGGAGAAGACAGAAACACTATCTCAGACAAATGGTTGGATTAATAGCGACTGTTGAAGTAGATACCTTGGAGAAGTATTTGTGAAATGGGGCGGTCGGCTCCAGAAAGGAGAAATCCCTCACTTCTCTTCTTCTGAAATGGTTTAACATAAATAAATGGCAATGAAATTGCCTAGTTGTTAACATTACTTTATAAGGAAATCAGATTTTATCTTATTGCTTTTGGCTGCCGTTGAATTGACCCCTGCCTCAAGGCACAAGGAAATACTGCCTTGTCCTGTGCCAGTCACATGCTTTATTGTGGACCAGACTGTTGTCATCCAAAGGTTCTCATTACTGATTTTTGGCAGTAGATCTGCAGGCCTTTAATCTTAGTCCATCCTCGTCTGGAAGATCGCTGAAACCCGTTCAGCATAAAACCAACCCACAAGTCTTCACTGGTGGTTGAGCATGAGGTGTATCCACTAGGATTCAAACCTGGGCCTCAAGCATGGGAAGTGAGAATTCTACCGCTGAAGCATCCTTGTCTTATTATCCTCTCCGGTACACGCTGTTCTCAGTCTCAGTGGTTTCCTGGACCAAGCATCTTCCCATTTTATGTGGTCTTCTCTGTCTGGAATGATTCCCCTTTGAGATCATACCCAATCCTTAAACATGAACTGCGACTCTGTTTCTAGGCTGAAGTTTCCCTAATCCGTTGTATCTGCAAACATGATGCTTCTATATCTAATGAGCATTATTGAGACTCCTTGACCAAACCATGAACGCCATGAGGCCAGGATGGCATCGTCTTGCTCACTCCCTTTGTCCAGACCTTAGCATCTACACAAGGTACTTGGAAACCTCTTCTTGACTTGAACAAGGCTGGAAGCCTTTATCCCTTTATCCCTCTAGCCCCAAACACAGGGCTTTCTCATTACATTTCCAAGGAGCTTTCGATATAGAAGTAAGAAGATCTTTCATCGCTAGAAACCTCTCATTTGGGGCAAACCCTATGTGTGCCCATTGGCAAAAATCACTCTTGAGTTCCAAGTTTAGCCTCTGAGATGTGGATTGAGATATGGGTAAGATCCT
Organism: Echinops telfairi; assembly: GCF_000313985.2. Lineage (NCBI taxonomy): Eukaryota > Metazoa > Chordata > Mammalia > Afrosoricida > Tenrecidae > Echinops > Echinops telfairi. The sequence continues at coordinate 49,029,115 of NW_022103899.1, read as the reverse complement.
GAGATGTGGATGAGATAGGGGTAAGTTCACGAAGTCCATCAATGGCTTTATATCCATTTCTTCATGATTTAGATTTCCAGGTGTCTTTCCCCCCAATAGTTTTATTTAATTAAAATTTACATCTACATTTCCATAGTTCATAGCCCAGACGAGTTGTATGTACACCATCACAATCAGTTCCAGTGTACCCTCCCTCCCACATTCATCATTTGTTTCAGTTCCCCTCAACCTCCTTTTTCCAACAAGCCATTACATCAATTATTGTCTCTATCCATCCGCCCCTTCTGTGCTTCATATGCTGAGAAACATACCCAAGGATCCCCCCCTCAAAAAAAAAAAAAAGAATGAAAGAAAAGACCACTGGCAATATTCAAATAAGCCAAAGAGGAAATCTCTGTTTAAAAACAAGCGAGAACTATTTAAACCTAGAACAAATCCAGAACGGGTCAAGAGGGAGATCTGCTGGCCAGGTCCCCTATTCTACCACAGTTCCATCCACCCAAGTCGTTTCCTATCATCTGTCTCATAGTAAGGTTATTCACATTCCCTCACTTTGGTCAGGGGGTGTCTGCCAGAGGCTGGATATCCGCCTAGGTATCTGGCCGAGGGCTTTGGGGCTCCCACCGTCCAGTTGCATTTCTCGGTGATATCGTCCCTTCTCCTCACCCACTCATGCAAGATGTAGCAGGTTTTGACCTCCTTGAGAGCATTTTACCAAATCCCCTGAGGTTGCCCTGCCTGTCGCTGGGGAGCACAGTGGTTGGCAGAGCGTCGATGCTTAAAGAGGTTACTCTGAAAGGAAGAAAGAAAAATTGGAAAGGGGGCTCTTCCTAAGGAAAACCCCGCATTTCCTTCACCCTCCCCTCGTGGGCGTGGATCCCCAATAACTTCATTGCTATGCTTCACGCTTGACATGAACGGGCGAGGTGACGCCCCTAACCCTCCTGTTCTCTTGATAGGGCTGTCCTGGGGTGACGCCCGTCACAGAAATGTAGAGCGAGAAGGATAGACACAGAAAAGGCAAGGCTTAGTGTAACCGGTGAGGCCAGATTTAGGGCATGTCCCGTGTGGGGGCCAAGAGGTCCCGTGGGTGCTCCTGAGATCTGCGATGCAGAAAGGTGAGTGGCTAGTGACGGTGGTAGCTGGGCGGTTCCTAGCCCCCGTTGCCTGTAGTCACCCCAAGTTTCCTGGGGGAAGGGAAGCGGGAACAACTGCAGGATGACAGAGGACCTTTGAAGCCTCTCCACTGACCCTGAAATTGAACTCTCCTTCCCCCCTGACAATACTCCTCAACGACACAGAAATGGAGGGCTGCTGCATTCCTGGGCCCTGTCAGTGAGGGGCCTTTAATCTGTTTTAGCATGAAAAATTCATTAAGAACGTCCTATTTTTTCATCAGTGAAATCCTCAAATTTTAAATTAAATCCATAGGTCTGGTTTAGCAACCGCCGTGCAAGATGGAGGAAGCAAGCTGGGGCCAATCAACTAATGGCTTTCAACCACCTCATTCCGGGGGGATTCCCCCCCACTGCCATGCCGACGCTGCCGACGTACCAGCTGTCGGAGACCTCCTACCAGCCCACGTCTATTCCACAAGGTACAGCGGAAGGGAGCCAGGGAGGTGACAATGGGCACGCCCTGCCCCTTTAGATCGAAACCTCCCGAGCGGCCGACCGACGCCCGCCGAGACCACGGGCCTGTCCTGGACGGACCTGCCGCCTCTCAGAGCCATCGCTGACTCTGTGACCTAGCCGAGCCTCTGCGGAGCAATGCGGCCGTCGTCATTCTTGTGCACGACTTGAAAGCAAGCAAGGCAAGCAGCGTTTCTGCACACTCACCTGCGCCTTGCTTTGCTTTCATTTCCACCCAAATCAATGGAAGTTCTCAGACTCGGGCTGTCCGTGACAGTCAAAGAGAACCTTCCCTTGGGTCCACTGGCCAGCACACAGAGGGGACTGGGCGGACGGGACGTTACAAAGCCAGATCCCGTGGGCTCACGAACGATCGAACTCCAGGTATTGGAGCCAGGCGCTGACCATGCCTGTCGAAGCTCTTTGCCCGGGCATTCGCTAAGAGAGTTGAGACTTGGCATTGCTTATGTGGGTTCGAGTCACCCTGACAGCCATTAGGCCTGCTCGTGTGATGGCTGCATCCAGGTTCAGGTGGGCTGGACAGGGCATGATAGAAACCGCAGCGTCGTGTATTCGTGCGGGGGTCGGCGAGGGGATGTGGTTGGGGATTGGCGTTTGGGCCGAGCACCGCTGGGCTGGGCTTGCCTTAGACCAGGCGCCACCGAGGGCTGGTTGATGGTGCGCTTGCGCGCCGAGTTTTCTTGCGGGCCTCCCAGGACCGCCCTGGCTGACCATCTCCTTCCTTTCAGCCGTGTCGGACCCCAGCAGCACCGTCCACCGACCTCAGCCACTTCCTCCGAGCACTGTTCACCAAAGCACTCTTCCGTCCAACCCGGAGGGCAGCTCGGCCTACTGCCTCCCCAGCACCAGGCATGGATTTTCCAGCTATCCAGACAGCTTTGTACCTCTGTCTGGGCCCTCCAACCCCATGAACCCCGCCATTGGCAATGGCCTTTCACCTCAGGTCAGTCCCGTGTTTCCAGACAGACGATTTGCTGTATACCAGAACCCAACACTCAATTCCCCGAGGCGCTCGGATAATGAATTGCCAAATTTAAACCATAATGTATTCTTTATACAAGCCACATGATTTCAGTTTTCTAGTTTCCTTTCTCTCCACCCTTCCTACTGGCTGCCTCCAAAGTCATAGTTTAGGCTTAAAAGCTGAGGGAATTTACAAAAAAAAAAGGAGGGGGGTGGACCATGGGGCCTTTGTGTTTATGCGCCGTTGTCAAGGCGTTGATCATGTGTTGTTTTCTCCACTCCGAGATCTGGGCTCTGGTTAGGAATCTCACAGGCGTGGTTATGTGGTTGTTTTTCATTTTGTCTTTTAATGATGTTTGGTCAGCTGAGGGGCTTGTGAGCAGAAGACCCTGGTCACAAAACACCAAAGATTCGACAAAACGCTCAAGAGAGCGGGAACCAGTGAGTGGCGTGCGGGGGCCCTTGTCCCAGCCGCTAGCTGCCAAGCGCAGGAATAAATGAGTTATAAACGCGTAAATTAGGAGAAGTGCTGCTCTTGGGGACTATGGAAAAATATTTGAATGTCGTAATTGTTTGTTTAATTTGCATTGGGCTATGAGCTCTTTTCCTCGGGAGAGCGTATTAATAAATGGCCTTGATTGCGTGTCAGAGGGCTGGTGAAATGTCCTACATGTGGCATCTGTCGCAGGGTGACATTATTAGCAGTTGTTTAAATACAGAGCCCTTGATTTTATTAGGGAGCCCATGCCCAGGTGGTGAGGAAGGCTGCCTGCGGAATTTGGAGAAATGTCACAAAGGGGTTGCAATCTATAATTACAATCAGGAGTGTCTTCGGGGCCCAGAGTGAGAGTTTTAACAGCTTTATCTTTCTCCAGCCCCTTCTCCCCTCGTGGTGGCTGGAAAAACAGAGAGCCGCTCAGGATGACACAGATGAAAAGTGAAAAGACAATTATACTCAATTACACACTAATCACCGACTATCACCGCCGCCTAAACACCAAGAGGGCATTCTAATAGGCAGAAAATGAGATTTTAATGGCACAAAGGGTGGCCAAAAAACCGCACTCTTGTATCTTTGCCTCCTCTGTCTTCTTCCACTCGGGGTCTGCCTCTCCGGAGTGGGGTTCGGAGGCTCTGCACCACGGTGATAACTCCGAGAAGCTGACAAGTTCAAAGCCTGTTGGAGTTGAAAAGGCTGGCTAGCCAAGGCAATGAAATAAACATTTCTGCCTCAAGGCAAACGTTCAGAAACTCCCCTTCCTATTTTTTGCCCCCACTCTCCCCCGTAACAGTAAATGTAATTAAGTCTCCTAGGTTCTCGGAGCACATCCAAGGATGAAAAACTAAATATAAAAAAAGAAGTGGCTTTCAACCTCACTTGAGAAAAATCACAACGTGAAAACTGAACGTTCTCCCTCCCGGACTTTCACGCCCGCGGAGTTCCACAGTGCTGGCATTTGCGGGCATGATTTTGCGTGAAGATGGGGAGCTGAGATGGTCTCAGTGCATCTCGAAAGGCTCGGCTTCATGGCGTATAAGCCGCCGTCACGCGTTGGAAGTAACATCAGAAGGCGCTATCGCAGCGGTGTTGAATAAGTTCGCTTAGGCCGAGGGGAAGGCATTTTCAATGTCCATGGTTTGGTTGAAAGTTTTAATAGAACACCCTGCCCCTGTTTCTGTGAAGTAGAGAACTGGGGTTTCTTTGGCCTTCCTTAGGGCCTTACAATACTTCCTCCTAATAAAAATGGCAATACCAGCCGGCATTAGGTAGGTACATGGGCCAGTGTCTTGTATAATATGTAGAGAATAAGAAGTGTATTTTATTGGGTTGCGTAAGTATTCTGTACATGGAATGGGCTAGATCTTAATCTTGAAACTGTTAATCCTTGATTCCAGGAGCCTGGCTGGGATTTCAGGGTTGGCGGTAGGGTGGGAATCATTCCAATCTCGGGCAATGGAAAATTCCACAGGTGATTTTCCCTGTTTACTATTGCCCTGCCATGCTAGGCTGGTGCCTTGCCACACGGCTGCTAGCCAGCACCTTCTGTCTTTCTACCATGCCTGTCTGCCTCCAGTCAGCCCAAGAAATGCGTGTTTTCTTCTCAGAGCATCCCCAGTGAGTTAGGAAAGAACACAGACTGCGAGGTTTTGCCCAATTTCCTCAGGCACAGCTGGAAAACGAAAGGCAACAGGTCAGTCAGTGTCTTGCCAACCAGATCGACACAACAGTGGAGTAGGAGCCAGGGGGTGGGGGTGGGTGGATGTTGGGCCCCCCCCTCTGCTGCTGCCTTTGAGATTGTTCCCTTCTGAGTAATGCCTCTATCGAAACCACAGGGACCTCCTCTCGCTTAGCTGGTGTTCTTAAAGCGAACGTCCAGAGAAGTGGGAAGAAATGAGTTCGTGTCCAACAGCATGGTTCAGCTATGAGGACAGAAGTAGTGCCAGAGTGCCCCTTTGAGTCAAGGATGGCCAGGCTTGGTGTCACGTGCTTTGGGCATGTTGTCAGGAGAGACCAGTGTCCGGAAAAGGACATCACGCTCCGTAAAGTGCAGGGGCAGCGAACAAGGGGAAGGCCCTTGACAACATGGACTGATACAGGGGCTGCCACCATGGGCTCACCCGTAAGGCCAGCTGGGAGGATGGCAGTCACAGGGCTGGGACGTCATTCGTTCTGTGGTACGTAGGGTCACCAGGAGTTAGAACCCACCTGGTGGCACCTAGCAGCAAGGAAAACCGACCGTCTAGTCGCTGAGAAGGGCTTCTTATGGATGGATGGCATCACTAAGTGCCAAAAAGGGAACGGAACTTAAGATTAGGATTCCCTGGGTGCACCAGAAATTAAAGTCAGCAGGTCCAGGCCACTCAAAGGCACCTTGAAAGAAAGTCCTACCTATTGACATCCAACAGCCCACGGCCTTTGTTCTATTCTGATGCCCGTGGGGTATCAACTTGGCAGCAACTCTTTTGTTTCTTCTTCTTATTCCTTTCCCATAAATCTTAAGGTGACTATTTCTTCTCTTCTTTTTTTTACTTCCACGTCTACCTCCTCTCCCTCTATCCAGCCCTCTAACATGCAGAGGTGTCACCTGAGACCCAAAGGGACAGTGGCCCGAAGGTCACGGAGCTGATGAGTGGAAGGATTGGGACTAGATCCTGGGGCCTCGGCTCCTAGCCACGTCATCCATCTAGCACATCGAAGAAGAACCGGGTTCAGGGGGGAAGCAACAACAGAGCCAGGAAGTTTTCCTTATATTTAAAAATGATTTAATACTCACTTTCTAAACTTTGGGGCCAAGGTTAATTTACACGCTTTTTGCTAAGCCGAAGGAGCCCTGGACGGAGCCCTGGCAGCATAGTGGGTTATATGTTAGGCTGGTAACCTCAGCGTCAGCAGTTTGAAACCACTCCTTGCTCTGTCTGGGCTGGGAGTGGATGGACAGGGGAAGATGAAGCTTTCCACGCCCATAAAGATTTACCGTTCAGACACCCACAGGGACCCTTCTACTCTGTCCTAGAGGGTGGCTAAAGGTCAGACTTGATCGCCGTGAGGTCTTTGAAGGAGCCCAGGTGGTGGTGTCAGGTAAGCAGTGGCCTGCTAACATCAAGTTCGGCAGTTCGATCCCACAATCTGCTTCTTGGGAGAAGGACTAAGGTTGTTTGCCCCCATCAAGATTTACCGCCTCAGATACCCACAGGGGCAAGTCCACTCTTTCCAACACTCTGAGTTGGAAAAGGCTAGGTGGCAGTGAGTTTTTGTCTTTGTTTGCTTACTGGCCATTAAGGAACTTTGCTGGCACAACAGATTCATCAGTGAACTCCCAACCCCAAAGTGGGTTTGAACCCACCAGCTACCCCACGGGGCAAGCACTGGCAACATGTTTGCATATTGCTTCTTAACACTTTCTGGGGCGTTCTGTTTATTTCAGAACATGGTGGAGATGGCTGTTTATCTAATTGTATCTTGCCCTTTCTTTACCTTCACCTTTCCACATCGACCTTTCCTCATTGTTCATTTTAGACGGAATAAAATCTAAAGTGTCTTGAGATGCGTTATCTTTTTTTTGCCAACACTTCTGTCAGTTTTTATTGTGGATGCCTTTGGTGGAAGCTACATAACACGTTAACAAAGTGCTTTTCGCGCGATGTGTTTCCTCCTGTCATTGAATTTGACGGGTTGCTTGCCTTTCAAATGTAGAAGCCACGAGCTGTCAAGGATACGGACTGCCGTCGAATGACACTGCTTGATGTTGTTGCTGTTGTCAAGGAACGACTAGATAGCATCAGAGTAGGTGGGCTGTTGTCTGCAGACTTTAGTTGGTTTTTGTCTGAGGTCTAGAACATGCCTTCTTCCTCCAGCCCCGATCCTTTTAAGGCTCAGGATCAGACCACAAGCCAAATGCTTTCTTAGCTGCTCCGCCCTCCTCTTGGGGATGGTCTCCGCTCTGTGAATAATTACAGAAGTCTACCCCTGCCCAGCAGGTCAGATTCGTGGACTCATGGATTGACACGCACCACGTTAGAACCGGACATTTGAAATGTCAGGATAATGACCCAAACCTTCAGACGTTTTGGTCTTCTTTGTCTTCACGTGGCCCAAAGGGTCGATGCACTACTTTGCCATTGGCAAGTGACCGCATCACCACTCTCTCTTGGGCCTGAACCCTGTTTGACTGAGGGGAAGATCGAAGTTGGTCAGTGGTTGAGCTAAGGAGCAAATCACTCTCTCTTCCAGGAGTCCTTGATCCCGTGAGGAACACAAATGATACGTGTGACCTGCAGGTCCTGAGCTTTCCCGGGGCCCTGGCATGGCTATCCACCTGGTTTTCCTGAGGCGTGTCGGGCGGCTTCTCAAGTGAGGTCCTGGTTTTCACATTCCCTCCAGGGCTGGTTCTTTGAGGGAACTGGAGGCCAGATTCCCAGTGAAGCGCGAGAGGGTGGCAGACGGGGCACCCTGCATTGTCTACTGTCTCTGAGGAGCTCTGATGGTCTGAACTTCATACATAATTTCTAGGAATTAGGGCTTATTATGGATGATAGAACACCTTCTAGCAAGGGTTTCCCCTTGTAGCGAGTGCCACTGGGGGAAGTTCTCTCATCGCCCTTCCCTACCAAGACGAAGGAGCAATGGTTCTCAACCTGTGGGTCACAACCCCTTTGGGGGGTGTCGAACGACCCTTTCACAGGGGTCGCCTGATTCATAACAGTAGCAAAATGACAGTTGTGAAGTAGCAATGAAAATCATTTATGGTTGAGGGGTTATCACAACATGAGGAACTGTATTAAAGGGTCGCAGCATTAGGAAGGTTGAGAACGGCTGCTCTGGTGGCATAGTGGTTACCAGTTGGGCTGTGAACCACAAGGTCAGCAGTTTGAAGCCACCGCCACTCTTCTCTCGAGAAAGACAGGGCCTTTTAGTTCCATGAAGAGTTACCAGCCTCGGAAACCCACAGGGGCCGTTCTGCCTTGTCCCTTAGGGTCACTATGAGCAGGCATCACCCAGATGGCAGTGAGTGAGTGATGTCCCCAGCATCTTCCTGCGTGTACCTGAGGGGAAAGGGCACGCTGGCCAAGGAAAGACGACCACATGCTCAAGACGTGAGGCTAATTAACATTCGGTCCATGTTCTCATTAACTCTCCTTTATAAGAAATAAAACCCCTCACTGCCCCTCCACCCCCCTCCCCCAAAACACACAGAGTACAGTGCCCCCAAACGAGGGGTAATGGAATGAATGCCCTTTTCAGTCATTTCATGACCCATCCCCACCGTACTTCTGTAAATGCCACTGTCCTTGGGAGACAGATTCTAATGATCTCTGGAGCGAAATCCAGGATCAGAGTCTTACGTGGCTTCTCGGCGCATGTCTGCTGCTGTGTAGTGTATTAAAGCTGGCCAAGCCGGCTGCGTTTAAGGTTCATCAACCATGGCAAATGATTCTTCAAATGTTTTGGGTTCGGTAAAACCAAAAACACATTTTGCCAAGCACTTTTCCTCCTTAATTTTTCAAACTGTGTATTTTAAGGAAAATTTGAGCCATATGGTTTGGATTCATTTACTCTTCTATCATTGACATTTCTCCCCCCCTCCTATGGAGTCATTTGATACCAAGAAGCTCTGTAAGCCTTTACTGTGTTCCTTTCGAGCCGTTTCCTCCTTCGAAAAGAGGAAGTCCTATTTGCAACCTCAACGGCCATAAATTTTGAGAACGCTCTCAATTCAGCGATACTTAAAAATCCATTTGGCATAAATCTGGGTTATTATGAACACATTTTTAGGTTTCGGGCAGATGGGTAGGTTTGGGTTTCTGGTTTATGAGTGAAACCAATGACAAAATTAAAAAAATAGGCTTATGCTCCTGCCCTCCCCCCCCCCCCAAAAGAGGGAAGTTTTATATTAGAGAACTTTTAACTGGTATTAATAAGTCTCTCATGGTCCAAAGCTGTACTTTGAAACCCCTTTTCCTATTGTATCCAGGTCTTGGGCAAGAGGTAATTGGATAAGTGGCACACCTGTCTTATTTCGTGGATAATCAACTAAGGGAAACAGAAATTCTCATAAAGATTTGTTGGCCCAGCGCTGAGCCCCTCAAGAACAAAGAGGTGGTCTTCAGATCTCATCAGGATTAAGGACGATTCCTCTCTTAGGTCTGGTGGCGTCACCACCATCTTGTGGCGCCCGCATCGCCTTGTTGAAGGATGGACACACACCTCCCTGAGGCACATGCCTGAAGCCATCAGGCCCGTTCTTGCAGTCTTACTCCCATTTCCCAAAAGAAAACCTTTCACACTCCCACCCATCCCGTGGCTTTTAAAGAATCATCTGAAAATGGAGATTATTAGTGTGTAATGTATGTAAATTGCATATTTGGTGTCAGCTACGCCTGTTAGTCTGCCGCTCCATTTCATGCATATATGTATTAGACTATCGTGGTTCCATTTCCAATTAGACTTCTTTGGACAAACATTTGTTAATCCCGAAACTTATTAGGGAGAGGCATTTAGGCGTTGATATGTGGACACCAACCCCCAAGACGGTTTTTGATTTTACTTGTCAGTTGTGGACCACAGTGTTAGCAACGATCGCAAGCTGGTGGGTCTTCGCCCCCTGGAGGTCTGGAGGCTTCCCAGGGCTTGGCCGGCTGCGTAGCTGGGGCCTAGTCATGGAGAAGGATGGTGCTGGACACGCTTGTTTGGGGTTAGGAGAGGGAGGACATGTTTTCGACTGTGGCACGGTAGCTCCTTGACCTTCTCTTGTTGTGTGGACACCTTAAAAGTAGCAAGGTTGACCCCTGTGCCTGGACGAGCTTTGGTGTCAGGAGAACTGTTGGTTTCTGGGCATCGGGGCACTCATTGTGAAGTGACTGGATGACTAGCCTTGCTTGATAGGCTACTTGTTTTGCCCATGACCCACACAGGTGACAAGTCCTGTGCCCGCAGCCTGCCTTTTTCATGGCTGAGAACCAGATGAGCAGGTGGGCTGCCACCCAGCCATTTCCCAATGGGGACACAGCCTTCCTTCCCCGTACGCTGCTCAGAAATTCATCTATGTAAGAAAGACGAGTGAGTTTGATTCAAGAGATTGGTTGAGGGTCAGACAAAACTTGGACAAAGAGGCAGGCGGAACAACAGTGGTTGCTTCGCAGACGCTCGAGCATCTTTCTAGACAGTTCCTAAAACCGTGCCCAGGACACTAGCGGGGCTGCCAGAGCGTCCCAGGTTTGCAAAGGCTGCAGGCTGTTTATGGTCTCCAAGGAGCCCATGCCAGCCGCACGAGGATCGCCATAGGCCATGCGCAGGTTTCCATTGTGCCACGTGAGGCGGTGGAGATGACCCGGGGCTCCGTGGTGAAGACATCGCTGTTAATCCACTTGTTGAGTCTGTGTAGGCTGTCACTGACCTGGCGCCTTTGTTTGTTCTCCGCAGACTGGGGCTGCTACTCCTACGCCCCTGCCTTATGTCAGCTCTGCCAGTAGCCCCGTGAGTCAGGTACAGATCTGGAGAACTCTGAGAGAAGCAGCCAGTTGGCCAACATCTCTTTTCTTAACCAAAAAATAAAGTGGGGAGGGAGCAACAGCCAGGGATTGGCTCTTATATCATGCCCCTGAAATAAGCCACAAGAAAATCTTTCCTGGGAAATTAAATGTGTGTGTGTGTGTGTGTGTGTGTGTGTGTGTGTGTGTGTTGAGTTGATTTAAACAGAAACCCATCAGCTGTGTTCTCCTCTATGTTAGGCAAATCAACTGCAACAACCCCATGGTTTGTTTTTTTTTTTTTCAACCCCATGGTTTTGAGGCCCATTTGAAATCCCTCTAGCCATTGAGGAGAAGGGAAAAAAAAATGAGTATGATTGCTTAGACTCTAACAAAGCGAGTGGGATAAAAGTTTTCCTTTGTAGTAGTGATACACAACAAAGTTGGGCTGGATTCTAGTGCAGGGCCAGTGGTCTGAATCAACCCTTTATATGTGGTTGGAATGCAATGTAAAGCTTTTAATTTATTACTGCGTTTGCGAAATGGCAGTATCTAGAGAAATCTGAATACTTGCATATTTATTCAATTAGGGGTTGAATGGGAATGTAGGCTTTGTGCTGTGCAGCCACAGAAGCCTGGATCCCGTCATTAGTGGTGTACTATTTTTGCTGTTGCTCTTTGTTTGTTTGTTTGTTTCTCCCAAAAGAATCTGTCCCTGCGAAAGGGTTTGGGTTTCACCAGAGGCCCATGTTGTTCAATGTGCAGGCGAACATTGGAAAACGTGGCTTGGCATTTAACTAGGACTCAGTCGCCCTGCGTTTCTGGGTGTGGTGCTTACATTGGCCCCACGGATGGGTAGGAAGGATGGGATCTGGAAACCTCCTGAAGACGGGGCCTTTTGTAGTCTACCCCCCCACCCCCCCAAGGCAGTGTTACTAGAGTGTAGGGAGGATTGAAGTTACTAGATTCAGCTGTGTAGAGCTTCTCAGGGCTGAATGAACAAAGGGAGTAGACGCTATTTCAAGAAGTAAAGATCCTAAGTAGATGTTGTTTCAAGAAGTAAAGATCTCCACTTGTAGGAAACTAGGTCTTCAAACCGGTTTAGTTCAGTTTGAACCCTCTGCTAAGAGTATGAATTTCCGCCCCAGATATACTGAATTGCAATTTCAGTTTTAACAAGACCCCAGGTGCGTCTTGTGTCCACCTCTTAGGATAGGGATCTTGGCGCTTTTGTTGGAAATATAGATTTTTGAGCCCATATCTATGCATGGAAATGTGGACTCCTGCCAGGCAGTTGAACGGGAATATGCCCATTCAAAGTCCTGTCCAAGATACTGTTGTCTCCTCTGGGCAGTTTGTATTAAAATAGTTCCTCACATGCTTGCATCGACCCTGAGATTTGAACACCGTCTGTAGGGCTGACTCACTTATTTGTACAGCTCCAAGGGAGACTTATTGGCCGACGTCAACAATGTTCACGATCTTTCTGACAGAATGATCCTAGCCTCTGTCGATGCTGAGTTCCTGTTCTTGTAGCTTAGTACACACTCCAGTGTAGTCTACTGCAATAATTTCTTTCTTCCACTATGAGTTTCTGGGTTGTCTGAAACCAAAATCTCATTGCCATTATGTTCATTTCAACTCACCGTGACCTCGTAGCTTATAGGGCAGAGTTGCTTCCTATAGGCTTTCAGGGCGGTGACCTTTCAGAAATAGACTCACCTGGCCTTTCTTCTGAGGTACTTCACACAAAACAGAACAACACCCTGCCCCCCAACACCAGATCCACTGCCACAGAACTGATTCAGACACATCGTGATCCTACTTAGGGTTTCTAAGCCTTTGTACATCTGTATGGAAGCAGGCCGTCATAGTGCTCCTATGGAGTGGCTAGTGGGTTTGAATCACCAACCTTGTTGTTAGAAACCCCATCCTTACCCACACAGCATCAGTTTGGGTGGATTTAGACTGCCAGCTCTTCTGGTGGCAGACAAGCACTTAGCTCCTTGTGTCACCCTGGGACTCCTGAGGGAATGCTGCTAGGTCATAGCATCTTTGAACACCCAGAACAATGAAGGTGGTTCTTCAAAGTGGGCACCTGGGGACAGTGGTTGGAAGAGTGGTGGAAACAGTGGACAAACTATTCTGAAGGAAAATTTTAGGAAGTCGTAGAAACGACAGCTCTTCATCTTTCAGAATCACCACGTACATTTGCCTATGAAAGGCCCCCTCATACCTTGCATTGCGGGCACAGATTTAACTGTAACGCCGCGTTTCTGGTCTTGGATCCTGCAGCCCTTTTATGTGCTGCCACGTGACCAGTCTTCAGGAACACTTCTTAGGAATGCTGAATAAAAGGATGTGTGAACGGAGGACCTTAGATTGGAATTTGTCCATTTCCAGAATGGCTCCTTTGATCTTTCCCTGTGCATGTTTCTTCTCCTTTGTTTTTTCTTGCAACTCTTCGTCTAGACTTTCATTTTTCTTTTGCCTTCTCTATCATAGAGTTCTATGATATTGTGTGTTGTTTGACAGACACTCGAGCAAACCCATCTTAGCTACTATCCTAGCTCCATTTCCAAGCCCACTGGGTGCTTCTGATCCCATGACATTGCCAGCCAGAGGAAAGAACGCCGTTCTCTTGTTGTCACATCTCCTAAAATTGTTTGAGCATTTACATCCCCGTGTTATTTTCCACCAGCACAGACCACCGACTCGGTGTAGGAATTTAGCAGGAAAAGGGTTATCACAAACAAAAGACTAACAAAAAACAAACAAGCAAGAGGCTATGTATCAACTCTTTACTCATGTCTAGGCAAGGCAGATAAGAAAGCCATGAAAGGGAAGTTCCGAAGGTTTCTGGGATCAGCCGCACCGTGGTTCTTACTGATCCACTGCAGAAGCCATGGGTCAAAATCAGTACGCACCAACCTCTCACTGGCTATGTGTCTTCAGGGTAGGTTGCTTAAACTATCTTGTTTCTGTTTCATTCAGCTTAGGAAATTGAAATACCCTCTTAAGACGATGGTAGAACAGCTCTGACTAAACATTTGCTGGTTTCAACTACTTTTACCTGTGATTGCTCTTTGATGCAGTGATCATAAGACTATTCCAAATAGGGCTTTCATTATCATTGATGTAAAGATGACCCAATGCCTATTTTTGTCTGACCCTGACAAAGAAAACAAACCAATAAACGTGGAAACAGCGGCATCCGAGCAAAGGTAGCTCAAGGGTCGGTGGATGGGCGTTACATTGAAGTGTTCCCCCTTGAGAGTCTCAGGAACCCAGGACTTGGATTGATGTTTGGCCAGAAGGCAGGGACCAGCCTGTGCCTGCTCAGGTAGTCCTGGAGTCTGTGGATGGTACAAGAAGTGAAGCACTCAACCACTCACCAAAAGCTTGGTGGTTCAGGTCCCCCCAACAGTGCCTGATCGTCCTGGTAACCTGCTTCCAAAAGATCGCACAGCCTTGCACACCCCATGGAGTGCAGTTCTATTTTGGACACGAGGGGCCGCCATGAGTTGGAATTGACTCAATGATAACTGGTTAAGATAAAACCCAAACCCCAAACTCACTGCCATTGTGTCGATGTTGACTCATGGCGACCCTATAGGACAGGGTAGAACTGTCCCTGTAAGTTTCTGAGATTGTCACTGTTTACAAGAGCAGAAAACCCCATCTTTTTCCTGCAGGGCATCTGGTGGTTTCGAACGGCTGACCTCATGGATTGCAGCCCAGGGTGTAACCACGATGCCACCAGGGCTGGTTAAGAGAGCCCCAGAAATACAATGGGATGGAATCAGTTTGTCTAAGTCATCCAGCTCAGGCGCATATGCCAACCCACTGCTGCAAAACGCAGAGCACTGGGAGTGGGGAGGGCTGTCCAGCAGGTTGTTTGGTTCTGTAAGCTATCATGTCCACAGGGCACATTTCTCAGCTGCCCTGTCCATGCTCCCTGCTTCCACAGTCCCTAGTGTCGCTGTGAGTTGCACTAGACACCGGGGACATGCTGTTTGCCTCAAAGCAAGGGGACAGGGTGTACAGAGAGCTTACGTGGAGATGCTTTTATCTATACCAGCAGAGGATACAGGCCGCCAGAACACCAGGTACAAGAGAAGCCCAGGGCGCAATCGCAGTGATTGGCACGGGGCCATTTTGTCAAGGTCAGCTGGGGTTGGTGAATCATCATACGTCGAAGGACTGGAATACTTGGCTTTGATGTGGACCTTGGACCTTGAAGGCTTACAGACAGTGAATGGCCTGTAAAATGGGAGATGTAACCACTGCTTAATTTATACTAAGAACATAAATTGTAGATAAGGGAGAGATACTTGTAGCTAAGGGGGGAATAGGTACAGATGTACAAATGTGCTTGACACAATGGATGGATGGATGGACTGTGATAAGAGTTGTACCAGCCCCCAATAAAATGATTTGAAAAAAAAAAGAGTTTACCTTAGTGATACAGTGGCTTCTGGAGGACAGGAAGGTTCTGAAAGAATGTCTTCTTAGATGCCCTGGATTTGAGAGTTATATTGACCCTATTAGATAGGGTAGAACTGCCACGGTGGGGGGGGGGGGGTGTGGGTACGTGTGTTCAGAGACTGTAATTCTTTATCAGAGTAGAAAGTCTCATCTTTCTCATGAGGAGTGGCTGGCGGTTTAGAACTATTGCCCTTGTAGCTAGCAGCCCCGCATTTCAACCCACTGTGCCAGCACAGAAGAATAGGCGTGGTGGCAGTAAGTACAAGTTTCCCGGCTTCTTGAATGAATACTTACTGTGTTTTACCAAGCCTGTGAAACAGAGAGCAGAAAGCCCATCTCTAGAGTGTCTCCGTCGTAGACGTTTGCAAGGCCATCTTCTGCTGCTTCCTCAGGACTGACAAGAGTTGTTTGCTGTGACACCTACTCACTCAGAGTGTGCTGGTTCAAATCCACCATCTGCTCTGTGGACGAAAGATGCGGCAGTCTGTTTCCATAACATTCCTGCTGCCATTCGGTTGGTTCTGACTCCGAGTGACTCCAGGGGGCATTGTAGAAGGGCTCCTGAGGATTTCTGAGATGGTGGTATGTTATGGGAGCAGACAGCTTCATCGTTCTCCCAAGGAGCCTGGGCCACCTTACAGGGCAGTTCTTCTCTCTTCTGTAGGGAGACTAGAGTTGGAATGGACCAGCTGCCTCCACATTTACACGTGGTGAAGTGGTTGTGTGTTGCGCTGCCAACCACAAGGCCAGCAGTTTAAAATCTCCAGCCGTTGCCCTGGAGAGAGAGGAAACCCACAGGGCCGGTTCTACCCTGCCTCTCGGGTCACGGTGAGTCAGTATTGACTTGCTGATGGTGAGTTTGGTTTAGTTTGGTATTCCGTCTTATGGATGTGCCTTCCCTCCGAAGAGGAGCAGTATAGGGAAGCCTTATGCTTCCCCCGCATCTACAGTCAGAGTCTTCCGATATCGATCTTGGGGTTAGAAATATTTGCCTTCACCACACAGGGTTTGGAAAAAAGAAGAAATTTCTTCATTGAGCAGGGCAACTTTGTCTGCAGGCCTGGTTTCAGAGTAGATCTGCCCAGGGGGGCTCCCCTCACTGTAATCTTATGGAGACAGATCTCCAGACCTTTTCTCTGCATAGCCCCTGGTGGATTCAAAGCTCTGACCTTGATTTAACCATTGCACCACCTCTGCTCCTGTCCTCTCCCCCAGTAGGCTGGACAGTCTGCCCCCCTGCATTTTGGAGGGTATTGGACAGAGGAGTGAGTGCCGATCATTCTGCTTAGAGAAGCCAGAATTGAAGCTAGTTTCTTGCTATACTGGCTTGTCATAAACTGTGAGTTACAGAGGGAGCTGTGTAGGTCAGTCAGGCTCAGCAAGGTCTGCTTTTGCGCATGCCTGTTAGGATGATTTCCCACGTCTGGCATTTTCTTGGGTGTAAGTGTAGTTTATGGACAATTAGAAATAACATTGTAAACCTCATCCCACTGAAGGATCGTGGGATGCGCAAGCATGAAGCTGTTCCCTTTCCATCTTTGGAATCCTAGGTCCCGAAGGGTCAACGACTATTTCCCAAATGTGTCCTGAAGTGGTCAGGAAATTAAACCAAGGTCTAGGCTTGATTTTCCACAGTCATGTTTTCAGACCGGTTATCCTGGAGCAGGGGTAGGTTTGGACATTCAGAGGTCTGCTGTGAGGGCCAGCCGGTCCCTGAAACGAAGAGCGAGCGTTAACAGAAGGGAATGCCATTCCCGCCAGAGAGGGTTGGAGACTCTCAGTGGGAAGTGATGAATGGGGGGGATCTGACCCACATGTGTTTTACATTAGAATGGACCACTGCCCTGACATCATTAGGAGCATTTGTCAAGATTCCCTGGACAGAACTTCTGTAAATTACATGCTGAAAATGTGTCAGGGTCAGATAAGAGGATATCATTAACTCCCTCAAGTTTACTGAGGGCTCTGTCTGTCCAGCTTAGTAGGCTGACGGACCAACTGTTTTCCTTGAGCATTTTATTATATTTTTCATTCACAGAGGGAAAAAGAAAATATGTATACTTCCCCTCCACCCCATCCCTGCTCCCTGAAATCCCACATGTTCTTTTCTCATAAATCATACTAATTGCAGACATGGTCACCAAGCATATTAAATGAGGCATGCGTAAATGAATTAAAACACATGAGAATTTTATTGTGCCCATGGTAGGTCTAAGGGAGCCACATACCCACAGTCATAGATGGCATGTTTCATTGAGGCACATTGGGCTTTTTATTGATCGGATTGATTGTATTGATAATAGGCATAGTGTGATTGCTCATCATTGACTAGGAACAAAACCATATAGACCGCAAAAAAAAAAAAAAAAAAAAAAAAAAAAAACCATATAGACCGCAGGCCAAGGGGAAGACTCCTAAAAGTTCATTAGCTTTTAATTCTATTTTTCCCCATGAACTTCTATAAGTTTATATAGTTTATATAAACTTCTATAAGTTTATATATATATGACTATATTATATGTGACATATATTTATATATCCTATTTCAAACCCTAATGACAGTCATTCTTTGGCTAGATTTATTTATTTTTATCATTGCTTCCATAAGGATGTTGCTCTCAACTGAAAACCAAAACTCTATCAGGAAAAAGATATTCTTGAAAAATGACCAAAAAATAAAACGTTACTTTTGTGATGGGTTATAGGACATGAGGTGAAACTATGTCTGTATCACTGAGTGATGGAGCTGGCCCGCCATCCCCTCTGCACATGAAACTCGGTCATGTCGGGCGTAGACTCTCACCTGCCTCACACTCCTGCTCTTCCATCATACTTTAAGCATAGCTCCTTGTAAAATGTGAACCAAGGAGTAAAATGGAAAAGAAGGCTAGATTTAGCGGGGCTCTTGTACCATACCCTGCTTCTGCAAGAGTCAGCAGTGGGTGAGAAGGTGGAGTTACGTATCCTGGCTTAAGAGAAACTTCTGCCCTCAGGCAACGGCCCCACTGACAGCTTTCACATAGACAGGGCCAAGCATCTAATTATCTAGATGCTAATGAACTGCAGGATAATTCCTAAGGCATTTGAGTCCTTGCTGTTTAAATTTAGGTTCTGCAGCCTTGAAGATGCAGACACTGAAATTCAACCACTTGGTTATTCCAGAAATGCCCATGTTGGCAAAAGCACATTTGAATAAGCATTTGAATATTTTTGTTTGGTTCTGGGAATAAAGTATACCTAAATTTTTTTAAAACCTTCATAGGAGGGGGCTTCAAAAAGTTTACCGGAAAATGATGTTACCAGTTTTCCAATTTTGAAGCCATCTTGGATTGGAAGCAAATGGCTATTGCAGTTGACAGGTGCCACGAGTAGGTTCTAACTTACAGCAACCTGCAGACCAAGGACCAAACACCGCCATTCCTCCCACTCACTGCTCTGTGTGAACCCACGGTGGTCGCAGCCATACCAGCCGTCGACGGTATGCTGTTGACATCTTCCTCTTGTTGCGAACTCTCTACTTTACCAAGCATCATGTCTTTCTCCATGGACTTCTTGATAACGTGTCCACAGTGACATGAGACAAAATCCCAGGAGCCTCATGTTTGGGGGAGCACTCTGGCTATAGTTCTTTGACGATAAATGTCTCCATTCTGACAGTCCATGGTACTTGAATATTCAGTGTTCTTTACTGATACCTTCATTCAAAGTCACCAATTCTTTGGTCTTCTTTTCTCATTGTCCAACTTTCCCATGTATATGAGGTGGTTCAAAGGCCATCACTTAGGGCAAGCCCACCATTGTTCTCCGCCTGTAGTCCAGCTTCTCTGACTATATGCTCAGTGTATAGATTGATACACACCTTCCCTGATTTTAAACGATGCAATGCTCCCTCATTCTATCCAAACCACTGGCTCTTGGTCTATGTACAGATTTTGTGTGAGTACAATTCAGTGCTCTGGAATTCCCACTCTGCAAAGTTATCCATCATTTGTCATGGTTTCCCCCTGGTAAATGCCTTTATGTACATAACCAATAAAACACAAATGAATGTCTTTCTGCTATTCTCTACTTTCAGCTAGGATTCATTTGACATAAGTCACAGAACCTCTTGTCCCAATGTCCTTATCTGAATTCTGCTTGAATTGCGAGCAGTGCTCTGTTCATGTGCTGCTGCAGCTGTCTTTGAATTAGTGTCAGCAAAAATTTACTGCTGTGTGGTATCAATGATAATGTTCTATAGTTTCCATATCCTATCCGATTACCGTTCATATCACTGATACGATATGATATATTGCTCTTCTAGTCAGTAGGTGATGCAGCTGTCTTCTACATTTCTTGGAACAGGTGAGTGAGTGCTTCCAGCATTGAATTTGTTTGTTGAAACATTTCAGTGGACTTTCAGTCAATTCCTGAAGCTGCTTTCTCCCCACAATTTTTTTTGTGGACCAATGCCTTCAGAGCAGCTTGGATGTCTTCCTTCAGTAGCATTGATTCTTTTTTTTTTTTTT
>NW_022103899.1:49004095-49008655 GCF_000313985.2 Echinops telfairi | reverse complement strand
GTGATCACACAGGCTGATATGTTGTTCCATGTGGGCTTTGTTGCTTCTGAGCTAGATGGCTGCTTGTTTACCTTCAAGCTTTTAAGACCCCATACGAGCATTGGTTCTTGGTCAATGCTACCTCCTAAAATGGTTGAACGTGGACCAGTTCTTTTTGGTACAGTGCATTTGGAACTCTATGCATTTCTTCTTCTTTTTATTTTTTTTGAGGCTTCCTGCATTGTATGCTATTATACACATAGAGCCAGCCTTTCAATCTTGTAACTCCAGGCTGGAGGGATTTTGTCAGTTCTTTCAGCTTGAGACATTCGAAGTGTACTCTTCCCTTTCGGCTTTCTAACTCCAGGTCTTCGGCAATTTCATCGTAATGCATTGTCTTCTCAGGCTGCCCCTGGACATCTTCCGCTCAACCTTCTATTTCCACATTTCTTCCATTGGACTTAGTGACTATGTTGCAAAGCAAACATCAGCGTTTCTTCTGACGTTTCATTTGGCCTTTTTAAAAAATCCCTTCCTGTCTTTTAAATGACCTTTGCTTTCTTCATCTCTAAGGTCTTGATGCCATCACACAGCTTGTCTGGGCTTCACTTAGGAGAGTTCAGTGCCTTGAATCTCTTCTTGAGCTGGTCTCTGAATTCCTGGGGTTGGAACTACCTGAGGCGGCACTTTCCCCATGGGCCTCTTTTACTTTTCTTTAGCTTCAACTTGAACTTGCCTAGACTGTTCCACAGTGGGCCCTGGGCCTTGTTCTGCCTGCTGATATTTGACCACCTCCACGGTGTCTTTCTACAGGTGGAGTTGATTTGAAGGGTCGTCGTTACTGTTAGGTGTTGTCAAACTGGTTCCCAAATCATAGAGAGCTACTCTAAATACAGCAGAATATGAAACCCTGCCGGTCTGGTGTCATCCTCCGAGTTGTTATTATATTTGAGCCCATGATTGTTGCAGCCACTGGCTCAGCCCCTATCATTGGGGGGGGGGCGGGTGTCTTCTTTTTCACCCACCCCTTACCCAAGCTGAAGTCCTTTTCCAGAGACCGGGCCTTCCTGATAACATGTCCAAAGTACACGAGACTGAGTCTCCCCATCCTCGCCTCTCACCAGCGTGCTGTTTGTGCTTCTAAGTCAGATTCGTTTGTTCTCCTGGCAGGAGATCTTAAAAAAGATTTGAGGATGATTCAGCCTTTTACATCACACACAGCTTGAAATCACAATGATTTTTTAAAGTTATCTAAATGTCTATTACTAAATGTCAAATCAGAAGATCTGATCACTTAAGAATAAGAAAGAAAACAAGAACCTAGATGCTCCTCCTAATTTGCTAAATCATTTTAGATTTCCGATAAGTCTGAGCGCCTTCAGCTGACGGCAAACCCGTAGCACTTGGTGCCAAGACAAATATTTTCCCGACACGTTGTTTTTAAATGTAAATCTTAATTTGGCCCACTGTTTTTATCTTTTATATCAACTCTTACCATAGGAAAATGAATTCAAGAGAAATATGGCATGGGGCAATTGTAAAGAGTTAGTTTTTCTTGAACCATATAATCTTCCAATCAAGATGTAAACAATCTCTTTGGAATTCTGAAATTTGAGAAAGAGTTTAAAGAGATCTTCCCCAAACGGCTACAATAAAGCAAGTAACTGAGGGACTGGTCTGAGGAGTGTTAGTTCAAGATTCTGAGATTTTGAATTTGTTCGTTTTTTTGCAAAATCTTTTTCAAAATTGTGAATCATTAGGGGATGGTTCACGGAGCAGCTGGTCGGGGTTTTTTGTTTTTTACCTCCAGTAACTCGTCAGGCATCCACGGGTCTTCTCCACATTCTGTCATCTTCTGCACTCATTGGGTATTGTCTTCCCTTTTCCCCAGGCTAACATCTGTTCTGATTGGGGATCTAGCTAGGAGAAGGGGGCAGAAAAGTCTCAGAAGGGTGACTGTGAAGTGTTTTGGAAGTTCACAATTTAGAAATCGAGAAGATTTTTTTCCTGCCCTTGATGCCTGCCTAAGAGTTATATACACCTGAAAGAAGAGAGTCATTCGCCTCCTTCCCTCCCATGGGACAGAGCAGAGAGATCAGTAAGGACAGGAAAACGCTCCTCTTGTTCATTGCGTCCCTGGGTGTGTTGTTGCTGGTTGCCATGGCATTGATGCTTCCTCCTGACAACCAAACAACCCGTGACCCCATCCTGTACCACCGTTACAGTCGCTGCGGACACCGAGTATTGGGAATAACTTTTCACTCAGGAGGATCATCTTCCAGAGCGACCTAGGACAATATTCTGCTGTGATCCATCATTGGCTAATTCTGGGAGCCAGGCTTTTCTTCCTCAGCTCTTTTTGTCAGGAAGCTCCGCTGAAACCTGTTCCCCATGGATGATCCTCATGGTGTTTGAAATACTGGTGGTGCAACTTCCAGCACCTCAGCCAGCACACAGGTATCACCTCTGCGTTTAGTAAGACCGTGGTCAATCGTTAGGAGCCAGGGCTGAGTAGCCCTGAAATGTTTTGTGCTCCCCCCCCCCATTTGAATTGTGTGTGTGTGTGTAAACCCAGCAATTATGTTTCTTGCCTTACATGTTCCCATCTAAAATTTAAAAACTAAAAATTAGGTCAAAACTCCACCAGCATTATAGTAGAAATAGTTTAATCATTTAGCAAAATGTATAGATTAAGGGGGGGATAGAAAACTGTCACTTAGAAAAGATGACGGTTTTAGGCTTTGAAAAACGTGTCTGAAAGAAATCCCGACAAGGGCCGGTAAAAGGAAATCGCTCTGAGGGACATGCCAGGAGCACACGGAGGAGCTCTCAGAAGGTCGCTGACCGGCTTCTTTGTGTTGCCAGGAGACATTTCCAGAGCATCCCTTCCACCACATGAAATACAAAATGGCTTTTAAAGGCACACACAGAAAGTGTAACGGGACCCTTCCATGGAGATTTGAGGTTTTCAGTTATGTGAGGGAGAGTAATACATCTTCTCTTGATGTGTTCACTGCCCCCCAGCCCACTCCAAGGCATAGTCCTTTAAAAACATTTTTTTTCAAAGGACAAGTTATTGAAATGAAAGAGATTTCTCATTTTTTCACCATGCAAAATCTTGAGGTTGCATCAATGAAGAGGTATTTATGAATCTCACTTTCAGATCAAAGGTTGGGAAGTCTTAGCCCTCCGGTTGCTCATTCTGACACAGTTCTTGAGAGAGCCGTAAGCGTGGGGAGCGGTGGGTGAGAGTCCTCAGGATGATTTCTGTCTGTTAGTGGAAATGGAAACTTGTGGGAGTGTCTGCCCCTTGAACCCCCTTGTGGACCTCAAAGAGACCACAGGTCTCCGGTCCTCTTTCTTTCTGTTTACTAACCACTGTATGCACACACGGGCAGCAACAAGTTCATGGGGAAAAAAATGAATGAAAAGATAATGGGATTTCTACAGGGATCCTAATGGTGTCGTGGTTATATGTTTGGCTGTTAATCGCAAGTACAGCGGTTCAAACCCAACCTCATTGGCAGTTCTATAGGGTCGTTGTTCTGAGATTTACATGTATAAATGAAGAAAAAGAGAATATAGTTGTTTGAAAAAGACAGTAGGAACAAACGGCATTCGAATTTTAATCAAGATTACTATATAGAATAATAAATGAGTTCAACAGCTCAAAAAAAAAGATCATGCGCTTTTCTCATGGATTTCTGTGAAGCCCCCTCAAATTGTTGTTTGCTGCTGTGGAGTCACCCCCCAAACCCTGGTGACCCCAGGCACACAGCATTTTCATTAGCTGACTTTTGGAAGTGATGATCAGGCCATTCCTCCTAGTCTGAAGTACCGCTCAAACTTGTGCAGCACCAGAGCTACACACAAGCCTCTGCTGAGAATGAGCGGTGGCTACGCTGCAGGTGCATTTGCCAGAGAGCAAAGCAGGGTCTTGGCACACAAGATGACAGTTCTACGACTGAATTCCACTCCAGGACGTGAGCTGCTAAGCTAAGAAACTTAAAACCCAAACCAAACCACAAACAAACAAAATGAAACCCCAGTGCACCATCATTGACTTAATTCTGACTCACAGTGACTCTGTCGGACAGAGTCAACCTGCCCCTGTGAGTTTCCAAGACTGTAAGCTAGACAAGATCATAAAGTCTCCTCTCTCTCCTGCTGAGCAGCTGATGGTTTCTAACTGTTGACCTGGGGTTTGCAGCCCAACACATAACCCCACTATGCCACCCGGGCTCCTGGCTAAGCTACGAGCTATGGCCAAATCAAGAGGCTTCCCCAATGTCCGGGTCTGTGATATTGGCAGTACTGATTGCAAGACCCCATGGCCACCCCCTTTGCTGGTCCTGTTCGGAACTGTCTTAATGGCAGTCTGTCCTGCAAACTCTATTTCTGATGCCCTGGACTGTACACCTGTCAGACAGCATTATGTCTTCTCTATTTTCTCCTACAAGACTTTTATTTTTTTATTATTTAATACATTAAAAAGTTATTGTTCATTGGGAGTTAATATATAGATCATTCTTTAGTTCAGTCAGGTCAAGCAGAATTGTACAATTGCTACTACAGTCAGTT
>NW_022103899.1:48955321-49003995 GCF_000313985.2 Echinops telfairi | reverse complement strand
CCCACCCAATCCCCTGAAACTCTTATTCTACTTGCTGTCCCCATGGCTTCATTAATCCTGGGTTTCATACAAGGGGGCACCCCCCCAAAACTGGAATATTTCCCCCAAAAGCTATGTATTTTATTTTTAAAATAAACAACCTTATCACTTTCAAAGTACTCTTCATTACACTTAATACATTTGTCAAATCTGCAAATCTATATTTGGAATCATTTTTCAAAGTCATCTGTTTGGATGGCACACAGCACCTCCCTCATTTTTTTCTTCATCTCTTCTATGTCGTCAAATTGCTGTCCTTTCATGTTCTCCTTCTTTTGTGGAAACAAAAAGAAGTTGCATTGAGTGAGGTCAGATGAGTAAGGTGTGAGGGGTAAGAGACATGCTGTGTTGTTTTTTTTCCCCAAAACTGTTGCACTAAGATGGCTGTGTGAGCAGGTGCATTGTCGTGGTGGCAAAACCAGTCCCCCATCTGCCATAAATCAGGCCTTTTTTGTCGCACACTGTTACAAAATCTTTTCAGAACCTTTAAATAGAAAGCTTGAATAGTCTGACCTGGTGGAATGAACTCCAAATGCACCATCCCCCTCATATAAAAAAAAAAAACACCCAAATGAGCATGGTCTTGATCTTTGATTTCACTTGATGAGCTTTTTGGGGGCCAGGAGACAATGGCATCTTCCACTGGTTTGATTACATTTGCTGTCGGGGTCGTAAGACTAGCACCATGTCTCATCACCAGCAATGACCTTGGGGGAAAAGTCTGGGTCGCTTCAGAGCTGTTCTTTCAAAGCACGGCCTGTTTACACTGGACGCTCTTTTTCCTGGTCAATCAGAACCCGAGGTACGAATTTCTTCTCTTTTAGGATCTTCCTGTTTTTAGTTTGTTTGTTTTCCTGTGGACAAAGTTATTGCTGCCTTCCAAGTTATACAAATAAGAAATGTATGGCAGGGGATTAAAAAAAGTTTTTAACAAACACGTGTATACAGCTCAGGAGAGAATGTGCATGTCTTGAATAAAATTTTGCTCTGAGCTCTTCACCTCGGACTGTCTATCGAGTAGTCCAGGTCTCCCTTAAAGGGACATGTCATCTGCCGGGTTTTAGTCAGAGTGTTTATGGAGGATCGAAGCAAAACCCATGCCAGTTGCTGTCGAGTCGGGTCCGACTTATGGCAACTGCCTGCGTCACAGAGCAGCACTGCTGCATAGGGTTTTAAAAAGATACCTGGTTTCATCCAGTAGTACAGGATTTTCTCCCTCTGGACTGATATCGTTACACAGTTTCTTTTGCTAACATACAGTAAAGGATTTGGGTCCAGTGTCATTATTTCCCTTTGATTTAAAAAAATCCCATATTTCATATGTATAAACAGAATATTTTTTGTCTTCATTCTGGCCCATGAAGAGGTGCCTCTTGACTTGAAAAGAGAGTTATTTGGTACAGAACAACCTATTATAAACCCACATTCTCTTCTAATCGCAACGCATCATTTGGGCTGAAGAAATGAGTAGGTAATCAATCGAAGTTGATAAATTCTCCAAGTGCCCAGAACAAAGCCATCGATATCGGCTGAAGAGGAGGAAGCAGGGGAAGGAGGAGGAGGAGAAAACAAAGGAAGAAGAAATCATAAAGGAAGGGGAGAGTCCGTGGCAGCGGAAGAACAGAGAGAATGAAACTTCTGTACACTCTTGATGAAGTCCAGAGTGCTAACATGAGAGTGAGGCCATGAACTTACTAGACGTGTGTTGGACAGGGTTTGAGGAGCGCACCCCCCTCTAGAGACTGTCCTTCCAGAGTTGTGTACCCTACTAATTCTTAATTCGCAGTTTCGGGGCTCTCCTATCCCTCAGCTCTTCAATAAAACAAAATTATCCTCTGCCATGGATGAGTGACTCACATACCACCCCCCCCACGACTTTATGAGATTTTTGAGGAGGAATTTCACCACACAGTTCAGTTCAAGAAAATCGAGGCCCCTGGCTGCCTTCCAGAACTTGAATGTGACAATATCGATGAGGTGTGCCCTTCTGTGTGCACACAGGGACAGTAAGTCAAGTGATAAGGAGACAGTGGCATGTAGAACAGGACCTATACAGACCCAGCCAGGGGACCGAGTCGCCTGGAGGGGGTCACCCACATGAGGTGGGGAACAGATCCAACTCTCTTATTGTTGTCTTTTAGGGTCAGATCTCGTGGGGCTAATTGAAGATAGATCAGTTGAAAGCTTTAGTTCAAGATTTTGTTGAGCTACAAGGATGATGCAAGCCCTACCCGAAGGGAATTGTGGCATCCTTGTCTTTGGAGTCTGATTTTGGATACTTTCTGAGATGCAGGAGCCTCCCCCACTCACCTTGTTGTCGGGGCTCCCAGACCTGGGACTCTATGGCGCTCATTGCCTTTGAGCTAGTTCTGGTGGAGGCTCAAGGGGCTATCGTCAGGGGGTGGTTTTCATTTCTGCCTGTCCTTTTGCGTTTGCTTGCACACTTTAATCTCCATATGCTGCAACTTCTTAAAATAAAGCAGGGCTATCATGAAATTTTCATGTGGCGCTTTACATTCAAGTGCTTTCTAAAAGCGTGCTGTTTGCTGGAGCCTGTTAACTCGAGCAGTAAGCAGCCAGATTGCTTCTGCATTTGCCTTTCGACCCTCATTGTGGGGAGTGGAGAAGTCACTTCCTCTCCCCTGTGGCAGTTGTCCAGCAGCGCCATTAATTACCCGCTTGCGTCCATCAGAAAGGTGTTGGAAAGGTCAGTGAGCCAGAGTTTGCCAAATGCTTCCCTGTCGGGTTTGTTTGAAGGCTGTTCTGTTAGCACCGTTTTTTTTTTTGTTTTTTGTTTTAAAGTCTTCTTCTCCAGGATCATTTACAAAACGGCTGGCAGCAACGTTGTCCCACGGCGGCGTGTCAGTCACGTTTTCCCTTTTAGCCCTTCTCAGACAAGGGGACTTCGTGGAAAAATGGAGTGAGGCCATCACAGAATGCCCCCTCCCCTTCCACTTGGGGAAGCCCCCTCGACCATGAACTGGGAGTTTAGAGAAGAGATCAGAGGCCAGGCAGTGGGACCTGTGACTGGAAGAAGCCCGCACTGTCCATTCAGTGACCGAATGCCCCATCCTAGGTGATGAAGAGGGAGCTGCTCTCTGCAGAGGGCTCTCAGTTCAAAGTCTGTGACTGAACCCACAGCCAGGCCCGAGGAGGGATGTGGGCAGCAGCTAGAAGCTTCCAGGAGGGAGTCGTTCGTCTTAATAAGGAGAGGAGCTCTCTTGAGAGAGAACGCTATGGGGGGGCGGGGGGGCCAAGGCATAGGGATCCTAAAACTTGTTGAAATCATGTGCTTTGGCTTCATTTAACTTTCTATGTATCTATATATGCCAATGTCTAAAATCGCATGTGAAGCTCTCCGGTGTCCTATGTTTTAGGTAGGTAGCATGTAGGAAAAATGAGACAATTTCCTATTCAGTCACCATGTAATTTCTATCTTCCTCTCACCTCCCCACTCTCCCTCCATTCTTGCCCTCCCCTCTCTTTTCCTGGAATTCCATTAGAGGCTCCGCCAGAGTCATCTCCTCCTCCTCCTTCTTCCCTTCCTCCCCTTTCCTCTTTTTTCCCCCAGTTTTCATGACTTTCCATCTTCTTGGAGCTGTGGATCCTGATTGTTAATCCTGATGGCCAGATTCCATTTTTTTTTTTTTTTGCGAAAAAAATTTAAAAAATAATTTTATTGAGGTACAACTCTGATCACAATCCATCCATCCATTGTGTCAAGCACATTTTGGACATTTGTTGCCATCACCATTTCAAAACACTTTCTTTCTACTTGAGCCCTTGATATCAGCGCCTCGTTTTTTTCTGATTGCCAGATTCTTAATGTTGTGACCTTTGCTTTCACCCAATCCCCGATGAGACGCAACGATGCCCTGCCGCACATGTGTGATTCGTTTCTTGAATCGAAGTCATTTTTGTGAGATTCCCCCAAACCAGAGTCTGGTGGCTCTCCCTTCCTTTTGCTCTCAGACGCGATCATTGAGGTATGATGTACTGTCCCACCCATGGTGAGTGGAGCTCACAGCTAACATCTCTCCAATCTGCCTCTTGGTTCTAGGTAATGGGACTCCTGACCAACCACGGCGGGGTGCCTCATCAGCCCCAGACAGATTATGCGCTCTCCCCTCTCACGGGAGGCCTGGAACCTACCACCACGGTGTCGGCCAGCTGCAGTCAGAGACTAGACCACATGAAGAGTCTGGACAGCCTTCCAACATCTCAATCCTACTGCCCACCCACCTATAGCACCACAGGCTACAGTATGGACCCTGTTACAGGCTACCAGTATGGGCAGTATGGACAAAGTAAGCCGTGGGCTTTCTAGGGATGATTGCACCTGGAAGGAAGGCTGACCATTGGATCTCAGCTCTTCCTTAAGAAAGGGAAGTTAGAGGCATGATTAAGCCTTTTATCCCAGGATCAACTTTGTGGCAAAGCCAGTTGATTGTTCCAGCCAGGGCTCCCTTGTATAATTATTTTCTTAACTGATGTCAACAACATCTTGAGGTTATTAATTGCTGAGACATGAAACCTGATTGCCACTAGGTAAAACACAGGGGCTGGCCGAAATGAAATCACCCTCCGCATTGGAAACACATGGTCTTAATGAGGTCAGCTCGGGGATCATGTGGAGTGTAATCCCAGGGACACAGAGTGGTGTCAAACTTGTCTCAGGAATAAAAATAGTAGTGGCCGTCCTTTGATACCATGGTATTAAATATGACATTGTCAGCCTGTAGCTGATGTTGGCCCTCGCTGTGAATCCCCCAGCCGACTTAAAAAGCTGTGTTTGTTTCTTTACAGGTGCCTTTCATTATCTCAAGCCAGATATTGCGTAAGTGAACTGCCCACGTGGAGCTTTAACTGGCCCTGTCTCTGGTCTCCACGCTCTAGACACGAAGAGTCTTCTCAGAACAATCCCTCTCCCTTTGGGGGCTGGGGTGGGGTGGGGGCGTGAGGCAGCCGCGACGGGAGAGTGATTGGCTTTATTTTTCTCCAGTGGTTTCCGATTCTTTTGAACATGTTGGCCAAAAGCCATTTCGAAGAGCACGAGCCGGAGGCGTAAGGGACAAAAGCAGCTTTTTAAGGCAATGGTTTAACACGGCTACATATCAAAATGCCCCGAGTGCCCGCTAGTGCCGGTGGTCAGGGGGCAAAATCATTCCAGTGTGCGTGCCTGCGTGCCTGCGTGCGTGCGTGTGATTCCCCTGGACCGGTTTGGGCAGGCAGCGTGGTGTGAAATATCACAGGAGAATGCAAAAAATGGACCTTGTGGGGGATGTCCGATGCTGACAGTTCAGCAAAGGGAAACCGCCGTCAGCGAAACGGGAGAGGTGGCCCTCCTGTGCTTTTTCGGCCCCTGAAGATGGATCTGAAAAATGAAAAAAAATCAATGCTGTCATGTTTTAGGACACTAGACTAGATGTAAAGGACTTGCCCAATAAATTATTTGTTATCTTATCCTCATTTGTAATCAATAAATGTCATGGACACGTCTTGCTCACAGGATATGGGATGCCATGAAGAATAGCCTCTTTTCTCCTTCTGCTTGATGCTCTCCCAATCTGTTTTCATCTGGAAGCCCCTCTGGGGTGGGGAGAAGGGGATGGAGGGCCTGGTGAAGAGGTGCTGTATGCCTCCCTCCACCCCCACCCCTCACTGCTTCCCAGTGTGCAATACTGTGTACCTCACGGATGCTTTGGCGATGGCCAAGGCGTTAGAAACTGAACCTGAACTCTCTTTTTGCAGGTGCTTGTCCCTCCACAGCTCGATAGCCCTGGCGGGAGAACGCAGTGGTGTTTCCCAGCTGCTGGGCCACCAACACCTGACGTGCTCCTTTCAGTTAGAGACCATGTCAGATCATAATGCTTTTAAAATGATCACGTTTACATTCTTCTCTTTTCTAGGAAGGGCCGGGCAAACCCAGACATGCCCACATGGCCCTCACATGCTTTGAAATGAAACCACGATCACGGATATTAAAAGGTGATGGGAATGGAGGTTTACACACACACACACACACACACACACACACACACACACACGCATGTGGTGACACTTTAGAATGTCAATAAACTTGTTCTTTGCAATGTTAAGAGGAACAAGAAGGTGGAAGGCAGTGTTATTTATTTCTCTCTTTTTCTCTCTTCTCAGAACAATGAGTGAAGTAGGCACCCATACATTCCTTATAGAGTTATGAACTATGACGTAGCGAGTTAGTGAGACTAGACATAGCACCCAGGTTAGTTCCTACATTGGTCGTCGAGGGTGATGGAACAAGAGCAGTACTGTCTTTGTGTTACAGCCTCAACCAACAGCAGCGTGTTGTAAAAATGCCTCTCCTGTAAAAAGTGCAGTAAATATTACTATTTATAATGAATAAACAGTTATGAAAACCTGCCCGACACTCCTTATTTTGGGGGGCAGAGAGGGAAGCTGGTGACTGGATCATTACTAGAGGACTTGGCAAGCGGGAGCTGGACAGCACATACCTAGCTCACTTCCAACGGCACCGTTCACTTAGAGCGGAACACCGGTAAGCGCAATCGCACGGCGGCTCGCAGGTGCGCTCTCACAGCAGCTGTGGTGAACCAGCTTGTAAGGATCAAAGCATGTATTTTCTGAGGTGGGGGCCAATGCTGAGTGAGTTCACTTAGTTGCTCGCTGAAGGTTAGTGGTTCAAGTCCCTGAAAAGGTACCTCAGAAGAAAGACCCGAGGTGTTACTTTGGAAACAAACAACCGCTGAAAAGCCAACAGATCCCAGTTCCTCTGTGACAAACTTGGAGTTGCCATGTGTTGGAATCGTCTCGATAGCCGTTGGCTTAGATGTGGTATCAGAAAGCCCCTCTAGTGTATGGGTCTGCCTTTCGGCGTTCCCAATCCCTTCCTTCACTGCCAATGGGAAGCCCGTTTTCATTCCCAGAGGGCCAGGTTCCAGGCTCATCTCTAGGAGGCAGCTCCACGGACATGTTTATCCAAGGCTTTCACATATGGTTGCTTATTCATTTTACTTTTCTACCTCTTCATGAAAAATAGTACTGCCGTTTTAACCTTCCTTCCCTCCCACCGACACTCACTCAATGAGAGTCTGAATGTGCGAACCCAGTCCTGGGAGCTGGTGGTAAGCAGCGTGTCAAGTGAGTAGATGCGCAGTTGCAGTCCGGTGCGAGGGGAAGCACTCTTCATACCCCGGGAAGGGCTTGCGTGTATTTATTTAGTCCTTCCAACATCTACGGGAAGCATGAGGTGCCCAAATCATTGCTCTTTATAAGGGAGGAAAACTGAGGACCAAGGAGGTCATGGGAGCACCTAGGGACTCATTTCTGGGGTTCCAATAACAGAGGACCACAAATTGTAACCCATTTCTGAGGCACACAGCAGCAGATATGTTTTTGTTCCTCAATCTTGGGGACTACAAACCCGAAATGAAGGTTTCAGCAGGCCCATGCTTTCTCTGAAGTTCCTAGGGAAGACTCTTTGCTTCCTCTCCCTTCTGGCGGCTTCAGATCCTTGGTGTTCTGCACTCTGTAGATGACTCCATTCAGACTTCACCTCGGCCATCACCTGGTCTTCCCCTCTGTGCGTCTGTACCCCGGTTCTCACATCTATTAAGGACAGGAGTCATTGGCGTAGGGCCTACTCTAATCCAGCTGGCCTTGCTTTAACTCCGTGATGTCTGCCAAGACCTTATTTCCAGATAGGGTCCCAGTGATCTACGTTGGGGGAAGTACAACCAGCAGGCTTTTCGCAGTGAGGATGACGAGACTGCATCTTGAGAGACTAGCCCCTGGGAAAGGACATCATGCTTGGCAGAACCGAGGGTCAGAGCACATGGGCAAAGCCCTGCCGGACCCACCGTGGCTGCCTCCGTGGGCTCCCACATTGCAAGGATGACCAGGACAGTGCAGGACGGAGTTGTGTTTTGTTCTGTGCTCCCCACTGCTGTCCAGCTTGACCCCACCTGAAAATAGGTCCTGAGCGAACGAGACGTTTTAGAGGACATCACATACAAATCGCCCAGTTAGCATGGAGAAGAGTGGGATTTGAAGCCCGGCAGAATGATTCTGCTATCTGTATGCTTAAAGGAAACATTTTTCCGCTTCCCCAAGACCGGAAATATGTAGAAGAGTGCTCGGTAGCCCCCAGGGAAGCAGGACTCTACATCTTAAAAAATTACAATGAAATGAAATGAAGACGGTTTCTAGCTGCGCTGGCCACAGTTCACGGAGCGAGGGAACCAGTCTTGGGCAGTGCCACTGTAGAGACCATTCTCATGTTTTCAGAAAGTTTCACTGGGAGCCCTGGTCTAAAGCTTTTAAGTTCAATTCCGAAGAGCCCCTAGTAATGCAGGTATAATAGCAAAACATTTTAAATCCTTACACTGTTTCAGCTCTTTTCCCACATTCATCCTCCCAGTCAGCCATATTGCCCTTTGGTTAGCACTTGTTCCAAAATAAGAAGCCAGGAAGCTACTACTTAGTGAACACATACTTTGGTTAACTGGTTGAAGTCTCACAAAATCCTGTGGGGTGGGATTTAGGAGCCCAAATCACAGGGGAGAGACTGAGGCCCGCAGTGTGCCAAGGCCCTACCGAAGCAGGATTTGACATCCCCGCAGCCTGCTGGGAAGATGCGCTGCGTAACTTCTCCATTTGCTTACCCCCACCCCTTCCTAATCATTTTTTTATTCCCAGTGTCGTGAAACATAACTAACAAAACATTTGCCAATATCACTTTTATGTGTCCAATTCAGTGACACTCCTTAGCCCCCCCACCCCCCCAGGTGGTGCACCCATTGCTGCTCTGTCCGGAGTTTCTTACCATCCTCAGTGCCCCTGTGTCCCCTGCCTCAAGCATCTCACAAGCCTCACTTCCCCGCACCATGTCAACTCCCCCTCCTGCCAGACTCAAGTTGGAAACAGGCTTTAAACATTTTTATTGCGGGCTTCCCAGTAGATGAAAGGACTGCTACCGGAATGTGGGATTCCTCCACAGAAACCTGACCTCACATGATCACTTTCCCTCCCGGCTCTTGATCGCAGCACTTGCCACGTGCGGCTCGTATCTCTTGTCGGTGCACTTCTTTATGTCTTCCTTGAATCTCTGTCTCTGTGAAATCTCTTGCCCTACCTGTATGTTTCATGCTGAAAGTCTTCGCTCCCTGGGCCCCATTCTTTCTTTCTTTCTTTTATCAATCTCCAGGGGAATGGGGACCTGACTGCCCCCACCCATCCTAGCTCCCTGTGGAGTGAACCCTCTCCTCTCCTGGAACAAACAGTCCTAGGGACCTTGTCTGGCCAGAGGGGGAGCGCCCCTGGGTCTACATGTCTGTACAGCTTCATGTGAACAACACCCCGAGAAACACAAGCTTGCATCATTCCTAGTGATTGTACGGACAGCACTGCTGAGACATTTCTGGGCAGTCTCTTTCTTTTTTTTTAAAAACATTTTATTAGGGGCTCATACAACTGTTATCGCAATCCATACACACATCAATTGTGTAAAGCGCATTTGTACATCATTCTCAAAACATTTTCTTTCCACTTAAACCCCCGACATTAGGTCCTCATTTTTCCCCTCCCTCCCCGCTCCCCTCTCCCTCATGAGCCCTTGATAGTTTATAAATTGGTATTTTGTCATATCTTGCCCTGTCCGACGTCTCCCTTCACCCACTTTTCGGTTGTCTGTCCCCTAGGGAGGAGGTCACATATAGTTCCTTGTAAACGGTTTCCTCTTTCCTACCCATTCTCCCTTTACCCTCCCTGTTTCGCCTTTCTGAGCAATAAGACCACGCATTTCACAACTGTATGCAAACAAAGATCTCGTTATTTGACACTTTTAATTAGCAAAGCTTCCAAGTGTCCTTTCACGGTCCGAAGTCCCAATACGTGGATATTTGGGGGGAGAGGAACTTCCAAGACCCCAAAGAGATCTTTATCTAGGTCTCTGGCTGAAGACTGAATTTTGGAAGAGTCTCAAATGAGCAAGGGGATGGAGGAGTTAACCTGGTCAAGGGGGAACCTGGCCTGGGAGAGTGAGCCCTCAAACTGCACGATGGAGAGTCAAGTGGCCACACGTGGGAGCACAACCGAGGTCTCTGTGGAAAGGAGATCTCTTTGTTGAGATAAGCTTTGAGTCTCAGCCCGTCTAAGTGAATGCGTGTTGGCTTCTCATCATGCATGCCTAGACGATTCTGATGAACTGTACTTATGTGTGGACGGTTCATTCTGAGTGAATCATTTTTGACGTTTCGCTTTGACTGTGTGGCTAAGGAGAGCTGGTGTCAAACACGGAGGAGCAGAAAAGTGAGTGGTTTTTGCAAAAAAACCAAAAACCGCTGCCCACGGGTCTGGAAGCCAGCATTAGATGATGTGCGGTAGATAAAAGGGAAACAGCTGTGCTTGGGAGTTCTCTTCTTGCCAATCGCCAGCTAGTCCCATGTCCTTTACAAACCCCCCTTGGCTGTTGCTGACCATTGTATCCCAAATGCCTAGCACAGTGTGTGATCCACAACGCCTATTAAGTGTCAAATACATGAATAACTGAATGAAGGTCGACTCTTATACTGGCCTGGTGTAGACTTCGGAGAAAAGCGCTCACTCTCATAGAGGTGTGAGTTGGGGTGACTAGGGTTCATTGCAATCATCCCTGAAGCACAGGGGCCAGCTCCGCGGCTCATGCAGGATCCAAGGCACACAGAGGACCACGGTTGGATTCTATGAGGATTGGGGGACAGAGGAGCCTCACAGGTCACTTCAGAGCCCTACTTCTGATGTTTCTGTTGGATGCCGAGGACACAGCTGGTGATACTTTGGACTCCACACTGGGAAGATTAGGACAGAGCGGGAAGGAGTTCAGGGCTGGTTGCTTAGAGCAGTGGCTGTAGAAGAACTAAGCCGAATGGCTGGTGGAAAGGTCTCCCAGACCACCGGAATCGCCACCCAGGTGGCAGCCGGCAGGGCTCAGAGCTCAGATGCCTCTGGCGGCAGCACTGACAAGATTCCCATGACCGGGCAACTGACTACGGACCCATGAGTTTCCTGGGGTCTGTAGCCATGGTCAGGGATCTTTTCAATAGCACACCTGAGAGAGGGAAGTCCCTATGGAGTCCGAGACAGTGAGCGCTCTCTCCCCACCTTGTCCGAGCACCATCGTCTAAGGCAGAGGGCCAGATGTGTGAGGCTGGCAGCAGTTCACATGAAGCTATGCAAGGAAGGATGGGTCTGAATCACCGTGTGTTGATATTTCATTATGACCTTTTTAGATACCCAGTTAGAGACCTACAAAGTCTCCACACACAAATCCCTGCTACTTGGGCTTTTCCCCAAGAGGAGAGCTAGCACTTTGTTCTGCAGGTTCTTGGGGGGTCTTGCAGCATCGAGGATCGTTTTAAGCATGGATCTGATAACATACTACCTCTTGCCTGCCACCTCCGTACGTTTGGCTCCTTTCCAGCCCATTAACATTGTACTACTCCCACATTTTGAGAGCGACAGCCACCCTCGCTGCCTTGTTAGCTGCTGCTTGTTGTTGCGTACCGTCCTGTAAGTCACGACTCGTAGCGGAAACCTCTTTAGAGAAGGAATATTTGTTTGTCCTCTCTACCTCTCTTTTGTGTCAGATGAGTGAATTTTGAGCTTCTGTGACGATGCTTTCCTGAAGCGGATCCTACAAAGCTTGGTAGAGGTATCGTGCTATTTGTGCTTTTGCATTGTGGAGGTTCATTGTTGGAAGCTACTCTCTGCTTGTCCTTCGCGTTTGACTGGTGGATTCGACTAGGGGCTTCCTTTCCTAGGGCTGCCAGAACCAAGTCCTACACAATGGTTGGCTTAAAACACTAGGGATATACGTGTTGCCTCATTGTTCTGGGGGCCAGAAGTCTAGATTCAAAGTGTAGGCACAGCAAGGTTCTTTCTGAATGCTGTGGGAAAAGACTCATCCTTGGCTCAGCCTAGCTTCTGGTGGTTCTTGGCAATCCTTGGCATTCTTTGGCTTATAGAGAAATCATTCAAATCTCTGTCTCCATCCTCACACGACTGCTTTTTTGAATCTCTCGGTCTCCTCTCTTTTTGAAACTTTTCATTTTGAATAAGGGTTCACCATAATTGGCTATGATCTTGCGCTAACTGTTCATCTCTTCAAAGAGCCTATCTCCCCAAAAGGCCACATTCATCAACAGTGAGGGGTAGGATTTTAACATTACTTTTGGGGGTACACAACTGAAGCCATCAGAACTGGGAAGCTGGGGCCACTTTGGTACCTTTTCCTGGCATCCCAGATGGATGGGCTGATCCATCCTTCCCAATGAGTCAATTGGCCCCCTAGATCTCTTTGCTCAACCTCGATGGGCAGCAATCAGAAAACTATTACCCCATCCCTTCTTTTATTTATTTTAAAAATTTCCCCCCATTCCTTCTTTGTAAGCTCCAAGTTAAAGGTTTCTTTGAGGCAGTGCTTCCTCTCCCTCTTCCCAAACACACTCGGATGGAGAGGGCAGAGATGTGGAAACGCTAAGCGGCTCTGTCAATGGATGCCAAAGGCGATTTCTGTAGGTAACGTTTATGTTTGCAGATGATACTTACTTGTCGAAAACCGGGGACTTCTGTCTTGGTTGGAAGCATAGGTCTGCCCAAGGGGAGGCCACTGTTTTCAGAATCGCAGTCGAAAGCTGCAGGATCCTGTGGGAACATTTGGATCTGGGGGTGCTGACTCTCCTGGCCCTCACAGCCTGTCCGACAGGATCAAAATAGGAAGCAGATGCCTCCCTTTGAGTCAGCAATGTCGAGAAGAACGTTTAGTAAAGAAAGGACGTATAGATAAAAAGCAGTCGTAAAGAAAGGAATCCTGGTGGCAGAGTGGGTCACACATTGGGCTACTCACCATGAAGTCAGCAGTTCGACCCCAGCAGCCACTCAAGGGGAGACAGATGTGCCTGTTTGCTCCCCTCCAGATTCCCAGCCTTGGAAACGCCAAGGAGTAAGGACTCTGTCCTTTAGGGTGGGAGTGAGTCTGAGTGGACTCAATGGCTGTGAGCTGGCTTATTTTCCTGTTTTTTTAAAAAATAAAGAAGGCAGGGCCTCTTGCAGTTAAGCAGGGTGGTGTGGTGTAGTAAGTTGGACATAAGTGTGAGTGGTAGTCACCGTGCTGTGAGACCTGGCGTGTATGATGTACCTACGTCAAGTTCCATCACTAGGTTCAGTGTTTCGCTCTCTGCTGGTAGCTTACGTTTCTAGAAGATAAAGCGGATGCCTGGAGCGTTTCCCTCCCAACTTCTATTTTCCTCATCGCCAAGCAGTGTGACTGGTTTATTGAATGACATAAGATTGTCGCCTCCCCTTTGTTGTTGGCTATGGAGCAGCATGTTGATAGTCATTATCAAGATGTTGTAGATTTCTATAGATTTTTTAAATGGACCCTTTACCTGGTGGTTCTTTAGGGGGAAAATGAGGAGCTGATACCAGGGGCTTAAATGGAGAGCAAATATTTTGAGAATGATGAGGGCAATGTGCCCTCACGATGAATGTACAAATGTGCTTTACACAATTGATGTATGTATGGTTGTGATAAGAGTTGTATGAGCCCCTAATAAAATGATTTTAAAAAATCATGAAGAGAGCCACAACCTATGCACAACCACTAATCCCAGTCTGGTTTTCTTTGCTTCTTCACTCTGGGAACAACAGCAAGCCAAACAAGATGTGAAGTCAATAATTGGGTTGACGACCTTTGTTCATGGCAGTAGCATTCGAGAAATCAAAGGATGTTCAAATGATCTCCTTGGCCTTCTCAAAAGCCAAGGTGCCATTTTGAAGATGCAGGGGCACCAGCCCCAAGCCCCAGTCTTTTCAGTCACCTGATCTGCATGCAAGAGCTGGACGATGGTCAAGGAAGACAGAAGAGGAACCGATGCACTTGCTTGTGCTGCTGGTCCAGAACATTGAATGTCATGGACTGCCAAAAGAATAGACACACGTGTCTCAGAAGAACAACCAGAGTGCTCCTCAGAAGCTGAGTTGGGGGGACATTGGACACGCGGTAAGGCAAGAGCGACCACAAGGGAAGGACATCGGGTTTGAAGACACAGCGAGTCCAGGAGAACGAAGAGCTTCAGTTGGATGGGCTGACTCAGAGCTGCAGCAACGCCCTTCACCATAGCAACAATCACGCCGACGGCATCGGTCGGAGGACGCTTTGTTCTGTTTTGCATGAAGTTGCCTGAGTCAGAGATACGTTTTTTTTTTACAAAAATCTTTTTATTGGAGGCTCATACAATTCTTATCACAATCCATACATCCATCCATTGTGTCAAGCACATTTGTACATTTGTTGCCATCATCATTCTCAAAACATTTGCTTTTTTTGGGTTCTTTTATTTTTATTTTTTAATCATTTTATTAGGGGCTCATACAACTCTTATCACAATCCATGCACACATCAATTGTGTAAAGCACATTTGTACATTCATTCCCCTGAGTCGGAGATCATTTGAAGGCAACCAAGAACCACCACCATCACCAGCTTATTAGAGATACTGAAAGAAAAAAAAATTTTGAACACAGATGTACTTTTCTGATAAAAGATACTATACAAAGATAGGGAACTGTCAGTCATCGCATTCTGAAAATGCAATCAACATTTAACAACGAGGGACTCGTTTGGATCCGTTAGCCTTTCAGACTCTCCAGCCTTACTCTAAGAGGGAGACACCTTGCTTCAGAGAGAACTTTGGTATCTCTTAAATTATTCTGCTGGAAGCTAAAGGGATTGTACATGCCTTTTGAATAATTTATTTCGTTTAAAAGCAAAGCGTTGACTGCAGCAACCTGAGGATAGCCTGCCTTATTGCTGTAGAAATGAATTGGAACCGATTTCTTTCTTTTCTCTTTCTTTTTAATGATAAACAGTTCAAATGTGTTTCTGACAGCTGGTAACTGGAAGATTTTCAGTTGGCTGGACGGAGTTGGCTGCGATACCACACTTGCACAGCCTCATATAAAACCCCATTGTCTAAGTGACTAATATCACACCACAGGAAATCAGTCTTGGGGCGTAAATGTCTTCCAGCCTGCAGACATACAGTGTAGGCTATCCGGTTACTCAGTCTGTGTCATGAAATGGGAAAATCGTCCAGGAAAGACGCATCCCACTTGACCTTTGCAGAATGATTTAATAACTGTTAGCGCGATACAAAAATATAAAAGGGTAATTACTGATAAAAGCGGAGTTGTGGTTTCCTCTGTTCAGTTCCTCCTCTCTTTTTGGAAACACTTCACAGACTTTATTAACTCTTTAATGTCTTTGTAATTGGTAGTGTTTGGCCCCGAGGCCATATGACTAGCCCTGGAGTTGGGTTCCATTAGGAGAGATTCCTCATCTCCTCGTTTTTCATCTCCTTTCAGCACTCATCTTTATATCTTTGTCTGTATAATTAGGCAAATATGTTTTCAATTGTTTTTTATGTGTGTACACATTTCACCCCTTTTACGGCTATCTTGATTGATGTTTGATGGGATACATTTTCAATGGGTGGCCTCCTCCACTTAGAGAGGTGCCTACGTTGGCTTCTGTATCCACTTAGGGCTCTATCGGTTCCATGTGCAGGTGTAACTGAATATGGGCCTCCACTCGCAGGGTGATGGCTGGCCCTCCTGGGTGTACTAACTCAGCACTCGGTTACTCCGCCATTTCACCCCCTGTTATTTATTTATTTTATGGCGTGATTCCACTTCAACATGAAATATAGACCCACTCAAGAAAATGTGAAGATGATGGAAAGTTTAAGGACATGTCTCTGTGGTCTTAGAACAATCGCTGTAATTGCAACCATCGGCTGAAATGATGGCTTCCCAGAGGCCTCTCTGGCCACTCAGAGTAACGCCATCGCCCCCTCTCTCCATCCCATCACGTGGCTTTATGTTCACCAGAGGACACACCATTCTTCTTGCTGGTCCTTTATTTTGGTGTGTTTATTATGCGGATGGGGATCTCATCTGTCTCATTCCATGGCAGGCAAGTGATGTCTAAAATTACCTGCGACTTACGTGGTATTCCATAAATATTTGCTTAATGAATAAATACACTCATTTGTCATTGACTCCTAAGAACACTAGACGAAGTTCTGGTGTAGTTGCTGGGTCCGTATTTCTCTCCACACCTAGAGATTTGTTATCTGATGTCAGCCAGGATGGACTACGCGATGCTGCCGTCACAACTTCCAACCTAGGGGGGTTTTTAACGACAAAGATTCACTCGTTTGCTCTCACTGCATGTCCAATGTGTGCTGGCAGGAGAGGGTTGCTCACTAGTTACTCAGGGACCCTTCATCTCTTCACATGCTTTCAGCATGGCTTGGCCTGGAGCGAGAAATGCAACACATTGTGCAGTGGCTCCGAAGACGCCTCTCAGAATTGACACATTCTGTCTACTCACATTGACCAAAGCAAGCTACATAGCCTCACTTCACAAAGGATGGGAGGAACGTGCTCTCCTCTGTGTGTCACAGAAGAGATGTGGAGTTACAGTGAACCCTCGCCACTTCGCGCTTCGACTTCCGCGGCTTCACTCTATCGCGGCTTTTGCGTAACAGCTCATGCTCTGTCATTACTGCCACTGATTGGCTCATACTGTACACGCTTGATGCCATAAATAATATAATAAATAATAAATGATAATTGTAACGTCCAAAACGTTTTACTGTATTTTCCCTTTTTCGTTTAATAAATTGGGTAATACGAGTGTAATGGTGACTAAAGGGTGTTTTTTCATGTCCTCTATGCTCTAACTACGAAAATATTTGATTTACAAATAAGGAATCCTACTTCGCGGAATTTCATTTATCACAGTAGGGTCTAGAACCAATTAACCGCGATAAACAAGGGTTCACTGTATTTCAATTGCCATACTTACACCTACCAGTTAAGTTATCAACATGCTCGGCACATGTTGAAAACCAATTCTATGCCATTTCTTATACTCCCAGCTTTGCTCTCCAGGGGTAGCCCATTATTAATATGTTATTTATTGATGTTTTGTCCCAAATGTTATCTTTATTTAAACAAATTGTGCTTGGGATATATATATAATTTTAGAGCTAAAGTAGAAATATTCAACAAAATATATTCCGTGTGTCATTTTTGGTGCCTGGCTTTATCTCTGTGTAATGTATTTTGGGCATCCTTCTATATTATGTAGCTCTCCTTCATTAGATTTTCACTGTCATAAGTACCACCATTTACTGAACCATTCCCTGTGTGACGGAGAACTAGGTTGTGTCCATATCTTCTTTGGATAAACAATGCTCACAGCACACTTAAAGCCAATGTGATGTGTAACTCCAACCAGCTTGGCTGGGTCTCAGGGAGACGTGGTTTGTCATCCCAAGTCCCACCGAGCAGCTGAGGAGGCAACTCATTAAACCTCATCGAGTCTTGGTCTGCTCAAATGTAAAATGGAGGTGTGAGAAATGAATGAACGAGATGATGCTCCTGGAGCCCAATAAGGGCTCTTCAACCACTATCTGTTGGGTGAGGGTTTCAAATCTCTTTCACTCCCTCACTTTCTAGATGTTTACTCTTCTTGCCCTCCCTTCTCTCCTCCTCTGCTCTTCATTCACTTTTTATGAAGAGAAATCGAGTCCCATGCACCGTGAATGGGTTCATCGCTGCAGGCTGAGAAATCCCGCCCTGAGATTTTCCTTTCATCCCCCCCTCATCTCGATGGCCAGGGGGCCCACGTTTACTTCTCCACCAGGACTACTTGCTTTGGCTTCCCTTTCCATTTCCTTGGCAAGGATAAGATCTGTGATTACCCTAACTTCAGGAAGACAACCCAATCTCTCCAGGTAGATGTTTCGGAGGCAACCCAAACTTAGTCTTCAGTACAACTCCTGGCTCCCTCGGGACACCCTGTGCTGCTCACCCCGTCCCCCTTATCCAAGTCAAGGGCATCGCCAGGCACCTAGAGCAGCGGTTCTCAACCTGTGGGCCGTGACCCCTTTGGGGGTTAACTGACCCTTTCATAGGGGTCGTTGATTCACAACAGTAGCCAAATGACGGTTAGGAAGTAACAACGAACATAATGTTATGGCTGGGGGGTCACCACACCATGAAGAACTGTATGAAAGGGTCGCGGCATGCGGAAGGGTGAGAACCACTGCCCTAGATGATCCTGCCCCGAAGGCACGCTCCCTCGGAAGCTCTACTAGTTCTCTCTTTGAGAGACAGGGAGAGAGACCCTTATATTGTGAACAGGGTCAAGGGTTACAGAGTGGATCACTTTTCCATTCAATAAGTGGTGCACATTTTGTTTCATCTCGCTGATTGAAATCCCGACATGTATCCCTACCTATCCCATTTTCTCCCGGCGTTTCCTGTTCTTTGTCCTTTCCTACCACTTCGGGACCATCTCTGGGTAAATGCTGCGTTTTTGATCTTATGTTAAGGTGTGTGTAGCTCACTCGTGTTATTTATTGTTCGTCTTATAGAGCTGTCCATTGTTTGTCTGAAAATGGATCCATCAGGCTGAGTTCAGTTTCAGACCTCAAAGGTGTCTAAGCTCTGGGGCTTCCACTAGCTTATGTCCAACCAGTAGATTGATTTTGAGTCTTGTTTCCCAATTCCTGCCCTCCTCACCCATCTAGGATCTTCTAATGGGAGTCTCTGCCGGGAAATTAATCTTGGAAGCTGGGCACCATCTACTTTTTCTGGCCTTACGGTCATAGATGGTGATGTGTGTGTGGTTCATTAGTCCATTGGACTAATCATTACCACGTGTCTTCAGTTTTCTTCAATCTTCTTTGCCCCAGACAGGGTTGGATCAATAGTTGATCAGGGTTGGATCACCTCAAATGACCACCCATGACCTTTAAGACCCCAGTTACTACTTGGGACCACTTTTGACTCTTATTCTCTCCATTCACCCTGTAGTCTAGCCTCCAAACTTTCTCACCATGACCATTACCTTCATACCCCACATGAAAGATTTGCTTCCACTTTTGCCACGCCATCCCTAGACAATCCTGCACAATAGCCAGGATGGTTCTTTTAAACTTAGATCAAATCCTGGGACACATCTATTTCCAATGATTGTTGCTCACACGTAGAATAAAATTTAGTGTTTCCCAAACGGCGCTTTGTGGGCTGTTTGTGTGTGCACAAACATGCGCGTGAATCGGTTTGTGGTGAAAATTTTTTTCTTACTTTGAGTTGTAATTTAAAAAGTTAGAAAATCACAATCTTACCCCCAAATGACTTAGTAGCTTTATATGAAAAGGAAAGATACCCCGGGTAAGTAAAATACTGGGAAAGAAGAACAAAGTAGTCAGCCTGACACTGTCTGATCTCACAATCGTTATGGTTTT
Organism: Echinops telfairi; assembly: GCF_000313985.2. Lineage (NCBI taxonomy): Eukaryota > Metazoa > Chordata > Mammalia > Afrosoricida > Tenrecidae > Echinops > Echinops telfairi. The sequence continues at coordinate 48,984,595 of NW_022103899.1, read as the reverse complement.
GGAAACTCACAAGGGCAACTCTCGCTCCTACAGGGTCGCCGTGAATCAGCACCAACGCAATGGCAGAGAGGGTTTGTTTGTTTGTTTTAATAGCATAGTGGTCCAAACAGTTTATGCCCGGCACACAGACCAGTAGAAGAGAATTGTATATCCAAGTAAGTCCATCTACTTACTTATTTCATCACCAAGGGATGAAATCCACTGAAAGGAGAGGACAGAGTCTCTCTAACAAAGGGTGCTGGCAGAACTAGACAGCCATTTTAGAAGAATTAATACCCGACTAGTCCCAAAGAGTTAGAGATTAAAGGTGTCTCAAAGGACCAGCTCTTCTCAGATGCTATTCTGCTCCATTTCTCCTCACGCCCCTGGATTCTGTGATTCGCTACATTGTCCCACAGACACTCCTGAAACTTGGAGGGAATGTGTCACGTGGCAGTGGGTCCTGCTCAGTCCTAACTCTGAAGGTCAGGCAGAAGTAAGCCACATGCAGGGTCCAGAGTCGGAAGAAAAAAATGTGGGTCTGCTGATTTTAACCAAAGCTCAATCAGGAAAAAGAAGTATGAGGTGATGTCTTTGAACGGGTAGCTCTCTCCCATTCTAGGAAAAAGATGGTGTCTTAAGGAAAACAAAGAATGATGTCTTAAGTCACACCTTCTAACGTGGAGTTAAAGATACCCGCAAGGAAACAAAGGGTATGCCTGGGCTCACACCTTCTAGAACTGTCTGATCTTCATCCTACCCAAATCCTAGCCATTATTATAGCAAAAAAGGCGCTCCAAAATGGGACTGTAGTCCAATGAACACAGAGTCAATAATAATAATATCACAAAATGAATAATGGCTGGAAGGGCCATATTAATTGACAATAACCCATGGGAACTTACTGAAAATTAAACACTTAAGGGGTCAAAAGAATTTTCCAACCAGTGAAAAGACAACCTACAGACTGCAAAAAATTTTTGGCAAGGAGATATGAGACATGGGACTAATTTCTAAAATTTATAGAATATTTTAGCACTTCAACTAAAAGGAAAACAACACAAAAACAAAACAAACCAGACAGAAGATATGAACAGACACTTCCCCAGAGAAGACTTACTTGTGAAGCGATGCTCAGAACCATGAGCCCTTAAAACCCGTGCCATTGAGTTGATTCTGACTCATAGGCACCCTACAGGACAGAACAGAACTGCTCTGTAGGCTTCTGAGATTGTAAATCTCTGCAAGATCAGACAGCCTCTTCTTTCTCTCTGGGAACAGTTGGTGGGTTTGAACCATCTACCTTGTAGTTAGCAATCCAATGCTTGTTCCACAACTTCACAGGAACCTATTAGATGTGGACATCATGACAACAATGGGGTATCCTTGCACCCGAGTATCACGGCAAAGTTTAAAAATGCAAAACACAGACCTACTTAAAACAAAACAACAGCAAATGCTGGTGAGGGTGTGGAGAGATTGGAACTCTCTTGCACTACTGGAGGAACTGTAAAATGTCACAACCGTTATATAAAATGGTCCAGCACTTCTTTAAAAGTTGGAAATAGAAATATACAATGACCCAGTAATCCCACTGTTAAGTATATAGCATAAGAAAGTCACAGCCCTGACACAAATAGATGCACACCCATGTTTGCAACAGCATTCTTTCCAATACCAAAAAGATAGGAACCACCTACGTGCCCATTAGTGGAAGAATGGATAAAGAATGGTACATACACACAACAGAATACCACGCAATGTTACAGTAATGAAGAATGCAAGAAACACATGGACTAACTGGGAGGACATTATCCTGTGGGAAAAATGTCCATCACAATAGGACAAGTGCATGAAGACATGATTATAAAAATTAAGAAAAGATTTCCATATCGAAAGAAACATTCTTGGATCATTGTCAGGGATGGGAGGGGAACTGAGGAAACATCACGAACCAGAGCGTAGGTATGTATTAACTTGGGTGAATGTGGGTTTAAAGGGGAGAGGGAACCCCACAAAACATCACAGGTCTGGTAGGCGCAATTGTACAGCGATAATAAGTAAAGATTATAGTAAAGTCATAGAGAGCATGAGAATTAAAAGATGGAGTCAAGTAATGGAGTCAGATGCAATTCATGGTAGCATTGCTCACCTCAGCCTCGCTTGGTGGTCCATGTGGAGGGAGAGAGAGAGAGTCCTCTTTATTGCTAACCAATCATTATATATCACTTTAGGGGGACATGATTATAGAATCACACGTCACAGGAAGGGGCAGTACAAAAGGAATACACATTGTAAGAAGGGGATCTATGATAGGCATAAGTGTAACAGGAAGGGGATGAGCTAGGGGTATGCTCATAGGAATGGGAAGGTCTAGGGCTATACATGTGACAAGATGGGTGGACCCTAGATTCATAATGGCTACCTAACCTTGGTCATCCTTGGGCAGGTTTGACCTCTCTGGTGTCTCCTACAAGGAAACAGACAACTACTATCCTTATCAGAAGGGAGTGGGTCCTACTTGTGGGATAAACAATGGTGTTTACTTGTTCCAGATGTCTGATAGCTCTCAAGGAGAATGACTCCTAATCTACTCCTGATGACCTCCAAAGTGTACAGTCATTCTCAAGCTAAGTCTGGCATGTATTTGGGGGAGACAACTTGGGAGAAGTCTTTCTGTTTCCCACAATTCCCCCTTTTGTTTTATATATAAAATTCAAAAGAGCCATAGTGGCTAAATGGTTATTTTCTATACATTGAAAGCTGTCAAGGCAAAACTTCATGATTCAATTAATATAGCCAAAAATGCAGGCTCATAGCAAATATTTTTAATTCAGGCTTGGAGGATAAAGACCCCCTATGCCCATCTGCTATTGGAGGCAAGTATGAGAGAGGCTGGGTGCTGTGGTGGGAAGGAAAGGAGCAATTAGGAATGTCTGCTTCTATAGGGAGAATGAATCAACCATGTGCTCACTTTAAGGCAGCACAGCATTAAGGGAGAAACTGTGGAAATGATAGATTACCGTAGGAAAATATACTCGGACAATATCCCTAACTACCAGAGCGGCGGCCTTCCTGCCAATGGAACTCTGGCCTTCCAGATTCCCTCTGTACCAGTCAGGGAGTAAGTCCCAGCCTTTTTCCTTTTGTGCTAGTATCCCACAGGTGAAGGACGAGGCCATACATCATAAAGGGGAGGGCCGTACAACATGACCAATGGCAAAGGAAGACACTGGGAAGTGAACAAGCGTGAAAGACAAATGACAGCCTAGAGGAAATTCATAAGCAGGCATTAAACAGCAGATGTAGGAAGACGAGTGGGCGCGTGCCTATGAGTATATGTAGCTTGGGCAGAGGCTGTGTCTACATTCCTCTTTGTATTAGGATATGCTGAAAACATATACACAGCCATTGTACAGTCTAAGTATACAGGTGACAAATGTTCTGAAACCTTGCTTGCCATTAAGAAACACACGGAGAGAATGATTCACTGGGCTGGGGGACACAGGGCCACAGCTTCAGGGGAACAGCCAGGTCCATTGGCACAACATAGTCCCCAAAGACTGGTCTGCATCCTGCTTTGATGAGTAGCGGCTGGGGAAGGTGTCCTCAAACTACGGCCCGTGGGCCACATGCCGCCTGCCGAGGACATTTATCTGGCCCGCCGCGTGGTTTTGCCCAGTTTGTTTTTGACTTCAAAATAAGATATGTGCAGTGTGCACAGGAATTTGTTCATAGTTTTTTTTTTAAACTATAGTCCGGCCCTCCAACGGGTCTGAGGGACAGTGAACTGGCTCCCTGTTTAAAAGTTTGAGGACCCCTGGGCTGGGGTCTCAGACACTTGCAAGGAGCTATCTAGCATACACACAACTACGGATTTCTCCCTGTCCAGAGCAAACAGAAGTGCAAAGCTTAAGGAAACATTTGTCCAAAGGACCACACAACCCACCTATGCTTCTACCCTGAGACCAGAAGCACTAGGTGGTACCTGACTACCACTCCCAGCTGCTTTCATCAGGATCACAGTGGAAAGTGCCGGATAGGAAGGGAGGTAAACAGTGTAGAACAATATTCAAAGTTAAAGAGTAAGTTTTGTGACAGTGACCCTTAGACAGCTTCAAATCTGAAATTGAACTCACCCTGGGATCAACTGACAGCCACACGATAGGCAAGCCTGTGAAGAGAACAATTGAACCAGGAGTTCAATGAACCTCAACACAATTTACCACGGGGGTTCCCAAGGACATTTGCTCAGAAAGCAAAGCTCAGGGGTAGGAAGGGGCAAGAAAGAAGGACAAACGGATACCAGGAAGTCAGGGAGGAAGTGGGGAGCGTGCTATTGCACTGAGGGGATGACAACCAACATCATGAAACAACGTATTAATTGAAAAAATCATTTTATTGGAAGCTCTTACAGATATTATAACAATCCGTAATTCAGTTCGAGCGTAATTTTACAATTGCTTCCACTCGTTTCAAAACATTTTCTTTCTTCTTGAACTCTTTGATAACAGCTCCCCTCCCCCCTCTCCCCCCCAAGAACCCTTATTATTATATTATATATTATTACTGTTCGTATATATTAATTGTTGAATGGAAAAGTAATTTGCTTTGCAAACTTCCACCCAAGCTATAATAAAAATTAAAAACGAAAACAAAACAAACGTAAAGCAAAACCATTGCTATCAAGTCAATTCTGAATCATAGCAACCCTATAGGACAGAGCAGAACTGCCGTCATGGGTCTCTGAGTTCGTAAATCTTTGCAGGAATGGAAAGCCTCATTTTCCTCCAGTGGAGCTGCTGGTGGCTTTGAACTGTTGACCTTGCAGCTAACAGTCCAGTGTGTAAGTCACTACATTACCAGGGGCCCCAAACAAAACTGAGTCTTAGATAATTTGGGCCCTAGCTCCCTTTCTAGTCATTTTTGTTCTAAACCTCTAGTTGACTCAGCTCTACTTAGATTGTCCTCTGCTGTTTCTTACTTCTCTGAACATCTTCTCCCTCAGGATCTTTCCACCTGTTTCTTCTTCCTTAAACAGTCATCTTCCGGATCCTGTGCTCCTTCCGGTCCTGTCCCCGTCGTCACCTACATCAACGCTCTCCTCCACCCTCTTCTCAATTCCTCTTTGTCATCTTGAGAGACCTACGTCTGTCTCAAAAAATTAGATTTTAGACCGGAGGATTTAAAAATATGGATAAGGGAAAGAGCTTATATATTTTTCTCTTTATGACTTTCAATCGATTAGAAAATCTGTAAAAGCAGTTCTATATGTCTTGTAGTCACACTAGAAAAAAGCATGTCAATAAAAAGCCAAGCATATAAGGTGTATAATACACCTCTCTCTATCTAGTCTCCAAATAGCAATGATGTCCTTCTGCACACTTTTTGTGCGCACAGAAGCCTCCATTATTCTATGTTTATAAACATGGGTGTTTGGTCACATATTTCTTTGTACTTAATTTTTCCCCCACTTAATATACGATGGACCTCCAGCTATAATTTTCCAAAACGTAGTCTTCATACTTCATCACGCAATTTCCTGGTGAATGGACATCCTAACTTTCCAGCTGTCAGAGATGCTGCCACCAACAGTTTTGTATGGTCTGCTGTGCTGGCATCTTTACTTCCATGGGAAAGCTTCCCGCAGAAGTGGGAGTGTTGTATGAAGCAACTGTGCCTGCCGTTCAGTCTGTTTCCCTCTCATTGCCTTCTTCCCTTAGAGCTCAGCCTCCTTGGCTCCTGACCCCCAAGCAGGACACCAGAGTGCACATGGGATGGAGACAGCAGGAGGTAAAGTAGCTATTGTGGCTCTTGACCTAAATTGTTTGTTTATAGTGACCCGTCCGGGGAAGCGGAAGGTCGGTTCCTTTTGACGGGCAACAAAGGGGGCAATTAATATAAAATTCATCTGCTTTTCTGAAATGTCTCCTGTGCTGTCTGCCTTTAAGGGAAATGGGAATAAAACAGAGACTTCTGATCTTTAGACATCTTAGCCGGTCAATGAGGAGGCATGAAATAAGATGACACTCAATGCTAGTTAGAGTTTTATTAGATTGCCTTACTGATCGATCTGCTCCTCAGTGCTTCATGAGTCTATTCCACGTACGCGTGAGGCCCTAAATGGCATAAACAACTTTTAATAATCCCTCAAGGAATTTATAGTGTAAATCTGTGTTTTTATAAGAACTAACTTGAGTTTAGTGGAATAGAATAACTTTTTGATTTTTCCTTCCTCTTCATTCTGACTTTGATGATTTGTTGTTTCTCAAATTTATTATTTAAGACTATTATTTGGTTTCCCTCCCATCATTTTCCAAACAATAAATATTTGGCAATTAAAGAAAGTCAGTGTTAAAAAAAAAAACCCCACAAAAATACTGTTGATTAACTGGCATCCACACACATACACAGACAGATACGTGCATCGAACCCCAAGGAAATAGCTGGGTCAGAAGCGCAAGCGTGAAAAAAATTGCTGTGAATTCGCAAGGAATGAAATCGACATATTTAGTAATAAAAGGTACATTTCATTTTAAGATGTACAAATTTCAAATTAATCTATGCAGCCTGAAGCATTTTCTGTTTTTAAAAGTGGATCCAAACTGACTAATCCTTGATCCCCCAAAAGTATTATTTAAAAAAAAAAAAAAAGAGTGAGGAGAACACTGTTCCCTGGTGGTGACTCCCTGGCTTTCCCATCTCAGAGCCCGGAGCCCAGAACCTAGGACAGCGATCTGAGAAACATCCTCGCTCTTCACTCACTAGGCTCTTGGGCTGAGGGCTTTCCCCAGAGAGAACGATGCATCTGATTGCAGAGGCCCGGGTCCTACTGCAGGGTTATCACTTCCATTCTGATCTTGCTCAAGTTCATCAGGGAAAATTAACCCTGGCAGCTTATTCAGTGACTAAATCTCGATATTTTTCTGGCTTAATTCATAACATAACTGTAAGCTATTGCTCTGTGTTTATATTTCCCATCCATTTCTCACATTTCCAAAGCAGGCTGACATGTGATCTGAGCAGTTTAGCTACCATAATTGGCGGTTTTCTTGGGCCAAAAGGAAACAAATTCCTTATCCTCCATACTTTTTTAATTTCTGAAAAACAACAACTCACATGGTTAATCCCTTTTTTGATCTCCTCCCCCCCTTTGGAATTTTCCTTATATTCCTTCCCTCTTTTAATCTTTTACTCTCTTTTTAATCTTCTCATTTTGTCCCACCCTGTTTAGCTGACTTCTTATGTATTTCTTTAAAAGAATCGGACCGGTCCAGGGACATGGGTCTTTGGAGGCTGTTCAAAGAGGCATTATCCGTATTTACAGGCCCCACTCTTCCTTTAAAGAATCTCATGGCAGCATTTGCCAAGACGTTCCAACAGACTATCTTTCACAGTACTAATAGAACATCAATCGTGTGGGCAAAATGATTGTGGATGAACTCCACTAGAATGCTTTTCTTGAGAGGAGTAGTTGAAAATAGAGAGAGACTTCCCATCTTTTGTGTGTGCGGGAGACACAAAAGCTTATCTTAACTCAGTTAACATTGGCAATGGATTTAATAAGCCAACTAGCCCCTTTCAAACAGAAGCACCCACACAAACACACCTTCATTTTATTTTACAGAGGTTTTTGCTGAGGGTGGTGGCGGCAGAGGGACCGATTCACTTCAGAGGCAGACACATTAAACTCGAAATCCATATTCTGCCCATTGAAGAATGAATCGTCGTCTTTGTACACAGCTTTGACACTCACCTAGCAGTCATTTATTGATGCAGAAAGCAAATTTTCACAGTGGCCAATAGCTTAGAAAGAAAGGAAGGCAAGTTTGGGAAGTTAAACATAAAAACCATATAGGCTGCCTCTGTTCCTTGGAAAGCTTATTTAAAATGCGTTGCCGATTTCTCTTCCAAGTGCCATTTTCAAAATGCGCTCGGACGATGTTTGCCTGCAGGGCTAACATTACACCTTTCTCTTTCATCTTGCTTTTTACTAGGGACCCTTAATGACAAATGCAGGCAGGCCAGTGATACTGATACACTGCCCTCTTAGCATGTGAATTAGTCATCAGACAATCAGTTCAGGGGTCAGGCTTAGAGAAACAGTGCAAAGTTAGCCAAATGCAGGTCCGCAGAGGTGCCCTCCACTTCAAAGAGGGCGTGCTTGGGCACTAGAACTCAGATCACAGGCAGACACAGATGGGATTGTCATTGGCCCTGGGCATGGGGTGCTTTGTGTGTGCTGATGCGTGTTTGTGGCTGAGCTTGGGTTTCACTACTGGGTAAAACTACAGTTGACTTTAGAATGACTTTGCTGGTAAAACACATGCGAAAGGCAGGGTCCTCGGGGGCCCAGGACACTACCAGGAGGACTGGTCTCAGACAAAAGGCACATAAAAGATGCCTGAAAGTTTCCCAGCCCCCGGCATGAAAGCTCAGGCTTTCATGTGCTGAGACATTTGTGCACACGCGTTCCTTTTCTGACCATCACGTTAGAAGAACATGGGCCGTTCGTGTGGAGGACTGGAAGATGCGGACTTTGGAGATTATTCTAAAGTGTGTAGAGGATACTTTGCCTGTCTTTTATTTTGTTTCGATCGCCAAGTCCATGAAATCAGAGGCTTGGTTCAGGTTTTTGTCTGAAAAAAAAACAAAAAAACAAACCAAGCAACAAAGCCCACTTCTGCTCAGTTCAGCTTCATTTATTTCTCCTGGAAAAATAAAGGTCAAGTCTTCATGACAATCCAAATAGTCAAACTTATTTATGTTTGCCTTTGGTCTGCAAATGTATTTGAGTCTCAGTTTTAGAACTAACACCCCACTGAGACACACACACACACACACACACACACACACACACACACACACACCCTTCAGGGCACGCATAGGGACAACTCAAACCAGTTTTTTAATGTTATATAAAGCCACCGTCTGTTTGAAAGGACTATGCCAACCCCAACTCACCATAAGGTATCGCAACAAGGCAGCTTTGGCATCATTGAAAAGGTTTCCAGCCCTTTCGTGCACTTGGGCCAAGCGAAGTGAGACCTGAACGCACCTGTTCTGACTTACCTACAGATTCGACTTAAAGACACACTTAGGAATGGATTGCATTTATAACCCGGGGACTGCCTGGGTCCATGATCAAGTAGCTAGAAGTCAACCAGTCGGAAAGAGCTGTCTTTAGGAAGGAGGAAATGAACAGGTTGCTAACGGACCTCAACCTAATGTCCTCCTTTTTCAATCTTGAGAAAGGGTGCAGCAGGGATCAAGAGTGGGGAGTCTCCCTTCTCTTGGTATTTTCCAACTACTGGAAAGAAGAGCTGGAAAGCAAAGGCCGAAATGCTGGAGAGGAGGGAAAAAAATACCCCACCCAAATCCAAACCATATGACAATGCCGCCGTATTTCTTCATTTTCTTTGTCATGTTGCTTTATATTTTCCTGCCGTCAACTGTCTTTTTGGGTTAGAGTTGTTCCAAGAAAGCCATTTCAAAGGAAGATCTTTTCCAGGAGCTCAGTGAGAGGGAGCATGGAATCAAGGATCTGCCCTGTCCATGGCAGAGAACTACGAGAGTTCGAAGACAGACGTCTCCTTTGAACAGTGAAATCAGGGCGCAGTGAAGAAGGAAGCTGGCTCAAACGGGGCAGGGGCACCTGAGTCAGCGAAGTCCAGCTTGGAAGGTAAAACTCTCCCCTAAAGGCAGGTAATCTCTGAAGTCAAAGAAGACGACAAATGACCAGCTCCAGAAAAAACAGGACAGAAGCCATCTATTTGCAAGAGAACTTTCAAGAAGCCTCGCTGAAAATGACTTTATTTTGTGAGTCGAAGAAAGCTTGAGTTAACACGCCACTAATGTATCACGGAACATCAGTCATGCAACTTCTCGGCTTGTGCTCTGGTAAATTGTGGGCGGAAAGAGAAAGGGGATCAAGAGGAGATTGAAGCAAGAATGGTGGGTAGTTGAAGGAATTTGTCACTTATGATATCATCTGGCTACGGGGACCCTGGCTTGCGCTTTCCTTGGGAATTAGCTCCGGGAGTCTCTGCGGTATTGCTGAACATGTTTTAACCTTCTTTATGAACTAATACTACTGAATATGGAAATATGGCAATTCCCTTCTGTGCCACCCCCCCCCCACCTGATTAAATTCATATGCAATGTCAAAAATATTAGCACAACATCTGCAGCACATAATTACAGCACTGGTTTATATCCTTCTAATGGAAAACTGTGAGATGAAGGCTGAAATTTTCTTTCTTTCTGCCACTTGGAAGCACTCAGAAATCCTACAACACAAGCTTTTCTCTGATTTCCATTGGTGACCGTTAACCGTGATTTAATTCCATAGGTTAGAGATGTCCAAGAGCTACCTGTTTTAATGCTGATTAAGTTCCTGCAAAGGCATGGCCTATGCAGGCTGGCTCCCAGGGTATCGGATTGGGGCCTGTTTGGCTAATGGGTTCTTTGACATGGAACTCTATTTAGAGACTCTGTGTTCAATTTGAATATCAGATTTTTGGTGGCATTTTTAAAGGGCTTATCAGAATGATAACACCATCAATATCAACACAAATTGCTCTGCAGGCATTGTTTTTAAATAAATAAGATGGTATCCACAATGAGTGTTATAGTCAATGTTCACTAAAATCCCACTGTCATCGATGGTTTTGACTCCTACTCTCGGGCACCTACCTTTAAGACAGAGTAGAAATGCTCTCTCGGGCCTAAAGCTTTACTAGAACACACACACACACATACACACACACACACACAGGACAGTTGGTGGATTTGAACTAATGTCAGCCTACTGAAAATCCAACTCCCTGTACCACCAGGACTCCTGAAAAACAAACCCACTGCTGCTGCCATTGAGTGAATTCCAACTCATAGCGACTCTGTATAGGTTTTTCAAGACAGTAAATCTTTAAGGGAGCAGACAGCCCCAACTTTCTCCCAAGGGAAGAGAAGTTGGTGAATTTGGACCATTGACTTGGTTAGCAGTCCATCGTTGACCCAACGGTGCCAGCCGGGTTTGGTAACCCAAAGGTAGGCGGTTTGAACCCACCTGGTGGCAGAGACAGACGTGGTGATGCGCTCCAGAAAAGAGTGACCACATTGGAGATCCTAAGGGGTAATTCCACTCTGTTATGTAGTGTCTTTCTCAGTCGAAAATCCACTTGACAACACATAACAAGAATGCCAGGCCAAGCTGTCGTGGTAGGGAGCGAAGAAAGCAAGATGAGAAGTTAGGATTGGGAGTAAGTACTGTTTTAGGTAGACTGATTAGACATGGTGCATCTCGGTAGATGACATTTGAGCAGCTGTGAATGGCCAGAAGGAATTAGCTACGGGACAAATCTGGAAAGAAGATTCTAGGCAGAGGGATCAGGAAGTGGGTAGAAAATAGAGAAGCAAGAACTTGGCATGCTGGATCAAATTAAAGGAGGGAGGAGAGAGGTGAGGGAGAGAGTCTGAGAGACTGCGGTGGGATGGAGGTCATGCAGGTGACACATGGCCTTGCTCGCCACAGGAAGAACCGTGGGTTTTTTGGTAAGTATCATGTGAAAGCACGGGAGGGTTTTGGAGTGACACTCTGGTTTCTGTTTTTGAAGGATGGCCCTGGCTGTGAAGACTAGACTGGTGGAAGACGTGAGTGGATCTGTGGAGACCCAGCAGGGAGCGACTGAGATGGCCCAAGTGAGAAAGGGAGGTGGCTTGGGTTAAGGATTGCTCATGGAGCTGTGTGAATTATGCACAGGCTTCAAGTTGCAAGCACAGTTCTCGGTTATGCTCATGAGTTGACATCCAGCCTTTTCTAGAACAGCATGAGCTCAAGCATGTGAATGGCGAGCACCTGAATTTTGGGTCCTGAAATTGTGAGGCCTTCTTTTAGGGCTGGAAGCTATGATTGTCTGGACTGTTAGCGGTTGTAATATAATTTTTTTTCCTGATGGAGAGAATTCATTCATGGGAGAGAGAAATAAAATGGACGAATGAAACCAGGATAAGGAGGAATGAAGGAAAATTGCAAACGTGGGAGAAGAGTTCACCAGGAGCTTATCAAAGGATCGTTAATTCAGATTACAAAACAAAACAAAGATCCCACACAACAGAACTTCAGCTAGGACTCTATGGAGGAGGTAGCTACACTTTGGAATCACAGCATGATGGTTTGATTAACACAGGTCAAATTCCTGGAACACGGCAATGATGCTTAACTCATTCCATCTCAGGCTACCTCTGGGCCAGGCACTATGGCAAACACGCCACTCACATTGTTTAATTTCATGGTCATCATGGTTCTAGAAGGTTAAGTGTTTTTATAGCTCAAATTCTACCAAAGCACAGAGAGGTTAGGCAACACGTTCAAATTCACACCGATGAAGAAAAACGGTTAGTCAACTTGACTCCCACGTTTATGTGTTTGTTGTTGGCTGTTGTCAAGTGGATTCTGACTCATAGCCACCGTCTGTGTACTGAGCAGTTCCTCTCGAGGTCCAAGCTGTGCTCTTTGGGAACCAGCTCAGCCCTGTGCTCTGCAGTGCGGCTGTGTGAGTTCAAGCCACCTATCATCCAACAGTCCTCCAGTGGTTAGCCATTTCAGTCACGCAGGGATCCATGCTTCTAGCCGTCAGTTACAGGGTCTCAGGTCTTGCTTCTTAGGACTTATGGAGATGTGAAGCTTGTGGTGGATTCAAAGGAAGACAGATGAACAATCAAGTCGGGCTATCTATGTATGATCTTTAAATCCACCCCCCCACCCCACATTACTATGTTCTAGTGTGTGAGGAGGAAGTGGTATACGTAGAGATGGAAATCAGAGTGATGGGGATAAGGGAGGGGGACCCCCAGTTGTGGATATGGGCAGGGATCTTTCAGGAAATTTACAACCCATTTATTTTGTTGTTGCTGTTCTTTTTTTTTAAAACCTATCTGCTATGTTTGACACTCTACCACATTGTTAGAATAATGGAAACAAATAAGAAAGGCAATACTCACAGTTCTGCGCTGGTTTGCTGTTTTCGTATCTTCTTCTTCTCCCTAGATATCTCGTTTCTCTATGTAAGAAAACGCCCAAGTCCGGTGGTCAGCTGTGGATGTGGCCTTTGAGTCGGGGACTGAGGCCGCTGGGAAACAGCGTCCTTGGATGGATGATTCTACAGAGGGCTGGGCATTGCTGCTTATGTTCTTAGTGATGTTTTCAGCGATCTCCCCAGCATCCATTCCCTCCTCCCTTCCAAATAGAACATAGAGCGTGGTCACCAACGTAGCTCATTGCATGTAGCTGTGGGTTTGTAGGAGCACTTCAACGGTTGTCCCCTGTGTGAGTGGCATGGGCCTAAGCGAAATCAGAGTCTTGTCTGTGATGTTTCAAAAAGATCATGTGACCTACGAGAGGGCATGTCCCAGCCAGTTTCCGGGAACAGTTTGGTTCCAAGAGAAAGCCAAAAGTAAAGGTCCCTTTGCTTCTTCCTGACATCGCTGCTTCACTGACGTGCTGCTTGCTGCTCATTTGGACACCTCGCGTTCCACACGAGGCAGCATCTGGCATCGTGGGCAGGAGAGCAGTGCACAGGGGCTTCTCCTGGCACCATGGGCTTGTTGGATTATCCAACCCCAAAGCCTATTCCACTTTGGACTTCCTCCAGGTTTGTGACATAGCACATTTCATTTTTCTGAAACCAGATTGAGTTGGGTCTGTTGCTTACGGCACGCAGCATTCACGGTGATACATTGTCCTGAGCCCCCTCCGTCACAGCAGCCCCGGACAATGGAGCCAGGAAGCATGCCCCAGATCTGTGCCATCTTCATGAGTGCTGGCACACGCAAGGTCATCGTGGTTGCCCCAGTGTCTTTTGAGCCCTCCCGGCACTACACTGAACACGATTTGGTCCAATGGCCAATTTTCATTGGCTCATTCTCGGAAGTCAATTGCTGGGTCTTTCTTCCCCGTCTGTCCCTGTCTGGAAGCTCTGCTGAAATTTGCTGGTATTTGAAATAGTGCTGGCATAGTTGCTAACATCCTAGCAACACATCTTAAGCCAGCCCAAGATGGCAGGATGGAAGATGGACGACAGCTCGGCGATGTCACTTGCTAGTATTACCAAGGTGTCAAAAAGCCCTGCCATCTCTCTATTCCACCAGTGAGACCCACTAACGCCACGCCATGAGGCAATACCTACCCGTCGTTTGAGCGCACCCGCCCTGCGTGATTCTTGATGACCCCAGGCATGTTGGACTCAGACTGGATTCTCCAGGGTGCTCAATGGCTGGGTTTTGGAACAGAGATCACCAGGCCTTTCATGGGAAGCACTGAGACCACCACTCTCTTAGTTCTCAGTTGAGTGCTTACTTGCTCATACCATCCATGGGCTCCCAAGAGCTGTTTATATGCGACTGTGCTGGTAGGTCAAATTTTCCCTTCTCAGGAGGGAAGCTTGTTTTGGAAATTGGTGGTGCATCACTATTTTGAAGCTTGACATTAAAATTGTTTTCAGGGTTGTGGTGGGGGAGTAAGTGTGGAGAAGCCGAGTGACAGATTAGGTCATTTCTCAAGGTCAATTTCATCTTGAAGATTTGTGGTTCGGTGGGTTCTCCTTGTTTGTTTTCTCCATATCGGAAAGTCTGTTACAGAACCAGGACCGGAGGCACACAGGCCTTCTTATGAGACCTGGGGGCAGGTCGGCGAATTCTCAGAAAAGCACTGTAGGTGTCTTTGGATAGTTTGCCTTGTTTAGTTTACACACGTATTTTCACTCTTGGGGGTGAGAAAAGATAGGTCGGTGCCTTTTTAAGGGCTGTGCTGTCGGCGCTTGCTAACCCCTAAGTCTCAAACTGTTTGAGGCTAGCCCCTTGCAACGGCTGGAACCCGCTGGTGCCTATCCAAAGGAGTGGAGAAGAATAAGCGGAAAGGCATGACTTCTTTCCTCGTCTACTTCTGAAGAATTCATTGTCAAAACCCCTTTGTTCCCTTTCCCCTCATGGGCCCTGCAGGCAGAGGGCAGGGGGTAATATGTGCTGAGGCCCAACCAGGAGAGGTCATTGACCTGTGGCTCCTAGCAGTGATGGACTGCTATTTTGAGAGAGCAGCATTTGCAGCCACCGTGGATGTTTCCTCATTGTCTGTGTGTCTGGCAGGCAGGGTGCCACCACTGGCTTCCAGTCCTCTTTTTTAAGCAAACTTCTTGAGGTAACACCCCACCAACAAGGTCTATAGTCCCCCTTCCTTTCCCCCCATTTGGCTGGCTCTTTCTCAGTCTGTGGGATGTTTTGTTCATCAGAACATGTACCCCTTCCCTGGAAACTTCTGGAAATTGCTGACCGACTTTGGTGGTATATTTCATTTTGTGCTTTTCGACCCAGATCTTGATTTGTTAATTTCCAGAGGGAACTTTGTTAGGCCCGTAAGGATCTGAGTACGCAACATTTTCTCTGACGTCCCTCCCTTCAGGCTTTGTGGCTTCCGAGTTTGAATTTGCCGGCTCTCCGGCAAGAAGTGGAGGGAAGAAGCCACTCCTAGTTTATGTTCCTAGATTCTTAACGTTTGAACCTAGCTGTCATCATGGAAGAGATGTCGAAAGCCAAGAATGTCTTCATCTAGAGGAACACTGAGGTAGGGTGTGTGTGTGTGAAGGAGTCGTGGGAAAAGGACAGTGAAATAGATGAGGAGCAAAAAACCTCTAAACCTTCACGGTGCTTTCTAGAAGTTAATCTATTTTTTTTAAATCATGGGAAATGAAATAATGTCCTTCCAAAGAATAGATCCATTTAGGCCTGAAGACGATCCTGTTTCCCACATTATGAAACGCTACGCGATGCTGCTGGTCACATGGCTTTAGACATCTCTCTGCAGGCTGAGTGCGTGGGACTGGAATTGCGTGGGCACAGCTTCCCCAGCGCAGAGCTGTGAAGGCATACACTCGGGTGTCTGCCAGTCAGTTTCCCAGCGTACTTTCTCATGACGTTCTCAAGGTCCTCTGAGACTCAGTACTCCAGCCCTCCTCAAAGCCAACGTTTGGGCCTTGAAGAGTCTGTGGGCCTCAGCACTCATGTAGAGGTTCTGTTAAGATAAGAGGTGGTGAGCTTTTTCTGTAAAGGGCCAGAGAGTCAAGATTTTAGACTTGCAAAGGCAACGTGGAGAAGATTGCTAGGTGACATTGTCTTTTCTGACTCATGGCGACCTTATGCTAGACAAACCAAAACGGTGCCTGGTCTTATGCCAACGAAGAGAAATGTTTCTATGAATATTTTTTAATTGAAAAAGTAATAATAATAATAAAGTATAATTTTTGCCAGATAGATCTACTAATGAGAAGAATGAAATATATATATTTTGGAGGCAAGGTTGAGCTTAATTGGAGTTCAAGATTAGTGTCTCAGATCTCCACATCAATGGTATCTTTAATTTAAAGCCATTCTTAACTGGTGGGTCACATACAACAAGGTATGCTATAGTCTTCCATGGTCCCACAGGATTGCCCCTCAGGATGGTCACAGTGCTATGAGAAGCCATCTTGGGTACTCTTCTCTGGGCATTATGGTCAGATCATTTCTGCTATCTAAGGTGGAGTAGCCTAAGTAAAAAGCCAAAAAAACACAAACAAGAAAACACCACCTCCCCTCCAACAATGGATGCAAGAAAAATCCGTGGCAATTTATTTCCAAATAAAATATTAATTTAGAAAACACGGAGCTTTCTGCATCTGCTCACAACAAAGCACTCCAGCGTTTGGTGAGTGGATTAATTCTAGCACGCCATTCTGTAAGGCTTAGCCTTTCTAGATAACACAGCCACGTTGAACGCATGATGTGTCTCCGCGTGGCCGGTACTCGAGACACAATGGTGAGGAAGGGAGTCAGGCCCCTGCCCTGATGAGCTTGCTCATATTTAAGCAAACTACTCACAAGCATGCTGTAATGCCCTGGGCTCCGTACTCCACACTCACCCGCATGTTCAGCTTCCGTGCTCCTTCCAGCTCCATGTGTATCCTCATCTTCACAGATGTCATTGTTAGTTGCCATCAAGGGGATATGTGCTCCTGGTGACCTCAAGTGTACGCAGTAGAACTGCTCCGTAGGGTTCGTGGCTGTGATCTTTCATTAGGAGACCACCAGGCCTGCCTTCCAAGGTGCCTCTGAATGCTTTGAACCTGCAAACTTTCAGTTAGTCGTTTAGCATGTAACTGATAGTTTGTACTACCCAGTAGCCTCTAGGACACGATTTACAGTAATAGTGACTGATAATTGTGCACTTATAACAAGCAAAATTCAGTGCTAAGTATTTTGCCTGAATTGTCTCACTGAATCCCAATTCTAATGTGATCAGTACTAGTATAATCTCATCTAAGACATGTGAAAATTGAGGGCCAAAGAATTTGCTCAGAGTTGTTCAGCTGATAGAGCTGGGATTCAAACACAGGCAGTTAGAGCTCCAGCACCCGGACTCTTAAGATAATGTTTTTTTAATTGTTGAAAGATTACAAACACATCACTCATCTGTCAGTTTGTTATATGGTGGTGGCTTGTGGGTTGTTGCCACCAGTATTTAAAATACTAGTAAAATTATTCACACATTTCAATGGAGCTTCTAGACTAAGGCAGACTAGGAAGAAGCACCTGTTTACATATATATATATGGCAATGATTATCTTTTGCCTAGCAGGAGAACATTTTTTGACATAGTGCTTGGAGATGAACCTCTTAGGTTGAACGGACTCCAAACATCACCAGAGAAGAGGTGCCTCCTTAAAGTAGAGTTCACCAAAACTTTTGGGACCTTTATTTGCTGATGTGGCATGACTCAAAATGAGAAAAATAGCTGCAAATATCCATAAGTAATCAGAACTTGGAATGTACAAAGTATGAATGAAAGAAAACTGGTAGTTGTCCCACATGAAATGGAACACTTGAAGATCAATATGCTGGGCATTTGTGAGCTGAAATGGACTGGGGTTGACCATTTGAATCTGGCCTACTCTGCTGGGAATGACAAGTTATAGAGCACCAGCGTTGCATTCACTGTGAAAAAGCACATTTCAAGATCTATCCTGGAACACAACACAGTCATTGATAAGATGATATCCATATGCTTACAAGGAAGACTGACTCAATACGATTATTCTAATTTATGCAGTAACCACTGATGTCAAAGATGAAGAAATCAAAGGTTTTTTTTACCAACTTCAGTAGCCTGAAATTGATAAAACATGCTGTCAAGATGCCTTGATAATGACTGGTGATTGAAATGCAAAAAATTTGAACAAAGGATTGGTGGTGGTGGTGGTGGTAGGTGCCATTGAGTAGGTTCCAACCCATAGTGACCCTGACAAACTGAAGGAAACCCTGCCCGGTCCTGCAGCTTCCTCACAGTTGTTACATGGTTACAGTTACGGTGTCCATCCACCCTGTTGAGGACCTTCCTCTTTTTTGCTGCCCTTCCACTTTACCAAACATGATGCCCTTCTGCAGGGACTGGTCTCTCCTGACCACATGTCCAGAGGATGTGAGATGAAGTCTTGCTGTGATTGTCTCTAAAGAGCACTCTGGCTGTACTTCCAAGACAGATCAATGGGACTGAGGTGTGACTGACCCACGCCACGGTGTGTTCAGTGGCCTCATAGACATGTGAACATTGGACAGTGAATAAGGAAGACTGAGGAAGCATCGGTGCAATGGAGAAAAGAAGGATTGTTAGTTGGACAAGAGGGCCTTGGTGATAGAAATGATACCAGAGAGCACGTGATAGAATTTTGGAAGACCAGTGACTTATTCATTGGTAATCTCTTTTTTTATTTTCAAAACATCTTTTTTTTCTTTAAAAAAAAATCATTTTATTGGGGGCTCTTACAGCTCTTATCACAATCTATACATCCATCCATTGTGTTAAGCACATTTGTACATTTGTTGCCAGCATCATTTTATCATCATTTTCTTTCTACTTGAGCCCTTGGTATCAGCTCCTCATTTTTTCCCTTCCCTCCCCTGCCCTCCCTCATGAGCCCTTAACAATTTATAAATTTTTTTTTTCATGTCTTACACTGACCTCTTCACCCACTTTTAGGTTGTTTCTCCCCCTGGGGGGCGTGTTACATGTCGATCATAATGATCGGTTCCCCCTTTCTACCCCTACCTTCCCCCTACCCCCCTGGTATCGTTACTCTCATGATTGGTCCTGAGGGGTTATCTGTCCTGGATTCCCTGCATTGTGAGCTCTTATCTGTACATGCTCTGGTGTAGCTGGATTTGTAAGGTAGAATTGGGGTCATGATGGTTGGCGGGAATGGCAGGGGAGAGGAAGCATTAAAGAACTACCCTGTTTCTCCAAAAGGAAGACATCCCCCCAAAATAAGACCTACTTACAGTTTTGTCTCTCACTGAAATATAAGGCATCCCCCCAAAAATAAGACCCCCCTGAAAATAAGGGTTTGGATTGTTATGATGATGTTCCAGAAGATGATGACATGACTGTCATTGAATAAATGAGTAAATGTACCATAGATTGTTGTACATGGAAATAATGGTAGTAACAAGAAATTCTTGATACTGTAGGATTCAGTTTGTCTGGTTATGCTGGTTTGTGATGACAACTACTACTGTACCAC
Source organism: Echinops telfairi (assembly GCF_000313985.2). Taxonomy (NCBI): domain Eukaryota; kingdom Metazoa; phylum Chordata; class Mammalia; order Afrosoricida; family Tenrecidae; genus Echinops; species Echinops telfairi. The sequence continues at coordinate 48,965,012 of NW_022103899.1, read as the reverse complement.
ACACAGGTAATAGATTTCCTTTTTTGTTGTTGTTCAACAATAAATGTGTACCATATTCTTCTTCATGGAAAAATAAGACATCCCCTGAAAATAAGACCCAGCATATCTTTGGGAGCAAAAATTAATATAAGACACTGTCTTATTTTCGGGGAAACAGGGTAGAAGAAAGTTGTATATTTCATCAGTGCTATACTGGATCCTGACTGGCTCATCTCTTCCTTGTGACCCTTCTCTGAGAGGATGCCCAATTGTTTAAAGATGGGATTTGGGTCTCCACTCTACCCTCCCCCTTATTCACACCGATATGATTTTTTATTCTGAGTCTTTGATGCCTGATACCTGTTGCCATTGACACCTCATGATCACACAGGCTGGTGTGCTTCTTCCGTGTAGGCTTTGTTGTTGCTCAGCTAGATGACTGCTTGGATAGCCAGGCACCATATTTGCTTATGCACACATTTTGCTTTCAGTGATCATGTTGGGAAGGTGAGTATCACAGAATGCAGGGTTATTAGAACAAAGTGTTTTTGCATTAAGGGAGTACACGAGTAGAGGCCCAATGTCCACCTGACCTTAATACTTAAAATATAAACATATGTACGTAGAGCTATTTCCCTACCATTATATGTAAATATATTTACATATATACATGTCTGTATTTAGACCTTTATAAATGTCCTTTGCCTCCTAGTTCTTTCTTTTATTTCCTTGGTAATATCTTTTTTCAACAACATAAATGAGGACTCTCCATGTGTATCTCATCATATGGTACACACAGCAATCAAATTGCAGCTGTAGAAAGAGATGAAGGAAAAGCCAAATATCTCCAGTGAGAACAAGGTTAGAGGATCACTGTGGAACAGACTATCAATTCCAAGTCCAAGTAGAAGCTGGAGAAAATGAAAACAAGTTTAGACATGCCAAAGTCTGACCTTGAATATAGCCACCTGAATTTAGAGACTACTTCAAGAATAGATTTGAAACATTGGACTCTAATGAGTGAAAAACAAGAAAGCATGCACAATGAAAGAAACCAAAAGAGTGTTAAAATAGAGGGGAAAAGACCCAAGTGAATGTCAGAAGAGACTGACATTTGTTCTTGAATGTAGAGTAGCTAACATAAAAGGAAAAAAAATATGATGAAGTAAAAGATTTGAGCCGAAGATTTCAACAGGTGGCTTGAGAAGAGAGTCAAGTATCATAAAAAATGTGCCAAGATCTGGAGCTAGAAAACCAAGAAGGAAGAACATGCTTGGCATTTCTCAAGCTTAAAGAACTAAAGATAAAATTCAAACCTAGGGCTGAAGTATTGAAGGATTCTATGGGCAAGATATTGAACTATACAGGGAGGATCAAAAGGCAATGAAAGGAATACACAGATTCACTGTATGGAAAAGAATTGATCGACTTTCGATTATTTCAGGAGGTAGCATTAAATAAAGAGACAATAATATTGAAGACGTTCAAGATGTGCTGAAAGCGTTAGTAAAACAAAACTCCAAGAATTGACAGAATCCCAGTAAGTAGATGCAAAGGTGAGAGTACTCATATTGTATGCCAAGAAATCTAGCATGGTCAACTGACTGGAAGAGGTCAATATTTGTTCCCATTCCCACCCCCCACCCCCAAAGATGGTACAACCGAATGTGGAAATTATCTACTGATATTTTTAATAGCGCAAAGAAGTAAAATTGTGTTGAAAACAATTCAAAAGCAATTGCAGCAGTATATCAATGGTTGACTTCTAGAAAACTCATCTAGATTCAAAAAAGGGAGTGAAACAAGGGATATAATTATTGATGTAAAATGGATCTTAGTTGAAAGCAGAGGCATCAGAAAAATGTTCACGTTGTTTTGTTGACTATGCAAAGGCATTCAACTGAATGTGTGGCTCATAAAAATATATAGGTAGAGAGAAATATGAAGAATGGGCACTTCAAAATACTTACTTGGGCTCATGAGGAATCTGTACACAGACCAAGAGATACTCTTGGGTAGAACAAGGAGCTATTGACTGGCTAACATTAGAAAAAGTATGTGTGAGGGTTGAATTCTTTTTTTATAATTATTTAATCTCTATGTTGAGCAAATAAAATGGAAAATGGACTGTATGAAGAATGTGGTATCGGGATTCGAGGAAGACTCATTAACAACAATATACAACTGACATAACCTTACGTATTGAAAGTAAAGAAGACTTGAAGTAGGTACTGAGGAAGACATAAAATAGAGCCTTCAAAAAAATTACACCTCAGCATGAAGAAAACAGAAATCCTCACACTTGGACCCAGAAGCAACATCATGATAAACAGAAAAGAAATCAAATTTGTCAAGGATTTAATTTGACTTGGATCTATAATCATCACCCATGGTTGTAGTAATGGAGAAATCAAACAATAGATTTCATATCAGCGGTAAAATATCTCTTGAAAGTGTTGGAGACACAGTCTGGGAATTGCGCATGATCTGATCCCATCACACAGTGGCAAAACACTAAGGGTGCGCAACAGAATAGCAAGGGGAACAGAGCAATGAAGTCCCCAGGGAATACCAAAAATAGACTTTGGGGCCAGGGCTTGGCATCCCATCAGACTTGACCGGAAAACACTCCTAAAGGCCAACAAACAATCCTTGAACTAACTACAAGGTTTTCTTTTTTGTTGTTGGTGTGTTGTGGTTTTTTGTGTTTTTGTTTTTTTGTCATTGGCTTTTTGTTGTTGTTGTTGTTTTGTTTTCTTTTGTTGCTCGGTTTTGTTCTGTCTTGTTTTTGTGCATGTTATTATGTCCACAGGTCTGTCTAAATAAGATAGGCTGAATGAACAATCTGGGACCGACAGTTCTGGGGGGACATGGGAGAGGGAGAAGTTGGGGGAAAGAAAGTGGTGTTAACAAACTCAGGGACAAGGGAACAGCAAGTGATCCAAATTGGTGGTGAGGAGGGTATAGGAGGCCTGGTAGGGTGTGATCAAGGGCCATGTAACCGAGAGGAATTACTGAGACCAAAATGAAGGCTGAGCATGATAGTGGGGCAAGAGGAAAGTCCAAGGAAATAGAGGAAAGAGCGAGGAGACAAAGGACCTTTATAGAAGTCTAAATAAAGGATTTTACATATGTAAATATATTTATATATGAGGATGGGGAAATAGATTTATGTGCATATATTTATAGATTTAGTATTAAGGTAGCAGGTGGACATTGGGCCTCCACTCAAGTACTCCCTCAATGCAAGAATACTTTGTTCTATTAACCTGGCATTCCATGATGCTCACCTTCCTGACACAATCGCTGAAGACAAATGGGTGCATAGGCAAATGTGGTGAAGAAAGCTGATGGTGCCCGCCTATCAAAAGATATAGCATCTGGGGTCTCAAAGGCTTGAAGGTAAACAAGCGGCCATCTAGCTCAGAAGCAACAAAGCCCACATGAAAGAAGCACACCAGCCTGTGTGATTAAGAGGTGTTAAAGGGATGAGGTATCAGGCATCAAAGAACAAAAAAATCATATCATTGTGAATGAGGGGCAGTGCAGATTGGGGATCCAAAACCCATCTGTAGGCAACTGGACATCCCCTTACGGAAGGGTCTCGGGGAGGAGACGAACCAGTCAAGGTGCAGTGTAGCATTGATGAAACATACAACTTTCCTCTAGTTCCTAAATGCTTCCTCCCCCAACTATCATGATCCCAATTCTACCTTACAAATCTGGCAGGACCGGAGGATGTACACTGGTACAGATAGGAACTGGAAACACAGGGAATCCAGGACAGATGATCCCTTCAGGGCCAGTGGTGAGAGTGGTGATATCAGGAGGTTGGAGGGAGGGTGGGGTAGAGGGGGGGATCTGATTACAGGGATCTGCATATAACCTCCTCCTTGGGGGACGGACAGCAGAAATATGGATGAAGGGAGACATTGGACAGTGTAAGATATGACAAAATAATAATTTATACATTATTAAGGGTTCATGAGGGAGGAGGGAACAGGGATGGAGGGGGAAAAAGGAGGAGCTGATTCCAGGGGCTTACATGGAGAGTGGGTGTTTTGAGAATGATGAGGGTAATGAATGTACAAATGTGCTTTATACAATTGATGTATGTATGGATTGTGGTAAGCGCTGTATGAGTCCCCAATAAAATGATTAAAAATAAAAAAGTGTTCAAAAGCAAAGATGTCAATTTGAGGATCAAGCTGCCCCGGTTCAAAGCATCTGCAGAAGAATGAGAAAGAGCTTAAGAAAGGATGCCTTTGAATGATGGTCTTGGCAAAGATCGCTTATCCCGTGGGCTCCCACGAGAACGAACTACTCTGCCTTGAAGGAAGCTCAGTAAGACGGTTCCTTGGAAGGAAAAGTGATGAGAACTTTGCCTCACTTATGTTGGGCATGCTATCAGGATATACTAATCCCTGGAGAAAGGCATCATGCTTGGGGAAGTAGAGAGTAAGCTAAAACGAGGATGACCTCGCATCATATAGATGGGCACCCAAGGGCTGGAACATAGCAACCATTGTGAAGATGGCACTGGACTGGTGGCATTTCATTCTCTAGTGAGGGGTTGCAGCATCTAACAATAGAAAGAGCATGCTACTTGCCCAAGATAACAGACTGTCAATGGCAACACTAGTGTTTGAGCTTCGAGAGCCTGAGTCCAGAAGAACATGGTTAAATCCCTGAATCTTCTCGAAGGCCTACCAAGTTTGGGATCGCCACTGGCTTGCTCCTTCACTCCTGCCTGAGCTGGTCCCAAAGAAGAGTGTGGTGAGGTCACCAGGAATTAAACCCAGGAGGAAGGGAAGTCAGAGTCAGGTTTCAACAGGGGAGGGGAGAAGTCACACAGGAAGGAAGTGGAGTGCCCCTGTGGAAAAACTCGAACTTTATAGAGTCCGGAGGCGTGGCTGACCTGCTTATTTCCTGGTTGACCTTGAGCAAATCACTTAACCTCTTTAATCCTTGATTTCCTTATCTGTGAAAAGGAGTTAAAGAACCAAACCCCCAAAACAAAAGACCAAACCAAACAATGCCCTCCCCGCCCCCCTTGAACTCCTTGTAGGAGATCTAATGAGACCTTGTTTAAAACATTCTTGTTCTAACAAGCACTCCATACATGGCAACTGTAGCCATGGGTGTCCTAACACCCATAGAAAATCTTTGGTTCTTGGTGATAGAAGTGATCGGAAAATCCACATTCTACTTTAATTTCGTTTACACATTTAAAGGCCTGCACACACACACACAAAACCCACCCCTCCTACCTTTGCATTTCCTTCCAATTACAAAACGCAGGGGCCACACGATTTTCTCTGAGCAGAACGGCTGTGGTGAAAATGCAGATATGACTCCATCATCATCTTAAACCCGGGCCGATGTGCTGATTAAAGGCAAATGGCAGGGTGAATGGAAAGATACTTTAACTACTATATCTAATTACAAAGAAGACCATGTTCCTTACGAAATTTTGAATGTGTTCTATAATAAAAAACAAGGGCAATTAACAATCAAACAAGCAACTGCTTTCTTGACAGGCAGATGACACAAAGCAGGACCGAGAAAATGTAAGAGCTTTGGCTCGCCCAGGAAAGCTGAGATGCTCCTTCAAATTGGAAGGTAAGATCCAAGGAGCATATGCCTTTGTGGTTAGAAGAGCAACGAGGGGCTCAGGAAGCAGCAGAATTGCTATGCTTGGTTCTGTATTATTGAAGTTAAATCCCATTTCTCTTTTAAAAGGGGGCAGGGAAGAGCATGTATTTGCAAGTTCTCTGAACACATGCCATGAAAGACACTTTTTAGTTAGTGGACACTTTCTATTTAGATAAGCTAGTCCTTATTTCTTCAGTCCATATTGCAATCTGTCCATTTAAAAACTTCATTAGCCTTTAGATACTTAGTTTTACTTGCAGAATTTCATAGTCTGGCCTTCTGACCATCCCAGGGGGATTTGTGTGCTTTAAGAAGTTCATATCCTTGTATGAGCCCCTAATAAAATGATTTAAAAAAAAAGAAATAAACATGGTGAAGGATTAAAATAATTTATAAATTATCAAGGGTTCATGAGGGAGGGGGAGCAGGGAGGGAGGGGAAAAATGAGGAGCTGATAACAAGGGTTCAAGTAGAAAGCAAATGTTTTGAGAACGGTGAGGGTAACAAATGTGCAAATGTGCTTGACACAATGCATGTATGTGTGGATTGTGATACGAGTCCCCAATAAAATGATTTTTAAAAAGAAAAAAAAGAAGTTCATATCCATAAATGACTGTGAGCTCTAGGGAGGAAAAGTCCTAGGGAGGTTGCACTTTCCCTATTAAAGCGAGTTCTTCCCTCTTACAGGCAGGAGTGAACAATGACTTGTTCTCTCTCTCTCTGTCCTGGCTATTTCCCCCCACAGTTCTTTGTCTAGGGAGTTGAGAAGGGGCCAGTGGACTGCTGACTTTATCAACCAAGGGGAGCCTTTGAAATCCAGGAGCAGGAGGGATGTCTCGGTGACTCAGGCAGGCATGCGTTTCTTGGCTAGAGACCTGAGTTTGCGAACTGTACGGTATCTAAGACTCACCTGGAGTGCTTGATAAAAGGCAGAACCCTGGGCCCCATCTCCAGATTGTTGGCATCCGTACCTCTGGGGGAAAAGCAGGACTTGGCCTTTTTAACGGGCACTCAAGGTGACCCAGACGTAGGTGGTTTATGGAGCGCGTTCTAAGGAACAGCCGTCTGGAGAGTGTTATCCTCACATTGGTGTTTTTTACCTGAAACCTCCATTAAAAAATACTGGCATATGTTTACATATTTAGAAATGCAAGTGTATAAGCATATCAATATTGATTTGTTCTATGCTCACAGGTAAGCCAATGCATTTATGATGTGTTAATATGCACATTGATACCTTTCTAAACTTATTTGTAGGCAATATACTTGACCAAATTAGATCTATTATATCTAAGTTGTAAATAAATACCTATTTATGTAAGTACACCGTATATTTACAGATTTTGTACACATACCTGTCCAGTACACTTTTGGACCCATGGAATAAGGGAAGCCACATGTGTTTGAAGGCTTTCAGGAAAAAGCATAAATTTTCAGGAATGTTCAGCCTGGATGCTCGTCTTCACTCCTTAAGCTGTTTTGCTATTGTTCAGATCTTCTTGAAATACCTCGTTTACTGTGAAGTGTATTGTCCTAAGAGCTCCATTATTCTGATAATGCAGGTTAAAGTATATTATAAAACAGTTCTTGGAGGGTTAGTCTTTAAGTGGTTTATTTTGATTCTTGGCTATGATGGATTTTATAGCTGAAAAAACACCTTTGAAAGAGGCATAGATTTAAATGAAATATATGTGTCCATGGCTGCATATCATACATTCCTTTTAAAATCTCACCCATCAGTCGTGCAACATTTTCTATTGGTATTTGGCTGGTGAGTGTCTATATTGTCCAATATCAATAAGTGCTCCCTGTCCCCAGCACAGTGAATACTATGTCCGATTTTAAAAAATGTTAACCAACGGCTAGAAGACTCCCTAAAATAGCTTCTTCTCCAGATTTCCAAGCCACTTAGAGAATCCCTTCTTACTATTCTTGAAATTCAGGTGGGAGAGACTCAAGGTTGTATTTAGGCTCTTCTGGGTTTCGGTGCACAGGTAGGAGTTTGAATAGTGACCTACGCTCTCAGTCTTTGACGGTCAAGTGATGAAAATATTTCAAAACATGTTTTCAAGTACTTGAACTGTATAGCTTGAATGATTTTCTAAAAGAATGATCATTCTCAGCTACTGTTAAATGATCACTTTACTTTGAAGGGTCAGATGAAATTTAACTACAGGTATAGATGGATAGTTTGATAAAGCTCGATGAATCTTCTGGGTAAAAACTGAGAGGTTTAGTCACCACAGAAAAAGGCGGCAAACCGCAGGAGAACGATGTCTCAGTCTGATCCTACAAAGATTTACCGTCTTGGCACATCCTATATGGCAGGTCCGCTCTACTCTATTGGGTTGTGATAAGTTGGACAATGGGTTAGGTTCCATGAAGGTGGGGTCACAGGTCATGTTCACTGATGCATTCATTAATTGTGTGTTGAATGACTAAAATGCTTAGCACCGATTTCCTTGTTTATTTATTTTTATCCTGTTGTATTTTATGTATGATTGTAAGTAGCTTTGGTTCAAAGCAGTAGTAAGATGTTGATAGGGTTCGTTGAGTTGATTCTATGTACAATGGAAGGAAATGCTGCCGACAATTATTCCTATGCTTGAGCCCTTGTTGCAGCCACTACGTCCATTCATATTATTGAGGGTCTTCCTCTTCTTTGATGAGCCTCTATTTTATTAAGAATGATGTTCTTCTCCAAGGACTAGTCTCTCCTGATAACAAGTTCAAAGTATGTGAGATGAAGGCTCACCTTTCACACTCGGAGGAGCATTTTGGCTGTATGTATTCCAAGGGAGATTTATGTGTCCTCCTGGCAGTCCATTCTGTGCTAATATGATAATTCAAAGCCACCAACTCATCATCTCTCCCTGATTGATTTTTCAGCTTCTACAGGCAATTAAGGTAGTTAAAGATACCACAGCTTGGGTCTCACGCACTGCCTTCGAGTCAATGCTGACTCATAGCCACCCCTGTGTTTCCCAGACCGTAACTGTTCACGGGAGTAGGATGTCCAGTCTTTCTCCCGAGGAGCTGCTGGTGGTCTTGAACTGCCGACCATGTGGACTGCAACCTAACTTATAACCACTGCACCACCAAGAAAGGCCCACCTTAATCTTCAAAGTCAAAAAATCTTTAGTTTTTAACCCTTTGAAAGAGGTCTTTTGGAGCGATTTGCCCAATAGAGTACGTTGTTTGTTTCCTAATTGCTGCTTTCATGGGTGTTGATTGTGGATCTAAGTAAAAGGAAATCCTTGATAAATGCAACCTTTCCTCCATGTATCACAGTGGTGCTTATTGGTCTAGTAATGGGTGTAGGCTGTAGCCGATGCTCTTCCTCAGTAAGTGCTTTGAGTTCTCTTAACTTTTAGCAAGCAAGGTCGTGTCCCCTGCATAACAATAGTTGTGAATGATGTCCCGTTCTTCTTCAGATGCTATGGCTCCTTGGCTTATTTGCTCACTATTAAATGAATATGGTGAAAGGACACAACCCTGACACACAATTTTCCTGAGTTTAAACCACACAATAGCCCCTTGTTTTGTTTGAGAGACGGGCTCTTAGTCTATTTGCTGGTTCAGCATGAGCACAATTAAATTTTCGGGAATTTTAGTTCTTCACAATGTTTTTTATAATTTCTTGGTCAACATTGCCAAATGCATTTGCGTAGTCAATAAAACCAGGCAGACATCCCTCTGGTGTTTCTGCTTTCAGCTAAGATCCATCTGACGTCACCACTGCTATCTACCCTTTTCTGAATGTGGCTTGAATTTCTCCTAGTTCCCTGTTGAGATACTGAAGCAACTGTTTTGAGTGATCTTCAGCAGCATGTTCCTTATATGTGATATTAATGATGTTGTTCAACAATTTCCACATCCTCTTGGGCCATCTTTCTTTGAAATGGACAAGCATGGAACTCTTCTAGCTTGTAAGTCAGGGAGCTTTCTTCCAAATTTCTCGGCAGAGGGTGAGGGCTTCTGGTTTTACATCCACTTTTGAAACATCTCAATTGGTATTCTGTCAATTCTTGGAACTCTGTTGTTTTGTTTTTTTTTT
>NW_022103899.1:48924042-48953951 GCF_000313985.2 Echinops telfairi | reverse complement strand
TTCCCCTTGATCCTGCCCTACCAGGTCTCCCACACCCACCTCCCCACCAATTTGGATCGCTTGTTGTTCCCTTGTCCCTGTGTTTGTTATCCCCTCTTCTTCCCTTCCCCTCCCCTCCCCCTCTCCCATGTCCCCCGGAACTCTGTTGTTTTTGCCAACATTTTCAGCATAGTTTGGACTTCATCCTTCAATAGCATTGACCTTTGATCATATATTACCCTCTGATATGGAGGAATGTCAACCAATTCTTTTTGATACAGTGACTCTGTGTAGTCCTTCCATCTTCACTTGCGGTTCCCTGTGCCATTCAATATTGTCCCATGCAAGCCTTCAATATTTCAGCTCCAGGTTTGTGTTTTTTCTTCATTTCTTTCAGTGTGACAGGTGGCAAGTGTGTTTTCCCCCTTTAGTTTTCTAAGTCTAAGTTTTCTAGGTCTTTTCACGTTTTCTTAGGAAACTTTGTCTTCATGAGTCACCCTTGAAATCTTTAGTTCATCTCTTTTACCTTCTGCTTTCTTTCATTCGCTTTTGCTACTCTATGTTAAGGAGCAACTTTCAGGGTCCTTTCCGACATCCACTTTGGTCTTTCTGTGTGTGTGTGTTAATGACCTTTTGGTTTCTTCATGTATGATTTCCTTGTTGTCATCCCGCAATTCATCTCGTCATTAGTGTTCAATAAGTAAAATCTATTCTTGAAATGGCTTTTACCTTCAGGTGAGACGTGCTCAGGTCATACTTAAGGTCTTGTGGACTTGGTTTCATTTTCTTCAACTTCACCTTGCACTTGGATAAGAACAGTTGCTAGTCGGTTCCACAGTTGGACCCTACCCTTGTCTGACTGATGATATTGAATAACGTCTCCATTGTCTCTTCCACAGATTTAGCCTATTTGGTCCCTGTGCTTTCCATCTTGTGATGTCTACATGTATAGTCACCATTTATGTTGTTGCAAATAGGCATTTCCAATAAATAATTGGTCTTAGAAGATTCTATCAGGGGATCTTTCGTGCCATTTCTAGGCTCCAAACCACACTTTTCAATTGCCAACATTTCTTCTTTTACATTCCAATCACTGGTAATTATTAGTGCGTCTTTATCACATGTTTGATCAATTTCAGACAGCGGAAGTTGGTAAAACATGAACTGATAAAATTACAGATGTTCTTTTCTGAGGTAACCAGGATGCCATTGAAAAGCTTTAGAAATTCTTTCTAGGTTTAGTGTGTAGATAAGAGTTTTTATAATGACCTACATTATGTGCTATCAAGTGCTAGGAATCATGCTAAGTGCTTCAAAGACTTGCTTGTTTAATTCTGGCTTGCTTCTGTAGCATAGGCATTATTATTCCCATTTGACATTTACAGTAAAAAGAAGCCTTGCTTGATCAATGTCACACTGAGATTAAGTTGGAGGTCTGGGAGTTCAATGCTCATCTGGCTCTTTCCAAAGATAATGTTTTTATTGTGCTGACAACTGCATTAGACTGCGATGATGACTTAAAAAATTGGTGGTGGAGGGGTGACACAGGAAGACATTCTTATTGTCTTGAAAAGGCATGATTCCCTAACAACATTATTCTTCTTGGATTGATTGTTTTGAGATATCCTGTAAGATTTTTTTCTGCCTTTGTGCCAGGCTGCATACATTTGACACAGGCCACTGAGATTACATCTGACCAGATATGCTCTCTTACGTTTTGTATACCTCTTTGAAAACAAGTCATTTAATTCTTTGTAAGATATAATTCAGGATTAGTCTTGGCTAGATAGTTAGTATCTTCAGGTGAGAAAATTAAAATTTTACCTTCGTTTAATATGTGAATCAAATGTTAAGACCACCATCCTGAAAGGGGACAGTCACAAAGCTGAACTAATGTTGTTCAACAGGACACGGTATAGCATTTTCTCTGGAGATATCTCTATTAGAACGCATTGACTTGTGTCTTCCAAATCCAAGTGTGAACTTTTTTTCTTTTTCGGTTTTTGAGCATGAGCTTGCATCAGTAGGAGCATTTTAAAGCGAGAGGACCATTTTCAGTGTTACAAGTCTCTCCTGAAAAAAATATGTTTGTCTCATTCTTACTCAAAAGTCTGCCTTCTATTACACTTTTCCTCAGCATAGTAGCTCAGTTCTTACTTTTAAAAAGAGGACTCTTCAGTCTTTTCTCTACCCTACCCCACCTCCTCAAAATGTGAAATCATGCCTAAGCTTTAAGAGTGACAGTGTGGAAATTACTCATCCTCGGAGAATTTCATGGTAATAACCATGGTCACATACCAGCTAAATTAAGTCTGCATGAATTACTGCAGCCCCTGTGCTCCACTCATCTGCACCTTCCATTATTGGCTGTGTGTCGTTAGCATATCCGATGTCGCAATCTTCCTTAACTCAATGCGAGACACACCTCTATCAAGGCCTAGGGGAATTCAAGATAAACCCTGGTGTTTTGTCTTCTTCTCTTTTTCCAGATGGAACACCAAAGCATAAAAACAGCATTGTAACCACCCTACAGTAGGTTCTATAACGTTTTACAAGGGAAGGTAGCTGGGTGCTTGTGCAAGTATGTGTGCAAACATAGAGGAGACACCCGAGTTGCTTGGTGTCGTCAGCACATTTTGAGAGTCTGAGTTGTCTGACTTGTCATCATTTCATCCTGGATCTCTGGTGAAGGTACATGTGATCCTAAAAACTGTCAGGTGAGGCCCAAGGAGGCTTGCAGGAAGAGAAATCCTGCATCAGTCTAGATATGGAACTGTGTGACTGGTTCAAAGGAGTTTCACTGAAGCAGCTAGCCATTTCAGGAAGAGAACTAGGAACCCCCCTGAGGCTTCAAACACCCTCATCCGATTGAAAGAGTTAAGCACTTGAAATAGCCCTGAATGCTAAGATGCATGTGACTTATCACACGAGAAGGAAGACAGACACAGATGAGTTTTGTTGGCATATCCCATCTTCCTAGTTCTCTCAGAGATCAGAGTTTAATAGTGGTGACCAGGACTGGTGGGGGGAGGAGGGGGAGAGTTGGGGGCAGAGAGTCACTCGTTAGGTAGCATTGGGTTTTGTTTATGGGAAGCAAAATACTGAAAACCATTATTGGTGATGGTTGCACACCAAGATCAATGGCACTGGTCTTACAGAATTGTGTATCTGGGAAAAGTTGAAATGTCCAGTGTTGTGCTATCTATATTTTTGCCACAATAAAAAAGGACATTATTTAAAAAGCTCAATGTCCAATCTTGATAAGAAAGAAAGAAAACCTCAATGACGGGGGTGGGGGGGTGAGGTAGGGGTGGGGGGGTGGGGGGTGCGGGTCAGGTGGGGACACAACAAACAACCCCCAAAATAACAATCATGTTTTCATGGGTAGAAGGGTGAATCACATATGCAGAAATGGTTAAATTCGTCCTTGGAATTCCATGGGAATTAGCAGTCTCTAGACCAAAGCTCAGGCCTAAAATGTCATGGTTGGACCATGACTTCCTATGGGGCTGCTGTTCATGACCAGTTACTTGTTTTTCTTCCTTCAATGTGGACATAGGCCTGGAGGCTGTTTGTAATGGGAGAATTTTAAGAAATTCATAAATTTAAAACACTCCTCACATACAAAATTCTTTTTGTATGTGTCATCCTGAAAACCGTTTCTCAAATACACACATAAAACAAAGCAGAATAACAGTACCCTTTTTAAAAAAAAAAATTAAAATGAACAAACTTTATATTTTTTAAAGAATTGTTTTAGGTTTATAGAAAAATTGAGCAGGAAGTCTACAATTCTCATCCACCCCCACTCCTCCCATGGTTCCTCATATTATTAGCATCTTGCAGTCATGTGCTGTACTCGTGACAACTGCTGGATCAATGTGCCATCTCCTTGCCACATTCAAGCTTACGTTTAATTTCTACTGAGTCTTAACTGCAACACGAGGTGACATCACACGAGAGTACAAGAAATCGGCCATCTGAGTTTAAAAGGCCAATGGCTATCTTCTGAAAAGTTGATTTCTTTGAAATATATGCATCTCACATTTAATTTCAGAGTACACAAGAGTCATCTTAAAGAAATAAAATCTAATTTGTATGCCTTGATGAGGAAGTTTGACACATCCATGGAAAAGAGTATTTCTATGATGGGAATTTACTTGTTTTGTATTTAAAAGAAATACAGTCTCTTCAAAGAGCAAGCATCTAACAACTGAGTTCATTGAGGTTAAATTGTGCTCAGGGAATTTAAGGTAACAAGGAAAGAAAAAGGGGATTATATCTTTCCTTATGGCAGGAAGAAGTTCATTTCAGGGCAGAAACTCCTGAAATCCATAAAATACGTTCCAGATCCAAGACTTGATGAGTTCATGCATTCTATCTGGACACTTAACTCATGGGACTCGACATTCATTTACTTTCACTTAGTGAGTGGGAATCAAAAGGCCAAAGTAGAGGGGAGAGGCAAATTAAAAACATGAGAATAATGAACATTTTGTTCATTTTGCACTAATGATCTACTTTTATTCACCCAAGCTTTTAATGATGAAAATCCAAAACTCAAGAGTGAGATGCACACAGAAACGCAGGCCTCTGGCACTCAGCACAGAACAGCCACTGAAATCAAAGCTGGAGGTGAGGAGCTGTGCCCCCAGGGTTCGGATGTCTTTCACGCTATTAGACCCTTGGGCAGTTTGGCAGGCTCACGGGTCTGTCTCAGAATCACGCTTCTAGACGCACAAAGCAAAATCCATAGGATTACAAAGGAAAGAAAGTCTACTGAAATAGAACGATGATATTTCCAGTCTCAGATTAGAAGTCCGTGGGTCTTTATTCATGCATTAAATAAAAAAAGGTTATAGCAGGTTTAAGAACAACAGCCACTGTGAAGTAGAGACACGCACGATACACTGAGATGCCTGCAAAATGATAATGTTTGATGAAAAGATCTGTGCTTTCTCTTGGTAGCAATGTCATATGACTGTGGCTCATTGAAGGCAAGGCTGCATTCTGATCGCCGGTTCTGCGGAGCCCCTTCCAACTCCCGGCAACCCCATGTGTGTCAGAGTAGACATGCGCTCCACTGGGTCCTCATTCTCTCTTTTTTCATAAGTAGATCACCATGTTTTTCTTCGGAGGCACATCTGATTGGAATTGAGCGTCCAGGTTTTCAGTGAGCAGCCAAGTGCATTACCCGTTTATACCACCCAGGGATTCAACATTTTGTTAGAGCTTAAAGATATTTCTTTTCATCCAGTGTCACATGCCCCTCTCTGATCCACGGTCTTTGGGGCAATCTGGGGACTTTCGGTTAGGAAGCAGTGCTCTGAATGCAAAATGTAAGGACATGACCGCTAATATGCTGTTCTGCATGATTGACTTTGATCAAGGCTTTGCCTAATACTTTTGATCATCTTAGCATCTGAGGAGCATCTACCACATGGGTGCTTACCCCAAAGAGGAAAAGAACCTGCCAACAATTAGCAAATTGTTTGTTTGGCTTGAAGAATCTTCTTTGCGATTATCAAAAGAAAGATATTACTCCCAATATCTAGCAAGTCTGGCTAGACCAGAGGATGAACACTGTACAGATAGGAACTGAAAATCCAGGGAATCCAGGGCGGATGAGCCCTACAGGACCAGTGGTGTGAGTGGCAAAACAGGGAGGGTAGAGGGAGAGTGGGTAGGAAAGAGGGAACCGATTACAGGGAACTGTATGTGACCTCCTCCCTGGGGGACGGACAACAGAAAAGTGGGTGAAGGGAGACGTCGGTCGGATAGGGCAACATATGACAAAATACCAATTTATAAACTATCAAGGGCTCATGAGGGAGGGGGGAGCAGGGAGGGAGGGGGAAAATGAGGACCTAATGCCGGGGGTTTAAGTGGAGAGAAAATGTTTTGAGAATGATGTACAAATGCGCTTTACACAATTGAAGTGTGTATGGATTGCGATAAAAGTTGTATGAGCCCCTAATAAAATTATTTAAAAAAAAATAATGATAAAAAAAGAAAGATATTGCTGCCTTTTAAGGCATCAGACCCACTAAAGTCGACTGTATTTTTGCCCTCGATCATCTTCTGTCACGTAGCCTCATGTGCATGTGAAAGTTGGACCATGAAACTGAAGAACTGATGCATTTGTATTAAGGTGTTGGGAAGAATATCAAAAGTACCATGGCGTGGACGGCCAGAAAACCAAAAAACCTAACTCACCGCCATTGAGTCAATACTGACTCATAGAGACTGTATTGGAGAGTGTAGAACTCCCCCTGTATTGGAGAGAGTTTCTGAAATTGGAACTCTTTACAGGAATATAAATCCGCATCTTTCTCCCTCAGAGTGGCCGGTGGTTTTGAACTGCCAACCTTTTGGATTGCAGCTCAACTCATAACCACTATCCACCAGGGTTCCTATGGACTGCCTGACGAACAAACAAGTCTCTCCTGGAAGAAGGATAGCCAGAATATTCCTTAGAAGTGAGGATGGAAATTTTTGTCTCACTTATTTGGAAAAAAAAAGTATTATGTTATCAAGACAGATACCCCACTGCTGTCAAGTTGATTCCAACCCATAGCCACCTATATAGGGTTTCTGAGACTGTCGTAAGAATAGTCTCATCTTTCTCCCCAGGAGCAGCTGGTAACTTTGAACTGCGGATGCAGGTAGCAATCTAACGCTTACCCCACATCACCCTCAGGGCTGTCCCTGGATAGGGGATCAGGCTTGTTAAAGGGGAGGTGCAGTGGAGAAAAGGAAGACCCTAGATGGGATGGACCGACACAGTGGCTACAACAATGGGCTCATCCAACAAACCTAACAGCAATCATGAGCATGCTGCAAGCCTGGACAGTGCTTTGTGTTGTTGTAGATCAGTCCCTATGGGTTGGAGCTGCCTTGAGGGCACCCACAACAACGAACAACCACAGTGTGGGTTGATTATTTATCTTATATGAGGGGCCTTCCAATGTGGAAAGACTCATTTTTTAATTCCATTTGCAAAAAAGTTTTGAAGCCCCTTCCTATATTAATTAACTTTTTAGATTCATCATCTGGTTAAAGGAGGGGATGTGTATGCACATGGTCTGTTTTTCCCTATTAGGAAATGCTGAGCGAAGAGGTAGGATGTGGGAAGCAGATCCTCAGTGTTTGCAGACTGGAAGAAATAGGCTGTAACGTAGGAATCTTCGCACAGTTTGGAGAACATTTCCCTAGGGAAGTTGAAAGTTATTTAGGTCTTTCCCTCATGCATCTTTTCATTCTCTGGACAAACAGAGAAATGAAGGGGTAAGATGACAAACAGAATGGGGAAAGATAAATTATTCATCGAGGACTTGTCCGTTTCATGAAAGCTTTCATTTCAGATAAAGAATGGATCAGGTCACCCAGCTGCTGGCCGGACGTATGCAACATCTTCACTACCTGGCCGCTCAGCATCTCTATGAACGCCCTGATTCGGGGAAGTGAGGTCTTCCTGAGACAGGTCATTCATTGGTTGGTAAGCATCTTATTGCTAGACAGCAGTAAGATATGTGTCCTCCCTTCACTCTGAGCAAACCTGTTGGATAAAATGGGTTGCTGAGTGCCCTGAGGCAAGAATTTTACCTTCTGTCTGGGATTTGGACAAAAAAGGAAATGACGTTGATGGTGGCCTCACATGACTTTAGCCATCCAATGTGACTGAGACATCCTCTTCTGCCGAATTATCGTTGACATGTTTGGGCTCTGGGGTAAGGCGTCCCTGGATTCCAATCCCACCTCTGGTACTCCCAATGTCAGGAACCGACGCAAGTTTTAAAATGTTTTTCAGCTTCTACAAAACGGCAACAAGAGTATCCATCTCATCGAATTTCGAATGAAAATTAAGTAAGATAAGTCAAGGAAATCAGCAGGTCAGCACGATAGTATTTTCCAGTCAGACTTAAGAAAACTGGAGACTGCTTAAGAAGGAATCTGTCAGAGAAGGAAAACTCAAATATTTCTCCACTTATAACCCGCATCCACTACATCAAACCAATTCTGATTCATAGCTAACCCTACACAGGGTTTCCAAGTCTGCACGTGGTTAAGGGAGCACATAGCTCCATTTCTCTTCTGAGGAGGGCTCGGTGGTTTTGAGCTAATGCTCTTGCAGGTACCAGTCCAGTGAGAGCGATAAAAATGTCTTAAGTCTGAAACTTTTCACAGGTAGAAAAGGTCGGAGACTCTGAAAATGCAGGAGTCCTGTTGGGTTTCCCCTCCCACAGGTGTCACACTAGTAGGGATGCTCTCAGCTGCAGGTAACAGGAAGCTCTACGTCAGAATGGCTTAAAGAATAGGAAGGCTTGTTATCTTTATATGTGCAGAGGTTTAAAGCTAGGGAGATTTTAAGGGTTTAATAATTTCTTCAGAGATATAGCTATTACCTATCTTTTCTGCATGGCTTTTTTCACTATGTTGCTTTTAGCCTTGGGCTTGTCAACGTGTCTGAGCATCTTCAAAAGCATTGTCCTCATAGTGTTAGACTCTGTCGCAGTGGGAAGGTAATGAAGTTCCATAGAGAAGTTAATGAAGTTCGATAGAGAAGCGTAATTTGCCCACACCCTCCCACCCCAGTTTTTCTGACATTTACACTTGCTGTTGCCTAGATTGTAATTCCTTGTATCTGTGGTGGGATTCTGTTCATGCCTATGCCTTGAGTTTACAGCTCATATCTCTTGCACAGATTGGATAATGGAGCACTAAACTTTCATACTTCAATATGACAGCCGTCAGTGTTCATTGCAGCCACAAATCTAGGATAAACTGTCTTGCTGTGTGTCAGCTTTGTAGAGACTTCAAGAACCAAACCAAACAGCGTCATCCTTTTCCCTGAAGAACGGAGAGCCCCCTGGGTGACCGGCCAGAGCCTTTGCTCACTGCATAGCACCTCGGGCATCTTCTTTTGCCCAAGTAGCAGTGATTCATATTCATTCTCGTGGCTGTGTGTATGCTCAAACAGACTCTCTGGTTAGTTCTCCCTGTAAGTTCTGTTTTTACATGGTATACGTCAATTCGTCTATTAATTCAATTGCTCAATACATAGTCTAAAGGAAATTAATAAGACAGTAAAGAATTATACATTTCTAAGACAACAGCAACAACAACAAAAACAACAAAGTTTTGTTCTCACACAGAAAGTCCCATGGAAAGCCTTCCCTTTCATCTGGGGAGACCCCATGGGCCCCTTTGTAAGCCAGTCATTGAGAAGGGGGTGGGATTGCTATGCTATTGGTTTAAGCTGATTGCTAGGAGGGATGTGCCCTCCCACGCCAGCCCCCAGGAAATGGCCCTCTGATTACTGAGCAAAACTCAAACTGACCCAGAGAGGACACAGGTTATAATTAGCAGACAAGGACACTAAAACAGCTAGTCTGACTGTAGGCCAAAAAAAAAGGAGTGCTACAAAATCACAGAAGCCTTTATTAAGCAGAAGTACGAAAATGTGAAGTTATTATTTCTGGAGCTCTTCTCCATCTAGGTCTCTACATTTCTCAATGGGGTGCTTTCAAATCTCTAACTCTACCCCCAAAGAATTCTGTCCTCTCCAATTTACACGACATCAAAATGGCAGTCTGGGCATCCTTCAGGGACTCAATGTGTGGTTCTTTTCAATGTTTTTCTGAGTTTGGGCAAGAAAAAGAAATCTGAGAGGTTAGCACGATTAAGCCTGCAGTATGGATGGGGTAAGGTTGCCTAGTGAACTTCTTGTAGGCTAGCCCTTGCTGCCCTGGAAGGAGAAGCAGGTACATTGTCTGGATGGGGAAAAAAAATCCTCAATGACTTCCCCCACTGATGCACTTTTCAATTTCGTTAAAGCTGCCGCATAACATGCCCCGGGGCTTGTCCTGTTGTCTTAGATCAAGGACCCTTTTGGAGTTCCCCTAAACAATGGGCATCACCTTATGAGCTGACCGCGCTGCCTTGAATTTAACTAGCAGAGACTCTTAGAAACAATGATTTTTATTGGACCCTTTTTGGGAAGGCATGCCAGCAAGACGAAGACAAGTGTAATACTGATATAACTTTGCAGCAGCCGTTCACGGATATCGGAGATATGTTTAAATATGAATTGTTTGGGGAGGATCTTTGTTTGGGTGTGAGGAGTCCTGATGGTGTAGCGGTAATGCATGAGGCTACTCACCTAAAGAGTAGCAGTTCGAAGCCGCCAGCTGCTCTGAAGGAGAAAGATGAGGCTTTCTATGCCTGTAAAGAGTGACAGTCTCAGACACCCACAGGGGCAGTTCCACCCTGTCCTGTAGGGTTGCTGTGAGTTGGAAAGGAGTTGATGACAGCGAGTTTCATTCATACGAACTGGATCCTCAATAGTAATTTTGATTTACCCTGGTTGAGTAGACGTTGCAGAAGAGAACGCTAATACATTTGAAGACATAGCAATGGAAAAAAATCTAAAAGACGGAGAAAAATAGTTATTATAACACTGAGTTGGGGGGGCAAAGTAAAGTTGATAAATATCCGTGTACTTATAGTGCTCATAGAAGTGGATATGTGATGGGAACAGAAAATATATTTGGAAGAGGTGACAGTTGGAAATTTTGGAAATTTGATAAAACTATAAATTCACAGCTAAAAAAATATATAAACCCACAGCATAAAAGTAAGAAAATAAGTCCAAAGCATATAAAAATCAAATTGTTTAAAACCAGTGATAAGGGGGAAAAATCTTAAAAGTACCAATTGAGAGTGAGACTTTTGTTTTACGTCTTTTCTATTTCTTCTCTCTCCCCATCTCTTTGACACACACATTTCAAATTGAGAGAGGTTCTTCTGTCCCCAATACTTGGCTTGATTAAAACTAAGCATTTGCTTTGTGTAACTACAGAAGAACAACTTTTATTTTAAAAGGGAATTCATCTAATCTGATTTGGTAATAGCATATCCTCTTAACCATAAGAGCCTAAAGTCAAGTGAGACAGCTGTTTTCATGCTCTTGCCTGGGAACCAGGCCCCCAGCAAATGTTTCACATGCACGTCCAATGCCTCCGAGCACACGATGATTATCTACAGCAATTAGGAAGCTGTGACATCTGGTGTCTCCTTGATTAGACCTTTCATGAAAGTTCTAAGTGTGAAGGAATAAAATGGTGAAGACGATCAGCCTCTTTAATGGGACAAAGAGCCCATCTTTTGGTCAAATAACCATTGAGAAGTAGGAGAGGCATTTTTCAACAGACAACATGGGCAGCCCTGCAGCCTGTGGATGTCCTTGGGAAAATTAGCTAATGGAAAGCCTAAGAATTACAAAAGAAGATGAGCCGTCTAAGTCAGCAGGTACTAAAACACCAAAAACCAAATGCCGACTTTGCTATACCAACGATGGTGAACAGGACCGGGTTCCAGTCTGCTGTACAGGCATGGCCATGGGTCAGCCACAATTTAACATCAACAACCACAGATCAGGAAGGGCTCTGGAGCATTGGTCCCCAGTTCTCCAATCACGAAAGAAGAGGAGTCTCAGTAGTATTTGTCGGCAAGTTATTTGTTGACTTAACTTGTTTCCATGTGATATATCACCGTCATCAAGATATTGTGATTTAATGACATTTCAATGTGATCAAACAGTTGGACCATACCTTTCAGATAGGTTTCATTGAGATTTGCTCCAATGTTGTTATGCCGATCAACAATTTTGACCGTTTGACAACTAAGGTCCCCACAATTATTCCAAGTTACCAATTCTGTCATTTGCAGACCATTCTTAAGTACTTGTTTATCCCCAATCCTCATTCTCTTTAGAGTCCACGATAATTTAGCTTTTTGTTGCCTTGCAATATCATTTTTTTCCCTATAAAATCAAATTGCACATTACAAATCCGTAGAGTATAAAAAATGTCACCTTGCCATTAAATACACATGCCTCCTTAGTTTGGGTCCTTCGGAGTTTTGATATTGGTTGAAGTGCCGTCCTCTCAACCATGGCAGTGCTACCATACTGGCAAAAAATTACCACAGAGTAAACATCTACCTCTAATGGGAAAAATTCAAGGAAAATTGAGTTGTAATACTAGACATATCTATATCACATGACACTGCAGCTATACATCCTTGTTACTTAGAACTGCCGAATTAATTCCAAAAGCATCATTTATATGCATATCATCCAAGGAAACAAAAAAAGTCCTACAATATGAATGAACTTATAATGCTGAAGTGCCATCTGTATCTCCTGATTCTTACTTGGACCTTCTTAAATGAATTCATCATCACCAAGACCTTTGAATGCATTGTATTTTAAAAAGTTAAAACTCTTTATGTCCATGTTTACATGAAGGATGATAACTTAGTGGGACAGACTTCTCTGTAAGGTGTCAGGTATTTTCCAAAGGTGGAGACTCTGTACGTCTCTACACACATAGAATAAATGTCCTGTAGTAGTATAATACTTACTTTGTACAGGGCCAATTCTATCTGTTTCAGGTCATTTGCATGATATCTCCAATAACAATTGTGATGGCTGCTCCCTCACTTTCTGGAGAATTTCTCCAAACTTGCTCTTTTACTATTTGTCTGATACTCTACATTAAGAACTGCCCTGGCTTCTTGTGTTGGCTTTGTACTTTGCCTCTTATTTCTGTTCAGCGATTTTAGACTGGAACCACTTGGTCTCACTCACTCACTCACTCAGTCATCCCACTCCCTCGTGTGTGCGTGTGTGTGTATGTATGTGTGTGTGTATGTATGTGTGCATATGTGATGGTAATTGTGGTGCTTATTTTCTCTTTGAACTGTGACCCTAAGGTGTCCCGATGGTGCAGTGATTATGCACTTGGCTGTTAACCTTAACTGGAAGGTCAGGTAGGTGGCTTGACCCACCAGCTGTTCTGTGGGAGAAAAGACCTGGTCATCTGCTTCAGTACAGATTAGAGCCTGGTGAATCCTATGGGGCAATTCTTCTATCCCACAGACTTGCTAAGAGTAGGAATCTATTCGACAGCATACAGCATCAACTCAGTCTGTGGAAGAACTGGCTCGTCTACTACTTTGCCCATTTCCCCCAAACTTCTTTGACCAGTGACAAAGATTGCCTAGATCTGTTTAGCTAATGTGAAATAATGAAGAAATACCTGAAAATGAGCCAGCGTTTCTTTTTGTTTTTTAAATTGTTTTATTGGGGGCTCATACAACTCATCACAATCCATCCATCCATCCATTGTGTCCAGCACATCTGTACATTTGCTGCCCTCATTATTCTCAAGACATTTGCTTTCTACTTGAGTCCTTGGTATCAGTTCCTCATTTCCCCCCTCCCTTCCTACCCCCTCCCTCATGAACCCTTGATAATTTATAAATTATTATTTTGTCAGGTCTTACACTGTCTGATGTCTCCCTTCACCCATTTTTCTGTTGTCTGTCACTCAGGGAGGAGGTCACATGCAGATCCTTGTAATCGGTTCCCCCTTTCTACCCTCCACCCTCCAGGTTCCACCACTCTCAGCATTGGTCCAGAAGGGATCATCTATCCTGGATTCCTTGTGTTTCCAGTTCCTATCTGTACCGGTGTACATCTTCTGGTCTACCCAGATTTGAAAGGTAGAATTGGGATCATGATAGTGGGGTGGGGAGGGAGGAAGCATTTAAGAACTAGAAGAGGAAGCATTTAAGAACTAGAAGAAAGTTGTATTTTTCGTCGTTGCTACAATTCACCCTGACTGGCTTGTCAACTCCCCGTGACCCTATGTAAGGGGCTGTCCATTTGCCTACAGATGGACTTTGGGTCCCCAATCTGCACTTCCCCTCATTCACAATGATATGATTTTTTGTTCTTTGATGCCTGATACCTGATCCTTTCGACGCCTTGTGATCACACAGGCTGGTGTGCTTCTTCCATGTGGGCTTTGTTGCTTCTGAGCCAGATGGCCGCTTGTTTACCTTCAAGCCTTTAAGACCCCAGATGCTATATCTTTTGATAGTTGGGCACCATCAGCTTTCTTCACCACATTTGCTTATGCACACATTTGTCCTCAGCGATCGTGTTGGGAAGGTGAGCATCATGGAATGCCAGTTTAATAGAACAAAGTGTTCTTGTGTTGAGGGAGTACTTGAGTAGAGGCCCAATGTCCATCTGCTACCTTAATGCTAAACCTATAAATATATGCACATAGATCTATTTCCCCATTGTCATATATAAATATATTTACATATGGGCATGCCTTTATTTAGACCTCTATAAATGCTCTTTGCCTCCTAGCTCTTTCCTCTATTTCCTTTTACTTTCCTCTTGTCCCACTGTCATGCTCAGCCTTCATTTGGGTTTCAGTAATTCCTCTCGGTTACATTGCCCTTGCTGAATCCCTACCCAGGCCTCTTACACCATCCTTGCCACTGATTTTGTATCACTTGTTGTTCCCTTGTCCCTGGATTGGTTAATACCACTTCCTTTTCCCCACCTACCTCATGTCCCTCCCCTGGAACCATCGGTCCTATTGTTTTCTCCTCCAGATTGTTTATCCAGCCCAACTTATCTAGATAGACCTGAGCCAGCATTTCTTATACACCCATCTCAATTGTCTAGCGACATTTTAAATCAATATGGTTGGCATTGGAATCATTAAATCAATATGGTTGGCATTGGATATAGCAAAGGTACACAGAACAAATAGTTCTGCATTCTGCAGGTCTTTCTGATCCAATACTTATTAAGTCACTCACAAACGAATTAATTTATTTCACTTGTTTATTCATTGAAAAAACGTCTCTTGAATATGTCCTTGCTGGGTGGTTATGCCTTTTTTAGGGCACTTTCTGCAGTGAGAAGTGTATGTGTGCACTGATCATGACTGCTTGTCTCCGAACTCTTTAAGAGCTGGATTGTACAGAGAGGAGTGACACAGATTTCCTGAGTCTGGAGCCTAATATTGAGTGTTCTTCTCCAGGTTTCATTATTGTCACAGGTAATTCATTTTCATAATTTTTAAAACCTCCACTTTTCATCAGACTACACCTTTTAGACAGCCATGCTTTCCCTTCATTGACTGAATATATGTGTACACTATTCCTTCCATGTTTCTGCTGAGACATTTGACACAGGAGGTTATATCTGCACCAAAATGTCAAAGTACCATTGGCCTTCCACTCTGACTCTATGGGAGACACTGTTCACACTTTGCACTCTCATTCTTACCTACCCCAACTCAGCTGCTTCTCAATTTCCCTTTTTTCCATACCTATCATTTTCCAAGTTACCTGAAGCAAAACCTCAAGACATGGCTGCTTTCCCCTTCCATTGCTTCCTGTTCCATCAGTCTAGGCCAAACACACTCCATTTCCTTCCATATCATTTTTTTTTTTTTTTTTGGTGAGTATAGCGTGCTTCTTCTTCTGCTTCTTCTTTTTAAAAAAAATCATTTTATTAGGGGCTCATACAACTCTTATCACAATCCATACATACATCAATTGTGTCAAGCACATTTGTACATTCATTGCCCTCATCATTCTCAAAACATTTCCTCTCCACTTAAGCCCCTGGCATCAGGTCCTCATTTTTCCCCTTCCTCCCCGCTCCCCTCTCCCTCATGAGCCCTTGATAATTTATAAATTGTTATTTTGTCATATCTTGCCCTGTTCGACATCTCCCTTCACCCATTTTTTGGTTGTCCGTACCCCAGGGAGGAGGTCACATATAGTTCCTTGTAATCGGTTCCCTCTTTCCTACTCACTCTCCCTCTACCCTCCCTGTTTCGTCACTCACACCACTGGTCCTGTAGGGATCATCCGCCCTGGATTCCCTGTATTTCCAGTTCCTATCTGTACGAGTATACATCCTCTGGTGTAGCGAGACTTGCAAGGTAGAATTCGTGTCATGATAGTGGGAGCGGGGAGGAAACATTTAGGAACTAGAGGAAAGTTGTATATTTCATCATTGCTACATCGCACCCTGACTGGTTCGTCTCCTCCTGGAGACCCCTCTGCAAGGGGATCTCCAGTGGCCTACTAATCAAGTGGCCATCAAGCTCAGAAGCAACAAAGCCCACATGGAAGAAGCACACCAGCCTATGCAATCCCGAGGTGTCAAAGGGATCAGGTATAAGGCATCATCAGAACAAAACATCTGACCATAGTGAATGATGGGGGGAGTGCGGAGTGGAGACCCATATCATTCTTATATGCATTCACTTCATTCCCATCCATGGCCACCCGGTGGCTCATTTGCTCCTTCATGATTTCAACTCATTTTTGGAAATAGTTCATTCTAAAAGCTTTTAGAGTCCCTGCTGTGTGAGTTGTTGTCCGGTACCACCAGATTGGTTCTGACTCACACAGACCCTCTGTTTATTAGAACGAAACCCTGCCTGGTCCTGTGCTGCCCTCCCAAGTGTGACGTGTGAGCCGGGGTCACCCTGCTGTGTCAGTTCATCTCCTTGAGACCTTCCTCTCTTTCACTGCCCCACTTCATCAAGCCCCATGTCCTTTTCTCACCGCTGGTCTCTCCTGGTAACACATCCAGAGTATGTGAGATGAAGTCTCACCATCCTCACTTTTTTTTAAAGTTAAATCATTGTATTGGGGGCTTGTACAACTCTTATCATGATCCACACATACATCCAATGGTCAAGCACTTTTGTACATTTGTTTCCCTCATCATTCTCAAAACATTTGCTTTCTACTTGAGCCCCTGGTGTTCGCTCCTCATTTTTCCCCTCCCTTCCTATTCCCCACTCCCCCATGAACCCTTGATAATTTATAAACTATTATTATTTTGTCATGCATCCTCACTTCTAAGGTGCATTCTGGCTGTACTTGCTCCAAGACAGATTTGTTTGTTCTTGTGACAGTTCATGGTATTTTAAATATTCTTTACCAAAACCATAATTCAAATATATGAATTCTACCACAGTCTTGCTTATTCACTGTATAGTTTTCACACACATTATCAGAAGACTGATAATACTGTGACTCATTCAGGTCCATCTTACTCTTCAATGTGACATCCTTCCTCATCAACACTTTCAAGAGGTCCTGGGCAGCAGGTTGCCCAAAGGTAGTACATTGTTTTATTTCTTGCCTGCGCCTTCCATGAGCTCGATTGTGGGTCCAAGCGTGGTGAGGACAGTTTAAATCTTTTCTCTGTTCAGCGTGATCGCTGTTGGGCCGCTGGTGAGAATTTTGGTTTTCTTTACATTGAATAGTCATCTATACTGAAGACTGCAGTCCTTGATCTTCATCAGCAAGTGCTTCATGTTGTGGTTGGTGTTAGGTGCCATCGAGTCAGTTCTGACCTATCGCAGCAACCCTCTGCACAGCAGAATGAAACACTGCCCGGTCCTCCACCATCCTCACAATTGTTCCTAAGCCCGAGCCCATTGTTTCACCCATTATGTCAACCCATCTCATGGAGGGCATTTGTGGGGGAAAGGCCAGCCCCCCACAACTAATCATGGGTTCGCTAGGCACAATTGTATGGTTGAAATATATAGATAGATAGATAATAATAAAGTCATAGAGAGCATGAGAGATAGAGGAGAGATTGAAATAATGGAGTCAAACACATTTCATGGTAGCATGCTTACCTTAGCCCCTCTTGGTGGTCCACATGGAGATGGGAGACCGGAGGGCAGGAGAGAGGGGGAAGGGAAGGAGAATAAGGGGAAAGGGAACAGGGGAGCAAGGACGAGGGTGGGGTGGGGTGAGGGGAGAGGATGGGAAGAGCTGAGAGAGCTCTTTACTACTAACCAAGGCTTATATATCTCTGGGGGGTGTACAAGCCCACTAATTACAGGTAAAGACATAGGTCACAGGAAGGGGTTGCACTATAGGTATGCAGCTGTGGGGGGCGGGGGACGACAATCTAGGGATATACAAGCAATAGGAAGGGGAGGGATTGGGGGCACACATGTGACAAGATGGGCGGATCCTAGATTCAGGATGGCAGCCTAACTTTGCATGTTACTGAGCAGGTTTGACCTGTTCTCTGGCTCTCTATAGAAACCATTATCAGTAGGGTGTAAACCGCACCTACAGGGACCAAGCCTTTAGGAAGAAGTAGCCCATTGTCTCTAACAGCAGGGAGCGAGCCCTATCTATTGTAGGAGGGACAATGGTGTCTGCTTGCTCTGGATGGCTGAAGTCTTCAGGGAGATTAATTGACAATCATTTACCATTAGTTAAAACCAGTGTCCTAAGTCTAACATATATTTGGGGGAGACACCCAACTTTGGAAAAATCTTTCTGTTTCCCACCGGCCTTCCTCTTTTTCATGTCACCCTTGACTACAGAAACAAGATTATGTTATCTGCATATCCCAAGTCTTCCTCCAGTCCTGATGCCGAGTTCTTCTTTATATAATCCAGCTTCTCAGATGATTTGCTCAGGATCCAGATTACATAGATGTGGTGAAGGACAAAACCCTGGTATCCATCTTTCTTGATCTTAAACCACTCAGTATTCCCTGGATCTGTTGGAACGATTGCCTCTTGGTCCATGGAGAAGTTCCACATCTGCACAATGAAATATTCCAGAGTTCCCATTCTTTGAAATGCTACCCAGTGTGTGCTATAGTTCCCACAGACAGAAGCCTTTGCAGAGTCAATAGAACAAAAGTGAACTTCTTTCTGGTGTTCTCTGCTTTTGGCCAAGATCCATGTGACATCAGCAGTAATATCCCTCCTGCCTTGTCTTCTGAATTATGTTTGAATTTCTGTCGGCTTCCTGATGATGTACTGCTGCGGCAGTTTGTGAATTAACACCAACAACATTTTACTTGTGTCTGATATTAATGATGTTGCTTTCTAATTTCTGCCTTCTCTTGGATCACCTTTCTTGGAATAGGCATAACTAGGGATCTCTTCCAGTTGATTGGCCAGGTAGCTGATTTCTCAATTTCTTTGCACAGATGAATGAGCCCTTCCAGTGTGCCTTCTGATTTTGGAAACATTTCGATTGGTATTTTGTCAACCTTGTTTCTTGCTAATGCCTTCAGTGAAGCTTGAACTTGCTTTGATCATATGCTCCATCTTCAATGGTTGTTTGCCAGTCAGTTCTTTTTGGTGCAGTGACTGTGCATTCCCTCCATCTTCTGTTGATGTTTCTTATATTGTTTAATTGTTTGCCCGTAGTGTTCTTCAACAGTGGAACGTGAGCCTTGAATTTTTCTTCAGTTATTTCAGCTTGAAATAGGCTGAGCATGTGTTTCCTTTTTTTTTTTTTAAACACCAGGCTTTTACCCATTTTGTTATAATACTTTAACTTTTTGCACTGCCCTTTCAACTTTTCTGTTCAGCTGCTTTATTTCATCTTTCTTCCTTTTACACTAGCTACTCTACGTGCAAAAGCAAGTTTCACTGTCTTTTCTGACATCCATTTTCCTCTTCTCGTTCTCTCTCTCTCTCTCTCTCTCTCTCTCTCTCTCTCTCTCTCTCTCTCGCTTCTAAGTGACCTTTGGCTTTCTCATGTATGATGCTCTTGGTGTCCTCCCACAGCTCATCAGGCCTTCTCTCATTAATGTTCAGGGCATCCAATCTGCTCTTGAAATACAGGCGGGGCATACTGAAGGTTGTGTTTAGACTCTTGTAGGCTTGGGTCCATTTCATTCAACTTCTACTTCAACTTACAGAGGAGCAATTGACAGTCTGTTCCACACTTACCCCTTCGTTTTGTTTTGGCTGCTGATAATGAGCTTCTCCATCGTGTATTCCCACAGATGGAATCCATGCCATTCTGTGTATTCCAGCTACTAAGGTTCATGTGGACAATTTGCCATTTACATAGTTGAAAAAGGGCATATCAATGCAAGAGGCATTGATCTTGCAAAATTCCACCAAGTGATCTCTAGCTTCATTTCTACCACCAAGGTCATATATTGGTCCTAAATGTTTCCAACCTTTGCATCCTGGTCCCCAATGATTATCACTACATCTTGATGGCGAGCTGGACTGCTTTCAAACAAACTGCTTGAGAGTCACAGTCATCGTGCCACTAAAAGATAAGCCTGCATAAGATGTAATTTCTATGCTTGAGAAGTTTAGTGACTGGCAAGGGTGAACAATACCTAAGAGAGCTACACGCAGATTGTAAGAGGGGATGAAGGCAAGACTGATTTACTGGTAAGATTCTTGTTAGAAATTCAAATGGATCTCATCCCACTTTGCAGTCTCCACATTGTTGGCAAAATTAAATCGAAACTCCTCATTTTGGTGTCCCAATGCTTCTACAATCTGGCCTTAATCTACCTTTGCCAGTTAGCCCTCCACTGCTGGATGTCCTGGACTCTATACTCTTGTTGGCTTTCCCCGCTGTGACCGTGAAGGGAGCGCTGGACGCAAAGTGGGCTCCAGGTTGGGCTGGGTGAAACCACTAGCAGTTCTGCTCTATCAACCCCAGAAACCCAGAGGGGCGTCCGACGCCAGCTGCGAGGCTTGCTATGAGTTGGAATCTACCTGATGGCACTGAGTTGTTTATTTAGTGGTTATTGTAGTTTTGAGTCTCTGAAAATACCATCACGTGTTTTATTCTCTCCCCCCACTACCCTGTATCTCTCTTTCTCTGAGCCCCTTTTTGTCAAAATGCCGTTCACTCATCGACGTCCGTTTCCAAAGCCACCTCCAGCCTTCCCTGATTCTTCTGCCTGATAGAATCTTTCCCTCCTTTTCATCCCCAGAGCATATTATTTTAGTACTTTTCTGATGTCATGCTGATGTATGATGTGCTATAATTATGTATATGCTGTACACGATGACATGTATATCATTAGGGATATTTATATCATCATCAGTGTTTATATATTGTAGGTTTTTGAGGCAAAGATTAGAATACTTATCATTGTTGGATTGATGTTTAAAAGTACTCATTAAGTTGAATTATGTGGGGGAAAGTAAGAGTGTGCGGGTATGCAATGCAAAAAAGGTTGAAGAGAGAAGACTCAGGGCTTAAGGGTCGATTTTGCCACCAATCCATGGTAAAACCCTTGCAAACTATTTTTAACTTCATAATTTCCATTTACTCATCAACAAAATGGAAACATTAACACCTGCCTTACAAGAGGACTTTACAAAGTTTGTGGAGGCATCCTGTTACCTTTTTAATCCATTTTTTTCATAAATATTTTGAAGTCTCCTCGTATTTATCTCATAGGATGATAACAAATAACAAATTAAAATGTATAGAAACAAAGATATCTTTTAAAACCCACCATCATCAAATGATGCAAACCCTTTAAACATTTGGGAGCTGTAAACTAGACCCTATATAAGTTTTACAAATAAATTTTGATCTGAGAACATCTGCAGCCAGTTCTTGATTTCCACTTAGCTATAGATATCAAGTTCTTTCTCAAATTCCAGGACGTGTCTAATTCTGTTGAAATAAATTATATTGTGTTCTTGAGTAATGTCCTATTCGCCTGGGAAGGTTCCAACATCAACAGAATTCTTTCTTCCAAGGTTTGTCATCAGTATTGTTGAAACCAGACTTCCAACTTCCTCCACTTCTACTTTCCTTTTGAATCATTCTTTTGGACATAAAGTATTTTTGCTGCTTGCTTGTTTGTTATGAGTTAGCTATCTCTCAGAAAACAAAGATTTCCAAACCATCTCTAAGAAGCCTCATCTAACAATGGCCAGCTAGGGGCAGTTAAGAAGAGAACAGCATTAGGGGAATTAAGAAGCAAGGCACCTGGCATTTATTGAGTAACAGCTGTGCCACAGGTACCATCCTTGACAATTTACATACATAATCACACATAATCCTCACAGCCACCCCACTGAGTGGGTGTTATTAGCCCCATTTTATAGATGAGAAATCTGAGGCTCAGAGGGATTAAGGGGCTTGCCCCAGGGTATGTCTTGACTCAAATCCTGGGTTGTTCTTTGATGAGTCTAAAGCCTAGATTCTTATTTTCTATGGTGCAGTGCCTCCCAGATTTTCTTTAAAGAAGACATTTCTTGAAGGGCTATCCTCATGTCAGCTCTAGGGTAAATTTACTGATGACAATAACAGGCTTTTCTTCCTTTATATCCTCTGACTAGCTAGTGCAACCTCTTAGATATCAGGCATGCAGTAAACAGAGGTGGAGCAAAGTTCACCAGGGACCATTGTTTGCCTTTATTAACTGTGTCTCAGTTACAGTAACCGCTTAGTTAGAATTACTCTTTTCTTTGGTCTATACTTGTAAACTTCTTTAAGTTTATTTCTAACTATTTTTATAATGAGTTGCTCCACTCACTATGTGGGCAGTGTTTATACTATCTTATACTCTTAAGATAGCATCACTATTAGTTGGCGTTGACTCAGTGGCACCCCACAAGAACCTGGTAGTGGTTATTGTGCTCCATCAAGAATGTGCCCCCCCCCCAAAAAAAAAAGAATGTGTCCAACTTCATTTGATCTTCTGCTGCGTGCAGCACAGAGCACTTCAAACATTTCTGAAGCATTTTGCTGACATCTGTTCTTTTAGTACGTTATTTCTCAACAGTGGCATTGTTGGTATTTTGGGCCAAGTGCTCCTCTGCTGTGGGCAGGCTGTCCTGTGACTTGTAGGATGTTGAGCAGCATCACTAACGTTGACTCTCTAGATACCAGTAGTTTTCCACTCCCATGGGATTAAAAAAAAATGTCTCCAGACATCGTCCTATGTCTCTGAGGGGCAAATGTACTCCCAGTTAGAACCGCTGCTTTATACAAACATTTAATAATTGCTGGCTTATGTTTTTGTCGGGGAGAAAAGTGGTCTCCCATCTTTATAACAAAAACCCATGCTCTCATTTACAAGGCACATTTTAAGGAAATTTGAATGCGTCTGCTTAAGAATGGATTTCCTTTGGTTCAATTTGGAGCACAAAATGGATTTGATAGCCTCATTTCCTTTACCTCTATAAAATTTTCATCGAATTTCAAATTAGGTAAATTTTTATGTGCCTTCTGGTTTATATTTAAACAAATTGTTCTTTGCTATAGAGGAAAAGCGTGGATTTTGGTTCTCCACTACATTTATGCGCTTTGATTGTACTGGTGGTAGTGAGAGTTGGGGACATGGTGATTGTTGGCAGACCTCCAGGAAGTCATTGGCCAACAATGGCCATGGTTTTCCTTCTTGCCGGTTTGGTACTTATTGAATGAATTTGACCTCTTGTTATTTAGATCATTTCCCATTTGAAGTCATTGTCTCCCTGACACGTAAAAAAGCATACTGTATCCGAGTAAATGGTTAATTACCCCGAAGAAGAAACAGTCCACAAAAGCCAGAATCGCAATGCAAAGCCATCAGGTGACTGACTGTCTTTCCATTCAGCTGTCAAAGAAATCCATTTTCCATCATAAATTTGGCAGACCCTTCCTTTTCTGCTGAAGCCTGCTGTCTGGCTGTGAAAGATTGATAATGGTTGTGGCTTCAGAGCATTAATCCAATCACTTTTCCCAGTAGTTGTTCTGTGTTTACATGTTCTGATAATAGGACTGTCTTAATAATTAGGGGATTATTCAATTACACCGCGTCTCTCCATCTTCAAGTAGAAACAGACTTTACATGAAAATAACTTTTCTTTGGGTGGTTTTATAAGTCTAGGCAGTACATTTATTCTTCACAAGTCCTGTGGGATATTTATTTTAAAATTCTTTCTTTACCAAGTAAAACTGAAAAGAGACATTTGGTGTGTGTGTGCTAGCTACTGTTGAGCAGAGACACAAAAGAAGCTGAGCAAGTTTGAACAGTGGACACAAGAAGCCAACATCTCTTTAAATACACTCACTGCATTGAGTCAATGCTGACTCACAGTGACCCCTTTTGGGTTTCTGAGATTGTACCTGTTTATGGGAGGAGAAAGCCTAGTCTTTCAGGGGGCGCTTCAAAAGTTCATGGAAAGATTCTATTATCTTTTAACTCCATTTCCCCCCTCCCATACACGTCTAAAAGTCCACGCATATATTCAATAAATTTTGGATGCCTACAAACAATAGTCTAGGCCAGTGTTTCTCAAAGTAGGTGATACCACCACTAAGAAGTGCTGGAAGAATCCAGGGGGTTGGGGTAGGGATGCTGAAAAATGGATACCCATACTTTATCCTTGGACTGTGGGCTAGGGTACAAAAGTTTTTAATTGCTGGGTGGGGGGGGGGCAACGAATTTTATTTTTTTCCTTTCTGAAGAGAGAGTGGTAAGCCAGATTAGTTTGGGAACGATGGTCTAGGCCTGGGTTGACAAACTGTGGCTCCCGAGCCCTATGTGACCCTTTCAGTTCATACACGTGGCTCTGGAATAAAATTCAAAATGAAAATAGAACTATCATAGTTTCACTTGAAGGATAGTATTCAGATAATGCTGATTTCATTTGTTTGTAAAAACACATTTCTGGCTCTCAAATACTTTTTAAACAGTTGTGAGGGACAGGATGGACTCTTCTGTTTCAAAAGTTTGACAACCCGTGGTCTAGGCCAATGATACCCAACCAAAATAGAATGTGAGCCACAGATGTAATTAAAAATGTAAAGTAGCGACGTTAAAAATAGGCTGAATGAATTAATTTGAATAATTATTTAGACTCATCAGCAGCAGAGACCAGCAAAGCCCAATTGAAGGACATCCTGTTTGGTAAAGCAGAGGGTCAGAGACAAAGAGGGAAACCTCGATGAGATGGGGTGACACAATAGCCACCCTCATGGACTCAGCCCTCCCAACATCATGAAGATGGAGCAGGATCCGAGTGTTTCCTTCTGTGGGACATAAAGTCAGCATGATCCTGGGTCCACTCAATCACCACTAACAACCGTTTAACCCTACTTATCTGTGATAGGTAGGTTTGTTGTGCCAACATTGCCAATGAACACATGTGAGGTTAGTTGAAGGGCCGAGAGATAAATGGCTTGGTGAGCCTCGCCTCTTTCTCTCTTGCCCTTTGATCATCAGAGCAGTGTGCGGCTGCTGTGCTTATTCTGTGCCTCCATTTGTAAGCTACACTGCCTGTGGGACACCTAACTCGCGGACTGTGTTGCTGTAAATTGAGGTTCCTTCAAGACCTGCTTTGCCACGCTACTGGAAGGTCCATCTCTTGAGCTGGGGACTGTCGGACCCTATCATCTGGCTGACAGTTGATGACCTGCTTGCTGTTTGCTGCCTGTTCCCCGATAGCCTGAATTGCTCCACGGAGGACTACCTGGCGACCCTCAAGACTTGAAGGACTGCCAATGTACTAGCTATCTCAGGGAAGTGAGTTGCACTGAGCCATTTGTACTGCTTTATAGATTAATTAACTGTTTATTTCTTATTTTACCTATCTAACTATATAAATATATATAAAATTATTAGTGTCCTGGTTTTGTTTCTCTGGAGAACCCTAACACATCATCCAAGCTGCTATTACTTCAATATGTAATAGCATATTGAATCAGAATATTAATGCATGTTTTGCTTTTTTTAAAGAAATGAAGTCTTTGGTAAATGTGTGTATTTTACAGTTACAGCACATCTCAACTGGATGAGCGAGTCATCTACAGGTGGTCTCCAGCTTATGATGGGATTCAAGTCCAATGACTCCATTGGTTCTGACATGAGTCCAATATATCTTTTAAAATGTATGATTTATTTTTACTATGATCGCCTTTTATTATAAATCCAATCTTTATCTGTCTTTGGGGATTGGAAACATTACATATAAGCATCTGAGAATGATAACATCAGCAAATTATATACTGCAGCATTCTATGTAGTGCATGCTACTAATGATAAGATGTACAAAATAAAACAAAACAGATGGTTGGGAGTACAGTTTACCATAGCTCAGATATGCTGTGCGTTGGGGAATGCCAGTTTGGAGTAGCTCATCTGATGATGTTCAAGGCATCCTCTCTGGAGATATAAAACTTATCTTCCAGTGGAAGAGTCAGAAAATAGACCATACACAGCAAGTGATAGGACTAAATCATTCCCACCGACCCAATATCATAAACCATTTGCTTAAATCATGCTTCCTCTGTTGACGAGGGTTTCAGTTTGTGAGCATTCAGAGCTGGTGTTGAACAAGGAACATCATCTACAGAGATTAATAAGCTAATTGCCATCAAGTTGACAGCAACCTCATGCATCTCAAAGTAGAATCGTGCTACGTAGACTCTGATCTTTTGGCAGCAGATTTCCAGGCCTTCCTTCCCATATGCCTCTGAGAGACCAAACTGCAGACCTTTATGATTGGTAGGTGAGAACATATCTGTGGGCACCACTCAGGAACTCTATAGTTAAGGCCCGCATGAGCAGAAGTGGCTCCAGGGAATGAGTGGCAGCAGACTTTGTGCAACAAACTTTGGGTTTGTTGGGGAAATCATGTCTAAATCTTCAGGGAGGGGAAATATGGAGACAGCGAAAAGTCTTTGTAGAAGCACATGCTGCTGGAGGCCATGGAAGGTGTAGGATGAGGGAGGAGAGAGCTGTCATGGATGGTGTGTTAGTCTGGGTAGACTAGAGAAACAAATTCATAGACACTCATGTGTATAAGAAAGAGCTTTATATCAAGGAGTAATTGTATATTAAGAAAACATCCCAGTCTAGTCTAGATCAAGTCCATAAATCCAATATTATCCCATATGTCCCATACCAGTGTATAGCTTCCTCTTCAGACTCACACATCATATGCAATGATGTCAAATGCAGAAAGACCACAGACCAGTGGATTTGGTCTTGTGGACCAGTGGTGGTGGAAGCATCTCAGAGCTGGTGTGTGTCTCTACATGGCTCCTCCAGCTCCAGGGCTCTGGCTGCATCAATGTACCTCAATGTAGCTTGTCAACAGGAAGAGGAAGCAGAGAGTGTATTTGGCCTCCAGGGAGCTATTTATCTCTTTCATGTCTCCAAATGAGGTCATCAACCTGTGACCTGATTGACAGGCTAAACTCCACCCCTTCACTCTTAATAGTTTCAAGTTGATTATGTAACTACCACAGATGGACTCTTTCTTGGAGAAGCCAGCCTCACCAATTCAAGCCCTACTGGCCACACCCCCTGTTCTGAGTAGACAACCTCTTGCTTATGGTACCAACCAAGCAACAACTCCAACGGATGTTTCCTTTCCTCTTCCTCCTGCTCTTTCTTCTTCTTCTTCTTCCTCTTCCTCCTCCTCTGTCTTTTCCTCCCTGTCCTCCTCCTTCCTCTTCTCAAAGCTGCTTAAAAAAACCCTCTGCAATTGAAGATGTTGAAAGGGAGCATTCTGAGAACAAGTAAGAAGATGGTATACCTTTATGTGTATGGTTTTTAAGATGCCACTTTCCTTTAGTGTGTTTGGTCTGGCAAGTTTTCTGCTTCACAGTTTTCTACTTTTTGCTAAAAAGGAGCCCTGTTAGAATGGAGCTTCACCTGCTATCACTCTACATTTGGGATGAGCTTGGTGTGTTTGTCTGGGTTTGATTACCACACACTTATCGGATAACTACGATACCCACCTCTTCTAACCACCTCATCTTTGTCTTGTCACAGGGAGGGAGACAGGCTCAGAGTGCAGCCCATTCCTTAGCATCTTCCTGTCAACAAAGAGAGCTGGGTCTCAGCGAAGCTGTCTAGTGTTCCTTCAAGTTCTCTTCCTTCAACCTCTTTCTTCTTTGTTCAGGGTTCTGTCTCCCAACACCTTCTCACACTTTTTATTTGGTGGGGACTATCCCTTCCCATTGACTATCAATATTCAAATTTGCCTAATTCCATTCAAAACTTAAAATTTGAATTTGCCTAGTTCTTGTCAAAACCTAGATCAAGAGAGAGGTGGATTCGGTAAAGATTTCTCAGTAAAAACTGAGAAGCATGGCATAAAAATCTTGGCTTGAAACTGACAGATTTGATTTTGGGAGAGGAACCGCGCCCCCCCAAAAACAAACAAACAAACAAACAAAAAAACACCACTGCCATCAGTCCGTTCTGATTCACAGTGACCCTAGGTAGTGTTTCCTAGGCCAAAACCCTTATGAGAGCACAGAGCCTCATCTTTCTCCATAAGAGCAGCTGGTTGGTTTGAACTACTGACCTTATCGTTAGTAGTCCAATGCAAAACCCACTATACCCTCTGAACTTCTTCTGAAACAATCACACTGGCCTATCCCAAGAAGTGCACTGCACAAGGCCCGTGGACACTGCATCTCATTGGTAGCAGGGTGGATTGTTAACAGCAGAGCTCTTGGGGTGCTCCTGGTCACACATACCAAGTCACACATGATGGGCTTCTGGCCTCAGAGTATGGGCTGAGCTGTTCTGCTAGTCAGTGGAATTGGGCAGGCAGTGAGTGATACCATGCCAACATTGATGGAGCAAAGCCTTTCTCTGTTTCCTTAGGAAGGAATGCTGGAGCTGGTTCGGTTTCTCACTGGACAAACTCACTGCAGCTCCACTTTCAGGCGCACCTGCTTCCAATTAGGAGTGGGCCTATGTCCAAGTGCCAGATAGGTGCCAGGGTTCCTACAGGGTCTTCATCTTGGTCGTCCCAAGTTATTGACATGGCTTAGCTACCAGCTTGCAGCCTTATGGGGTTGCAGAAGAGTCATTGCATGGCATGGATTCCTGGCAATGAGAAACAGAGCTCTCTTTATGAAGGCTTCGAGACCGGGACCAGTCCCAGGTCGGGCTGTGTGTGTTATGTATGGACAGGACAAGGTCCAGTCTACACAGGCAGGTCACATGGATTTCACTACCAAGGACCTCTGTCTTTTTTGTTTGCTTAGTGAGCCCACGGAAAGTTTGGAAATAAAAATCTCCCCTGCATTAGTTAAGGGAGTTAGGAAATTACAAAAGCATGGCTGTTTGCTGTCTAAATTCACACCAGACAAAAGTTTAGGATGAAAGGTGAGAGATCCCATTTACCTGCCTCCATCCTTTTCCATGTCTTGTCAGTCAGTACTGTTGGCAGTTTGGGTTGTCATCCCCCATTTGTATTTCCATTCACATACTTCGAAGCTACGTAGAGAATATGCATATGTTTAGCCATTTGAAGAAGGAGCCCTGGTGGTGCAGTGGGTTAAGTGTTGGGCCACTAACAGAAAGGTTGGTAGTTTGTAACCCATCAACTGTTTGTGGGGAGAAAGATGAGGCAGTCTGCTCTGTGAAGACTTAAAGCTTTGGAAACCCTGGAAAGTTTAAAAAAACACAACACAACAAAACAAACAAACAAAACCTTCATAGCTTGTGAGTCAATTCTGACCTATAGCAACCCTTCAGGACAGATTAGAATGGCCCCTTTGGGTTTCCAAGGCCGTAAATCTTTATGGGAGCAGAAAGTCTCATCTTTTCCCCATGGAGTGGCTGGCTGGTGATTTTGAACTGCAGATCTTGTTAGGTTAGCAGTCTGAGAAATTCAGCTCTGGAATTCTGACTCAGCCCAACAGAGCTGCCATGAGTCAGAATTGACTCAGCAGCCGTGAGCTGGCTCTGCATCTCCTTAGCCTAGATTGGACTATAGGCACACAGTATCATTGTGATATTAGTATGTGTTGTTCTACGACTTATTTCACTCTATAATATATCTTGAAGTGCATCTAGTCTTTTCTGTAGTTGAATCCTATTTGCATGGGGGTCACCATGCGGCAGGCATTAACTCAGCATCTGATAATAATGATGATTGTCTATTATCATAAACTGTAATTTATAGTTTTATTAATGAGCATCGGGTTTCTTTTTCTGTCCTTTTTGTACCATTACAATACTGCAATCAACACAAACATCCCGACTCATATATATTTTATATTAAGTAATAATTATATTTTTTGAAACCTTGTTATTAACTGAAGATACATTCAGCTCCCAGTCCATCTTTCTGATTGGAATGACATCATCGGTATTATTGCATTGAGATGAAATAATCTTAGCCCCAGACTAAGAAATGGGCTTCTTTGATTAGCCTGTTCTGCCAATTAGGATAGAGCTACTTGTGATCTACTAGATCAGTGGTTCTCAACCTTCCTAATGCCATGACCCTTTAATACAGTTCCTCATGCTGTGG
>NW_022103899.1:48902620-48923942 GCF_000313985.2 Echinops telfairi | reverse complement strand
CCAACCATAAAATTATTTTCGTTGCTACTTCATAGCTGTAATTTTGCTACTGTTATGAATCAAATGACCCCTGTGAAAGGGTCGCTCGACTCCCAAAGGGGTCGTGACCCACAGGTTGAGAACCGCTGTACTTGATTCTTTGGAAAGGCACTGTGGTGGTGCAACAGGTAACACTCAGCTGCTAGCTGAATGGTTGGCAGTTTGAATCCACCCAGGGACTCTGAGGAGAAGTCACCCCTAGTGATCGACTTCTGTCAAAATTACAGACTAGTAAGTCCCATGGGACAGTCCTACTCTATCACACAGGGTGACTAAGAGTCAAAATTTATAGACCTGGGTTGGGACCCTGTCCACACCATGGCAAGTTGTGTGCGTTTGACATCTTTTGACTTTCAGTGTCCTCATATGCAAAACAGTAGGTGATTGTCTCACCCAACCATGGTCTCTTCTATGACCTCATCTACAAAAAATGGACAATAAAAAGGAAACCAGAAGAAGAATTGATGTATTTGAACTTTGGTATTGGCAGAGAATACTGACTATATCATAGACTGCTAAAAGAAGGAACGAATCAGTCTTGAAAGTGGTAGAACCAGAATAGAGTGCTCCTTAGAAGCGAGGCTAGTGCTTTGGGCATGCCATCAGAAGAGGCCAGTTGCTAGAAAATGACATGGTATTTGGTAGTTATCAGAGGACCAGGGGATGATTTTTGTGTGTGTGCTATACATGAGATCACCAAGTCGGAGCCAACTTAACCACAACTAACAAGAATAACTAATTTAACTGTGTGGTTGTGAGAATCTTTCAAAGTACCTCATTTACTAGAAATCTCTCACTACCATCAAGTTGGTTTTTGACTCATAGAGACCTTCTAAGACAGAGTAGAACTGCCTTGGAGGGTTTCGGAGACAAAGTTGTAGAAAGCGGCATCTTTCTCCCTTGGAGTGGCTGGTAGTTTGGAACTGCTGAACTAAAAGTCAGCAACCTAACATATTCACTACAACATCAGGGATCCTCAACTAGACAGACCTAAACCAAACTCACGGCCATTGAGTTGATGCCAACTCAAAGCGACCTTATAGGAGAAGGTAGAATTGCCCCTGTGAATTTCTGAGATAGTAAACCCTTACGGGAGTCTTTCTCCCGTGGAGCTGCTTGGTGGTTTTGAACTACTGACTTTGAAGTTAGCACCCTGACATTAACCTCTATGCCAGTAGGGGCTTAATAAATTGTAGCTATTACTATTTTTAGCTGATAAATGGATTATATGCTTATAATTTTAGAAAAAAATATAATTCAAGTCAGAAGATGCCTCAATGGGCACTCTAATATGTCTTTCTTTTTTCTTTTTTTTCAGTGAGTGAGTGAGAGTGAGTGAGACAGTGAGAGAGTGAGTGAGAGAGTGAGAGTGAGTCAGTGAGTGAGTGAGACAGTGAGTGAGTGAGTTAGTGAGTGAGTGAGATAGTGAGAGAGTGAGAGTGAGGCAGTGAGTGAGACAGTGAGTGAGTGAGATAGTGAGTGAGTGAGATAGCGAGAGAGTGAGAGTGAGGCAGTAAGTGAGACAGTGAGTGAGTGAGGGTGAGGTAGTGAGAGAGTGAGACAGTGAGAGTGAGACAGTCTAATATGTCTTTCTATAAGAAGATATAAAACTATCTTTACAGTGTCCCTTTTCAAGGTCCCTGAGAGAATAATGTGGTTATTATTAGAGTCACTCTATCCATTGGAAAACTGAGACACAGCGAGATTAAGCCAGTTCCCATGGTAATGCAGAATGTCAGGTGTGGAATTAGAATGGTGATCCCACGGGGCTGCCCTCAAGACATGGCCATAGGGTACATGGCTTCTTTGAAGTACAGTGCCCCTTTGGAGTCCCTTTACAACACGGAAGCTTGAAGACAGAGTGATGGCCGGGTGGTAGCTGGAGCCACTCACCATGTAGAGACTGTATTCAGGGAGACCTAGTTTGACAGCCCCTCTCACCGCAGGAGAAAGATGGGGCTTTCCACTAGTTCTACCCTGTCTTACAGGATTGCTATGAACTGGAATCAACTTGATGGCAATGTTTTTTTAGTTTGATGCCCGGTGTATCTGGACGTCTAAAATCCCTCGCTCTGTGTCAGGTGGGAGCCACATCTGGACACTCCAGCAA
Organism: Echinops telfairi; assembly: GCF_000313985.2. Lineage (NCBI taxonomy): Eukaryota > Metazoa > Chordata > Mammalia > Afrosoricida > Tenrecidae > Echinops > Echinops telfairi. Next base: position 48,921,793 of record NW_022103899.1, on the reverse strand, counting down.
GAAATACCAGTTGCTCAAAAGGGACGTCACGCTCGGCCCAGTAGAGGGTCAGCGAAAATGAGGAAGCTTCTCGATGAGATGGATTGATACCAACTCTTCAACAATGAATTCAAACGTTCCAGCCATCATGATGACGATGGTTGGCTATATGTCAGATTTCTTTTAGAAGGAGGGGCTTGTTATTCTTTCAGGATAACCTTTTTGATCCGCATTTTAGATCTTCATGTTGAACTATACCAACACCTTCCCCATGACCCAAATCACATACCCTACTTTTTACTTCCAAACATAGGTTGTAAATGAACTTTTTAAACCTGTAATGATCAAGGAACAATCTGATTTCACACAAACTTCCAAACTTACCAAACTTCAAGGCTTAGCCAATGGCTTTTCTAATAACAAGTATTAAAGGAATGGTTATGAAAGGCATGGGGTTTACAGAGGACAACACCATGGCCAAAGCTCTGTATCTGCAAATGTTCAGGGCTTGAATTCCTTTAGGGAAGTGGTCAACTGTGGCCCTACATGTTCTGAGCTTTGCAGTGGGTATTGTGGTGAGTTTGTTCGAACAAAGGAGTTGCTGGGTGGTGCAAACGGTCTTTTCCTGGATTGAGAGCTGAAATGGTGGTGGTGGAACCCACCCAGAGGCACCTTGGAAGAAAGGCCTGCCACTCTGCTTATGAAAGGCCAAAGCCTTAAAGACCAACCAATGAGCACACTTCTACTCTGCAAGCACGAGGCCTCCATGAGCTGGCATTAACTCACTGGTCTCCGGCTGATCAACCCAGAGCAAATCAACCACATTGCTGCCTTGCAAACTTCCCTCTACCCTTTATTTCCCCCTCATGTGAAATTTTAAATCCCATGCATTGGCAAAATTTTTCATATCAACTTCCTCAGAGGTTGATAGGTTGGAAATACCAGGAATAAGATGGAAAGAGGGAACCGATTACAAGGAACTATATGTGACCTCCTCCCTGGGGAACGGACAACCGAAAAGTGGGTGAAGGGAGATGTTGGACAGGGCAAGACAAAATAACAATTTATAAATTATCAAGGGCTCACGGGGGAGGGGAAAAATGAGAACCTAATGACGGGGGCTTAGGTGGAGAGAAAATGTTTTGAGAATGATGAGGGCAATGAATGTACAAATGTGCTTTACACAATTGATGTATGTATAGAATGTGATGGAAGTTGTATGAGCCCCTAATAAAATGATTTTATTTTAAAGACAGAAATGTGATTTGATGCTATTCTCAGTAGATTTTCAAGGTTTTGTTAAGTGTTGTTCAAAAGAGGACCATTCCAGACAAAAACGTGTTGTTTTCTGGGGCCGTGAGTGCTGATGTCAAGGAAACTAAGAAGAGCAACCCAAGAAGAATGGACGTTGCTTTCACCAGCTCTCCACTCGTTGACTTGAGTACACACGGTGGTATTTTTAGGACCAGAACAGATATATCACCACTCCCCGGAGGGAGGATTATCTCTTAAGGAAAGACCGTAATTATTACATTGAACTAAAGACGGGATATTTCCAGAACTAGTCACTACACACACCTGTCACCCAACTGTTTGCTCCGCTTGTGTAATTAAAAAAATTAGTGTCCATGCATTACCGAACATTTCAGAGATTTGAGCACCACCCAAGGCAGAACAGATGAATTTCATGGTTTCCATATGCATCTGCACAAATTAAACTGCAGGTCCTACTTAATTTTTTGAACCCTTTCTTCGGTTAGTTCTGTGTACAGGGCTGGTCAGCCAGCATTTTTCAGAGACAGTGCAGTGTCTTCTATAGGAGTGTTATTGTTACCCGAGAACTGAATCCTCTCCTCCTTTTTTGCAACTCTGGTGTCATATAATTCATGTACCATACCATTCAATGGTTAAGTATATTACAAAGAATTGCACAATCATCACCATAATCAATTTCAGAAGATTTTCTTAATTTTTGTACCCATTAGATTAGCTTCCCAATATCCCAGAGCCTCCCCTACCATAACCCTAAGGCATTTTTAATCTATTTACTGTCCTTATGGATTACCTATGCTGGATTTTATATAAATAAAACCATACCAAAAATTACCCAAATGGCAACAACTAAAACACAGAAAAACCCTCAACACACGAGAAAAACAATAGAATAGAAAGTAGGACAAATTAAAAATGGGTCAAAACAAATGACACGTTTAATTTTTAACCACACTTAAATCTGTAGTAATCTGCTTTCCAGTGCACTCTGACTGAGGGCAAGGCCACGGCCATCATGAGTTAGTGGTCTGAGGGAGTGCAATGGAGGCCGAATCCCTGTGGGGACTCTGCAAACGGATTTTGGGCTTTCACTGTCATCCCTAGCCTTCTGCAAACTGGGAGCTCAGAATTTAAGCTTTAATACAAACCCTCTACACACACTCTGGTTTTGGATTTTATTATTTACAATCCTTGGATCACCTGGGCTGGTAGGCATGCCACAAGAAGCACACTGTAAATTTCAGCTGCATGTTTCAGTGCCTTTACTATGCCAACAGGTGTGTTTAAGGCAAAGTTCGGCTCCCATAGTGGGGTTTCCAAATCACATAATTCGGATGTGGTCTTCGACGAATGCTGTACATCTCAAAAAGACAAAACCTAAAATCCAGGTCGCCTGAAATGCAGCCGGGGGCACAGAGGGCTGCAAAGTAACCTCATAAAAAATGCATCCTTAGCAAGATAATACTGGGAGGATTCTCCCCTGGGGAGTCTACGTAATTAGTGTCAGAACCCTTGGTGGCAGGGTGGTTGGTCGGATAATTGTGAGGTCAGCCATTGGACACCTTCAGCTGCTCCTCGGGAGAAAGATGAGTCTTTCTTACTCTTGTTAAGGGTCACAGGGATAAAGATGGGGTTTTCTAGTCCCATAAAGAGTTACCGTCCCGGAAACTTACAGGGCCAGCTCTACCCGGACCTGGTTGTTATGAATTGGTATCGACTGGATGTCAATGAGGTTGTTGTTGTTGTTTTTTTTAATATGTATATAAGTAATGTTAAAGCATTTTCCCCAAAGGCAGGTTGCCCCTCCTTGGTTTACCTACCAACAGAAGTGAAATCACCATCTCAGAGACAGACACATCCCTGTCTCCTCTGCGTATGAATTCTCATTGACATTGATCACACTTATAGGGGTGACTCTTCTTTGAGGTGACCCTGAGGCAATGCTATATGGCAGAAACTATTTGGTCTTGTCCCTCTCTCCCCTCAATAAAACACTGACCCCCGCTGAGGTGAGCTCTCTTCTGCAGAAGTGGTTTTTGAGATGCACAAAGAAAGGGGGTGATAAATGGATCACAAGCATTAGACAGGCACACCCCACATTGTTAGGGACACAGGACTGAATCCCCAAGAAATCATGCGTGCAATGGAACAGGACCAGGAGTCTCGGAGTGGCAAAATAGCTATGTGCTTGGCAGTTAGCCTCAAATTGGTGGTTCGAACTCGCTGACAGACGCCTTGGAGGAAAGGCCTGGCTATCTGGTTTTAGAAGGTCACAGCCAACGAAGCCCAATAGAGCTCGGTTCTACTTTGCAGCTCTGGGTGCCGTGATGGGTTGAAAGGAAGTCCATAGCAGCTGGTTGCTGGTTTTTTCAGTGCCTTAGGACAGGCTCCGGGCTTATCACTTCGCCATGCTTCTTAAGTCCTCTCCTTTACTAACAGGTCTTGTACATCCAAATCTGCAAAATCGTGAAAACGCTGCACAGAATTCTTTTGTATGTCAGAGCGAGCACCACCTGCCCAAGGGCAACAGTAGGCTTCCTAGGCCAACGTCGAAGGAATGATTTTCACTATTATTTTTTTCCTAAAGGACAATGCGTTCTTGCTTAGAATAATTTGATCAAATATTTTCACAACTTTTAACTAAAGTTATTAATGTCAGAATAAAACTCTTCCAGTGACTATGTGGTTGTCGTTGTTGGGTGCCATCGAGTTGATTCTGGCCTGTTGACCTTATGCTCAACGGAACCAAGCACTGTCCGCGGCTGTGCCATCTCACAATCGTTCCTATGCCTGAGGCCGTTGTTACAGACACTCGCTCGTCTTTTCCTGCATTGTTGCGTGTTGCTGATTCCAATTCACAGTAGAACTTCCCCGTAGGGTTTCCAAGGTTGTAATACTTTACGGAAGCAGACGGCCTCGTCTTTCTCTCACGGAGTAGCTGGTTTGAACTGTGGACATTTAGGTTAGCAGCTGGGCCTTTAAACACTCTGCCACCAGGGATCCTTTTGCTTCTTTTAATCAGGTATAGCCCCTCAGCCTTTCTTCCTCTGATTATTAATTATGATGCTGACTTTTGTAATGAATACGTTACCCTGCTCTCTGTCAGAGAACATTCTGTGTTTTGTAGTTGCCTGACTAAAACTTTCTTACGATTTATCTATGCTTTATTTTTTATGATCCTTTCATTTTTCATGACATCGTGGTGGGTGTAACATTTTAAACATGTGGATGCAGGGGCAGCGGTTAGTCACTATTTTCTATTTGTGTGTATAGCTACCTTTTACTTAAGAGAAAAATTAGCAGAGCCATTATGAGATTGACTGATAGGTTCCCGCTAAAACCCAACAAGTCCCTGCACAGAGCCGCACACAAATTCACCTGCTGGAAGCTACTGGATGCCGAAATGATGACGGGGAAGGAGTGATCAGTCTCTAAAGAATTAGGATTGTAAATGCAAACCCACAAAATGATAGCAGTCACAGTCTCACGACTTCATCTTTAAATATTGGTTCTGCAGAGAAGCAAAATTATCAGTCACTGAAGCCATTGAACTAGGATTGGGGGTATTAGGATGTACAGTTAATTGGAAAATGACTAGTGATGGATAAACCTCAAAAACGCTAATATTCAAGGATGCTTATGTGAGACTAAAAATGAATATTTTTAATCAAATGGTCTCAAATCCTTCTGGTTAAACCCTTTTCCTCAATGACTAGTTCTCTTTCCACTCAGACCAACCAGAATTCATGTTATTTGCCTTGCCTCCATCAAGATAGCCTTTCTCGTGTGATTGCCTTTGTTGATATTTCACTTTGAAGTCTGTACAGGGTTGCAGCACATGACGGCTCTTACGATAATAACCCTACATTTGAGCCAAAAGAATTCCAAGAACTAAGTATGTTCCGGGCAGTGGTTTCAGCCTGCATTTTTCTGTGTTCAAGTTCTGTATTTATCAGTAACTTGCCATTTTCAAAAGGTAGATGCTTGTACATTGATGCCTGTTTCCAACAGGTCTGGTACCTAAACCTTTCTTTTCGAATTACTCAGATGCTGAACCATGGACCACATTTCCTTCTTCCTACAGTTAGGAGTATGAACCTACTTGACTGTCTCCAACAAGAAGACTAGATTTGTCTCATAAAGAAATGGATTCCCAATGATTATTTTTTTAAAAGAAAGTTTGACTCTTTGCTAAATAATTATGGTCTGATCTTTCTATCTCTAGTGAGCAGACTGAGATTTATAGGTTGTTTTAATTCTATTCAGTATTTTGATTTAATGATATATGGACATTTTGATAACTTTGATCAATTTTCAAATTGCTGGAATGAAAGGATCCTAGAATGTTTTTGCCGGTGGGGAGGGGAACTGAAACATGGCTCGTTGAAGACAGCAGACAAACAAAAGGTTTCCAGGGTCCACAGATGACTCACGTTGGGTAGACTGAGACGTGGGTTCAAACAATGCAGCTTTACAAAGGTATTGGATTTCAAGAGAGCACATTTTGAGGAATTAAGGAATCTGGTGAATAAGGTGCAATAAGAGGAAGTATAAAATTCACCGGCCTGAAAGCCACTGAAGAATCTCTTAAGACACCATAATTAAAGCACAAAGGGTGGCGGTCCTGAAAAAAAGAAGAATGTGGGACTTAAAAAAAAGAAAAAAGAACGTGACTAGCACACTGGCGAAGGCAAGGAAAGCCGTGTAAAGATCTGAGAAAAGAATCATGACAGAAGGATTGTCTTGCTTTCGAAATGGAAATGATAGGGCATCAGTGGGCTGCACAGAGAGAAAGGACTGCGGAGAATCATGGGAAGCTCTTGCTCAGGAAATGGACAGAAACATTCCACACTGGCTATATTTAGCCTCTGGTGGTGGTTGGGGGGTGGGAAAGCGATCTCTCTCCAGAATGAAAAAGGAATGAAAACAAACAAAATACAATGATGTGCTTGAGAGAATGCAACCCTAAAATAGCTGAAATGGTTGATTTTTTACATCCATTTAGCTCTTGTAAGGTTAAAGCATGTGAGCAATGGGGAACAATTACACTGTAGTGTACTGGATACATTAGGAGCCTCTTAGATCTGGTTAGATTCCAATGCATAGCGTGTGAAGTGGAGGACATGAAGAATGAAGAAAAGTTCAAGAAGGTTGCTTGTTGTTATCAAGTTGGTTCCAACCCATAGCGACCCTGAATGCACAAAAGAACGAAACACTGCCGGGCGCTGTGCCATTCTCTGAGTTGTTCTTACGTTTGAGCCCCTTGCTGCAGCCACTGTGTCAATCCGTCTCCTTGAGGGGCCTCCTCTTTTCCAAGCATAATGTCCTTCTCCAGGGACTGGTCTCTCCGGACCATATCTCCAGAGCGTGTAACAGGAAATCTTGCCATCCTTGCATTTAAGGAGCACTCTGGTGTGCTTCTTCCAAGACAGATCGGCTTGTCCTTTCAGCACTCCATGATGCTGTCAACATTCTTCTCCAGTGCCGCAGTTCAAATGCATTGCATTTCTCCAGTCTTCTTTATTCAAAGTCCAACTTGCACATGCAGACGAGGAAATGGAAAATTACTGAAGTTCAGAGAAAAAAAGTATTTGGGTCCAAAGGACACCAAAGAAGAGAAGCAGGAAATGCGGCGTTTTCCCTCCCTCGAGACGGAATAAAATGACTACGGTGGTCCTTGAGAACTGAGGTTGGCTAGGGCAGGACATTTCAGTGCATGCCAAGCTGTTTCCTCTTATGGTAAGCTGGTTCCATCAACATTGAGTCCCCGAGTGATGCAGCAGTTAAGCACTTGATGATTATCTGGAAAGGAAATTTTAGAGCTCCCGAAAACCCGATGACCCAGCTCTACTCTGTACAGACAGGATAATCATGAGTTGGAATTAACTCCAAGAGAATTAGCGAAAACACAAGTGACAACATCTTTGGTTAGATGCTGCCAGCCACGATGGGAGTTATTTAATATAGCTCTTCTGGCTTATAACCTTTGTTATTCCCACCAAATGACTTTCATTTTCCTGATAAGTCTAGGTAAACTGAAGGAGGAAGATACTGGATTATATGCGTGATTAACAGGGTTCCTTGTGATGGCCATCCTAATGGGTATAAAGTGAGCCATCTGAGAAGTAGGATAAGGGGTGTCACTATGAGGAAGATAACTAGGGGTGGAGTGTTTCCTTTGGATCCCAGGAGCCCCGCTCATTGATTCTCCTTGATCCAGAGGACAGCTGTGACACCAAAGGAGTGGCAGAGGAGCAGCAGCAGAACCAGGAGCCAGAGCCCAGGGAAGGGTAGTGGACCTCCAGCCAGCAGAGGAATTAAAACTGAGTGTTTTGGGGGCAGGAGTGGGGTCCTTTGGGCACTTCATTGGGGGAGATGGATATGCTGACCATGGAGCTGGAGCCGAGTAATGGTGGAGTGGCACGTCCTTTGGGCATTTATTGGCATCCCTAAAAGAACTTTGCAACATTGCCTGAATGAGGGAAAGGCCAGCCAAGAGGCTGAGGGCCATAGAGAGGACTCCCTAGAGGCATGGGAGAGAAGAGACTGTCCTGACTGAATGACTGTATCCTAAGCCTTTCTCACCTAACTTCCCTAATCAGCCTCCCAAGCTCCCAGTGGAGGCCATTTCCTCACTGCCCATCTGTAAGGTTTCCATGAGATTGACTTTTGAAACCACCATCAGAGGAGAAGTGATAGAATTAGAATCATTTGGTGATAGAACAAATCTTAACGATTACCCTCTTCAACTCCCTTGTTTACATGTGATAAATATGAGACTAAGATGAAGTAATTGGTGAATGTTAGTAATGGACATTTGTCCATTATTTAACCTCTTCTTTTAGATTGCTTTAAAAATCATTATTATTTTGTTATTTTTTCGCTATTTACTCAGCTTTGACTCCTAGTGACTTTATGTATAGAAAAACAAAACATTGACCATTCCTGTACCATCCTCATTAACCATTTGTTGCTGTTGTTGTGTGTCATTCAATTACTTCCGACTCCGGTCTGGCCCCATCCTCCCAATAGTTCTTATGCTTGAGCCCATTGTTGAAACCACTGTCAGGCCATCTCAATGAGGCTCTTTCTACTTTTCCTTGATGCTCTATTTTACCAAACTTAAGTCTGGACTAGTCTTTCTTGGTAATATGTCCAAGTCTGTGACGTGAAGTCGTGCCACCTTCACATTCTAAGAAGGGTCCTGGCAGTACTTCCATATGTTTTTCTGGCATTCCATTGTACATTCAATAATTTTTCCAACACCACAATTCACATGGATCAATTTTCCTTGGGTCTTCCTTATTTAAAACCCAATTTTTCTCGGGTCATCCAATCATATAAAGTGATTGAAAATGCTATGACCTGGGTCAGGTGCACCTTAGTTGTCCAAGTGACATCTTTGATCTTTAGCATTTTTAAAAGGTCTTGTGAAGTAGCTCTGTCCACTGTAACATGCCATGGAATCAGTTTAGGAGAGGATACTTTTGCTGGAAGGAATTGAATTCTCTTTTGCTGTGACTCCACCGTCAAACAAAGACACATGGCCGTCATTTGGTCAATTAGGATCATTCTTTGGGAACTTTGATTCTGCGGGAAGAAGTCCAAGGAGTCACTAAGGAGTGACTAAGGAGTCACTGTTAAACCAGTGGGCGTTGTATGGACCAGAGAGTTCTGGTCAGAGACTTTTGTTGTGGGCTGAATGGCCAAGGCTTAGATCTCCTTTGGTACTCATTCATTTTCTAAACCATGTCTTCTAATCTCCTGATGTTTTTGCATTATTCATGTGCTTTCAGGGATATTTGTATTTGCTTAAGACAACCAGAGTCTGTTAGACTGGTACCCCAAGTCTAAATAAATTGAGTCAATAAATTCAGTAAATACAAACTGCTTTACAGTTCACTTTGTTTCCCATGACCTTATTGTTTTCAGCAAACAGCAGCATCTCCTTCATCCTCCGTAGGGAAGATGCAGAGCTTGGTAAAATGAGCCAAACAATGGACATGGAGAAGGCCGATCTGATGGAACAATATCGAATTCTTGTTTGGGGCCATTGGTTCATGACTAACCCGCCCCACCCCCCACCCCCGAAAAAAGATTTTCTTTCTTTTCTCTTTCTAGGGGTCAGAAAAGTATCAATGGCTTTATCAGATGGAAGACTTTTTTCACAAGAGGGAATGGAGATTTGCCTTTGGCTTGTCTAAAGGAGGGGATCCACAAGTCAAAGGAGAAGGTGGGCTCCCGAAGGGAAGGCCTGTTTCAACGTGGTGCTCTGGCTCTGAGAAATAGATAAAGATATACCTCTGAGAAGTGAAATTGTAGGATATTTTTAAACCAACGCTCATCATTTCTTGGTTGTAACCCACTTCTAGAGCATTCATTCCTGACCTTGTATATGGGTTGGCAAGGCAAACTTTGGTGGTCAGAAAAGATGATTTGGACAGTTGGAAATCATGTCTGTGGGCACCGAGATAGAGAAGTCAAGGAGTTTTATGGACAGAGCCCAATGGTGGACTCTACAATTTTGATGGGAGTAGCAGAACTGAAATAGCAATGATAATATATTCCATGCATTGATGGTACTTAGTAAGTTCCTTATTAGAAATATCTCACTTAAACCTCATACCAAACCCATTTCCCTCACTTGATGGATGAGAAAACGGAGGCTGAGAGGGGTTAGGTAACTAGCCCTCAGTCTCAGCGTTAGCAAGTGTTAGAGTCGGGATCCGTGAAAGTTATGTAATCTTTTGTCAACTTGAGTGAAGGGGTGGAATCTAGCCTGACAATCAGGTCATAGCCAGTGAGGCCTCTGTATGGGCATGGCCTTCTCCTGAGGATTCTGGGAACACCTGTCTTCCTCCCTGGAGGTGGGACACATATTCTCTCTGCTTCACATTCCTGTTGACAAACCACGTGAAATTACGTTGATGAAGCCAGAGCCCTGGAGCTGAAGGAGCCATGTAGAGACCCCTGCCAGTGCTGAGATGCTTCTATCACCACTGGACCCACAAGACTTTCCACCCACTGGCCTGTGTTCTTCCTGCATTCGGCATCATTGCATGTGTTGTGTGAGTCTGAAGAGGACTTTATAGACTGGTATCGGACACATGGGCTAATATCAGACTCGATCTGGACTGGGGTGGGATGTTTTCTCCATATACAATTGCTCTTTTATACAAAGCGCTTTCTTATACACATATGAGCGTCAATAAATCTGTTTCTTTAGTCAACCCAGAGTAACATGGATTTCTAACCTAATTCTGCGTGGTTTCAAAGCCCTCGCTCTCAACCATGGAAAGAAACACCCACTGATAATCAGGGAAAACTGTGGCTGAGTTGATTTAAAGATCCGAGTCATCTCCACCCCCGACCAAAATTTAGTTCATATCCAAAGCAAATTGTACTACAATAAGGAATAGACACAGGGAGAAAGATTAGTCATTTCCCAGAAAACAGTTTCCTGCACCAGGGCATTCTGGATTTTCAGGTGTGACAAGCTGTCCATGCTACAAAAACATGCTGCTTTTCAGTATTTGTGTCTGCATTGTGTGTACTGACTCACTCCTGACCCTCCAAGGCAAAGGGAGCTCAAATGTGATAATGATTGGGAAATAAATTGGGTAAATATGATGGGATGCCACACTCAGTAAACCCATACAGGAGACTCCCTGGGAACTTCCATGGTCCTCAGGCATAGGTGGGCATCCAGAAGGCCCTTCCTACCTTTAAAAGAAAAGGACTGATCCAACTTTCGAACTCATTCCTGAAAGTTGTGGGGCAAGAGTGAACATATGTTTGAAATATTTGTACTTAAAACAAGCAAACAAAACCCATCGCCTCTAACACGAGGAATCCCTGGGTGGTACAAATGGTTAAGTGATAGGTTACTAGTTCAAACCCACCAGAATCATCTTGAGAGACAGCCCTGGTAATCTGCTTTTGAAAGGGTCCCGGGCTTGCTCACCCTACGAAGCAGTTCTACTCAGTCCACGCCAAGTCACCATGAGTTGGAATCAACAATAACTGACAACAACAATTTCAACACAGGTTTCTCTCAGCCAAGGCTTCGTCTTCCCCAATTATGAGATCTGCCCTGCCTCCTGGCCTCGCCTAGAAACTACAGGCGTTGTTGCAATCGTGATCCTGGTCAAGGCTTCAGCCAGATGGTGCAAAACGAGCAATACGGGAGACAACTCCTTAAAACCTGAAAAGCTGAAATGCACCGTGGAAATTCCCTTGAATTTTGATGTGGCTCATGCAGAATTACAAACAGCTTTGGGTCTTGTAAATACTCATACAATATATTAGTGCACACATGATCCATCAGGGTCAAAAGTAGCTGTAGTTTTCAGCACTTTTTAAGACCCACTAGAGCAGATTTGTCTTCCAATTCTCCTTTCTTTCACTTCTCCGTGGCACCTATGAGATGTGCTGCTTCAGATCAGTGTAGTTCCTAAGGAGGGTCTGGGCCATTCCTTTCAGCTTGTCTCTCCCAGCTTTCCAAATGATAGCTGTCCTCCCAGCTTCTGGATTCCCTCAGCAGGTGGGTGTTCCACAGTGAGGCCCTGTGTCTTGTAGGCCTCACCTCAGCCAGCATGTCCCAGTTGAATCTCCTTCTGTGACTCCCTCATCACTCACTCACCTTCACTGGGTCGACTCTGACTCATAGAAATCCTACAGGACAGAATAGAACTGCCCCTGTGGATTTGCCAAGACTTTACCGGAGTAGAAAGCATTACTTTTTTTCCTGTGAAGCAGAGGGTGGTTTAGAATGGACAATCTGGAGATTAGAAGCCCAAAGGATAACCACCATACTAGCTGGGCTTTTCTGTGACTACTTACGCTGGTTTCTGTAGTTTGGAGTTTCAACTTGGAGTGACAGCTGACGAGAAAACCATGGTGGGTATTTCACATTTCAGGAAAGGGAGGGAGCCATAAGCTGCTCTAGGGATTTTGAGGAGATCCCCTGTGTGTTGGCTCTGAGCATGGCAGCCTCTGATCAGGCACATGGGGTAGAAATAGAGGGGAGTGTGATCTCTCTCGCTCTTGCCCAGCCCTTATATGTCTGTCTATCTGTCTGTCCGTCCACCTATCTCATCATTGATGCGCCTACACATCTTGTCATAAAAGAAAGTGATAATTGTTGTTAAACAGTGTCCTTTTCCAACATCATCTCAGTGAACAGATAAAGAAGCTAGCGCCAAGCTTCGCTCTCTCACCACACACAGCAAGAGACAGATCCGGGTTTAAACTCATTCAGTCTTGCTCCAAAGCATTTGATGAAACACACACACACACACACACACACACACACACACACACACACACACACTCTCTCTCTCTCCTTCTTCCCTACCTTCCAAAATACAAATGAAAATCACAATGCTACCACACACATTACAATAGTTAAAAAGGACATTATCATGCGTGATCAAGCATATGAATAATTTGGAGCTCTCAGACACTGTTGGTGAGAGTGCACATTGATATGATAACTTTGGAAAGCTGTTTGCAGAATCTATAAAAAACGAAATGTATGCCCCTTATACCCCAGCTATTCTATTCCTAGGTATCAGGGCAATAGGAGCATATATTTATCAAAATACATGTGCAAAGGGGTTGATAGAAGCATGATTTAAAAAGCTTCAAACTGGAAACATTCCAAATGTCCCTCTTCAGTGGAATGAAGGAATAAATGGAATATGAGGGTGCCTTCATAGAGTGGAATAATTCACAGCAACAAGAATAAATGAACTACAATTACATGCATCATGTGGGTGAATCTCATCACGTTGGGCAAAAGAAGCCAGAAGCACAGAAATCTAAATTATGTAAAGTTCACAAACAGGCAAAGGTAGTTGGTATTGTTCAAAATTCTGGCTAGGAGCTACGCTTGATGGGGATGTGTTAAATGTCCGAAGGCATGAGCAGGCTTGTGGGGTGTTGGTCTCGCACGGTTTCTTGATCTGTTTGTTAGGTACCAAGTGGTGTCTACTTTGTGGAAGATTATTGAATTGTACACTTAGGATATGGGCACTTCCTTGAGGTATGCTATATCTCAACAGGCTACATTAAAACAAGTTAACAACCAGACCAAACTCACTGCCAACGAGTAAATACTGACTCACAGGACAGGGTAGAAATGCCCCTGTGAGTTGTGGAGACGATAACTGTTTATTGGAGTAGAAAACAGCCCCTTTCTCCCTGATGGTTTCGAACTGCAGACCTTGCAGATCAAAAGCTTAATGAGTAACACTATGCCAACAGGGCTTCAAAGCAAACTCTAAAATGAGGTCAAAGTGGTAATAGGCGTGTGGTTGTTGTTAACTGGTTGCTATCAAGTTTATTCTGACTCCCAAAGACCATGAGACGAGGAGCGCTGCCCTGTAGGGTTGGCCTGCGCTTGACCTTGGCAGGAGGAGATTGTTGAGTCGTCCTGTTGAGTCTGCTGATGTGCATCCCAACTGCCACCTTTTCTGCACACAGCCACACACCTCATCGTTGAATTACTAGGGTCCCTTGGACCTTGTTTTTAAGAGAATGAATATTATTTAGTCATGTTGAGGTAGCATGTTTTTCCGTCCTCTCACAATTTAGTATTTTAGCAGGTATTTCATAGCCAGGTCACAAGAACAGGAAAATGGGGTAGAGGGGTAAGAATTCCCCCAGATGTGTCAGGTGAAGTGGAGTCGACTGGGTTCTACTGAGTCCGGAATAAGCTACATCATTTCAGCTCGTCTTATTTTCCCTTTGGTCTGGCCTCCCTTTTTATACTGCATTTTGCAATAGGGAAAATCTTTGATGGAATATGTTAATGTGCCTCTCTTTTTGCATTTCCCTTCGCTGAGCTTCCTTCATTCTGCCAGACACGCCCGTCTCTTTACCTTGGGGAGGGTTAGGGTTGCTATGCAGAAATGCAAAGACAAAGACAAAAATTGGATTTTTCAGCAAGCCAATCATCTTGGAATCCAAGCTGGGTCCAGAGAGAAAGGATTTTCTAAACTATTTTAACTCTGATTCATGTAGTAAGACCAAGCCAGGAAGATTCAGACCAGAGCCTAGGACCCAGTTTCTTCCCGAGTTCTTGCAGCAAATTCTTTTGTCTGGGATGCCTGGGCCATGGGGCTTGCTGACCTAGAGGAGAAGAAAAGGACGGCTTAAAGGAAGTGGGAAGTCTGAAGAGGGTCCCTTGTGATTGTCATGAATTCTAGTGAGAAGGGAGACGGAAGCAGATTAAGTCTGATTCTAAGGTTTCAGTCCAATATACTTGCTTTTCCCAAAGCTCTCAGACGGGGCTCAATCACAAAGGGAGTGGTCTTTGGATGTACTCATTTACTGGCGTGGAATGAATGGTGTCCCTTCAAAACAGGTGCTAGAATGCTTACTTGTGGATATAATCCCATTTGGAAATAGCATTTCCTTGTTATGCTAATGAGACCATATCAGCCAGAGCACTTCTTTGAGGCAAGGATGGCTGGAGACTTTGTCTTCACCTACTTTGGACATGTTGTCAGGAGCGATCAGTCCCTGGAGAAGGACATCATTCTTTTTTTTTAACCATTTTTATTTATTTATTTATTTTAAACATTTTATTAGGGGCTCATACAACTGTTATCGCAATCCATACACACATCAATTGTGTAAAGCGCATTTGTACATCATTCTCAAAACATTTTCTCTCCACTTAAACCCCCACATTAGGTCCTCATTTTTCCCCTCCCTCCCCGCTCCCCCCTCCCTCATGAGCCCTTGATAGCCCATAAATTGGTATTTTGTCATATCTTGCCCTGAAGGACATCATTCTTGGTAAAGTAGAGGGGCAGCAAAAAAGAGGAAGGTCAAACTCACTGTCATTGGCTTGACGGCGACTCCTAATGACCCGTTTAGCACTGGGCAGAACTGTTCCTATGAGTTTCTGAGACTGTAACTGTTTCTGGGAGTAGAAGGGTGGATTCGAACTGCAAACCTTGAGCACTGCAGCCCAATACATAACCATGATGGCACCATATCCCTTCCATTCATTTAAGCCTCCCATTGGTGGTATTTCTGTCCAGCACAACTAGGCCACTGAGATAATTACTTAGGGAGAGAAATCGAGAGGAATGGGCAAGTGGAAATCTTGGTTGTAGGAGCCCCTTGTGACAAGCCTCAGGGTGGTGGCAGCCACATCCTAATGCAGCCACATCCTAATGAGGCAGTGTGCAGCCTTCCAGAAGCCCCTAGGGTGCTGTTCACCTTGGGCGAGAACACACAGGGGCCGAGTGACGGTTGGGTGGGTGGAGCTCTGGCACCTGCTAGGAAGCCAAGCTGTGACTGGAGTAAAACATCTTTGGGAATTGACCGGGACCACGGGCTCGGTAATGTGTGACAGCCTATTAACCGAAGAGCCAAAAAGCCAAATGGCTGCAGAGAACCTCAGACCAGCCATTCTGCAGGTCTCCTCTTGGGGAGATTTAGGGAAAACCCAAACCCGCTGCCAGTAGAGTCAATTTTGATTCCTAGTGATCCCATAGGAAAGAGTGAAACTTCCCCTTTGGGTTTGAGAGACTTGTAATGGTTGTGGAAGCAGAGAGCCTCCTCTTTTCCCCATGGAGCAACTGGTGGGTTTGAACCTCTGACCTTGAGGGTTAGGAGCTTAATGTGTAACCCACTGCACCACCAGAGCTGTCCAGCTTAAGAAAGAGAGTAACAGTCTAGAAGGAGTCTGAAGGAGCCTGAGGTGTCATATGAAGAGAGTGTGTAAATCACTGAATCAGATTAATCTTACGGAATTGGGCTGCAACAGAGATTTTTGATTAACCAAGTAAAGGAACCCTGGTGGCACAGTGGACTGAACAGTGGGCTGCTAGTCACAAGGTCAGTGGTTCAAACCCACCAGCTGCTCTACCAAAGAAGGATGAGGCTGTCTGTTCTTAGAAAGGTTTGTAGTCTCAGAAACCCTAAATAGAGTCACTGTGACTCCAATGGGCTCATGAAATTGGCTTGTTTGTTTTTATTAACCAGGTTGAACAGGTTCATGAGTAAAACCACTAAAGAAATCGGGCAGGTGAGGAATTGGAAGACCCTGCGATCCCAGACAAGAGAAGCTCTGGTGTCATAGTGGGTCACACAATGGGCTTCTAACTTCAAGGTCAGCAGTTGGAAACCACCAACCCCTTTATGGGGGAAAGATGAAGCTTTGTACTCCCATTAAGAGTTACAGCTTCGGAAACCCATGGGGCAGTTCTACCCTGTCCTATAGGGTTACCATTAGTTAGAATCCACTTGAAGGCAATGCATGAGAAATACCTGAGTTAACCAAGGGGCCAGATCATCTCTATGTATAGCTAACCCCACCCCACCCCCGAATAGTTTTTCAGTTGATATGAATTAAGCTGTTTTCTGAAACAAAAGGTCTCACAGGAAAGGTGGACTCCCAATAAGGACATCCTAGGCCACCTTCCATGAAGCTGGGAGACACCTAGTCCTTGATTGTCCCAGGGAGGCCTGAAGTGTTTACGTGGTTGCCCCTAAGACGAGTCTCCTTGGGAGCATGGACAACGCTGAGACCAGAGCCTGGGACTCCGTGCTGCATCTGCCCTCCAAGTGGACTGCTGCTCCCGTCCTGTGTATGAAGCCTTGAGGCTTGGACTTGGCTATGATTCTCTTGGCATTCTACCCTAGTATGTGCACTATGCCAGCTGTGCATTTGAAATCCACCAGCCACTGGGATCCGTTGACAATGTGCGCCCAAAATAGACTGGTGCAAGGAAATTGATGCTATGCAAAATCCTCAGTCCTTCATGGCACGCTTCTCTGTAAACTCGTTGGAAAACCATCTGACTGACAGAAAACCCCCAACACCACCTGATTCCGTCATCACCTTTCCAGCTTGGCGAATTCATGACCTATTAGCATTTTTACAGGGCTTGCATAGATTTAAGTCTATAGGTTTTTATAGATTGAAATCCACTTAACAATAGTCATTATTTTCCCACACCGCCACATGAGAAATTCACAGACTCTAGGGCTGAAAAGAGCAATGCAGTAGGCCGGCAGTCTTCTTGTTTTAAGAACACCAATGTGCAAGAGCGAGGAAAGAGTGCTGTATTTGGAAATTTGTTAAATTCATCCACATATTGGTGAGTCTTCATCCCTTCGTATAAATAAAGGCAGGACACTCTTGTTAAGAAAGGAAGAAAGGAAAGAAAGAAGAAAGGGAGGGAGGGAGGAAGGAAGAAACGAAGAGCGGACGAGGTTCGGAAGGGGTTAGGAGAAAGGGACGAGGAGGGGATGAAAGAATGGCAAATGAGTGACCAGTTAGGACCAAAGAAATGATTCACATGACTTGAAGGAGCCGTGACATGTTTATGAAATGAGGCTTCTCTGCTTTACCTCTAGCCCCTACTCTCAGAGGCTGGGATTTCAAAATGGTTTATGCCACAGAGTAATCCCATCTAGCAACAAAAGCTCCGGATGGTCTGTGCCTCTGACCAAGGTCACGGCTGGGGTGGCTGGTGATACCTCTGCTGTGCTGTCAGACTCGTGTCGTTGGAGGCCCCACCATAACAGGAGTTGAGGCCGAGTGAGCCATCCTGATGTATGGGGTCTCTGTAGCCTACAACGGATTGGCCATAATGTAAATGAGCCCCAGAAAAGGACTCTCAGAAAGACAACTCATGCAAGCCACCATGGCTTCCATCTAGACCACACGAAGGGCAAAAGTGGGGTGGGGGACCCTCCTAGCCAGCGGCCTTCTATGTGTGGTTCCTGGGACAGATAAACTGAGTTGGAAAGCAAGAAAGCCTTCCTTTACAACCTCCAAATGCAAAGGGAACACGCAGGGGCTGGGGAAGGAACACACAAAAGGTTTATGCAAATGAAGCTGAAGGCGTACAGTGACGGCTGTATCTCGTGGGGAGGATGACTCAGGACCAGGAGGTACCTAGGATGGCGGGATCACTATGAGTCGGAAGAGCCCGATGGCACCTAACAACAATAGCATCTACGTCTGTAACTATTGCTTCTTTTTTTACATGTCCTCCCCTCACCCCCCAACAAAAGGAAGTCAGAGACTAGGTATCTCTTGTGCCTCAGCACCCTCTCCTAATTTTGGGAAGTGATGCCAGTGCCATTTATATCAATCTAAGTCTCTAAGAGTGGCACCGTAGCCCCTTACATGGGTATAGCATGATTTATGGATGCACAGTCATATCTCGTTTATTGCCACTGGATTTGCTGGCTTAAACACACGTGCATTTAAAATTGTGATAGATACTGCCAAACTGGCCTCTCAGAATACTGGACCATTTTATATGTTTGCAAACAATTGACGAAACAGCCTATTTCCCCAACACAGTTGGACATACTGAGTTTTCATTAAATTAAAAAAGGAGTCATTTTATAAGAAACACCTGGACCTCATTGCTTTGATTTAATTATATGTGAAATGAATCATCTTTTCATGCATTTATTGGGATTTTGTATTTCCCTTTCTGGGAACCACCCATTGACAGTGTTTGGCCATTTTTCTACTGGGCTAGTCATTCTTTTCTTATTCATTTGTGAGCATTCTTTGTGTAAGATGCACATCTTTGTCCGTTCCCAATTTTGTGATCTGTAT
Source organism: Echinops telfairi (assembly GCF_000313985.2). Lineage (NCBI taxonomy): Eukaryota > Metazoa > Chordata > Mammalia > Afrosoricida > Tenrecidae > Echinops > Echinops telfairi. The sequence continues at coordinate 48,902,940 of NW_022103899.1, read as the reverse complement.
GTCTAGAAACTTTTGTGTTTTGTGGACTGCTAGAAGGTTTTTCTACCACTTGTCTGTCAGTTTGTCATACTGTGTGTGGCACACGTTGTTCTGATACTAGAAGCTATGCCACTGGCATTTCTAATACCAGTAGGGTTACCCATGGTGGACAGGTTTCTTTTTTTTTTGGTGAATCTTCTCCATGTAAGGAGAGTATTTTTATTTTATTATTTTTTTATTTTTTTAACATTTTATTAGGGGCTCATACAACTGTTATCCCAATCCATATACATATCAATTGTGTAAAGCGCATTTGTACATCGTTTCTCAAAACATTTTCT
>NW_022103899.1:48898702-48902048 GCF_000313985.2 Echinops telfairi | reverse complement strand
ATGTTATCGGGAGGGCCCAGCCCTAGAGAAGGATGTCATGCTTGGGAAAGTAGAAGTCGAAAAGAGGAAGGCCCTTGATGAGACGGGTGGACACAGTGGCTGCAACCATGGAATGAAATATAGCAGCGATGGGAGGCTGACTCAGGACTGGGCAGCGCTTCACTTGCTTGGGACGTTCGGGTCGGTATGAGTGGGAATGGACTCGACCACAGGGGAACAACCACTTTTTAATTAGGGAGTTTTCCATCCTGTGGATTTAAATGTGTTCAGTTTTAGTTAGCCTCTCGGTTTTTTCAAAGTGTCCTCTGGCTCCTCCAACCCATGCCGGTTTTATTTTAATCTCATCTGAAAACTTTCTACAGGTAAGCAGCTACAGAGATGCTGAATGAAGACTCACCGCTCTGGGGAAGGCCGTCCAATTCCATGTCAGTTCTCTTCTTCTGCAAGAATGTAGCCCTCTGCTCTGGGAAAAGGGGACTTAGAACCAAAGGTGACTCTAATTCAGAGCATGCTCTCAAGGGCATCTGTCAGACAAAGGGGTGACAGCACCCCTTTTCAGGATGAAAGACATCTCGGTCATATTTCAAGTTTACATTCTAGAGAAACATAACTTATGGTGAATAAACTTACACACGTGGATATTTTCCCCTGTAAGAATTACTACACAAAATTTAAATGTGTTCTGACTTCGACCAGGCAACACTTCTGACCCAATGGTACTATTAAAACTCATTCACTGACATAAAAGTCTAATGAGAGAATAAAGCAATATTGAGATGGTATATATTTTTGAGACCTTCACATGATTGACTCTGGACTGGAAGAAAGAATGAGTGGGACAGACTCCGTGTCGGTCCAAAGACCAGGTTCTTTCTGCTACTGTAAAGCCCAGGGTCATGAAGGAGCGGGCACCTCCTGTGCCCCCATCACTTCCACACCTCCGTGATCCACATAGGTGAGGAGCGCTCGCAGCTGGCTGTGGCAAACAACAACAATATCTATCTATATCTATATCTATGTCTATGTCTATGTCTATATCTATATCTATATCATCTATATCTATATATATTCTTGCTCTGTGTCTCTTTCACTCTCTTTTGAGAGTCTGAGCAGGCTTTCCACTATAAAGTTTACTGTTGGAAACCACACGTCTTTGCTCTCTCAGAGCAAAGGTGAGCCGTTGCTCTCCTTACCAGTGCAAAGCACAGTGATTTACTACAAAATGTGTTTTATGGCCCTGAGATGTCAGTGCAAGATGATGGGTTGAAGGTTGTTGCTACGTGAGAGGTCAGAGGGAGGGTCCTTTCTACCCCGGAGCGGTAGGCATCATTCCCCACAAAGAGCCAGGCCCACTGTCCAAGAGTCCACCACTGTCAGAGGTTGCGTCTGGACGTTGCAGGAGCACTGGAGCTGGGTAGAGGCTCCGGGATAGGTGAGGTTAACAACCACAGCTCCCATGGAGGGAGGGAGGGAGGCGTGAAGGAGCAGGCAGGTGGGCTGAAGTGAGGAAGGTAGTGTTGAAAGAATGGAACACTGACTGTGTGGAAGGGAAAGGAGTGAAGGCAATTCTGGTAGATCCATCCCAACTCTCCTCCCTCTTATCTTTCTCCCGAGGAGCGGCTGGTGGGTTTGAACCACTGACCTTTCACTGAGCAGCTCAATGCTTTAACCCACTGTACCACCAAGGCTCCTTCCTGCCACGGGCCAGTCTAGGGAGGACAATTCTGCTCCGACACAGGCGAGGGCTCTGAGTCCTGCTGTTTTCTTAGAACCAACTCCGGCCTGCGGCGTTCTGCCCAATCCTCTAAGCCTCGTGAGACAAGGGCTTTCTTTTGCTTTTGCCCACACTGAAGGAACGATTGTGCTTCTGCCTGGGGTTGGCCGTGGACCCTTTACTTTGGAACCCACGCTGCCTGGCCTGGCTGCGTGTCTCTCCCTGCCCCGTTCTGTAGTTCTTACTCCCGGAGCCCCTCTGCAATAAATCCATTTGTTCCACGCCGTGTCACAGGACACCACAACACATCAGAGTGTGGCCCTCAGGTAACTCCCCCAGCCCCCGCTTGGAGGAGTAGCCTTGATTTTGGGGGGTAAGTTTTTCTTACCACATCTAAGGTCTTCAAAAATAAGTGAAGCAAAGCATTTTTTCTTTTTTCATCCAATGGAACTGACCAATTTTCCACAGGTCTGCTTTACCCATGAGCCTTTCAGGGCACATATAAAGAGCTGGTCATTTTCACAAGGGGAGGGGGTTGGCGGTGGGGGTGGAGGCTACGGTGGGGTGGGGAAAGTGAAAGAGATGGAGGCAGGCGGTGATTCATTGAATGCCCAAAGACCTCCCAGTTTCTCTTGGGCCATTTGCAGGGACAGTAGCCGCTTTTAAACATTATGTGACTGTAGGTGTCCATTTACGAGTGTCACATAAAAATGCAGACTCTATCTCTGTTTACAGAGGGCAAGTGATTCCAGGAAGCCCAATTAGACCTTTTATTCATGGCTGGGGCATTCCATTACTTCAGGATGAGTTAAGAGAGAAGGATTTCCTTCGACATGGGTTGAAAAGACCCTCCAGGGCAGGCATCCTCAAACTACACCCCTCGGGCCACATGCGGCCCACTGGGTGTTTTTGCCCCATTTGTTTTTTAACTACAAAATAAGATATGTGCAGTGTACATAGGAATTTGTTCATAGTTTTTTTTTTTAAACTCCAATCCAGCCCTCCAACGGGGCTGAGGGACAGTGAACTGGCCCCCTGTTTTAAAAGTTTGAGGACCCCTGCTCCAGGGTTACAGACGTGTGGGGATCTTTGATGAATGAAGCAAGTTCGTTACAATGAGGAGTTCTTCCTCTTTTCATCTATTGAAAATGCTACGGTAGAAAACACTTCCAATTAATCCATCAATGCTGAATTGTTTGCTTCTCTTTAAATTTAACGAACAGACTCTCAGAGTAAGCAACAGACCTTTCTAATTATCTCGTGCAGTGCTTCCCTTTCCAGAAAGGGGAACTGGGTTCCAAAGAGATTAACTGAATTGTTTAAGGTTACTCAGCCTGTAATAAACTTGGGACTAGAACTTGCGTCTCCTGACTTATGCCCCAATGTCCTTCCTGACGCCACAACCCCTTCAATCTCATCCCAGGTTGGCAAAGGATGATGTTTAAGAGTGACGAGCATTGTGAGCATTCAGGCTACCCATTTTCATCTGGGAATCTTTGGCGGGCGGGGCGGATACAGATGCCTGGGCCCTACACACACTGATTCTCATTTTAAATTAGTTTCCATGGCATTAGGGCAGGACTTTTTCCCACTTTGTAGCTGGGCTTGAAACCCGCCCTGGTGTTACATCGC
>NW_022103899.1:48897432-48898602 GCF_000313985.2 Echinops telfairi | reverse complement strand
AGGGTGGGTGGCGGGGAGGGGTATGGAATGAAAAGGCCATAGAAGTTTTCCACAGATTTTTGAAGTTCCTTTGTAGAGTCAGAAATGATCGTTTTAAACCCATTGGGAGTGTAGATTATGTCATATCGAAATTCTGTGTATTGCTCTTGGAAACTTTGGAAGCCCTGCCGGTATCAACATCTAAGTGGCGCCATCGGATTTCCACTTGGTTGTTCTTTTAGTAGAGAGTAAAGTTGACTAGTGGGTCCATGGGGCGGCAAGGAGGCAGAGCGAGGAGAGGACTGCTTTTGGAGCGGTGAGTTCCCGTTTAAGATGATGGCAAAGGCGCACTGATCCCTGGGTGAGGTTGCCGAGCCAATTCCTGGAATCCACGTCACCATCACCGAGTTGAGTTGGCCACTGTCGTGTGACATGTATCTTCACCACAACAAGAAGGGCAGCTGCTCAGGCTCTTCATCCATCACCAACCACCTCCGGAGATTTGGCATCTTGGTTTGAAGGATTAGGGGTCATGACCTCCTGGGACATCCCAGTCAATGATCTCAAAATCTGGTTCAGTATATCTGTACGATTCTCTGGGTTTGTTTCCCCTGCCAGGACTGGGGTTTTGAAACGTGATCCCTTTTTAGGGGGTTCCAGAAAATAAAGCGATGGATAATTTTGAAATCCATCAGGGTGCCCACCAGCCAGCATTGGCACTTGTTCACAATTGAGTTAGTTAATTGTGCCAGCCTGGCCGATAATCACATGTGGGGCTAATTGAAAGGCGGAGGGATAAATGGCTTGGTGAGCCTCGCCTTTCTAGTTCTTGGGTCTCTAGCTTTGTGATGGTCACACCAGAGTGCAGCTGCCTTAGCAGTTCCCTGCTTCAGCTTGCAAGACTCCTACAAGACATCCCCAAGGAGAAGCTACATGGACCTATCCTGATGCAGCCCTGGGTGCTGGAGCAGCCGTGTGGAGACCCCTGCTAGTGGAGAGATGCTTGTTCGTTCACTGACTGAGCTTTCCTCCTGCAGTCGGCTTCATCACCTCTGTTTTGTGAGGTGGAGGACTTTGTGGACTGGTGTTGGGTTAATGGACTTGTGGGCTTGGGCAGCATTGGATTGGGATATTTTCGTGATGCACATTTTCTTTACATAAAACTCTCTCTTATACAGGAGTTGCTGTGGA
>NW_022103899.1:48864197-48897332 GCF_000313985.2 Echinops telfairi | reverse complement strand
TTCATTCACTGACTCAGCTTTCCTCCTGCAGTCGGCATCATTGCCTCTGTTTTGTGAGGTGGAGGACTTTGTGGACTGGTGCTGGGTTAATGGGTTAATGTTGGACTTGTGGGCTTGGGCAGCATTGGGTTGGGATGTTTTCGTGATGTACATTTTCTTTACATAAAACTCTCTTACACATGAGTTGCTGTGGATTTGTTTCTCCAAAGTACCCAGACTAATACAACAATGAATTGAATTTGCTGAGTGGTTTTGGTCATAAATCACCAAAATGAAACTCTTCAGACAAAGTCAAGGTATATATCCCCTTTGGGTTTTTCTTTTATTTCCCGGCTCTCCTCCGCAATGATTCAGATCAGAGAACAGACAGACCATCCACGCCCTCTTGCTCACTCCTTTCTTCTTCTAAGACCCCAGAGGAGAGGCCTGCAGGCAGTAAGGAGACTGCCCCCAGGAGGGAGGGGGCCTGAGGGCTCCCAGATCTTCCTGGTATTCCAGGCAGGACTAGCTGGGTTAGGAGCGGAAAGCCTGCATCCCTGTTTGGGTTGCGGGGAGGAGTGGTTTAGTGAGAAGTGTAGGCGGTCACTTTGCAGGCTCACAAAACAGCTTGGGAATCACAGACCACAGGCATGTATTGAGGAATGCAAAAATCCAATAGCCGAAGATATGCAGAGCTATTATTTTTCTTGGCTGGAACTGATAATTTTCTCCTTTTCCCCATAAATTAGGGTTTTAAAATGTTGTTGCTACTGCTTATTTCTCTTGGCATGTCAAATGACTGCGTTTCTTTGCTCCCACTGCCTTTTCCACGGACCCTTGTGGGCTCCTTCTCCTGAGTTAAGAAACTGGCTCTTCTGTGGCGTGTGTTGATGCTTAGCGCTCTTTCACTTGGTGCTGTTCTTTGCCTTCTTCCCTCTGGCGGTGGGGTTCAGCTGACCGTGTTCTCAGTAGCTGCGTTTTCCTTCTTTCGTCTCTGAAATGAAGGGGGTCCGGCATTCCCCATCTCCGGTTGGCAATTGACTTTGCCCTGTCTCTTTGTCAGAAAGCAGCTCTGGCTGCCCTCCCATCTCGATTTCACACGTGCACCTTGACCGTCCGACAGTGGCGCAGCCGCACAAGTTGATTCCCCCCCCCCCCAGGTGTGCTGGCTACAGTGGGTTTCCGCCAAATGGGACCCCGTTCCTCCTGTTCTTCTAGTTTTGAAGGACAAAGGTCTTGATCCTCCATAGCGTTCAGTTGTCTCCTTGGCTTTTGTTTCGCCTCTAACATCATCTCTCTTTCTCTCTGTCTTAGCATCTTGCCTTTGTACCATTGTGTCCCGTACCACCCCAAATGGACTTGGAGGAAAACGGAAGGCGGTTCCTCTTCTAAGTCTCCCCGCTCCACATTTGCCGCAGATGCTGTGCTTCTCAAATGAAGTTCATGCCGAGGAGAACAGACCTGGAGAAGCCAACACACTCCTGCAATCAGGCCCACGTGTTTTTATAGGGTCATATGAAGTGACACAGGAGGAAGAGGAAGGGGGCCACAGGTGTGCACTAGCTGGAAACCCCACTCATTCACTGCCATTGAGTCGATTCTGAGGAGAACGTCCCTGGCATGTGCCCGAGCTGTCCATCTTTATGGGAGTAGACTGCCTCCCCTTTCTCCCTCTAGTTAGCAGCCCAACTTCATACCCAGGATGCTGCCAGCAGGTCTCCTTTCGTTGCAATCCCAACGTTTCCAATAGGTTAAAATAGCTCCTCGTGGTTATGAGTTGGGCTTTCAATGCACCCATTAACGAAGTGGTCATTTTGCGAACACAGGGACTGCCTATCATTCTAGTCCTACACTCAATGGGCTTTCTTTTCGAAGCCTTTTGGATTTTAAAGCTAGAGCTTGTTTCTCTGGTCTGTCCCGTGCATGTTGTGGCCATGTGAACATGATAGAGAAAACATGATCTACAGCACAAGCGTGAGCTCTTTATCCCCAAGGGTGAGAAATACTTCCTTGCTGGGGGGCCCAGAGAGATGGACCATCACCCACCCTGTCTCCACTGAAAGATAGTTGATGGTATAAAGTCATGAGCCCTTGCATCTCCCCAGATGTCTCGGGTACTCCCCCTCGCAAGTATGTCACAGGCTGCTAAGTTGGGGCTACATGTTCTCAGGTTCAGCTAGGCCAGGTGTGTCATCTACTGCATCAGGGGACAAGCTGTATGAGAGGGAAAGTCACGCCTGTGTTCGCTGATGTTGCTCAATCTTCTTTGCAAATCCAACGTTTTCCATAGCTTACAAACGGCTTACAGTCATCACTGTTGTTTTCCTTTAAAACATTCCATTGCATACTAATGAGCAGTGTAATGCTCACAGAAGCTACATTTCCAGGCAAGCTGAAGTTGGCCATATGCTTAATTCCTGTTTCACACAACTACTAAGTCTGCAGAATGCAGAGTTGCCACAAATATCCAAATGTAGGATTAGGTCCCTCACTCACAAGTATGTGAGTGAGGAATTTGGCTCAGGCAGATACTCTTGGAGAAAAAAAAAAAAAACCCCAAAATTTTCCCATAGTTTTCTTTTCTCTAAGGTATTGAATGGGCCAGTACCTGTTCTCATGTTTCAAACGTCCTAGTCTTCTTGAAGCACTTTTGATTGCCTCTTACATTGACTACATTGCACAATGTTACATGCCAAATGATATCTTTTTCACCGGCTTCACATAATTCCAGAGGAAAAACAAAACAAAACAGAAAAACCCATCAGCTTTATCCACCAAGCTCTTCTATATATGGCTTCTATTTTTACTTTGCTTCAGCCTCTGTTTTCCTTCTACTATTTCATCCAACATGTTTCAAATTTGTGTAGTTGTTTATATTTGAGACAATCATACTTGAAACCAACAATACTTACTTTATTTAAAAAATATTTGTCTTGATGCAATTCCCAATTTGGGGACCTGGCACATCAAACTCAATAGACAGAGTGCAAGTCCTGGGAAAGATGGAATAAACCCATGATGTAATCGCTAGAGTGGATGTGCTGATTCCATCCTTGTGGAATTAGGATCATAATTTCATTATCTTCTGAACTTAACAATAACAGACACTAAGAGTAGTCTTTTAGCAATAAACACTAGGGCTTTTTTCCCCCTCTTCCCCCCTCCTTTGTACATGACCAGAGAGGTTTGTAAAAGAACACCAGTGGTCTTGTGTTCATACTGTTTGTCTGAGTATTTACCGTCAGCCCCCAGGCTCACCTGTCCTATGTTAGCAAGTGGGTCCCTGCGGTAGTTGCTCCCCATCTATTTGACTTGAATCCATTTAATTCCATAGCCAAATAGCTTTATCTTTGCTTTTTTGCATCTCTTGAATCCCCCCAAAAGCAAGTCTGAAAGACACAGATACAAAAGCTTATTCGGAGGATGAGCTGAAGAAGCACAGGGAACAGGTTGGGAAGTGAGTCAATGAAAGAGAAGACAATGAAAAAGGAGTTTGTTGTTGCCTGGAGTGACTGTGGTGGGAAATAGATCCAGTCCCTGAGGAGTCTCTGTGAGGTGGTGGAGAACGCAGCCCAAGACGATCTGGAGCGAGGAGGCTGAGGTATTTATCCACCATGCATCCTACCCTCCCTGCCATCATGACCGTTTGTAGGAGGCAGACATTAAGTTCAGGCATGTCTCACCTTTGGTTAGAGGATGCTCTTTGACAGGAAGATGCAGGTGATTGAGGCGAGAAGCTGTCAGCAGGCCCCGGAGGCCTTTACTGAGTGACATGTGACCTCCAGGGTGGCCCGTGACAGATATGGACAGAGCATTGGCTACCCTCTTTCCTAATATCCAGTTCTAAAGGAACTTATTAGAGAAGGACCGCTGCCTGGGTCTAGAACAGGTAGGACAGAGAACTTGTTTCTAGGATGCAATAGGTTTTTCTGAATTGTCCTTTCTCATCAAAGGCAACATCTGAGGTTAAACAAAACAAAACACAAACCAAACCAGTGGCTATTGAGTCAACTCTGACTCATAACAAGCCCCTGGCTGTCAGAGTCGAACTGGGCTTCAGAGAGTTTTCAATGACTGACTTCTTTGTAAGCAGCTTTGCAAGGACTTCTGATGGATGAAGTCTTCAGTCTACTGGCTAAATAGTGTGAACCCACCCAGGACTCCTGACAAGCACCTGCACAGCCTTTCCCCCTGTGACTGAGGGCAAAGGCACACGGAAATCATGATCTGAAACCACTGTAGACAGTTGCAATATGCGTGGCATCAGCTATGGCCACCAATGTTTAGGTTATTCTCAATTATTCTAGAAGTTGGGTCTACAAGGATTACTTGAGTTTTTGAAATCTAGGTGTTATGCCTGTCCCCAATGCCAAGCGTCTCCCCAAACGTTATGGCTGTGTGTGGTTCCCTTAACAGACAGATTCGCTAACTGAGCTGATGAAAGAAGCATTTTACCTTTGCTTTAGACTTGGAGAAATGCGACAGCAAGTGAGCTGGGGCACCGCAGAGAAACAAAGAGCTGTACTGACTCTGTTTCTAATTCTGCGTTGGGGGACGTATGGGTAATCGAAATGAAACTCACAGAGGCATAGTTTATTTGTAGATATGGTTGTATAGGAGATTTGTAATGAGTTGTATATGCTTAATTTGAATGCTTGGTAAATTTTGGTTATACGCTTATGCCTATGGTATGTGCTTGAAGCCATTTTAAAGGTTCCCTTTGGTTAGAAATCTCCATTTAAGAACTTTGGCAAGGCAGACCCTGCTACACATCTGGTTGTTTTTCTGTTCCCAGGCAGTGACTAATTTTGATCAGATTTGCAAGCACCTACTACCTTCCAAGTAGACAGAAGATAGATTCCAGAATCAGAATCACCACATCGATGTTGAGCTGTAAACATTTAAGATGCCTCTACAGGCTACGGACTCAGCATCCTATGCTGGAAAGGAACTGTAGACACTGCGCGATAGATGTCTCTGGAGGAAAGGCGATTTGTCCAAGGTCAGGTCACAGGGACGATGACTGGCTTTAGACTTGTGCATGCTGTTTTGGCGATGGGCTTGCTTATGACAGCCTAGCCCACGGTTGATGAATGCTAGCCACGTCCTTTCATGTTAAGACACACTTATGGATTCCTTGCAACACAGTAGAGGTTACTCCTGTGATAAATGCCTTCCCCTGGGGCCGCTGGTGTGTAAGACAGTAGGGAAAATTCAAACATCAATTTCTCTCTCTCCCTTTTCCCTTCGGGTTTCAGTACTTTCTACACTTGAAACTTAACTACTCTTTATGAGCTGACATATGGCCGTGGTTATTTCCCCCCCAAAGCAGGGAGCAACCAGAAGAGCCTTGATCGACGCACAGAAAGGAACATGCTGGGGCCAAAGGTCAGGGGAGAGCTCATCCTTGAGGAAGTCAGCCATTGCGCTGAACTCAACTCCTGGCGACCCCTTGTGGGAGTGGACTTGTACGCGTAGGGGTGACGTGGCTGTGTGCTGGAGACCGGCAGGCCTCTTTGCTGAGGCACCTCTGGTTAGACATGAAAAGGGCCAACCTTTTGGTTAGCAGTTGAGCATGTAACCATTTGCACCACCCTGGGATGCCTCCCCTCAGGAAAAGGGGTATTTATCTGAAACTTTCCATCCTGGCCAGACCACGCACTGAAAGAAAAACCCAGTTGGCAATAGGCAAAAGGAAATATGAGGCTAAAAGTCACAGTAAACACTCCTGCTCTGTTTTCTCCTAAAGAGTGCCAACATATTTTTAATTCTCAACAGATACATTATACCTAAAGCTAAACAAGGTACAGATTTATCTTGCCGGGGATAAGTATGTATTAAGTCTGCAACATTTGGAGAAGGGCTGAATCATTTATTCCATAGCCAGTAATAAACAAAAATACACAAAGAGGAAATTATTCTCTTAGTACGCCATAGGCCTCTCACTGTCTGCTTTCGCTTAATAACGGTCGCTGCCTATGACTACCGATGTTTTGGGACTTTTTGGTCAGAAAAGATCACAGCTTTGCAGTTAGAGCTTATCCAAACAAATGTAGCACACTTTTTGATCAGTGGTATATTTTCGAAACAAAATTCTTTGTGGAATATAAGCATCTCTTTTCTTTTATAATAGCGCAAAGTTTAATACATTGGCGGCATAAGACCTCTTTAAAGTATCAAAAAGCAAGGATGTTTCTTTGAGAGAGAAGGTGCTCCTAGATCCAAGCCATAGTCTTTTGAATCTCCTCGCATGCCTGTGAGTGTTGGACGTTGAGGAGGGGAGAACCCAGAAGAGTCAATGCACTTGAATGGTAGGACCGGCGAAGATATGGAAGGTCCCCGAGACTGCCAACAGGACAAACCCATCTGCCTTGGAAGAAGTGCAGGCAGACTGCTTCTTAGAAGCAAGGATGGCAAAACTTCCTCGCAAATACTTAGAAGGGGAAAACCTGTTCGTTAAGAAGAGAGGCAACGGAGAAGAGGAAGCCCCTCCACAGGATGCATTGACACGGTGGCTGCAACAATGGCCTCAAACATCGGGACAATGGCGAGGGTGGCACGGGAGCAGGCAATGGTTCCCTCTGCGCTGGAAGGGCCTCAGAAGCACACAACAACGACGACGACAATGACAACAACAACAACAACAACGTTGGAACAAAGCAGAGGCAGTCCTCAGACGATGAACAAGTTCTGTTCCTACATCCGTCTTTAAGCCAAGTTAGCACATACATTGGAAGCGTTAGGTATGGATCGTATTGTTCTTCAGTTAGGCAAGACTATCGTCTGTGGCGGACCTTCTTATACAGAAAAGAGCATCGAAGAAACACTTCCGGAAGCACTAAAACATCTTTAGCATAATAATACAGTAATAGCCATGATATGTTGATGTGTGTCACAAAGTAGTCCCTGTCTGTATTGCGTACCGTTGTGTGCATGTTCATTTTAAAAACCTTTGTATTGCAAACTAAGTGAAGACTTACAGAGCAGATCATGAGTTGTGCATTTCAGAACTCACCATCCCTCCCAATGCCCGTCCCTCCCATCGTTGCCTCGACCCATCTCTCTACTGTTGAGTGCCGTCTCCCCTGATCTAAGTTCACACCTGTCACCCACATTCACACCTGTCAGCCCTCTAGCCTGGATCTTCCCCATCCCTCCCTTCCTCTTTTATACCTGGTGGCAATTAAAGGCGGTTTCTTTTAGAAACCTTTCCTCAACACTTTATAATAGTGGTTTCAAGTAATAATTGTCCTTTTGTACCTGGCTTATTTCCCTCAGTTGATGTCTTCCAGGTTCATCGTGCGATGAGAGGTGCTGCCCAGATGCATGCTTATTCTGCAACACTGAGTAGGGTACTGTCGGGTGCATACAGCAAGGTTTATTCGTCCATTCTTCCACGATGGAATTTCGGTGGGTTCCAGGTCTTTGCTGTGTGGAGAGTGCTGCGAGGAACATGGTGGGCATGTTTCCATTAGTGTTTTAGGCTTTGCAGGGCTTCGTTTGTGTAACTTTGTGTTGCAAGTGAGTCAGATGACTGTCACCTGGGGAGTGCCTGCACTTCAAATGCAGTACCCTAGCAGCAAGCACCACTTTCCACAAAGTAAGCAGGAAGACAAAAGAGCACACACTAAGGCACAAGCATATGCTGGTGGCTTTCATTCGACAAGGGAAGATAACACAAACTCAGACTGTAACTGATGATTTAATCTAATTCTTCATTAAAATCCATGGAATAGTCCAGAGTGAAGGCACCTGCCACCAGGACACTGACATCTAAATAAACGTGGCTTGTCCTTGATGGCAATTGGAGGTAATTTAATTGCAATTACTGCACGGAATTTGCTGGATGGCATTCTAATAAACTCTGCAGAGGTAAATATCATATTATTACAAATATAATTTCTGATTTTTCCTGCTTGAAGCAGCTGAATGACAAAGTTAATGCCATTTTCCGAATCATCTAAACAACAGCTGGAATCATAAGTGTTTATAACATCCTTAGCCTGTTTCCTGATCAGCGACCTAGAAGTCAGAATGCTGTCAACCTGTCTTGCTTTACATGACTAGAAAAAGAATTCCTTTGCTTCAGAAGATGGGGCGATAGGCGTGTGTGTGTGTGTGTGTGTGTGTGTGTGTGTATGTGTGTGTGTAGGTCTTAGACTTTGCAGGGCAAAAAAGTGAGAAGTTGCAGACTCGCAGAGAAGTGATGTGCTTGACGTGGTTAGAATAGACATTTCTGGGCAAGGCTGAATTTAAACATTAGCTCATAGGTGTTAGATGGAAAAGACAAAGTAAAATGAAACTGAGCTTCACCTCGGAGCTCTTTTCAGTCTGAGAACATTTAATGGACGCTGACATCCTTGGAAGTTATTCAAATCTTCAATCACAAGGAAGCCTAATGAGGAGAGGGAAGCACAGCGTTTAATTGTTTGGAAATGATCCCAGGAAGTACTTTTGAAGCTGAAAAGGAGGAGAAAGTGATGTAGGTGTAGGGTACAGGGAGAAGAGCGTGCTTGGTTTTCAACCTTGATCAAATTAACTGGGTATTTATTTTGAAAAGGCCTCTCCACTCTTATCTCTGTGCACATGGAAACCAGGCCAGGTGCTGAGAAGACCTTTCTATATGGAATGACACGGGGTCCCTAGCTCTAACATTTATAAAGTGTGGAACCAGTTGATTATAATTTTGGCCCAAAGCAGATGGGTGGGTTAGGAGATACCTGGAAGGTTTACTGAGGCCTGCAATGCTCTGAAATGGATTCGTTTCCCAAGCCATTCTAGTCAGTGCCGTTGCCATCCAAAGACTGGTTGACAGAGCGTTCAGACAGCTATTCCAGCGGTCTTTGACATTCTCTTTGGAGGAAAATATCTGCTTTGACCACTGTCCCCTAAGTTGCCCTCTATCACACAGCCCCGTCCTTGGTTCGTTCCACAGGGAGGGGCAGCAGAGCCCTCGCAGAGGCCCCCACCGCCTGCGGAGGAGGTCAGCTACGCCCTCCCGATTATGGGAAGCCGGGTCTGGTCACAATTGTCAAGAGCTGGGAAAATGTCACTGCTGTCCAGTTGTGAGGTTCAAAGAAGGGGCCGTGAGTAGGGCTTCCTGCTTGTGTCTAGTTCTTCTTCGCGTTAAGCCACCAACTTGGGGAATTCTGATTAGAATGCTCCCTTACTTGCTGAGGCAAATATATTTTAGGACACATCTCTTGATTGGCCCTGCTTGCTCACTCAAAAATACTCACTCCGTATTCCATCAGTCTTTGGTAATCAATGGGCACGATTCTAATCAAATTTGTCCTTTGTGGATGAGACTGATTACATCATCCATTGGTACCTTCTTATCACATATAATCGCCTTCCCACCACGTCTCAACTCTTAAAATCAAACGAGGTTACCAACCCTGAGCCAGGTATTTCCCATGCTCTCCGGACTCCAAGGCATAATGCTTCTAGATGCTTCCTGGGGGGATTTATGGTAAAGGTGACTTCTAGGTACGTGAACACGTATACTATTTACCATACACTACTTCTCCTTCTGATGAGGTTTAGACATGGGAAATGTTGAAGTCATGCAATCTAAATATGTTTGACTTCCCTTGTGTAACCTGACCTTGAATTGGTTTCACAGTATAGGGTTTCCCGTTGGTAAATAACATCTACATTATTGCTTTGGATCTCATAGAATCCAGAGGAGTGAGATGGGGAATTTTGCCGAGGAAGACAGTTTGCCTCCAGTTAAGTGTGTTTGTCCAAAGCAATCTATTGCTTGAGCTGTGAGACCGGAGCTCCGAGTTCAGTGTTGTCTATTATTCCATGCATCTGGAGAACCAAATCAGGTCTTTAAACTGGATTTATGGTGAAACCAAGCAGTTTTCGTTGACCATGATAATTTCATGTAGTATGCTTTAGAAGACTGACTTAGTTTTGAAATCCCTACAAAATAGGGGAAAGGGTCATGCACGTCTTCTACCTTCATTTGCAAATAAAAGAATGCTAACTTACTGGGCTGTTTTTCAGGGTATGTGTAGAAGAATGATATAGGCAATACTCTGAGAAATTTTTAGTCACATACAGTGAACCCTCGTTTATCGCGGTTAATTGGTTCTAGGCCCTACCGTGATAAATGAAATTCCGCGAAGTACGATTCCTTATTTGTAAATCAAATATTTTCGTAGTTAGAGCATAGAGGACATGAAAAAACACCCTTTAGTCACCATTACACTCGTATTACCCAATTTATTAAACGAAAAAGGGAAAATGAAGTAAAACATTTTGGACGTTACAATTATCATTTATTATTTATTATATTATTTATGGCATCTAGTTTACAGTATTACATATTTCACATACAGTATTATTATACATAGTTCTTACAAATACTGTAATCAATAGCCTATGAAATGACTTAAGGGATGTACTCTACAGGTGGTTCGCTGTCTTTTTCCTCTGAAGGAGCGGGTGTAGGCAGTGGGTGCTGTTACGCAAAAAACGCGATAGAGTGAAGCCGCGGAAGTCGAAGCGCGAAGTGGCGAGGGTTCACTGTATATTGTACCCTCAGTAGCATGTTAAATCAGGTATCAAGTTTGCCTCCATATTTTGTGTCTCCCCGCTTCCTCTACCTTCGTTGACTGTGTGATAAAGGTTGTTGTGTTCAGACGGTTTGGGTTAGAAGTGTCATAAATCCAATTCAAAATAATCTAGGCAAAAGTAAGACTTTATTAGTTTACCTAACCTCAATGTCTGAGTTGAAGTGAATCTCACATTAAAACCCCCCAACCCAAACCCACCGCCATCAACTCGCTTCTAACTCACAAAGACCCTTGTAGGCAAGATTTAATCTAGGGTGTGCAAATACAATTGCTGGGGCCTTTTTCTTTCTCCTTCCTTCTCCTCTCCCCACCCTCCGTCTCTCAGCTCTAGTTCTGGGTTGGCTTCTGTTCCCAATGCCACTGCTGCATCACAAATGGTCCTAAACTATCCTCTGTGCTCATTGGTACTTTGTGACTGGAGGCTCATTCCCTCACATGGATCTTGGTAGCTGCTGCTGGTGACTGGAGCTCAGCCAGAGCTGTTGACCAGAACACCAACATACAGCCTTCTCCTGTGGTCTGGCCTTCCTCACAGCATGAGCGCTGAGTTCTAAGCGAGAACCAGATGACCAACAGCATTCTTTAATGAAATAGAAAAACAAAGCTGGGTGTAGGTTCTCAGCTCTTTTTAGTTTCTGTGCCTGGGTTACTTGGTGGGCGTTGTGTGGCATCAGTCTTTTTCACTGTTGGTTTTTCCTTCTGGGTGCCCAAGGAGCTCTGATCGTGTAGAAGGTGATGAGTTGGTAACATCATGCTCAGCAATGGCAGTGAGGTTTATTTATTGTTATTAGTTTTTAAGTTTCTCTGCTCTCTTAAAAATATGTTGAAGGTGATTGGTCGAAGACACACCCTACACTGACATGATCTCATTTACATCACAAAGCAAATCCTTCCCAATGGTGCGGCATCTATAAGCAGAGGGAATTAGGGATTGCAATACAGATTCTAAGGGGCACATTCAATTCATAACGTTTATAGGCAGAGACCAGTCCCTGGAGAAGGACACATACTTGGTGAAGTAGAGGGGCAGTGAAAAAAGAGGAAGACCCTCCACAAGATGGATTGGCCCAGTGGCTGCAAAGATGGGCTCAAACATAAGAACGGTCGCGCGAGTGGCGCAGGGCCAGGCAGTGTGTCGTTCTGCAGTATGCCGGGTCACTATGAATAGGAACTGATTTCATGATGACGTAAACGAATACTGAAACACCCATTCCATACCTACTGAGTCAGAAAACCGGGGGGTGGGGGGGTGGGGGCAGCGAGCCAGCACTCCAGCGGGTGATTCTGAGTTTTGATGAAGACGGAGAACATCCCCTTTTGATACTCACCCAACGTCTACTGACTGTGGCCTTTGTGTACACACAACTCCTCGGTGCAGGGGTGTGTTAAGTGTGCAAAGAAAGGGAGTCTCGTCACGGTGGATACTGTGCCAGGGAGAGAGAGCCATGCATCACAGAACTGGGAAGGGGAGCTGACCCCGAAGCAGGAATCCTCCAACCAGTTTGAAAATGGAGCAGGGTCTCCTGGGCATGGGCCAGGGCAGGCAGGACCAGGTGCATGGTTAGAAATCCAAGTAGCAGCTGCTTGTGGAATCACTGCAGTCAGAAACCCCGAGGACCCAGAAAGCTATGGGGATGGGGGAATGCGGGGGGGTGCTGCTTCTCCTTCTAGTCACATTTCCTTTTCATCATGTGGACAAGAAGGCAATATGGTGGAAAGACAATTTACTCCAAATAGCACAAGATGTTTGCCCGTGATGCCCACCTCCGTGTCTGCACTTGCACAGACACATGGAGACTAGAGCACATGTGGCCAAATGATCTCCTCAGTTCCACATGTACAACTCCTAATGATCTCCATGGAGTGGCCGTCAGAACCCAGGCTAGGATTTGGCCCATGCAATTGAAATTGAACCAGAGCCCAATTTGTAATACTTGAGTTGGAAACCAGCGGTGATTATAAGACTAGTGTGTGATTAAAGCTTCACCTTCAAAATCTGCGGCCCAGAAATTAGAAAAGAAGTTTAGAAAATCATTATGTGTGTGTGTGTGTACTGTAGCAAAGAATGAATTGTTAAAACTCCCAGCCTAAGAAAAGAATTAAAGTATTGGGGGAAATGGGATCTCCGGGGTGGCTGGTTTTCATTACTCTGCAGCTAATGAAAAAAGTGAGACTTCAAATGGGACTCTGTTTTCATTGTTTCTCTTGCTCGAAAAGGACCTTCATCACATTCTATGAAAACATATCTATACAGTGTTTCCCCCTGGAAGTCAGTGAGATCCTAGGAAACAAACAAACACAAAATGCTGTGAATCTTTGAATGCTTCATTTTTAATTCTTACTTCAAAATGCATTCTTTGTTTCCATGATTTGTTGTTATGTAACAACACCACCCGCCCCCCCCACACCTCCCCGCAAACTTAGTAGCTGTAAAACAATGGTTTCTTTTGCTACCCATGTTGGCGGGGCAGAGATTCATGGAGGCCTCGCTGGCTGGGGCTGGTTCTCTCTCCTCCCCATGGCAGTCACTGTGGGGAGGCTCTAAGGCAGACAATTGCTCCACAAGAAGTCCAAGGTTGTAGATCTTTACAGAACCCAACTCCCTCATCTTTCTCCCATGGAGAAGCTGGTGGGTGCCAACAGCCAACCTCTGGATGAGCTGCAGAGCGCTTAACCCACTGTGCCACCAAGGCTCCTGAGGCAACAGGGGCTGGCTCTTGGTCCCTCTCCAAGTGGTCTTCACGCCGCTTGGAAATCTCACCGTTGTCAACCTTTCTCCCTCCACTGGCTGTCTTCCACGAGGCAGGAAATATTTCCGACCAGGCTGATTCATCCTTGACCTCAAACTGGCATGCCATGCCTAGCATCTGTATTGGAAAAGTTCACCAGAGTCCCTGGGCGTGAGATAGACTGATTGTGCCCCCGTGCCCCAAATTTCGGTGGAAATCGGAGAAGACATGGTGGGGCGACATCTGACCTTTTCTGGCTCCCCATAGGATAAGGAGGATGGCGCTGCTTCTCACCAGCCCAAGGTGGATTGCCACAAGGCAGAAGCCAGACATACCTTCCACGCCGTCTGTCTTTCTTTATCCTCTTCTGCCACCACCCATCCTCCCATGGCACTCCACTTCTCTGCTGGCGTGACAACCCCTTGCAGTGGCCACACAGAACTCAAAGACGATGCTCATGATGATGGGGGTTTCAGCCTCTCAGCCACATGGTCCTTTAGCCTCTGCCTCAGTTGGCCAGGAAACCTGCCCGCCACTCTGCCGTACCATCTCATGGCCTCAGTGGGGCAGCACGCATCTCTCTCAGCGTGGCTCCATTGCTCTGTCCAGTGGTCTCCACGCAACAGCCTTTGATCTCTGCTTCGCTCTTCAGGTGGCCTTGCTGGTAACCTCCTCTTCCTCAAGGTCCCCATGATTCTCTCTCTCCTGCTCCTGAGATACCTACCTCCTCCAGTGTTGTGGTTATGAGGAGCCGTGGAGTTGGTTCCGACCCATAGCACCCCTCTCTGCAACTGAATGAAACACTGCGGCCGGCACCATCCTCACAGTGGTTCCTCTGCTGAGCCCATGGTTGTGGCCCTACCTCATTCAGAGATTCAGGAAACAAGTCTATTCATGTTCACACACTGTGTTAGTCTCGGTAAACTAGGGAAACAACTCCACAGAAACTCAGAGGGTTTTAGATAAAGGGTAAGTGTACATTAAGAAAGCATCCCAACCCAGTGCTGTCCAAGCCCACAAGTCCAATATTAGCCCATAGGTCCAACACCAATCTACAAAGTCCTCCTTCATCTCACAAAGCACACACGTTGACGCCGACTACAGGAGGAAAGCCGAATCAGTGAGCTTTGAAGCATCTCATCGCTGGCAGGTGTCTCCACACGGCTGCTCCAGCACCCATGGCTGCATCGGGGTAGGTCCATGTGGCTTCTCCTTGGGGATGTCTTGCAGGAAGTGAGCCTTGCAAGCTGAAGCAGGGAACTGGTTAAGGCAGCTGCACCCTGGTCTGACCGTCAAAACAAGAGATCTGAGAACTAGAAAGGCGAGGCTCACTGAGTCATTTATCCCTCTGCCCTTCAATTAAACCCACATGTGTTTATCAGCCAGGTTGGCACAATACACCTTAACTAGCTCACACACCCTGTTTGCATGGTCCCGCCCATTCACTTGATGGGCGTTACAGAGACATGGATAGCGGAGCCATGGTAAGAAATTTGACTTTACCACACACCCTTAAGCCCTGGTACCTGTGGACATGAACCGTTGAGTCCATCCCCAGCTCCTGGCAACCCCATGGACAAAAGTGTGGATTCCGCTTGTCACGTGGTAGATGGTAGGTAGATGGTAATGAGGGTGAAAACAAGCCCCATGTAGAAGCCTGGAAGCTGCCTCCTCAGTACTCCCTTTTATAGATATGCAGGTCTGGCGAGATTGGATTAACACACATAGCTCATTTGTCTTAGTTTGGTGACAGCAGTTCATTTGGAAGGTGATCTCAGAAAGAACGTGTCCAGTCCCGGGGAAAGTGTGGGAAAGGCAAGAAACACAGTAACTGGAAAGCCAATGGGAGTGGGTGGGGGTGTGTTTCAGGGAGGTGGTTACCCTTGTGGGCAGCAAAGGCTCAGCCACACTGGAGCCCCCACCAGAGACTGCATGGAGCACACCTCTGACATGTGTGAGCTTGGTGTATTTGCCCACGAGCGCCATCTACCCACAACACAGGGCTGCCTCTTTCACCTGGTTTCCTGAGCCCTTAACTGCTTGGACTACCCAGGGACACCATCATAATAACTCAAGCCAATTATTGGACACTTGCCACGGTGGTTACCCATTGGGCTGTGATCCATATGGTCAGCTGTTTGAAACCACCAGCAGCCCCAAGGGAGAAAGAATGGGCTTTCTACTCCCATAAAAAGTTACTATCTCAGAAACCCACAAAATATTGCTATGAATCAGCTTTGATTCACTGGCAGCGAGGTTTTTTTCTTTTTCTTTTTTGGTCAGGGTGGCTTACTGGGTTACTAACTTAGAGGTTAGTAGTTCAAATCCACCAGCCCATCCTTGAGCTTTTCTGCTCATGTAGAGAGCTACAGCCCATATATGGTTGAAATACTCTATAGGGTTATTGTGTTATGCGTTGGACTGCAATCTGTTAGGTGAGCAGTTTGAAACCACGTATCTCTCCAAGGGAGAAAGATAGGCTTCTCTACTCCCATAAACAGTTACTGTCCCTGAAGCTCACAAGGGCAGTTCCAACCTGTCCTATAGGGTACCTATCAATTGGCATCAATTCTACAGCAGTGAGACTGGTTTTTGGTTTTGGAAGGTCATTATGAGTTCGAACTGACTTGACCGGCAGTGTGTTTAATGTGTTATCATATTCCAAGTGCTTTACATGTATTATTTCTTTTTTTTAAATCATGTTATTGGGAGCTCATACAACTCTTATTGCAATCCATACATACATCAATTGTATAAAACACATTTGTACATTATTTAACCTCATCATTCTCAAAACATTTGCTCTCCACATAAGCCCGTGGCATCAGCTCCCCGCCGCCACCACCACCCCCACCCCACCCACCCCCGCCGCCCTCCCCACTCCGCCCTCCATCATGAACTCTTGATAATTAGTAAATTATTATTTTGTCATATCTTACACTATCTGATGTCTCCCTTCACCCACTTTTCTGTTGTCCATCCGCTAGGGAGGGGATTATATGTAGATCCCTGTAATCAGTTCCCCCTCTCTACCCCACCCTCCCTCCACCTTTCCAGTATCGCCACTCTCACTACTGGTCCTAAAGGGATAATCCATCCTGGATTCTCTGTATTTCCAGTTCCCATTTGTTCCAGTGTCCATCCTCTGGTCTAGCCAGATTTGTAAGGTAGAATTGGGATCATGATAGTGGGTGGGGAGGAAGCATTTAGGAACTAGAGGAAAGTTGTATGTTTCATCGTTGCTAGCCTGCACCCTGACTGGCTCCTTTCCTCCCCGCGACCCTTCTGAAAGGGGATGTCCAGTTGCCTAGAGATGGGTTTTGGGTCCCTCCTCCGCACTCACAATGATATGATTTTTTTCTTTGATGCCTGATACTGTATTATTTCATTGAATCATTGCAGTAGCCATATGAAATAGATACTAATATTATTTTGATAATCGAGGAAAATGAGGCTTACAAAGGTATTGAAAGTTTTCCAAAACCATTTGTACAGGAAGTGACAGAATGGGAAGTGAACCTACATCTCTTGGGGTCTGAATTCTTGCTCTTCAACATGGAGCTGTTCTAGCAAGCACGTCATGCTACTGCCATGACAGTTTGTCTGCGCTCCATCAGTGGTTCCTTAACTCATCTTGCGGATGCCACTCTTGCCTCCCACAGAGCAGCCAGAGTTTAAACAACACAAACTCAGATCATGAACTGTGTACTCACTTGAGAAATTAATATGACACACACATAACATATGTACCGATAAAATGGTTCTGAGAAAGTTAGCACTGAAGTTAGCACACCTTTCACGTGGTTTAATTCATTTACCCATTACGGAGGAGTTCTCTTTCTTAAAGAATGTTTACCAACATTCTGAGAAGTAATTGTGTGTTGTACTTTATGTCATAAATTGATGTCTCGCTCTTGGGATGATCAGATTGGCCTCCCTAGCTTCCTATAGACATATGAGAAGACTTCAAAAACCTCATGGAAAATGGAATGGAAAGATCATGGAATTTCTCCAGGAACTTTTTGAAGCTCCCTCTTATTTCTGTTTTGTTCACAGGGCTGGGCAAAGGCCGCACATCTGCTATGCACTAATGTCCCTGACACTAAGAGGGACTATTAGGAGTTTGAATATGTTTATCTTCTCTTAAAAGTAGATAACTGACATCACTTTGGAGGAATCCCAGGCCAGCTACAAGGATCAAAATGAATAAAGATGAGAACTTCATACTCTTCGTAGATCCTGCTTCTATTGTTTTGACAGCTTAAAAAAATCATTTTGTTGGAGGCTCATACAACTTTTACCACAATCCATACATATATCCATTGTGTCAAGCACATTTGTACATTTATTGCTATCATCATTCTCAAAACATTTTCTTTATACTTGAGCCCTTGGTATCAGCTCCTTATTTTTTTCCCTCCCCCCCCTAAACCCTTGATAATTTATAAATTATTATTATTTTGTCATGTCTTACACTGTCCGACATCTCCCTTCACCCACTTTTCTGTTGTCTGTCCTACAGGGAGGGGGGAAGGTTATATGTAGATCCTTGTGATTGGTTCCCCTTTTCTACCCCACCTTCCCTTTACCCTTATGGTATCACTACTCTCATTATTGGTCCTGAGGGGTTTATCTGTCCTGGATTCCCTGTGTTTCCAGTTTTGATCTATACCAGTATACATGCTCTGGTCTAGCCAGATTTGTAAGGTAGAATTGGGGTCATGATAGTGGGGGTAGGAGGCATTAAAGCACTAGAGGAAAGTTGTATGCTTCATCGGTGCTATCCTGCACCTTGAATGGTTTGTCTCCTCCCTGCGACTTTTCCTTAAGGGGATGTCCAGTTGCCTACACATGGAGTTTGAGTCTCCACCCTGCACTCCCCCTCATTCACAATGATAGGATTTTTTTTTCCTTTGATGCCTGATACCTGATTTCGTCAACACCTCGTGATCACACAGGCAGGTGTGCTTCTTTCACGTGGGCTTTTTTGCTTCTGAGCTAGATGGCCGCTTGTTTATCTTCAAGCCTTTAAAACCTTAGACACTATATCTTTTGATAGCCGGGCACCATCAGCTTTCTTCACCACATTTACTTATGCACCTGCTTTGTCTTCAGTGATTGTGTCTGGAAGCTGAGCATCATGGAATGCCAGCTTAATAGAGCAAAGTGTTCTATTGCATTGAGGGAGTACTTGAGTAGAGGCCCAGTGTCCATCTGCTACCTTAATACTAAACCTATAAATATATGCAAATAGATATATTTCCCCATTGTCATATATAAATACATTTACATATGTACATGACTTTATTTAGACCTCTATAAATGCCCTTTGCCTCCTAGTTCTTTCCTCTATTTCCTTTTACTTTCCTCTTGTCCCACTATCATGCTCAGCCTTCATTTGGGTTTCAGTAATTCCTCTCGGTTACATTGCCCTTGAGCAAGCCCTACCAGGCCTCGCACACCCTCTTCAGGACAGCTCTTTTAAAGTCTAGTCTGATTTTTTACCCACCCGACATGTAATAGTTTAAGAGTGTCTGTTGTAACGAAGCTGTTAAAAATGCTAAATAAACCCCACTGAGGATATCAGATGAGAAATGGACCTTCTACAAATGGTATATTTTGAGATCCCCAAAATGGAATTTATGTGAAATTTTATGTGTTTCAAAATGAATCAATCCTGTTTCCTGCAAGGATATCATAAACACTAATGCATGTATATCTATGGAACACAAAACTGTGAGCCGTGGCATGCTGCCCCCATCCACAATGGTTCTTCTGAAAGTAGCAATAAAGTCCACTTGTTCTGACTTCCATCCATCCTTTTGCAAATTCAAATCAGTCCAGGGAAGGGCTGAGGCTGCCTTAAATACGTGCCTTTTGCTGCTGGTCATATTACCTTGCATCCTACATTAGAGAGAACTCGGCAGCTCCACAGGATTTGTCAAGGAGAAGGAGATAAAAAGGCAGTTAACCAAGTCACTAGCTTGCTTTTCTTTGCAAGTAATTCTCTCTTGGATATCTGGAAATGGTCAGCGTGTGTGTACTCTGCCTTGGATAGGCGGAGTATGATACTTTTCAAATGATGCTTGTAAGTAACTGGACATTCATGCTGGGCCTCAAAGGAGTGTGTCTGTCTGGAAGCTTTTTGAGTCCTTCAGACATTAAGAGCAGACCTGGAGGCCAGCTGGACCTAGCAATAAGGAGCTACATTAAATTAACAGGCACTTCTTCTTCCGAACTTCAGTTTTCTCCTCTGAATTGTACTTTCAAGCACTGAAAGCTTTGTGGGTCTCTGTTTCTTAATGCTAACCTTATTCTCGGTTCCTCTTTATGCTTGTGATTATAAGAAAAGCAAATACAAACGGTGGAATTCCATTTGGGCAGCTAGCTCATGCTTCTTTAATTCAGTGATATATTTTAAACCAGAAGCAAAAGCCCCGAGTGATGACTTTCTGTTCCTCTTCGGCAGTCTTTTGCTTTCTAGAAATGTGGGGCTGTGGTGCACACCCATCCCTTTGTACTCACTGGAGAGCCGCTTCTTCCAGGTCTCAGACATGGCGCTAGTTCCCTTTCCTAATTCTTTCAAACTGGGGTCACATGCCCTTCTCACTCTCTTCTTTTTGGAGGAAAATAGGATTTTATCTACGCTAGCGAATGGTCATCAAGGTTGGTCTGTTTTTCTACTGAAACTGGAGTCGGTTTTCCTTCATCTCAGTCTTCCCAAGAGGCCAGTCTAGTTCAATTAGCCAGACAGGGCAAAGGAATGCTGTCCCTAAAATACCTCTACACTTGCCTTTATCTGTTACATCCTGATTGCTTCAATGTCTACATCTTTCTTCATATCTCCATTTGTATCTTTACATCCTCACTCACTGGGTCTGAGAGAGGGTACAAGAAGAAGAAGAAGAAGAAGAAGAAGAAGAAGAAGAAGAAGAAGAAGAAGAAGAAGAAGAAGAAGAAGGAGTGCTAGGGTCGGCACCAGCATCCCTTGAGCCACCCTTGATCTTGGGCGCCAATTTCATGACCATCCTATTTGAAACTCTGAGGTTGATTATCTATATGAGAACACGACCACGATGGGAGATGAAATGACAGGTGCTATATCCTTTCATAACCGTCTTACCTTAACGCAGTGCTACGAAGAGAGCTACGTGAAAGAAAGAAGACTCATCTTGTGTTGGCCATGTTCCCACCCCATTCTGGGGAAGAGCCAGCCTGGTCTCTCCCAGCTTCTGCAGTCCCAGGAATTTCTTGGCTTGGGGATGCATCTACCTAGGACTAGCCTTCCTCTGTCTGTGTCTCTGGGTCTCTTTTCTTTTACAAACACCACTGAGATCAGATTAGGACCCACACAGTTTTGGTAAGACCCCTTGCTAATGGAGAACCCATCTTCAAAGACCCTGCTTCCAAACGAGGCCATGTTCTCAGGTACTGGGGGGTTAGGACTTCAAACACGAATTTTGGGGGAAATACAGTTCAGTCTATAGCCATAACATCCAAGAGTTCTTGGAATCCTATTTGTTTTACGACTTGAGTTCTTTTCTGTTTCAAAGAAAATTTCTTAAAGTGAGTAGCCTGCAAGTCTGGGTGACATTTTGGTTATGTTTAGGTCTTTTGATAAAGATAATTCTCTGTCGTGGTCTTGAGTTTGTGGCTGTTAGGGTAGGAATCTGCCTTCCCAGTGCTTGCTGGGATGGTTGTGGGTTAGAGAACGAACACTCTCACTTGTCCCCGAAGGAGAAGGAGGGGCTATCTGATGGGTTTGTGGGGCACAAAGAACACAACACAACCCTTTACATCTTCTTCTTGCATGCAGGTCTGCAGAGACAGTGCACGGGGGCTGACTGCTGGTCAGGAAGTTTGCACTTGCCCAGATCCAGCAAGTGGAAAAACAAAACAAAACATCCCCAAAGCAATCTAGCCACCGAGTCTACTCGGACACTAAAGCAGTCGAATTGCTTTCCATAGGGTTTTCAGTGATGGATTTCTGGGAAGCCAGGTCTCCAAGACTTTCTTCTGAGGTGTCTCTAGGCAGACTGTCCCCGTTATGTTGAACATTTGTACCACCCAGGGATGGCCACGCCTGACCATGAAAAGGGGAAGCACGAACAGTCACCATCTAAAGCTATCCCTCCCGATCCTAACTTGGCTTCCTCCCCCCTCCCTGTCTCTTTCTGTCTTCTACCACTTCTGCCTTCTTTCTCTCTGTATAAGCAATAAAGCTGATATTCTGATCTCCAAGTGTTTCTGACTACCTGATAATATCTTTCAGTGTATTTCCTCTGGATGAGATCTTTCAATATGGGAGAACGATGGAACTGTCTAGGGAGCCTTTGTGGAATAGTGGTTACGCATTGGGCTGAGATCCTCAAGGAGAGCAGTTCAAACCCAGCAGCCACTCAGAAGAATGCTGGGACTATTTCTCCAAAGACTTACAGTCTTGGAAACCCAGGGGCAGTTCCGCCTTTTCCATGCGTTGAAGTAGACTGGATAGCAGCGAGTCTGGTTTCGGTTTTATGAACTGTCTGCTCCTTTTCCACTTTCAGGGATGTGTTATAAGACTGAAAAGTACTTCCAGTGATTCTTTACAAGTCGAGACGAGATGATCCCTCCAAAACCTAATTTAGACCAGTAACAATGACGGAGGGAAGTTTACTTAGCAAAGCAACAATCACCAGGATGGAATGATTGAGTCATCATCACCGGAAATGGAAATAGTCACAAGGACCCAGCCTCAGTTTTCAGAAAGTTTTAAATGCATAAACATCTGTCCTTCTGGGCTTTAGATTCCCAGGAATCTCTTTCTGCTTCCTCCCCACCTGTGCAACAGTGAGGATTCACTGAAAACTTTCCATTACACATTGTACCACACCCTGGTGGTGGTGGTGGGGGGGGGGGGGAGATCCAGCATATAAAGGCATTTTCAGCTTTCAGAAAACCATGAAAAGAGATGACCCGCGGTGATTTGGTGAAATGGGAGAGAGAACATCATGGCCATGGATGGGTGGGGTCTTGTGGAGGATGAAACGGAATGGAGAGGGGACAGACATTAACCCAGTGAGGGAGATGGTTGCAGAGGACACCCTTGGAGTTGGGGACTCTGTGTGGCTCTTCTATCATCAGCAACCTTGGCAGTGTGGCGGGTTATGCATCGGGCTTCTAACCACAGGTCTGTCATTCGAAACCACCCGAAACTCCTGGGGAAAAAAGTGAGGCATTCTACTCCCATGAAGATTCACAGTCTGGGAAACCCATAGGGGATTTTCTACTCTCCTTTGTAGGTGTATATGAGTTGCAACAGACTTGACTGTGAATTTGAGTATTTTATTCCTCCTTCTATGAACTCCTATATGATGACTGATGTGGGGTTTTAAATATTTGGCATTCAGAGGTGTAAACCCTTTCCCATGAAGGATTTATTTTATTTTTGTAATATTATGGCTGCTTGTCTTGACCATGAAGGAAAAGTGGCCAATTTGAGGGCTTCTGAGAGAGACCTTGATGTTGCTCTAAAAAAGTCCAGTGCCTGGGAAGTTGGAACCACTTAAGAAAAAAGAAGCCTGGTCTTTGCAGAGCATTTCGGTCGTGTTTCAAATGGTTTGGCATTTCTCGCAATGATGAAGAGGTTTAAGAATAGAAAGAGTTTCTGAAAGCTTTGCGTTTTTGTTAAATATTTTAAATGGCTACAAGTAGAATCCTTTCCTTTTTCTGGTCTTCCTGGCAACCCTTTTCTGTGTCTGAAAAATGCAGGGGAACAAATAGTTCTGGGGGAATGAGTTGTGTGGCTGTGTCGATCAGTAAGGCTGTGCTCAGGCACTTCTGGGAGCGGGCTCCCCCAGTGGATGTCCTTTTGGTTGGAGGCTGGAATTTTGTCCCACTCTTTGGCCCTTCTCAGACGGCCGGCCAGGCCTCTTTCCTGTGCACCTGTGAGGATGCAAAGGAAGCAATTCACAGTTGTTCTGGCCTTCTTGGAGAACGCACGGCAGTCTGGTTGCAAAAACATGGATGCTGGAGGGCTGCCGGATGGTGACATGTGTGTCAGGTGGTAGGTGTTTTGCAAGGTCCACCTCTTGGAGAGACAAATGCAAGTTCAAAATGGAGCTGCATGCAGGTAGAAAGCAATACTTGAAAGACAGTAATAGAGTGTTAATAGTGATGTATAAGTCACGATATGAAAATAGAGTCCAGCAGACAGACAGGAATCTGAGGACCCTCGTATAAGGACATGCAGGAGCAAAGCATGTCCTTGGAAACCAAGGTCCCTGCCCTGGGAGCCTTCTAGATTCAGTGAAACTTGGTGCCAAGACTTATGAAGATCTCCAGGAAATACAGGAACTCTTGATTGTTGAAAAGAGACCCATCATAGCCTATCCATTCAAGGATGCCACATAGTATCATAAAAAACCAAGTAAACCAAGCCCTGAAAAAAAAATAGTGATGTATAAACTTGGACCCACTCCTTTTATGCTGTCCAAGAATTCATTGGGCTGAAGAAAATAGTAAATGAGTTCATACTGATGATTCTTCTGCAGGTCTCCCCACTGTCAGCTCCATTTCAATAAAGTCACGGGTGTTTGACCGAGGAAGTGCTTGAAACAGGACAAAGCAAAACAAAACAGCAAACTCACTGCCATTGATTCAAATTCCGACCCTATAGGACAGAGTAGAACTGCCCCTGTGGATTTGGGAGACTTTTACAGTATTTCTTTACAGGCTTTCTCCCATGGGGAAGCTGGTGGTTTTGAACCACAGACCTTGCTGTTAGCAGTGTAACACATAGCCCACTACAGTGTACCCAGGTGGTGCAAATGGTCAGTGTGCTTGGCAGCCCATTGAAAGGCTGGAGTCTACCCAGAGGTGTCTTGAGAAAAAGGCCTGACCATCTACTTCTGGAAATGTCGCCCATGGAAACCCTATGGATCCCAGTTCCCAGTTCTCTGCCACATGCCGTGTCTCTGTGCGTTGCACCCATCTCCGTGGCAACGGGATTGAGTTTGGTTGAAAACTGGTCTGGCATCACTTTTGCTCTGGAAAGGCTTTTCAGGGGAACAGGTGTCTCTGAGTGAGGCGCACATGGGACAGAGGAGGCAAAGGGTGGGTCTTCCCTCTCTTGCAGTGAGATCAGTTAAATCTACCACCTGGTTATTGGTGCAGAAGCTGGAGTTTCGCAGCATCCACTTTGCCTTTCTTCCACTATAGAACTGCATCTGATTCCATTAAAACGGATCATCAACTCTTGCTTCTGGGTGCACCTTGAATGGCTGGCCCCCAAATAATTCTACCTCAATGACTGCGTGAGTGAATGGTTTACAGGCGGTCACGTGGGCCAGCAGTGTGTGGTCCAGGTCTTTCTTTAACAGCTGTTCAATTAGAAGATTTGGCCCTTCTAAA
Organism: Echinops telfairi; assembly: GCF_000313985.2. Classification (NCBI taxonomy): domain Eukaryota; kingdom Metazoa; phylum Chordata; class Mammalia; order Afrosoricida; family Tenrecidae; genus Echinops; species Echinops telfairi. The sequence continues at coordinate 48,872,647 of NW_022103899.1, read as the reverse complement.
TGGATGGTCTGTGAACGTGAGCCCTGCGATCCCCGAGTCTTCTGCTACATGGGACTAGTCAGCTTACATGAGACAACCAGGGGGCCTAAGCCACCAATCAAAGAATATGAGCTTCCTGACCCCAGGATTAGTGCAGGGGTGGACATGAACAGAATGGGCCCATTGAGAAAGCGGCAGGTGACATTTCTCCAGTGGTTGGAAGAACGGAAGTTCTCACTTCTGGATGATGAGGAAAGGGAGTCTGAGGTTAGACACGCGGTAACTGTTTTTGCCCACGTGAAAGCGGGTGAGCAGAGGAAAGGGAGAAGGCAGAGTGTGCAAGAGTGCTCATACATAGACCTGAAACCTTGATCAAACCTCTCCTGAAGTTTCCCCTTCTCTTCAAGTTGGAGTTTTGTGAGTCGATACTTTCAGTTAGAGAAATAGGTTGGTTGAGTTGAGGAGATGAGTTGATTTAGAAGAACTTGAATCAACATTACTCCCTAAAGAGCTGGTATGCTTTTCTGGTGAGTGCCTTTAGGCATGCAAAATGCACATTCACGTTTGAGAAGTGTTGGAAGAGAAAGATTAGCATGTAAAGGAGAGAGAACAATAAAGCATGCAAATTTAAATCTACACCTTCACTATGTAGGTCAAATGTCATAGTCACTTAGTTTCAACTGATTTACTGGAGAAAACACAAAAGCACATAATAAGAATCAGATGTACTACAAGTTGCACATGACTAATTGGATTCAACAAAATCTTGGAGATCTTTCTGCTTGTTTTTTTTGTTAGCAATCCAACAATTTAGTCAAAATAGAAACTGTCTTCTTTCAATTCAGAGTAGCAAATGAAAAATATACAGTACAGCATAAGAAAACAATGCAATTTTGTTCAATTGGAAGACGCACACATACACACATACCAAGAGAACTACAAGCATATATACACAAACACACAGAAGAAATTATACAATGATACACACATACACACACACAAATCATTTACCCAAACACAATGCTAAACTGCCTCACATGCTGAAGCCTCTGGGTACCAGCAGGCCAAAACCGACTCTGCCTTATCTCAACAATGACGGCTTGCCTGAAAGTGACAACCCAAATAATTGAAATACCTAGTGGTTATTACACTTATGATAAATAGTTTAATATTTGCATGCCTTTTCCTTCTTCTTCTTCTTTTTTTTAAAGCAAAGGAGAAAACCATCACAAAACATTGCCGGAGACCCAAGTCAAAGCCTAATGTAAATGTAATGGAATTAGGATGTGCCTTGTGCTGTGGTTGCCTTCTTTGTTACTTTCTTTTTTTGAAATAGAAGACCCCAGGCAGGTATAACAAAAGGGTAGGGAGAAGAAGTGGAGAAGGCAAAGGAAGGTGAAGAGAACAAGAATGGTGTCATTTTGCGTCATGGCTGAATTGTAACCTCCTCAAGATTCACCTTGAAGTTCTTAAGGCCTGGTACCTGTGAACATGACCTTTGTTTGGCAGCAGGGTTTTGAAGTCGGCTATTCTTTAAGTTAGCATGAGATTAGGGATCTGGGCCCTAATCTAACCTCAGTGGTGTCCTGTGGGAGAGGAAGACGAACACAGAGACAGAGGAAGAGAGCCATGTGCTGATGGAGTTCGGCTGCAGCTGCAAGCCAAGGAATGCCGAGGCCTGCCGGAAGCTGAGAGAGGAGGAAGGACAAGCCTTTGCAGAGAACACAGAATTCAACCTGCATTTGGACTACTGCCCCCAAGAACTGTGAGACAACACATTTCTAGGGTTGTTGACTCTGTGGTACTTTGTCATGGCAACCGGGGAACAAACAAACAAATCCACTTAGCAAATGAATCATGGGAAAAAACCACAGGGTCTGAGGGAACTGCAAAGTGGATGTTTCCTGCCTCCTGAAGTACCATCATCATCATCTTCATCAGCTGACTAGGATCATGCCTATGGCAGTTGTTTGAGTGCATCAGCTTAACAAACAAACAAACAAACAAACAAACTGTGGCAATCACATAAGAAACAAACATGTTTAAAGATGATTATTATGCTGGTCATCTTGCTCACAGCTCCATCTGTAGGAAAATGCCCTCCCCTCAGGGCCTGGGACACAGGCTCTCGCATTTTATACCATGTTTGTCTAAACTCTGTGCTCTAGATGACGAAGCCAGATCTGGGCATCTGTTTCCAGGGCAGGGAAGCCATAGGCTGTCCAGCAAATTTGAGCATGACCTGGCTCTAGGGGACAAACTGGACCAATCCGAGTGTTCAGCTCAGGACTGAAATTAAGAAAGACAAAGGGAACTGGCCAGCTGGCACTACATGGACGCTGAGAAGTTGCCTGGAGGTGCATCTGAGGCACCACAAGCCAACTTGATGTGCAGCCAGGAGTGTGACGGAGCAGCTATTTGGAGGAGGGACAGAAGGAAGCGGACTGAGGACTAAGAAGCATCCTGCGTGGTCAGAGAGCAGACCCAGGCCGGTGGGAAAACACCGAGGGCAGAGCCACAAGCTTCTAGGCGCTGGGATCCCAGGAGGTGCTGTCACCTCCTTCTTCCGGAGGCCCAGGATCTATGGCAACACCTGCTTTGTGAGAGAACTCATTCCCCTCATGGGGCCAGGTGTGTATTTGCACTAACCTCCCCTAATGTGGCTAAGGTGAGTGCATTTCTAGTGGTTGGGAGACTTCTCATCTAGGTTTGAGGGTGCCTACCTTCAAGTCTTAGGTTGCATGTGAGAATTAGCGCGGGAGGTTATTAGAAACCCTCGGGGTAGAAATAGAGATTCTCATTCAATGGGGATGAAGACTGTCGTGGAACGGTTGTTTCAGCAGTTACCCCAGGCAATTCTGATCTCGTGACTGTCAGTGGACTAGAATTTGGGAACCACTGGTTTGGATGGAGTCTCAAAAAGTCACAAACTTTTTAGTATCAGAACACCTTCTAATCTTAAAATAATAATGAGGACTGATTGTCATGGATTGAACTGTGTCTCTATGCCCTGTATCTATCTATGGATAAACTCCTGTTTATGCTAATGAGGGCTTGCAACTGTGTGGGTCCTGAACCTAATCACTTCATAGTGTCATTGTGGTGGTTACATAATCTCCTGTCAACTTGAGGGTATTAAGAGTGAAGGGGTGGAGTCTAACCTATCAATCAGGTCACAGCCTGGTGACGCCTTCTTGTGGGCATGGCCTTCTCATGAGGATTCTGGGAACTTCCTGTCTCTCTGCCTTTGCCTTCCTGTTGACAGCCACATGACGACTTGCTGAGACTTGCAAGAACTCTCTTTCTGCTTCACTTTCCTGTTGAGAGATGGAGGAACCACATGGGGACCAGCACCAGCTTCCACCACCATTGGATCCAAAAGTCTTTGCACCCACTGACCTGTGATCTTCCTGCAATTTGTATCCTTGCATGTACTGCATGAATCTGAAGAAGAATTTATGGACTAGTATTGGATGTATGGTCTAATGTCGGATTTATGGACTTGATCTGGACTGGGCTGGGTTGTTTTCTTAATATACAATTATTCTTTGGAATAGAGCTCTTTCTTACAAATATATGTGTCTATGGATTTGTTTCTCTAGTCAACCCAGCCTAACACAGTCATCTTATAAAAATAACAGAATAGCAAAGGTGAGACCCTACAAGAAGAAGGCAGACACCATGTGGTGATGGGAATTTCAGTAACAGACACTAAGAGAGAGGCCCTCAGAAGAAATCGGTGTGTCCAAGGCCCTGATTTGCATTTTCAGCTTCCAGAATTGAGAAAAGACAGTCCTGTCCCGTAGAGATACTTCCTTGTGGCATCTTTGCTATGGTGGTACTGCGTAACTAACGCAATAACCCAATGAACTGCAGCGTAGTTTCTGTATCTTCATCAGTATTTATCGTATTGGAAATTAATAATGGGAAATTGAACTATTTTTACTAATTCATAACAAGTAATGAACTAATTACATGGTACCGCAAATGACTTTTTTTTGGTAATGAATAACTATACCCCTTATCCCACCCCCAGCCCCCATCGTACACACACAGAAACTTAGTGAGAAGATGATTGTTTTATATAGCTATACATTTCTTTAGCATCTGGCTTAGTAGAAGATAGTGAAGTTTGGCTTACCAATTTGATGGGCCCTGGTGGTGTAGTGGTTACAGATGGGATGCTAACTGTAGTTCGAAACCACTAACTACTGCACGAGAAAGACAGGCTTTCTACTCCCATAAAGGTTCACAGAGGGCAGTTCTACCCTGTTCTATAGGGTTGCTCATGATTGGCATCAACTCAATGGCAGTATGTTTGGTTGTTGCTGTCACTGTTTTGTTAAAGTATATGAAGAACATCTAGTCTCACCCATACATGCAGTTGGAAACAGGAGGAGTGTTTTAGCCGTCTTTTCCGTTAGTAGATAATTTTCTTTGATACACAATCAAAACATAACGCAAGTGATAATGTCTCAAAGGTGGCTGTTATGTGGAATTTGAAACTATATTGATAAATGTCCGCACTTTGCTACATTACAATTCTATGGTATCTCTTGCACTTTGAAATGTTTTTCCCCCGCGTGTTATTTTGTAACACCGTGCAATGATTTTCTGGCAAATACTGGCAAATCTTCCAAATGTGCAGGAGAAAGCCTTTTGTACCCGTGTGAGAGAACGAGAATTTTAAAAGGCACGCGATATCTGAGCATTCTTGTTGTTAGGCTTTCATCGAATTGGCTCTGACTCGTAGGGACCCAATGTGCAATGGCATGAAATGCCCTCCTGGCCCCATGCCAGCGTCACAGTTGTGAGGTGTCCGCCCACGGTTGCAATCATTGTGTCAGATCATCTCCTCGGGAGTCTTCCTCTTTCTCTGCCCTCCCACTTTCCCAAGTATGGCGTCCTGGTCCAGAAGGTCTTTCCCGACAACATGTCCAGCGCACTCAAGACAGCGTCTCGTCAGCTTCGATTCTCAGGAGGATTCTGGTTGTGCTTCTTCCAACGCAGGTTGCCTTGTTCTTTTGGCAGTCCACGATGCTTTCTTTTGATTTTTTAATCATTTTGTTGGGGGCTCATACAGCTCTTATCACAATCCATACATACATCAATTGTATAAAGTACATTTGTACATTCATTACCTTCATCATTCTCAAAACATTTGCTCTCCACGTAAGCCCCTGGAATCAGCTCCACATTTTGCCCCCTCCCTCCCCGTTCCCCCCTCTCTCATGAACCCTTGATAATTTATAAATTATTATTATTTTGTCATGTCTTACATTGTCTGATGTCTCCCTTCACCCACTTTTCTGTTGTCCATTCCCCAGGGAGGGGATTATATGTAGATCCCTGTAATCGGTTCCCCCTCTTATCCCACCCTCCCTCCACCCTCCCAGTATCACCACTCTCACCACTGGTCCTGAAGGGATCATCCATCCTGGATTCCCTGTGTTTCCAGTTCCTATCTGTACCAGTGTACATCCTGGTAGCCAGATTTGTAAGGTAGAATTGGGATCATGATAGTGGGTAGGGAGGAAGCATTTAGGAACTAGAGGAAAGTTGTATGTTTCATCATTGCTACACTGCACCCTGACTGGCTCTTCTCCTCCCTGCGACCCTTCCATAAGGGGATGTCCAGTTGCCTACAGATGGGCTTTGGGTCCCCACTCTGCACTCCCCTTCATTTACAATGATATGATTTTTTGTTCTTTGATGCCTGATACCTCAACCCTTCAATACCTCATGATCACACAGGCTGGTGTGCTTTTTCCATGTAGGTTTTGTTGCTTCTGAGCTAGATGGCTTCAAGTCTTTAAGACCCTACACGCTGTATCTTTTGACAGCCGGGCTCCATCATCCGTGGCGCTTTCAATGTTCTTCGTCAGCACCATAATTCAAATGCATTAATTCTTCTTTGATCTTCCATATTCAATGCTCAACTTTCACGTGAATATGAGGAGAGTGAAAATACCTGTCTTGGGTCAGGTGCACCCCGAGTCCTCAAAGTGACATCCTTGCTTTTCAATGCGTTCAAGAGGTCATGCACAGCAGATTTACCCAATGCAGTACATCCTTTAATCTCTCGACTGCTGCCTCTGTGAGCATTGATTGTGGATTTAAGCAAGGTGAAATGCTTGACAACGTCCATCTTTTCTCCATATATTTTGATGTTCCTTATTAATCCGGTTGTGAGGGCTGGGTTGTAATCCATATTGAAGGCTGCAATCTGTGATCTTCATCATCCAGAGCTTCACATCTTCCTCACTTACAGCAAGCACCATGTGTCATCTGGATATTGCTTACTCCAATCCTGGTGACGCATTTTCTTCATATAGTCCTGTGTCTCAGATTATTTCCTCAGCATAGAGATCTGATCATTACATAAATTATTTTGACTCTGAAAGAATTTCCTGGATCCCCATGGGTCCCCCACATGCACTCTGAGAAACTCTGTCCCCATTTATCCTCCCTGTATCCTCTACAAGTGTTTCCAGTATCACCCTAAATGCCATGTTATCCCCAGGTATCTTTCATGGTTCCCACATTTAGATGCGATCACTTGCTCCAGGGCAGGGCTGGACATCCACTCGTGAGCTCCAGGGACGTAGCATTATTCACATGTTTACCACTGTAGAATCAGAACACAGGACCGCAGGACCAGTCTTTTCTGAGGATAACTGGATCAATTTCATTGATGCATGGTCGAGTCTTAAAGGTTATTGTGAAACTCAGCTTCAACTCAAGGGAAGTGGAGGAGAGACTCCGGTACAGTGGCTATCGGTTGGGTGGAATGCTTCAAGGCCTAGAAGGAGCGACCGAAGCATAAACTTCCGGCTTACAGGAAAGAGGCCAGCTCCAAGAACTTCAGAGACAGGGATTGGTACATGGATACTTTCAGAATCTGTTTCTCATCTTTGCTTCTCTCTGTAGAACAGCTTGATTCATACGATGAAGACGGTGACTGCTGCCCAAACTCCTGGGATCTTAATTTATCAGCTTGGTCACCCACAGGAAGGGAATTTTCTTCTCGTGATTACTGGAGTGACCTTGACTGCAGAATTCCTGGACAATTTAGCATCTACAGTGAGCTCACCTTGATTGAAGGGGCATCTTAGGACAATGACAATGGACCGGGAGTGTGGTGCGTGAAGTATATGGCAGCTCCTCTTGGAATCTATTAGAACTGGGGAGTAAGGGAGTGGGAGAAAGAACCTCCCCAAAGAAGGCATATGCTCTTCTCAGAAGAAAGGAGGGGTCCTTGATAAACTAATCATTGCACTATAGTAACTCCCAGCCCATCTCTACAAAATCCCTTGTGAAGACATTTGAAAATACCACGTCAGCCAAGCCATGGCCAATTTAATCATGTTGTATGCTTTGGAGAAGTGACATCAATTAATGTCTGTGGCTGACTGAACTTAATAATTGCATTTAATATTTCAGGTTACATGCTTTCCTAGTATTGCAAATCGGCGCTTCATAGGGAACGGTTTTGTTATTATTTTCCTGTGGTGGATGATGTGATGAAATTACACGGGTACCATGGACATTTCTAGAGAATTGGCATCTGCATTTGTTTCCATTGGTTTCTCTAAGAGTCTGGGCCTGCCATACCATGTAGTCAAAAATCCCAGGTAATACCAGAATGACTGTCAGCCAGATAAGACCTATAAGAGACCAGGGCAGATGAGCAAGAGTCACTGTAATTTTGGAGGAGTTGGCCCTCGTTGGCCCTTGATGGTCGAGCACAGGGCCTGGCACCATAGGTATGGGTTAAAAGTTGCTTCAGACCAAACCCAATGTCTTACTACTTTACCTAAATCAATTCAACCTCAAACTAGTGACTGTCACACTCAATTCCCACCTTATCCCCACTTACTTATTTATCAGTAACTTTTTTTTTTTAATTAGCTATCATTGTTGACAGTCAAGACCAGTGGTTCTTAACCTTCCTATTGCTGCCACCCTTTAATACAGTTCCCTTGTTGTGGTGACCCCCCAACCATAAAAGTATTTAGTTGTTCGTGGCTACTCCATCACTGTCATTTTGCTACTGTTATGCATTGGGCGACCCCTGTGAAAGGGTTGTTCGAGCCCCAAAGGGGTCATGACCCACAGTAAGAATGATCTAATTGCAAATTCATTTGACTGGCACTTTCTCCCTCCTGCAGCCTCTTGAAGGTAGATCCCACCCCTGCTTATTCATCTTCGGGATGTCCTTCAGGTAGCACAAAGCTGGACGTGTTAGGCACGCAAACAAAAATACAGGTTCCATGAATAAATGAGTCAAGAACACTTTTAAAATCATACTCCTCCCAGAGAGAAAATTCTGCCTCCATTGCAGCAGGCCAATGACAAATAACAGGCGGTTAAACACCGAGTCACCAGAGGATGCACAGCGGTGCAGATGGGAACTGGAAACACAGGGAATCCAGGACAGATGACCCCCTCAGGAACAGTGGTGAGAGTGG
>NW_022103899.1:48848447-48863694 GCF_000313985.2 Echinops telfairi | reverse complement strand
TGGCCTGTGCCCTGGATCCTTTGAGCACTGTGTGACTACGAAGGACACGTGTTTCATATTTGAAGACATGGAAACAAGAGGCATCCGGCTCCCCACTGTGCATACTCAAGGGTGGGTGGTGCTGGTGAAATGCTGCTCCCTTCAGAGCCTCCTTCCTTTCTCCCTTTTCAGACCAAGGGAGAGTAGCAGACAGAGAGGCATGGGGGGTGGCTACCTCTGCAAACTGACCTTGGCTCAGGGGAAGAGCAGAACGCATAGGGGAGAGGGGGCAGGAATCATTCACGTGCAAAACAGCTAAACTCTGGCATGTGTTTCTCAGTTAAAGTGAAATCATTTCCCCCCCAAAGGAAACAGAAGATCTCTATTTCTGTAGCCACCATGTTCTCATTTGCATAGCAGTTTTGTGTGTTCTGGTTCCAGCCCTGCCCCTAATTAATTAGCTGTGTGGCTTGGGCACACCACTGTACTTCCTATCACGTTTGACTTTACTGCCTTGTTTGTTAATAATAATAATAATAATAATAATAATAATAATAATAATAATTTGCACTAGGCCCCAATCTTTTGATGCTTACTAGTCATGGAAGACAAACAAGGGTCTTGGCTTCTAGCTGTGGATTCATTTAGCACAACACATCCATCAGTTGCCCATGGAAACTAGGAAATTCAAGAGCACCCATGCTGAATGTGAACTTGGACTCTGCCACTTCCTTGACTTTGGGCAAATTATGTAACCTTATCCCCATACCTGCCATAGCCGCATAGCTCTATAGGGGGCCCATGACCCTAAAACCTAACTCAATGGATAGTTGGGAGGATGAAGTGGTAAAAGGCATAAGATACTTAGAATGCACAACAATTATTCAATATTTACTAGCTATTCGTATTTGTTGAGAACCCACTTAGTGCTAGGTACACTGTTCGACCTTGGGACATGAGAACAAATAATGGGGTGGCTACACTTCACTAAACCAGGGAAGCCTCTGAATCAGTAACTCTCAAGCCTGACTGCACAACCGGGCCACCAGAGGGGTTCATAAAATGCCCTCTCTGCCTCGCCCGGGAGAATTAGGGCTCTGGAACTCAATGAATGTAGAGAGTTTAGCTACAGCCGTAGCTGAGCTTACTAATATCATACCTTCGTCTCTGATTGAGGAGTCTCGTGTCTCTGCCAGCATCCATGAAAATGAGTCCCCTTTGGGCTTGGCAAGTGGGATATAATCCTAGCCACCCCGTAGTTCTTTTCTTTAAACAAATATTGATTTCATTATTGTTGAGACGCTAACGCAGCAAAGCCTCACACCAACTCTGCTATTTCTCCCTGTGCAGTTGAGTGACACTGTACAACCGCTCGGTGCAGCCTTTGCTGAGCTGTCCCTCCATGAAGAGTCACTCACTGCTGTGAAGGTTCTTGCCTAATCTTTGGAGTTGCCGTTGTCAATTTTATCACACACAGACAGTTCTTTTAACAAGAGCAAGATGCTCAAGGCAGACACACACACACCCATTTTTTTAACCAGTTAAGATAAACTATTGTTCGCTTTCAAGATCTCAGAGTCTATTTTTGGTTTAAAGGTCTGAAGATTATGGTAGGGCCATGGCTTCGGGAGTTCCTCTAGCCTCCGTGGCCTCAGAGAGTATAGCCTCCATGAGAAATAGAAGTTCTGTACTGCATTTCTCCCTGCTTTGAGCAAGATGACTAAATATTTCTACATCAAACATGTTCAGGAATAGTAACTCGACCCCACCCAGTTCTGGTATGATGGCAAAGGGGGCATAGTTCTTGACATCCAGGTACAGCCGGTTCCTTGATGTCGAGGGTTATAAACATCTGACTTCTTACACACAACCATTAGTTATGACCCAATGCCTGTAAATTTAAGGTCCATACAAGGGTTCATAATAACGAACAGGTGCCTTTTTGCAATGTACGTCATAATATTCTTAACATGTTGGTGTTAGGCTGTGCTTTCTAGTGAAACAAAACCAGTGACACTCAAAAATATGTATAAGAAAGCATTTTAAATCAAAGAATCAGATCATCCCAGGTCAACTCAAGTCCATGGGGCTGATGCTGGCCAGAGCCTCCCTGAGACTCATGTAGTGGCTGGAGGAGGAAGCGGGAAGAAGAATCAGGAAGCTGGGAGGTCCCAGGTGAGTGCAGAGTTAGGTGGCTCCAGGGTGTGAAGCACATGGCAGGGTACTGACAGCTCCAGCATGGCTGCCCTGGGAGCAAGGCGTGCAATCCAGACCAGCAGGAATTGAAAAGGGGCAAGAGAGTGAAGTTCTTAGTGTCTCCCTTATTAAAAAGCCACACCCCCAAGGAGGCATCATCAGGCAGTTTGCTGATTGGTAGTTTGGATCCCATCTCTACTATCACATAGGTATCCGTTGACATGAAATCTAGCCATCACAGTGTTAAAGATGTTTTTAGTGTATTTGTAAGTGTTTCTTTAATGTTTCTCCTGCATAGAAGAATACACTCTATTCTGTACATACAGCAACAAACAAACAAAGTCACTGTCATCGAATTGATTCTGACTCACCGCGACCCTATAGGACAGGGCACCTCTTTCTCTTTGGGGTTTCCAAGCCTGTAGTGCTTTATGGGAGTTGAAAGCCTCATCTTCCTCCCACAGAGGACTGGATGGTTTCTAAAGACAAGCATTTGACTAACCGATGCTAGAGATGAACTCTACCTAACTGCCAACTTGATGTGCAAATTTAACTTCAAGATAGACTTCAGAATGGAACTCATTTGTAATCCAGCGGCTGCCAGTACTAGAGAGCTAACCAATGTAACCACAGGTTTATAGAAAATGCAGGCAAAGAGAACAGGTTAAACAACACCACAAGGATATACTCAGCCAAATGCAGAATGCGGGAACGACTCCAGGGGAAATGATCCTGTTTATTCCACAAGCAAATAGCACAGTGGCCTGTTGTGCATTAAAAGGGACGAAAGAGACGTTGTCTCAATCACCTGAAACGCCTGGAGTTTGGATGGACCATGATTTAAGCTAACAAACGGTCATGGAGCCATTTATGAGAAAAGTGGGAAATGAGACATCGACTGGCCATTCGTTTTTGCTAAAACTTCCGAAACCAAACTCGCTGCCATTGTGTCAGCTCCTACTCATCGCGATGCTGTAGGTCAGGGCAGAACTGCCTCTGAGTTTCTGAGACGGCAACTGTTGGTGGGAGCAGAAAGCCTCATTTTCCTCCCACGGAGTGGCTGGGGGTTTCGAACTGCTGACCTTGGAGTTAGCAGCATCTCATGTAACGACAACACCTCCAGGGCTCCTAGTTTTTGTTAAAATATAATTTGTGGGGTTGGGGTGGGGGAGTGATAACACTATCGTTGGTATATTAAAGCACACACAGATATCTCTTATCTGTTGGCGATAATATTGAATTCTTTATGAGCTAAATGATACAAGTCAAAGATTTTTTTTTGAAAGAAGTTCATGTCCCTTTCCCCAAAACACAGGGCCTGGGAATATAAGACACACATGACTGAAGGTAATGCAAGCTGTTATGCATTTGCTTATCAGCTGAAAGGTCCACGATTCAAATTTACCCAAAGACAGACCTAGCGATCTGCTCGGAGCAGTTCTAATCTGCGTGCGTGGAGGTGCCGTGAGTCTATAATCCAACAATTAACATCAGCACAAGCCTGAGTCCTCAGAGGAGACTCCTTGTGAGCCAGGACGAAGGCACGTGGGATTTGGTGGAAGTGAGGAATTTGTGCAAAAAGGTGTGGTTGAAAAGGGGCCCCGGTGAGCAAGCTGAAAGAGGACAGTGATTCGGAGCCCAGGGACTGGTTATGAGTTGGGGTGTTTGGAAGAGCACAGTGTGGCCCATGCTGTACCCAGCCTGCCAGTTCCTGTAAGATCCGCCTGTGTCATTTCTGCTTCTCCTTCCTACTGTGTCTCTGGCATCACCGTGCCCAGCTGGTCCCCACTTGAAGCCTCCAGAAATTCCACCCTACAGGTGGGATGCCTGCTTCAACCACCCTGATTCAGGGCCCGGGGCGCTGGAGGGCTGATGGGGCCTTTAGTGCATGCCATGGCTCGGGGAATGTTCCTCTCCTTCTGTCCCCGGTTCCCTTTCTCTGTGTGGAATGGACGGTGGAGATAATGAGTATGGGGCACAGGGGATGGGGAAGGGACCTGTCAGAAAAAGAATTGGGGAGAGAGGTCAAAGACCTATAGAGGTGACATTTGCCCCCTGGGACTGAAAACGAGGGAAGTGCTGAGTCTTTGAGCCAGGAGATGGCATGATTGTAGAGAGGGATACTCACTCTCTAGACAGGCAAGACTTAAGCGAGAAGTTAATTAAGTCCACATAGAAGAAGCACGCCAACCCGTGTAATCCAAAGAGTGCAAGTAATATCATCCAAATCCGAAGGCGGGCATGGTATCAGAGATTCGATGATGAACACCTGAATTTCAGCGGCTACGGATGGCAGTGGAAGCCCCAAATCCATTTTCAGAACCTCCGCATGGATGACGTCTCCTGTGAATCCCCTCTGATTCAAGGTGAGGGATGTGAATAGCCTTCTGATTAGACAGAGAGCATTGCCAAGTCGATGACGACAGATGTGGTTTGGTTAAAATGTAGTATTGTATCATTGGATTTCCCCTTTTGACCCATTTTAAATTCGTTTTAGTTTTTAATATTTTTCCGCTTTCTTCTCTATTGAGATGGTCTCTGTTTTACTTTGTTAATATTATTTGGGTTTTAGTTTTGGGGGGGTATGCTTTTCCAAATATGAAATCCAGTTATTATCTCTCTTGAGATGATAACTGGAATAATGGTTTCTTGGAGGTATGGGGGGGGGGGCAGAGGCTGCAGGGCGGTGGGCAGAGAGCGAATGGCAGACAGTGAGTACATGAAGGAAAGAAAGATTCTCAAATTGATCGCAATGATGATTATACAGCTCGTCTTGATAGGACCAAGCTCTTGGGTTGTGTGCTATGTGGACTATGTACCAATCAAACTGTTTTAAAGAAAACAAGTCAAGAAGTAATCAGGAGTTGAACAATCTTTAGAATGATTAAAATTTAAACAAAAAACAACACAGTTCAAAAAAGGAGTGTCCTCCAGGACTCAGGTCAGAGATCAGAGTTGGAAGGTAGATTCACGTTCTTCAGGCGGAGGAGACTGAGAACGTGAACCAGTCCAGGCTGGGTGGGGAAGGAAAACGGAAGTGTTGAGAGCCACTGTTTTATTTTCTGTTGCCCTTCTCCTCATTCTTGTAAGGAGCCCTGTTGGCACAGTGGGTTAAGCATTGGGCTGCTAATTGCAAGATCAGTAGTTCAAACCCAGCCGCTGCTCAGTGGGGGAATGCTGACGCCGTCTGTTCCTGGAAAGATGTCCAGTCTCATAAATGCTCGGGAGCAGTCGACTCTGTCCTCCAGGGTCACTAGGAGTAGAAACCAGTTGGAGAGCAGTGGATTTTTGGTGTTTTTTTTAATTGCTGTTAATATTCCTCAGGTCCCGTTTTCCTAAATTAGGAAGTACGGCGAAGGCTTCACACCACGCGTTACAGAAGAACCCAAGGACTCAAGGGCTGGGGATGACATCACAAACTGTGACATCATCAGGGTCTTCAGAGTACTTGTGGTTGTAGAATAAAGCTTACATCCCAAGTCAGCTCCCATGGGAACAGATTTCAGAGGGCCTTCCAGACTCAGAGGGAGAAAGACAATGCTTTCTACGCTCTTAAAGAGTTGCAATCTTCGTGAGTCAGAATCGATTGGATGGTAGCAAAGCGTTTTTTCTTTTCTTTTGATTTTCCCAGACTAAGATGCACTAGGAAGAAAGGCCTGGAAATCTATTTCCAAAAATTACCTGGGGAAAACCTCATGGGGCACATCATGAGGTCAGGTCTGCAGCCCATCATGGGGATGGGGCAGGACTGGACCATGAACAGCAGCAACAACAGCAGTTTGATGTCACCCTGCCCAAATGTGTTTGTCTGAGAAATGTTTATGAAGGAACTCGAAATGGGTCAGAAGATGCACAACCACCAGCAGAAACCACTGAGAGGAAATAAACCGAAGTTTACACAGTGACTGTTTTCTGGGTATTGGGATTAGGAGCTCTTCTTATTTTTGGATTCTTCCAAACTTTTAATAACAAGTATGCATTTCTCCTTAAAAGGGGGGGGGGGCTTTTATTCCGATGTTGTAATCAGAAGATCATCCATTGTCTAGGTCTGCAAACAGGGCCAGGCACCCAGGTTGGCTCTTAAAGATGTTACTTGAATCTCAAGGTAAATGCTTAGATCAGGAAGCTTGAAAGAAGCGTCTATGTCCAAGACTTCCCATCACATGATACTCTTCAAAGGATATAGAGACAAAGACGTGGCCCATCAAACACACCGCCTCCAAGAGGCAAGATGTAATCCTTGAGGTTGATGTTAGCAGGAACCTTGACCCCCAAGCCCCGGAGGGGGGTGGTGATGATATCTACTTCCTCCAAGACACACACACACACAAAAAAGACCACTTAGACTTCTCTTGTTCTGGATCAGATCAGAACCACGTGAAGGATTTAAAATACCCCTAGGATGACATGTTTCAGAGCAGCTGGCTGGCTAGAGGGGTCCCCTAAATGTCACAAGGCAACTCATACCAAGGGGGAAGGCAGGAGACAAAAATAATAACAATAATTCTTTGCATTCACATGGCATCTTTCATCTGAGGAGCTCAAAGTATTTTGCAGATGTTATAGTCATTAACATTTATGTGGCAAGCATTATTCTCCCTGGATTACAGATGGGGAGGGGGCTGTAATCCTGTCACTCAGGCTAAAACTGGAATAAACATGTAATTATCTTTGAGAGGAAATCTTTCTAATGTAACCCTTTCCTTCTGTAGTTGCCTATTGCTTCTGAGTGAATGGGACAGGTCACATCCTTGGGCCTGGAATATCTACTGCAGGTATCCAAACACTGAAATGAGATCACCTCTCAATTTTGTTTCCCAGACGAAACATATTTAATGTTTCAAGTCTCTTTTCAGAAGCCTGAGCTTCGTCTTTCTCATTTCCCTACAACCTGGAGGTGGTTTTCAAGCTGAGTAACTAAAACCAGTGCGCGGCGCTTCAGCCCAAATCCGTCAGTGACCTTACCTGCATCCATGGGCAATTTTGAGGTTCGATTTGTGTTTCTGCAGCTGGGCTTTCCATGCAACTCTATTGTTGTGGGGTTTGGCTTCTTCCCGAAAAAAGACAATGACTTTGACCTTATTTTTGAGTTCCAAAATCTTTATTGCTCCCCCCACCCCCCACTCCAATTGAACTCTGAGAATGGTGACTAAATTGGCACAATGGAACGAAATGGGTAAAATTAACCCTATTACCCTAACACGGCAACTGTTAGTCTGGTAGATTCTATTTGGTCCTTCTTCGTACTCCTTTGCTGTCGTTACAGTAACAACACTTTACAGGATGTTGTGTGTTCTTTAGTTGTGGCCTGCTCTTAGCATCCACATCGTACGACACCTCTCTTCTCCATCGATTGCTTCTTGGATCTTAGGGGCATTCAAGATGCTCCCCTGGTGTCACATTTTGCTCAGGCTACTGGAAAAGATGAGGATTGCGTTCAGGGTTTCTACGTTTGTACATGGTTCTTTGTTCCACAGGTTTGAGTTTAAAATCTTTTCTCTACAAGGGAGCTTCAGAAGGTTTGGGCAACCATTCTCTGATCTTGTAATTCAATTTATTTTCCTCACAGAATTTTTGAAGCTGCTTTGTACTTTAGGCTATTTTGTTAGGAACATAAAATGTATGCACGTGCACCCGCACACACGTGTACGCATGTACACACACACCATGGCATCAGCTTGTTTGTACTTTTATCTGAAGGGTCAACGTAATTTCTACATAATTTAATAATTAACTTTGTTTCCTAGGGATTCATTGCTAGCCCATAGAAATAGAATTGATTAAAAATATAATGAGTAGTAGGAGAAATATTCTATTTACTGCTCTAATGTGAAAAAACAATAACAACAATATGGCGGAGCTTCTACAGCTTGGTGAAGCCCCCCATCAACCTGGCAGAGCACAGAAAACAAGACGCAGCACGCGCTGTGCCTACATTTCCAACGAACTCCCCAAATGGCCGAACCCAATGACAATGACCCTCAAAGTGTGTGGCAACACCAGGTGCTCTGCACTCTTCCTAGAGCGGCGTTTATTTATTACATCGAATTTTAATTGGTGACATGCTTACTTGAAAGCCTAGTTTGTATTTCCTTATGGTTATTATTTTTTAACCTTTTCCTTTTCATTTCAGTAGAGTAAATGTATTTCCTGTGTTTGGAGAATTTGCTTTGGATGAAAGAGGGTATATCAACCTGTCTATAAAAATTACACACAAATACTCACTGCTGGCTCATAGAACCCCATAGGGCAGCGTAAACACACCCCTCTGAGTTTGTGAAATTGGAACTGTTTATGTGAGTAGGAAACCCCACTTTCGCTCTCAGAGTGGTTGGTGGTTTGAAACAGCTGACCTTGAAGTTAGCAGCCCAACACCTACCCACTCCGCCACCAGGATTGCACCCTCCCCACGCACCCCCACACACATACATTTAGACATGACAATAGCTTGTTGTTGTTTTTGATGGGTGCCATGAAGTAGGTTCCAACTCCTAGCGACCCTGCATGGTGGGGGGTGCTGCACTACGTCTACCAAACAGATCACGGGGCCTTTCTCCCATGAGGCCCTGAATGGGTTGAAAGGTCACCTTTCCAAGAACAGCCAAGCTCTTCAAGGCTCCAGGAGGCTCCTTCGGAAAGCAGCAGCACTAACAACCAATAGTCATAAAGTTCCTTTTCCTTTGGGGCTTATTCTTCACAATGTCTTCTTGTGAGGTCAACCAAGAACCACGGTGATCGGGAATGATGGGAATGGTGCTTGTGGCCATGGCTAGGTGCAGGACTGCTTCAGCACCCCCCCTGGGCCCCCTTTTCTGAATGGCTTTTCCTCTCACTGCAGGGACACCTCAGGCTCCCGGCTGTCTCACTCCAATTCCTCAGGCAGCACTGCTTTTTCCTCTGTGGTTGGAGTATTCATATGATTATTTAACCTACGTGGGGGCCTGAAAAAGTCCATCAAGCCGGTTGTTCGGCATTATGTAGGGGAGCAAAACACTTACGGATTTCCTCTGTTCTCAGGACGAAATAACTGGTTTCCATTCTCGTCACACAGCCAAACTGATGGTGCATAGACCCCACCCAAGACAGGCCGGTGTCCCAAATGAGAGATGTGACATTTGGATCTTGCTTGGAACCTTACTTTTGGTTGAACTCAATGGAATATATATATATATGTGTATGTATATATATATATGTGTGTATATATATATATATGTGTATGTATATATATGTGTGTATATATATATATATGTGTGTATATATATATATATCCTGGCTATGAATAGTTGGTTACATTTCTTTTGTTCTTCAGTTACTGGAGGCTTACCTTTCTAAAAACTTGTGTTTTCCCATGATCTCTGTGTGAAATTGTCTTAGCTTACACACTCACAGGGTTTTCTCCCTTTGGGCAGCATGTGAGCTTGCAAACAGGCACCCACACTCATGCCCTCCTGCTTGGCACCCAAGAGGAAGCCCTGAAAGAGCACTCCCTTCCAGACACCCCAGAGCAGGCACAAATCCTTCCGCAGCTCGGAGGGGATTTATAGTCACTAGAATGCTGCTCAGGGGAGCATGGGGGATTTAACAACTTTTTTTTAATTTTTGGTGGGGCAGGGGAAGCAGACGGTGGGGGGGGGGGGGATAACATCTGAACAAGTCTACCTTGCTGCATGAGTTATTGCCCTCTGGTATCTCTGCCTTGTTCCTGCTGATGTCAAGGAGGGCGAGGGGAAAGGCATTTTCGGGACTGGATCCATCCCGATGGAAAAGCTGCCGATGACTCAACAGTGATCCCATGTCTAGTGAGAGATAAAGTCATGAGTCCTGGCGGGACAGAGACAGGAATGTGGGTAGCTTGAGAGAGGAGCAGAGCAGTGAGCCCCTCTGATAAGATCACAGGGAATCTGAAACAAATGGGATTCAGGTTCGCCCTCCACCCACCCCCTACTTCCCTCTCTGCCCAAGGCCTGGTGTGGGCACTTTCCAGTAACATCAGTGGTGAACCAGACCTGGCCCAGTTCCTCTTCTGGCTCTGCATCTCTGACCCTGAATCTAGAGGGCTCAGGGTGGTGTGCTTGGCTCTCTGCTCCAGGCTGCCTCTGGCTCCTGGGAAGCTCAGACCCTGCTCTTGAGCTTCCTGCTTTGACCACCTGAGACTAATTAAGTGGCCTCGCCTACCTAGAGCTGAACCGACTGGTTCCAAAGTTATATTTTCCTGGGACATCTTGTTGGACTGGAATGCGCTGGCCGAGTCCAGCCACCGCTGCTTACACCTGAACAAATCAGTCTGTTTTCCCTGAAATGTAGGACAGGCTCGCCGCCTGGCCCACGCGAAGGTGGCTGGCAGCTCCCATTGTCTGGCTGAAGCAGACCACGGTGAGATCATTAGCTCACCATGGAATGTTAGATTAGAGACGGCAGAAAATCAAGAGTTCCATTGATTGAGCTACGGTCTGATCATGCAAGGGGTAGGATGAAAACACCCAGAGGAAGAAAAGACTTGGGGGGGTGTCCAGGAATCTTTGGAAAGGCACATCAACCCCCATCCAACCCAGCTGACTTCTTAGAGAAACCGAGTTCTTGAAGGGTAAAAGTCAGTCTTGAGAGCTGGGCATTGCCTGCACACTATGCCTTTGTTGGAAGACCAGTGAAATCTTGGGAGATTCCTATCACCCCGCCACCATGTGAAAGTTGGATGCTGAGTAAGGAAGACTGAAGAAGCAGCCATGCATTCGAATCACGGCACTGGCGAAGACTATTGAAGGTACCAAAAGAACAAACCCATCTGTCTCGGAAGAAGTACAGCCACCATGCTCCCTAGAGGCAACGATGGAGAGATTTCACATCACATATGTTGAACAGGTTGTCAGGAGAGACCAGTCTCTTAAAGGACATCCTGCTGGGTATACCAGCAGGCAGTGCAAAAGAGGTTGACCTTCCATAATATGGATTGGCACAGCGGCTGCATGATGGGCTCAGATACGTAAGAACAACAGCGAGGATGGCCCAGGACCGGGCAGGGTGTCACTCAGGACCGGGCAGGGTGTCACTCAGGACCGGGCAGGGTGTCACTCGGTTGTACACCGGATGCTGTGAGTCAGAACTCAACAGCAACGTGACTCTTCGCCTTACCATCACCACCACTGGTCACCTCTTTTTCTCGGGCTGCAGAATTCCGTGTCGATTTGTAGGCCAGCTGGGAAAAAGAGCGGGACTGGCTTCAGGCAAAACAAAGGCTGATGAACCAAAGGAGTCTTTCAAAGTGGTTCTCCCCCAACCAGACCTAAAGGTAATCATTTTCAAGAAAAACAAACAACCCCCTCCCCACACACAACCCAAGAAGTATTTACAAAGACAAATGTCCTAGCAGTCCAGGCATAATTTCCCCGCTAACGCTCCGTTTCCAGGAACCAAGGGCGCTCCTGTCTCCTCGCTCTATCGAAAGCACTCTTGAAATGTTTCAGAGAAACTGCTGGGATGAGGGCGCCAAATGCACTCTGAAATTGATCCCCTAATCCTTCCCTGCCCCGGAGAAAAATTACACCCTCCTCCCCCGCCAAAGCCCATAGAGGGCGGCCGGGGGGTGGCAGGGCCACCACCTGCCGCCCAGGGTGAACGCTGCACACGCTGCAGTGCTCTGGGACCTGGCACGCCGGCGGGGAATATTAGATATGGCAGCCAAATGCTTTCCAAAGGCCACGTGGCAGTAAATAGTCCTCCCCGAGTCAACGCCCAAACACGGCCACCAGAAACCCGGGAGATGGGAGCGGTGTCTCTGTGATGGAGCCTGCTCACGCCAGCACTGGGGGCTTTGTGGCTGGTGCCAGCCTCTTCTTTTCCTCAGCATATACCTTCCCTTGGACGGACCCCTCGCCTCTGTCCCAGGACAGCGCGGCTTCTTGAGATTGAAGAGTACATTCTCCTTTTCTCGTGGATAAGGACAATCCATACCGTTAGAAGTCGTGGAGAGAAACGGGTGGCATGTTAGTAGACCGCTCTCCTGTGGGTGGAGGACCCAGGTCCAATGCTCAGCCAACCCACTCCAAGCACAGCCGCCACCCATCTGTTCATGAAGGTGTGTTTGTTGCTGTAATGCTGACCTGGTTGGAAGAAGAGCCCTTGTGGTGTTGAGGGTTAGGCCTTGGGCATCTTTCCCTCTGGGAGGAGTGGGTGGGTTTAAACCTCGGATCTTGTGGTTATCAACGCAATGTGTAGTCCACTACGCCACCAGGGTTCCTTTCTACGTGTGAAGTTATGAAAAACTAATAGCAATCGTATGCTTTTACCCCGAGGACTAGAGCAGTCGGGCTTTCCGGCGCACGACAATCCCGTGGGTAGCCGAGTAGAACTTCTCCCCAGGGCTGTCTGGGCTGTGATTCAGAGGAACCAGAAACCAAACTTTTCTCCCGTGGAACTGCTGAGTGGCCTTGAACGGACTGCCATTGGGAATGTATCCCATGGCGTGTCCTTGCTAGTCGTGTTTCTTCGTCGTTAGTATGATGAGTGTGCTCCCTTTCCAAGGCACAGCTTGAAAACACATTTCATTGCTCCTTTAAAACCCAAGAGGAAAGCGAATTTTGGGAATGATGAGGGCAACAAATGTATAGGTGTGCTTTACACAATTGATCTATGTATTGTGAGGAATTGTATGAGCCCCAATAAATTGATTAAAAAAAATGCTTCTCACAAAACCCCTATCTCTGAGCATCACTTGCCCACCCAGTCTTTTATTGAGCACAAGCCTGTCCCCTTTACGACCCACTTGGGATGCATCAGCACATCAAAATGATTTCTCTGCAGCAGTGCAGGACAAGCACTTCAGCTCTTATGACAGGAAGACATGGAATACAATCACCTTTGCTACTCTGAAGAGACTTCTGTTGCCAACACCCCCAGATGGGGGCCGAGGATCTCTGCTGGGCTGGGCTACCACCCGAGAAGCTAGGCTTGTCTTTGAGAAGGTAGGTCCCAGTTGGTGTGAAACATCGTGAACTGCTAAAGTTCGAATGGACTTGCAGAAAGCCCTGGGGAATCAAAAGAAAGAACAAAATGATGCAATGGTCTTTAAAACATAAAATAAAAATGAAATAAATAATTTTTAAAAGCCCTTTTAATTCATTTCAGAAAGAGATGTCAGCCGAGTGTGGGTGAAGTCTCTGGATCATTCAAAATGTACTTGGGGGAGGGAGGGAGGGAGGAACTTGGGGCGCAAAGGGGAACGATTAGTGCCATCTAGTGGTTAGACGTTGAATAAGGAAGCCCAAAGAAGAATTGATGCCTTTGAATTAAGGCGCTGGAGAAGAATAAAGAAGGCACGCCACTGTGGGCTGCTGAAAGAATGTGCAACTCTGTCTTGGAAGAAGTGCAGCCAGAAAGCTCCTTAGCGGCAAGGATGGAGAGGCTTCTTGACACATCCTTTGAACATGTTCTCAGGAGAGACCGGGCCCTGGAGAAGGACATCGTGCTTGGTAAAGCAGGGCCAGCGAACAAGAGGAAGGCCCTCTCCAAGACGGACTGACATCGTGGCTGCACCGATGGACTCAAACACAGGAACAACTGTGAGGACGATGCAGGACCGCTGGTGTGTGGTTCTCGTGGGCACGGGGTTGCTAGGACTCTCAGCAACAGAACAAGCATTAGCAACAAACCAGTTGACGTTGAACTTGTTGAGTTTCTCCAGTCAATTCCCTCGCCAAGCCACCCTGCAGCACCTTGTAGGAGTCTTCCCTAGGGATTTCCAGCTGGAATCCCTACCAAAGCAGAGGACCGCATCTTTAATTCCAGAATGGCTGGCCCAGTGCTTAAGCACTGCGCCACCAGGAAGGACCCCTGGCATTTGCTCTTGTAGCTGAGAAATAGAGACTAGCAGTTCCCAGACAAAGCAGGCTTTCTTGTATCTCGAGTATTAAGTAACGAAATTCAGGTGATGGGGTGGGATATTTCAATAGCTTTAATTATGGTGCCCATGCAGGAAAAAAAAAAAAAAGAACCTCCCTGGTGGCGCGGTGGGTGAAGTATTGGGCTGCTTACTGAAAGGTTGGTGGTTAGGACCTGCCCGTGGTAGTCTGCTTCTGAGAAGATTTTCTCAGTCCCAGAGTGCCCTGGGACCGTTCAGCTTTGCTGTGAGTGGGCATCGAATTGATAGCAGGGAATTTGTCTTTATTTGAAAGATGATAAGGTGGTTGTTAGAGCCTGTAGAGTTGGGGTTTGCCTCATTGGAGTCCTTGTGACAGGGCAGAACTGCCCCAGGGGGCTTTCTGAGCTGTCATCCAAGTCATCCTCCCCTGGAGCCGTCTTCCAATGGCCACCTTTTTTGGTTAGCTGCCCGAGCACTTAACCACTGCACCACCAGAGCTCCTTTGAGAAGGCCAAGCCCTTACGGACCTCCTGTAGAAAACAAGCCCTTCATGGGCACAGGAACAGATCAGAGCTCGCAGCACAGGGAGTCCAGGACAGATGGACCCCTCAGGGCCAATCATGAGAATAGCGATACCAGGAGGGTAGTGGGGAGAAAGGGGAAATCGATCACAATGATCGACATATAACCCCCTCCCCCAGGGGCATGAACAACAGAAAAGTGGGTGAAGGGAGACAGCGGTCCGCATAAGACACACAAAAATAATAATTTATAAATTGTCAAGGGTTCATGAAGGAGGAAGGGTGGGGGAGGGAGGAAAAAAATAAGAGGCTGATACCAAGGGCTCAAATATTTCAAAAATGTTTCGAAAATGATGATGGCAACATATATAAAAACGTGTGTGACCCAAGGGATGGATATATGCATTGTGATAAGAGCTGTAAGAGCCCCCATTAAAGTGAATAAAAGAAAGAAAGGAAGAAAATAAGCCCTTGAATACATTTTCAGCATGTGAGCTTGGTTGTATTTCAGCAACATCTGATTTATAAGTAGGAAGCAATATTCCAGCAAGAAAGCTGCATCTTGTTCAAATATGTCAATCAGACTTTTTGGTTACCTGTAACGATAAAGCAATTTTTACAGTTGAGTTTCTGTCCTCAGGGGCTAAGCCAGAATTTCCCAAAATGTGTGTGTGTGTGTGTGTGTGTGTGTTTTCTT
>NW_022103899.1:48832843-48848347 GCF_000313985.2 Echinops telfairi | reverse complement strand
GGGGGAGGTTGCTGCAATATAATAGTTTTTAATATAATCGTTTTTAATTGCCAGGCAGGCACTGAGTAATTTTTTTTTTTTTTCTGAAAAGAGGGAAGGAGGCTAAATAAATGTTGGCACCCATGCTCTCAGAGAACCATGGTGAATTACGGGGTGCATGCATGCTGACGTGGGTAAGAAAAGCGATGTCTTCGTTCTCATAAAAATCTCTCTGTAACTGAGCGCTTCTTTCAGTTATGGACAGAGACCACACACCACAGTAGTGTTAGCCATACCTGGAATTTTTTGTCACAGATATAGTTGCATTTCATTTCCCAGGATCCTCAGCGCTTCTGGGTGATGGCAGCTCTGAAGCCTGAAGCAGTTTCTGGGTGGTGCTTATGAGTAGGTACTGGACCCCCAAGAGACCAGGCTGATGGACCTTGAGAGGGGAGCCGCTCAAACCCACCCAGATGCACCTCAGAGCCAGGCCTGGCGAGCTGTATCCTAAAGGTGAAGAAAGATTACACATCACTGTCAGGCATGTAGTTTAAAAAAACATTTAAATACGGTAACCAGTAATCAGCGTCCATGGGAGTGGGGAATTTAGAAGCTCTGGATTCGAATCCCACCATCTGTGTCCTTTCCTTTGCCTCTTTGGGCCCCCGTTGACTTATGTCTGAGACTCACCTCACAGGACAGGTGAGTGAAATGCGTCCCCGGTCAGCCCTGCTCTCAGGTCTCCGTAGTCCTCCACATTACCCAGAGCAGGTAACAAGGTCGCACACCTGTAGGCCAGGAGGCCTGACCTTATAATCAACACCATCAGCAGTGCTGAGGAACAAGCAGGCCTGGCACATTTTTCATGCTGTCACTTGAATCCCCTGCATGCCATCTACTGACTAAGTGAGTATTTATAATTATTTTAAGGAGCACAGTAGTGTCCCCATTTGCAGCTCCTCCATTAGGGACAAGCCTGATTCAAAGACAGGCAGGCTGCCAGCAATTCACAATAGGTTGTCAATTGCCTTTCATTCATCCCACCCCTCCAACTGGGGAGCTGGAAGAGCTGACGTGTACTTGACCGGTAAACTAAACGGGCTGGAGGGTTGAGGGAGGCTCGTGCTATCTGTGAACTTTGCTGGCTCCAAGAGCCCTGCTGGCATGGTGGCTACGGGCGCTCACCTGCGAGAAGGGGAACGGCAGACGGCTTCAAGCAGAGTTCTTGCTGATTCTGTCCTTGGATGAGGTGCTGTTTGACTAGCGAAGAACTCGCAGTGCAGAGGAGCCCTGCTCCAGAGGGGTGTGCACGATCTGGGCTCTGCGAAACGGATCGGCGAGCTCGTCTTCGGGCAGCTTGAATGCCCACATTTCAAGTTGCTGTTGGGAAGTTCACAGTTTGCATCTCCCACTAGATTCCACATGTGTAACCAACCGTTCCTTTTCCCTGCTGGCTACTTTTTTTTTTTTTTTTTTTTGAGAGAAGGCTGGAGCCATCTCAGCACATGACACAGCCGTCGGCAAACTGCCGCTCTCCTGCAGGGTCACAGACAGCAAATACAACCTCTTCTTTTTCAGTTGGAGACCCGCGTGCGTTTTACTGGGGAAAGTGTCAGAATTGGAATCAGATCTAAGCGGTGTGGTTTCTTCCGTTGCACCACAGCGAACAGGAAGGTCATTTCACAAGGTTTTCGTGATGAGTCAATGAGCTCGTGTTTGCGAATGGTGTGAGGCCCCCACTAGCCAGGAGGCGGGTCCACAGGAGGCAGATGCGTTCTGGGGGCTTAGGTGCCCCTGGCCCGAGTACTTCCTGTTGGGAGCCGGTAGCCATTAAGGCCTTAGCCTCAGCCTGAGCCGAACTTGGCTGCTTCCTAGTCCTTCATTTGCAAAACCTGTAAGGCCCTGCCTAAATTCCTGCCTCCACATTCCTGTAGCACGGGCAGTTGTAAAGTTGACCTTTTCACCCATTGGTTAATAATGCCAGGCGCTCATTGGACTAAGATGGACTTTGCTTTACACCTGACGGACCTTAATCTGCATGCAGGACGTCTTTGAGAACTAGCGCCCGCCCTTTTACCTACAGCTGATTGGTTAACGTTCTTATGCTTCATTAATGTACCTGTTGGATTGGATGCTGTGTCGCACACCTTATTAAAATATGCACCTCCCAGTTCCCCCTTTTGTATACCCCAGCTTTGCCCAAATAAATGAGCTTGATCAGAGTTTTGTCTTGCTCCACGTCTCCGTGTCTTTTCTCCATCCAGGTTCGTCTTTCCCCGCAGGGCCTTGCTCGTGCGTCCCGCAGGCCAGGACGCAACAACTTCCATGGTATTTCCAATGGCCTTATGGGCATGTGGAAGTTGGCAAACTGACGGAGAACGGAGGTGTTTGGATTTTGGTGCTGGAGGAGAATATTGAAAGTGCCCTGGACTGCCCAGAAGCAAGCAGACAAAGCTGTCCGGGAAGAAGTACAGGCAGAGTGCTCTTTAGAGACAAGGATGCCCAGACTTCATCTCACCTGCGCTGGTCCTGCTGTCAGGAGAGACCAGTCCCCGGAGACGGAGCTCATGCTTCGTCAAGAAGAGGGGCAGTGGACAAGAGGGAGGCCCCCAACTAGATCGATGGCCACAGAGGCTGCAAGAATGGGCTCAACCTGTGATGGTGAGGGTGTCGTGGGACCCGGTGGTGTTTGTCTGTTGTCCATAACGCCCACAGGAGCCGGAGCGGATTCCCCGGCACCTAACAACCACAACGTGTCCCTGGAATGTCTTTTCTCACTTACTTGTGAAATTAATTTAAGAGGTCCTGGGTCCCAGGTGGGAAATAGCTCTATTCAGCCTAGATTTTGAACTTGATCTTCCTCGTTCTGGAGGTGACGCATCTGTGAAGGCAGGGGCTGTTACAGATTAGCAATAGACCACAGAACGCCCCCGTCCAGTTCCCCGCAGGGAACAAGTCATTGTGCATGTGCAGTTAGCATGGTTATTCTGATGGATGAATCTAAGTGACATGCAGTAGGCTTCTGCAATATAGCTGAGTGACTGCTGTGCTTTTATTACAAACATTTTGGAATATTTTTGATGAAAAAAGCCAAGAAACAGAAAACCAAAACCAACCAACCAATAAAATAACAAGCAGGTAACATTAAAATGACCAGAAAAAGGGAAAATGAAGGCATAGTTAAAAAAAAAAAAACAAGGGCAGGCTATTTTTCCTTTATTCAGAATTCATAAAGTCTTGTGATGTGCCACACAGTAGCATCCCTCTGGTCCTCATGTTATTCTGGCTTGCTGTATGCATGAGCATCATATATGCACCACGTATGAGGTATTGGATATGGTCATGGTTAGGGGGCCATGTTTCCTGAAAGGCCTCGAGTCATCTTAGCCGTGTGTGAGCACCAACAGTAGAGCAGGCCAGAGTACTTAACCTTGAGACCCTTCAGTCCGTAGGTACCGGCAGGGCGCTGTTGCTGAGGGGGCAGCAGGTGTGTTGTTGTCCTGTCAGGTGACCTTCAGTGGGTTCCGACCCATAGGGACCTTCAACAGGAGACACTGCCTCCTGTCCCGCACTGTCCTCACAATTGCTCTTAGGTTTGAGCCATTGTGGCGGTCACTGTGATGGTTTCTTTCACGGAGACCGCCCTCTTTTTCGCTGCCCCTCTACTTTTCCAAGCATGATGCCCTCTTCCAGGGACTGGCCCCTCCTGACAGCATGTCCCAGGTACAGGAAAGGAAATCTCGCCATCTTTGCTTCTAAGGAGCATCCGGACCCTATTTCTTGGTAGTTCGTGGCACTTCCAATATTCTTCACCAACGACATAACTCAAATGGGCTGGGACCCAAATTTAAATGTCAATATCTGGCCTCACAGCATTCTACAAAGATGATGTTCAAGAACCTATCACATGGTTGGGTTAGGGACTTATCTTTGAAGCTTCCTGTTTGGATAAAGGTGATCTGTCTCTCTCTGTCTCTGTCTCTCTCCCTTCAGCCCCTCTTACTGTGAGGTAATTGGCCCTGTTAGGGGATCAACCTGCCGGACATTCCTCAGGGAGAAATGGGAGGGCTTCCATCTGGAAGCAGGAAGAGGGAGTTAGTGGCAGCCTGCTGAGCTGTTCTTTGAAAAGAGGTCAATTCTGCCTCTGTTTGAAGAAGCTCCCCGAGGGCAAAGGCTGGAGGCTGGGCTTGGGACTTCAAGAACTGTCCCCCGCAGGATGCCATCTGAAAGGGGTTCCCTCCGTGGCTCCTTTCTCATGGGTTCCCCGGAACGCCCCTCTTATGAGGCCAGTGGCTATTTGAGCTCCTGCTGAGCGGCTCCCACTTAATTAGGGCCTGCTTACCGCCTCCACAGCAGCCCAGCGCCTGATCTGTGCTCTCCACTGGGGACTTGCTGGGCTCCTCCAGTTCTGCTGCCCTCCACTGCCCCCGACTGGCCAAAGAGGCGACTTACGTGTAATTCAACGTTGACAGGTTTCTGAGCTAGATGCTGGATGAGGAGGAGAGAGGTTGGGATACTAGCTTTTATTTGAAACTGGAGCATAACGCAATCGCTAAGAGACACCGCTTAGATCAGGGGTGAAGGCCATTGCTTGAATAGACGGCCCAGAACCCCCTGCTACTGACGGCATGTGCTTCGGTTTCTAGGAGAGGAAACAAAACAGTCTCTTCAGCTGTGTGCGAGGCATCTATAGCTTTGAATGCCATAGATAATTGTGCAGGCCTGCATTTTACACGTTTTGTGAGGGTCTCCTCGCTCCCATCAGTGATTCACACACACACTCACACACACACTCACTCACTCATAGGAATTGGGGAACCAGATGCTCTTTGGCCTGGGGTGTTCCTGGCTGTATTTTTGGGGTGAGGAGGAGTTGCTCAGAGCTGGGCAGCTGAGGGGGGCCAGGGCTGGAGTTACATTTGTGCCGGCACAGATGTTGCACACCTGGTCAGCTTCCAGCCAGGTCTTCACACTGGTCCTGGTGAGTCTGTCATGGCCCACAAAGCACAACTAGAGCCGACCTGTGTTTGTCAGCGGCGAGTCCTTCAGAAGAGGAGCAACTGCAGGTGCACACCCTGCTAGAAATGCCTGTCCCCTCTGAGAAAACAATGGACACTCTTGGTTGGCAGGCGGACACAATGGGGCCTCACTCAAAACTGGTGGCCTACCATGGGCTTTGAAGGTGTGTCTGCCCCCACTACCCAGGCAGCAATCCACATGCCTGCATCAGGCTCCGGAAAGGGCTCCCTGTGCCTCGTCCAAGTCTGCCATCACAAGGCTTCAACCCAAAACATTGCTCATTCTGGTTCTTGCTCTGTTTTGCCCTAAATTTAAAAATCTAGGTCTGTTCTGATTTCACTCCATCAGTCCTGACCGGACCACCCCCAACTAGTCTGAAGTCCTGATTTCAGAACAGCCATCGTCCATCGCCCGTTGGATCCAGAGGCATCAGCACAGGTAACTTCTGGGGGAGAAAGGTGTTTGCAGGCTACTGGGTCCTTAGGAAATGGGCTAGGAAGACGAATTCCTCTCTGGTACTTTCTCCTCCCTACCCTAGGTAGCCCACCCTGCTCTAATTCCTTTGTAGCACTCTTCATTCAAGCCACCTTTGAGCCAAAACGACCTCTTCTTCCAGCCCCAACACTGTCTTTCTAGAACAAGGGTCCGCAGTGCCTGTCAGAGGTCCCTGTAGCTCACCTGGCAATCTCATCAAGACTCTGTTTCTGTGAGGCCAGCCTGCCCTTGAGAGTCTAGCTTTCTTATAAACTCCCAAATGAACTGATGTTGCTGGTGCTTTGTAGGCCACACCCGGAAGCAGTAAGGCAATCCAATCATCTGATTAAAGGAATTCCTTTCAATTAGAGTGTACATGAGCGCTAGACCCAACACAGCTGTTGTTTGCACTTGATGGAAATTGTCTTCTTTCCAACGCTCCTTGGAAATTTTAGAAAGAAAAGTGAGGGACTCCACACTCTTCCCTTGAAAGCTTTTTTCTTTTTTTTAAGTGAAGAGGGGAGAAGGACGGGATTGTGTTTGTCAGTTGCCATCCAGTTGGCTCTGACTCACGGTGGCCCTATGTACAGCCCACTGCCAGGTCCCGTGGCAGCCTCACAACTGTTATACCTGTGTCTCCTCTTGCAGCCACCGTGCCCGTCCATCTCATTGAGGATCTTCCTCTCTTTCTGTTGACCTTCTGCCAAGCACGATGTCCTTTTCCAGGGACTGGCCTCTCCATAAGTACACGAGACCCAGTCTCAGCACCCTCGATTCTCAGGAGCATTCTAGCTATACTTTCTTTCCAGCAAGATTTGTCTGTTCTTCTGGATGTCCATGTTGCTTTTGCTAGTCATCGTCAGTATCATAGTTCAAATGCATTCGTTCTTCTGGGGTTTTCTTTCTTCATCGTCTCACTTTCACTTGCCTGTGAAGCCATTAAAGACATTGTGGCTCCAATCAGAAGCCCCTTCGCCCTCAAAGTGACCTTCTTGCTCTTCAGCTCTTTAAACAGGTCTTGCGCACAGATTTCCCCAATCTGAGAGGCCGTTTGATTTCTTGCCTGCTGCCTCCTGAAGCATTGACTATGGACTCAAGCAAAATGAGATACTTTACAACTTCAGTCTTTTCTTTATGCTTATTTACCATTGTGAGTAGTTTGTTTTTGCTTGTTTTTAAATGGAGTGCTAGGGTATAGTGGTGATACATTAGGCTGTGCTCTCTCGGGTCAGCAGTTTGAACCCACTAGTAGCGCTGAGGGAGAAAGGCGAGGCCTTCTATGCCATAGAGAGTCACCGGCTCCGAAAACGGACAGAAGCAGTTCTACCCGGGCCGACCCGACCCGACTGCCCGAAGTTGGCATCAACTCAAGGAAAGTGAGTTTGGTTGTTTTTTTTGAGTAATCTATACTGAAGGTTGTAGTCTATGATCTTTATCAGCAATTGTTTCAAGTCCTCCTCACTTTCAACAGGCAAGGTTGTGCCATCTGCCTATCACAGGTTGTGACTAACCTTTGATGCCTCATTCTTTCTTCATATAGTTCAGCTTCTTGGCTAAGTTGCTCCTCCCATAGATGGACTAAGTCTGATGATAAGTATGATGAAAGGATGTACCCTGGCACATGCTTTTCTGGATTTTAAATCACACAGTCTTCTCAAACTACTGCCTCTTTGACCTTGTAAAGATTCCACATGAATACAATAAAGTGTTGTGGAGTTCCCAATCCTAACCATGCTATCCCCAGTGTGTTATGATCCACACAGTCGAATGCTTTTGCATGGTCGGTAACAGAGATAAACTTCTTATTGGCATTCTCTGCTTTCAACCAAGACTAAGGTGACCAGATTTTAACATTGGTAAAGCGGGACACCACTGATAAAACTCACATCCTGGCAAAATAGCCACATGGCAGCTGAAAACCGTATACCCTAGCTTGTTGTGCATTCTTTCCAAAAATCTGGACTTTGGAACATGGGACACGAGAAAGATTGTTAAAAATAGGGACTGTTGGAAGGGGGGAGTGGGGAGGGAGGGGGAAAAATGAGGAGCTGACACCAAGGGTTCAAGTGGAAAGCAGGTGTTGTGAGAATGATGAAGTCAACATATGTACTAATGTGCTGGACACAAATGATATATGTACGGATTGTGATGAGTTATATGAGCTCCTAATAAAATGATTATTAAAAAAAAATCGGGACTGTCCTGCCAAAAGCGGGACATCTCGTCACCTTACCCAAGACCCTTCTGACATCGGCAATGATATCCCTTGTACCACATCCTCTTCTGAATCTGGCTTGAATTTCTGGCAGCTCCCTGCCAGCTTGCTGCTGTAACCCTTGTTCAATGAGCTTTACCAGGATCATTTTTGTTGTTGTTCCGTGCTCTCCTGTGGATTCCAACTCTCAGCGATCGATGTACAACAGAACGAAACACTGTCTGGTCGTGCACCATCCTCACAGTTGTTCTTATGTTTGAGCCCATTGTTGCAGCCACTGTGTCCCTCCATCTCATCTTGGGCCTTCCTCTTTCTTGCACCCCCTCTACTTTACCAAGCATGATGTCCCTATTGAGAACAGCAGGATCAGTTCCAGGAATTTGGCAATGGTGTTTCTCGGGCTTCCTATCATTGTCTGTTTGTGCTCCTCACCACCTCTCGCTTTCCTCACTCCCTTCGTCCACACTCCTCTACTAGTCTGTGGTTAAAGGACATGCAGAGGCTACAATGATGAAGCGTCATTTATTTTTTGTATTCGTTTGCCCCACAACTTACTTGTCTGTCAGTTTGTCACACTGCGGTGGCTTGTGTGTTGCTGTGAAGCGATGTCACTGTCATGTCAAATACCAGCAGGGTCACCCAAAGTGAACAGGTTTCAGCAGAACTTCCAGACTAAGCAGACTAAAAGGAGGACTAGGCTGTCCACCTCTGAGGAATTAGCCAGGAATTGATGGAATATCAACTGAAATGTTTCAACAAGCTGATGAAGTATTACAAGCACTCACTAGTCTATACCAGGGAACTGGGAAAACAGCTACCTGGTCAACTGATGGGAAGAGATCCATATTTGTACCCATTCCAAAGAAAGGTGACTTAACAGAATGCGTGCTTTATAGAACAATACTACTACTATCACATGCAAGTAAAATTTTGCCGCAGATCACCCAAAAACAGTTGCAGAAGTCCATTGACATGGAACTGCCAGAGGTTCCGGCTGGATTCAGAAGAGGATGTGGAACAAGGGATATCCATGATGTCAGATGGATCTTGGTCAAAAGCAAAGAATACCAGAAAGAAAGATGTTTACTTGTGTTTTATTCACTATGCAAAGGCATTTAACTATGTGGACAATAACACACTACGGATAACCTTGAGAAGCATACTCATTCCAGAAAACTTCATTGTGCTCATGTGGAATGTATACCTGCAACAGGAGGCAGTTGTGCAAACAGACAAAAGGAATACTATATGGCTTACAATCAAGAAGGTGCATATCAGGGTTGTTTCCTCTCACTATATTTATTCAGTCTGTATGATGAGCAAATCACTAGAGAAGCTGGATTATATGAAGAAGAATGAGGCATCAGGATTGGAGGAAGGCTTTTTAACAACCTGAGATATACAGATGACACAACCTAACATGCTGAAAGTCAGGGGGACTTGAAACACTTGCTGATGAGGATCAGAGATGGCAGTCTCTAGTGTGAATTATCACTTAATGTAAAGAAAATGAAAACCCTCCCTACTGAACCAATGGGTAACAATATGATAAATAGAGAAGTTGAATAAATAGTCAAGTTGAAAAGTCATCAAGGATTTTGTCTTGCTTGGATCCACACTCAGTGCTCATGGGAGCAGCAGTTAAGAGATCAATTGGTATATTGCACTAGGTAAATTTGCTCCAGAAGCCTTTTTAACATTTTGAAAAGCCAGTAAGTTACTTTGAGATGTAAGGTGCCCCGGATCCAGGCCATGATAGTTTCCATTGCCTCATACGCATGTAAAAGTTGGACACTGAATAAGGAAGACCAAAGCAGAATTGATGCATTTGAATGATGGTGCTGGTGAAGAACATCGAAAGTCCCCTGGACTATCAAAAGAACAAATCAATCTGTCTTGGAAGAAGTACAGCAGAATGCTCCTTAGAGACAGGGATGGGGAGGCTTCATCTTCCATACTTTGAACAGGTTGTCAGGAGAGACCAGTCCCTGGAGAAGGACATCATGCTCATAAAGTAGAGGGGCAGCAGAAAAGAGGAAGGCAGATGGCAAGATGGACTGAGACAATGGCTGCAACAAAGAGCTCCAACATAGGGACAGTGTGAAGATGGTGCAGCATCGGGCAGTGTTTTATTCTCTGCACAGGGTTGCTAGACACAGGGAGCAGACTCCATGACAACAACAACATCTTATCATACACGACACGGATGTTTATAAATTCCTGGTAATGGGTTCTTATCCCACATTTTATCATACACGACACGGATGTTTATAAATTCCTGGTAATGGGTTCTTATCCCACATTTTATCATACACGACACGAATGTTTATAAATTCCTGGTAATGGGTTCTTATCCCACTTATGCTACAAACTGTTGATTAGTTCATGGCATATATTTTGTGTAGCCCAGTATTAGGTTCCCAAAACTAGTTAAGCTCCAATAATTTTAGGGATAAAAGATCCGCCAAAATGGGATGTGAAGTTTGTGTTAGTTTGAATTACCCAACCGCCCTTTCATAAGACCCTTGCTCTCATAGAAAGGACCCTGACTCAGAGCTAAGAGAGTTTGGTTCCTGTCCCAGCTCTATTATATTTAGCTCAATGAATATGAACAATGGCAATGAAACCGGGCTTCCATTTTCCCATAGGTCAAACCTATTCATTGATTGAACAAATATTTATTGAGTACTTATTCTGATGTTCCTAGACTGCTAGTAAACACTAAAATAGTCACGTAGCGGTTGGGTTTTCTCTATTTGTCGGTCTGTAGATCTCAATTGATGGAGTTTTCAAAGTCACATTGATTTCTTCTTAGGAATGGTTTTCGACATAGAGAATAAAGATGTTAGAGTTCTTGCTAGGTGCTTGTTGAAGTGATAGGAGGCCGCCTCCACCTGTGGCTTTGCTGAATCTAAGATTATGTTTGGAAGCCCTAAAGAATCAGCAGGCTGGTTCTGGTATCAGCTTTCTCTGTTGGGGGATGGCCCAGGAAGGTGCCCAGTTCCACATGAGTAAACCGTGCCAAGGGAGCAGAGGCTCAACTGTCAGGGATACTGGCAGTGGGCAACAGGAAGGGCTGGAGAAACCCAGGACCAGAGAGGGCAGGGGGAGGGGATTTCTCAGCTGAAGGGTTCATGCCAGAGCCAACAGAACAATTTGCGGTATCAGAAAGCTTGGCCACGTCATAACTCTAGAGAAGAAGCACATTGGAATGGTACCGATGTCAGCTACTTGGGAACACAGGGAATAAGCTCACGCCTCCAAAGGAGGGGCAAGGAGTGGACTCAGGAAGGTGTTGGGATCTCTGCCAAATGGGCTACGGTTCTAGGCACAGCTCCAGACCCAGCAGTGGACTGGGATACTAAGCAGGAGATGGAAGTTGTTGTCTGGTATTCAGGGCTCATCAGACACCAGGTCGACAGCAGCCAGGGTCCTTCCAGGCTCCTCACGCTGTTGTTCATTCCTGTCCTGGCCAGGCCTAATTGACTTAGAGCCTAGGTAGGGTTGTGTCTCTAATTGGCCAGGACTGGGAAGGCAGGGATTGACAAGCAGGCATCTGTTGAAGCCTTCTGGTTAATGTCTTCACTTGAAAGATTGCCACCTCCCCCTACTTAGGGTGTTCTAGCATGCATGTAAGGAATTGCTGCCTTGGCTCATGAAGGTTTTGTAAGCTCCAAGAGTGATTATGTAAAATGTAAATACCTCTGAGAGGTAGGAGATCGCATGGGGCTGCTTCTCTTTTCTTGTATGGAAAATTCTACAGCAAATGTGTGGCCCAGGGCCGCTGGTTAGAGAGCAGCAGGGAGACCTCAGTGGTTGAACCAGTTGCGTGTATGACTTATCACAGCAAGGGAGAGCACTCACCCTGGAGCTTCTCCACGAGAAGGTCTTAGAGAGGGCTGGTTCTCGGGCTGGGACTTTGGTTGGGTGATTCTGAGGAGACACAGAGGAAGCAGGGATTTGTTCTAGACACTGTCAAAAAGCAGGGGCAGCTCCAGAAATCTTCCTTGCGGAGAGGAGAGACAGGGGCAAAGGTAAAGCTGTCATCGGTAGAGAAGCAGCAGCCACTTGTGGTAGCCAGGAGAGATGTTGGCTCTTTTGTGGGTTGTACCAAACCCAAACCAAACTCCCTGCCATTGAACCTGATCAGACTTGTAGGGATGCTGTAGGTCCATGTCGAACTCCCCAGAAGGAACCACGGACCTTCCACTTAGCAGCTGAGCTGTTTAAGCATTGGGTCACCTGGGCTGCTCTTGGGGTTACATCGCGACGTATTTCAGTTTGTGCGTTGATGAAAATGATCCAGTGGCTACGTTTTTGTCTTGTTATTTCTTGCAACAAGGGAGACAACTGGGTGGCTCCCCAGCACCTAAAAACAACAAGATGCTTTGTCTCAGCTTATTCTGACCCCACCGTGACCTGCCTAAGGATGTTGTGTGAGATTATTGATGTCCAACGAGCGACCCTGTAACTTGCCTCCCTAAGTGCCAGGCCTCACGATCGGGACCAGGCCAGGGTCTCAGATACCTCGGGCTGCTTTTCTCTCTCTGAGCCAGGTGCTCCTAGCAGCTTGGGGCTCACGCGGTTCCATGATCGGCTCACGTTTGGGGACTCCATGGAGACTCCTGTTCTCAGACTCATAGTTGGCTGTCACTTCTCACATTTTCACGTTGTGCTCAGGAAATACAGCGCATCCCACAATGCTTCATCAGCCTTCCCGAGATGCTATTTCCATCTCACAAAGGGGGAGAAGGTGGCAGAGGAAGTTAAGAGTATCATGTACCAGGTGGACCAGGCAGAACTAGAAACAGCATGCGGCGCCCTATCAGAGGCTCAACTCCAGTCGCTTATACACTGCTGGGATGTTAGGAGCTGTGCTGCCTGCATTTCAAAGACCAATAGAGTCCCCCATGGTGGGTAGGTTTCAGTGGTACTTCCAAATGAATACCAGCTGGGAAGAAAAGCCTGGTCATCTACTCTTGACAATTGTCAGGGGAAACCTCACGGATGGCTGCCATTTTGACTCACCTATTTTGGGTATGTCATTCCGAAGACTGGTCACCAGAGGAGGCCATTATATTTGGGAAAATAGAAGGCCAGGTGAAGCACAGATGGATTGACACGATGGTCTTAAAAATGGACTTAAACCAGGTGTTTGAAGAGACTCGTGTCACAGTCACCCGTGACCTCAACGTTGCTTGGCCAGTGGTCAATTCCAAATCCTCACCGCCTAGGACTTCTCCGCAATGGTTGAGGGACATGGTCACCCCTCCTTCTGGACACATATTGGTTAGGCCGCACTCACCACCACGTCTTCAGTGTCCATCTCTGGTTCCACATCCTCCCTTAGGCCGCTTAAGTTTCAAGGGTTACCCTGGGCGATTTTATCCAGTCTCCGATTTAAAATGCGACCTCAGTGCCGGTGGTTTGATGTAAGTGCAGACTTGTTCCCTGGCCTTCCAGAGCATATAGTCACCTGCTTACTCATTGTCTAATCTGGATGCTGTGCTGCCTCATTTTACATGCCAGCTTGTCTAGGCCGTGGTACTGTTTCCTCGAACTCCAGTCTAGATGTTGCTGTGAGGCTAGTTGGTAGATATGGCTAACATTCACCATCAGTTGACTTTCAGTAACAATGATTGCCCATGATACTGTGGGTGGGTCTCATCCAATCAACCAAATGCCTTAAGAATGACAACCACCAAAAAGAGAGAGAGAGAAAGAGAGAGAGAGAGAGAGAGAGAGAGAGAGAGAGAGAGAGAGAGATTTCTCAGAAATAAACAGAAATCCTGCCAGGGGTTTTAGCTAGTCCACCCTACATATTTTAGACTTGTCACCTCTCATAATCATATGAGTGAATTCAGTGTCTTAAAATCAATCAGTCAATCTCTTGATTGCTAGGTTTCTAGGTCTTGATCTATCTACCATCCTTCTATTTATCTATCTTCCTTCCATTCTTTTCTTTCTATCTTCTATTATCCAACTATCATCTTTATTGAATCCTCCTTTCCTCCTCTCCGTCTCTCTCTCTTGCTCTCCCTCCTATCTGCCACCCATCCACCTGTTTATCTATCATCTATTGATTTATCTTTCACTATAGATATCTCTATAGGTTATTGTTATGAACCATCAAGTTGGTTGTAACTCATAGTGACACTATTTACAAAAGAATGAAATACCACCCAAACCTACACTAGATCTTTTTTTAAAAAAAAAATAATTTTATTAGGGGCTCATACAACTCCTATCACAATCCAGACATACATCAGTTGTTTAAAGAGCATTTGTACATTCATTGCCCTCATCATTCTCAAAACATTTGCTCTCCACTTAAGCCCCTGGCATCAGGTCCTCATTTTTTCCCCTCCCTCCCCGCTCCCCCTTCCCTCATGAGCCCTTGATAATTTATAAATTATTATTTTGTCATATTTTGCACTGTCCAACGTCTTCCTTCACCCACTTTTCTGTTTTCCATACCCCAGGGAGGAGGTTATATGTAGATCCTTGTAATTGGTTCCCCCTTTCCACCCCACCCTCCCTCTACCCTCCCAGTACCACCACTCTCGCCACTGGTCCTGAAGGGATTATCTGCCCTGTGTTTCCTGTGTTTCCAGTTCCTATCTGTACCAGTGTACATCCTCTGGTCTAGCAAGATTTGTAAGGTAGAATTGGGATCATG
The DNA here is from genome assembly GCF_000313985.2 of Echinops telfairi. Taxonomy (NCBI): domain Eukaryota; kingdom Metazoa; phylum Chordata; class Mammalia; order Afrosoricida; family Tenrecidae; genus Echinops; species Echinops telfairi. Next base: position 48,833,981 of record NW_022103899.1, on the reverse strand, counting down.
AGAGTGGATGGGGAGGAAGCATTTAGGAACTAGAGGAAAGTTGTATGTTTCATTGTTGCTACATCGCACCCTGACTGGCTCGTCTCCTCCCCGCAACCCTTCTGTTAGGGGATGTCCAGTGGCCTACAAATGGGCTTTGGGTCTCCACTCCGCACTCTCCGCCTCATTCACAATGATATGATTTTCTGTTCTGATGATGCCTGATACCTGATCCCTTCGACACCTCATGATCACACAGCCTGCTGTGCTTCTTCCATGTGGGCTTTGTTACTTCTGCCTGCACTATATCTGAGACTATAATTGTTCTTATGTTTGAGCCCATTATTGCATCCACAGTGTCAATCCATATTGTTGAGGAGCTTCCTCTTTTTCCTCCGTCTGGTCTCTTATTGGTTACGTGTTGGGCTGTGATCCACCTGGTCTACAGTTCGACGTCCCTGGCCACTCCAAGGGAAAAAGAAGGGGCTCTCTACACCTGTAAACAGGTAAAGTCTCAGAAACTCACAGGGCAGTTCTACCCTGTTCTATAGGGTTGTTATGAGTCATCAAATTGATGGCAGTGAGTTTTGTCTGTTTTGTTTTGTTTGTGGGGGTGTTCCACTCTATCAAGCATGCTCTCTTTTCCTAGGGACTGCTCTAGCCGAGTAGTATCTCCAAGGTACTTGAGATGATGTGTCACCATCCTTGCTTCCAAGGAGCATTCTTGCCATACTTCTCCCCAAACATGTGTTTGTTCTTTTGACAGTCCATGGTCCTTTCACTATTCTTCATTGACGCCATCATTCAAATACATCAATTCTTCTTTGGTCTTTCTTTTACAGTGTTCAATTTTCTACGCATGTGAGGTGACCGAAAATGCCATGGTTTAGATCAGGTGGACTTTAGTCCTCAAAGTAACACCCTTCCTTTTCAACACTTAAAAAAGTCTGTGCAGAGCTTTTACCTAATGAAATATATCTTTTTTTGGTTCTTTTTTTTAATCGTTTTATTAGGGGATAATATGACTCTTATCACAATCCATAAATACATCAATTGTGTAAAGCACATTTGTACATTCATTGCTCTCATCATTCTCAAAAATTTGCTCTCCACTTAAGCCCCCGGCATCACATCCTCATTCCCCCCTCCCCCCTCCCTC
>NW_022103899.1:48822760-48832135 GCF_000313985.2 Echinops telfairi | reverse complement strand
AATATAGGCACATAGATCTATTTTTAAAAAACCAGAAACAAGCTCAAGATGAATCAAACATGTAAGTGTAAAGCCCAGAGTTATAAATATCATTGAGAAAACACCCACAAAATTAAACACCATATATCAGGACATTGACACATTATCCAATCTAATGATAAAAACACAAACAATAAAAGAGAAAATAGATGACTGAGACTTACTAAAAATAATACACTTGTGTTCATCAAAAGTGTAAAAAGAGAACTCATGGAGTGAGAAATAAATTGACAACTACATGATGGACAAAGGACTAATATGACTAGCCATTTGAGAGATGCAAATCAAAGCAACAATGAGATACAAGCTTGCACTGATATTGACAGCCAAATTCAAAAACCAGACAATAGCAAATGCTGGAGAGGCTTTGAGAGATTAGAGCCCTCACACACTGCTGGGGCAGGGGGGCTGTAAATATGTGCAAATAATGGAAAACAATAGTGCCACCTCTAACAACCGGGAATAGAAATTCCATACGATCCGGTGTTTGCTGGGTATCCCATAACATGAGCAGACGTATGCACACCTATGTTCCGTACAGAACTGTTCACAATAGCATGAAGATGGAAACAATGTAAATCCTCATTAGTAGAAGAATGGATGAAGAAATTCTGGTACCTGGTGTAGTGGGTACACTTTGGCTTTGATCTACATGGTCTGGAGTTCAAAACCAATAGCAGCTCTGTGAAGAAAAAGTGGGCTTTCCAGTCTCCTAAACAGTTACTGTCTTAGAAACCCACGGGGCGTTGCTATGAGTCAGCATTGACTCAATGGCAATGAGAGGGACATACTCACAGTGGAATACTATACATCAATAAAAACCACTGATGAAACCATGAAGCACTTTATGAGATGGATAGACCTGGAGAACACCATGACAGAAATTATTCTGTCATGAAAGGACACATGTTCTACGAGACTACTCTTTTTTTTTGTTTGTTTGTTTGTTTTTAACATTTTATTAGGGGCTCATACAACTGTTATCCCAATCCATACACACATCAATTGTGTAAAGCACATTTGTACATCGTTTCTCAAAACATTTTCTCTCCATTAAACCCCCGACATTAGGTCCTCATTTTTCCCCTCCCTCCCCGCTCCCCCCTCCCGCATGAGCCCTTGATAGTTTATAAATGGGTATTTTGTCATATCTTGCCCTGTCTGACTTCTCCCTTTATCCACTTTTCGGTTGTCTGTCCCCCAGGGAGGAGGTCACACACAGTTCCATGTAATTGGTTCCCTCTTTCCTACCCATTCTCCCTTTACCCTCCCTGTTTTGCCACTCACACCACTGGTCCTATAGGGCTCATCCATCCTGGATTCCCTGTATTTTCAGTTCCTATCTGTACCAGTGTACCTCCTCTGGTCTAGCCAGTCTTGCAAGATAGAATTCGAGTCATGGTAGTGGGAGCGGGGAGGAAACCTTTAGGAACTAGAGGAAGGTTGTATTTCTCATCATTGTTACATCGCACCCTGACTGGCTCATCTCCTCCCCGAGACCCCTCTGCAAGGGGATCTCCAGTGGCCTACTAATGGGCTTTGGATCTCCACTCCACACTCCCCCCATCATTCACTATGGTAAGATTTTTTGTTCTGATGATGCCTTACACCTGATCCCTTCGACACCTCGTGGTTGCATAGGCTGGTGTGCTTCTTCCATGTGGGCTTTGTTGCTTCTGAGCTTGATGGCTGCTTGGTTACCTTCAAGCCTTTAAGACCCCAGACGCTATACTTTTTGATAGCCGGGCACCATCAGCTTTCTTCACCACATTTGCTTATGCACCCATTTGTCTTCAGTGATCCGTTCGACACCCCGTGATCACACAGGTTGATATGTTGTTCCATGTGGGCTTTGTTGCTTCTGAGCTAGATGGCCGCGAGACTACTCTTATAAGGGAAAATATGTTTTTGTTTTAAAAAAAGAAAAAGGCTTTAATGGCAAAGGGAACAGTCTTTGGAGATGATCAAGGAGGGAAATAAAGCAACAGGTAGACCAGAAATGAGTGTTAACGTAGAACATAGTATTTCACAAGAGGGAGAAGAGAAAGTAAGCAGTGGGTGAAGGGTAAAATATTGATGGGGGGTTTGATTAGTAGTTTAAATTGTTGAACACAAAGTCGATGATCTGAAATGTAACCCCCACCTAATTTATAATAAAAAGTTGAAAAAGAAGAAGTGAAAAGAACTATAGATGTGTGAAGAATTCAAGAGCAAGGGACCTTACCTTTAAAATGGGACAGTCTCTATCTACCTCTCAGCACTATACTGAAATGGAAGCGGAAGTGCTTACCTAAGTGCCTGATCGATAGCAGACTTACCTGCCTCCAAACCAGTTATCTCATGATTCACACAGAATAGGCCATCCATGGGCAAGGACTTTTAAACTGAAGTTCAATTTCACCCCCTGAAATTGTCATAAAAAGTGTATGCTTTGTGGAAAAAAAAAGAAAAAAGAAATACATCATTTGATCTCTTGACTTCTGCATCCATGGTCATTGATTGTGGATCCAAGCAAGTTGAAGTCCTTGAAACCTTCAATCTGTTCTCCATGTATCATGATATTACCTATTGGTCCAGTTGTGAGGATTTTGGTTTTCTTTACATTGAGTTATAATTCATACCGAAGGCTGTAATCCTTGATCTTTATCAGCAAGCACTTCAAGTCCTCCTCACTTTCAGCAAGTAAGGGTGTGTCATCTGAATACTGAAAGTTGTTAATAAGCCTTCCTCTGATCCGGATACTGAATTCTTCTTCATACAATCCAGCGCTTCTCATTATTGGCTCAGCAGACAGATTGAACGAGTATGGTGAGAGAATACAACCCTGACACACATCTTCCTGGTTTCAAACTATGCGCGGTTCCTGTGTTCTCACTGCACAATTGCCTCTTGATCCATGGACAGGCTCCATATGAGCACAATGAAGTGCTCTGGGATTTCCATTCTTCTCAAGGCTATCAATCATTTGTTAGTGGCCATACAGTTAATGCCATACAGTTAATGCTCTTGCATAGTCAATAAAATGCAAGAAAACAGCTTTCTGGTATTCTCTGCTTTTCGCCAAGATCCATGTGACATCAGCATGACAGTCCCTTGTCCACGTCCTCTTCTGAATCCAGCCTGAACCTCTGAAATAGCTGTCTTCCAATTTTTTTTTGCCTTGATGAGTGAGTACTTCCAGTTTTTCATCAGCTTTTTGAAACCTTTCAATCGGTATTCTATCAGTTCCTGGAACCTAAGGCAAATGGAAGAAATGATGAAGTAAAAAAGCTTAACATAAAATTCCAAAGGACAGCTAGCGAATACAAAGTATTGTAATGAAATGTGTAAACATCTCGTGTTCGAAAGTCAAAAAGGAAGGACTGTTCAGTATATCATAAACCAAAGCACGGAAACAAATTTAAGCCTTGAGGTGTAATATTGAAAGATTTTAGGGATAAAATATTGAAAGATGCAGGAAGCATCAAAAGAAAATGGAAGAAAGGAAGAAGAAGAAGAGAACCCACAGACACGGTACCCAACAGAACTAGTCAGCATGTAGCCATTGCAGGAGGTAGCGCATGCTCAAGAACTCAAGGTACTGAGGGAAGAGGTCCAAGCTACACTGAAAGCATTAGCCAAAAGCAAGGCTGCAGGAAGTGACCGCACATCTCTATGTGGTTATCTTATCTCCATTAGGGTCGGTCCTGTTGCTTTTGTTTCCCAGGGAACTCTGCCGGATACAGATGTGCAACTCACACTCCACACGTCTTAAACTAAACTCCTGATGTTCCAGTGCTGGACTTCCATGTACCTGCCCACCCCTGCCTAGAAAACCCGTTTCTCCCACTTTTCCTTAGTAAAGGGAAATTCCGTTCTTCAGGTAAACCAAAACCTTGGTGTGCTCATTGGCTTTTCCCCTTCACATCCCCAAACCACTCCATGGAGAAATTCTCTTGTCTCGACCTTCACAAAGGTTAGATTCTATATCTAGAATCTAACAACAGCTCTGACCTGACTTTAATTTAAGCCCTAGTTATCTCATACCAGCATTACTACACTGGCTTCCAAAATGAAGCCCTGGATGAGTAAGCAATTGGATTTATGCTCTCTCAGTCAAATCTTTCCATAGAACACAGCATACATAATCCTTTAAAAATACAAGTCAGATCGTGCATGAGGCTGACGAAGAATGCTCTAAGCTTCAATGCTTTTAGCCAAGACCTCCTACTACCCCTGCCTCCCCCTTTCCCCATTCTGAATGACTGCGACACCAGCCACCTTGCTATCCCCGACACACACCAGATGTGCCCACACCTTAGTCTTTGCATTTGCGGGTCCCTCTGCCTGGAATGCTCTTCCTCAGCTCGCTACTTGGCTCCCTCCTTTCCTCCTTCAGGGTTTTACTCATCCATCACCTTCTTAGGGAATATCTTGGGCAACTCTGTTTAACAGTGTAATTCCTTTTGTGTGCCAGAATTTCTTATTTTCCTCCCCCCAATTCCAATAGACTTTATCACTCTCTGGGATTATGTGTATGTTGCTTATGAATTCTTTTGTTGTACACCTCTCTCCACGTGAAAGTAAAGTCTGAGAAGTGGATTTGTGTGTGTGTTCGTTTCTTTACTGTTTTATCCTAAGGACTTATTTGACATGCCTATCCCATAGGAGACACAAAGACATTGTTGATCAATGAACAGAAGGAAGGCAGGCATGAGGAGGGGAAGTGAACTGCTCTTCGCTGTCTAAGCGTGAGATAGGCTTGCTTAAAAAGAAATCACCACCTTGGATCCGAACCTGATCCTGAGACTCAAATTCATTTCTGAGAAGCCACTGGGCATGTATAATAACCTCATTCACCCCCACCCCGGGCACCCTGGCAGGCTGGCTCCAGGTAACACTCCCATTTCTAAACGGAGTGACTTCATCACAGTGCCCTGAGCTTTTTTCCAACATGATCACCGGCGAGTTGATGGATTTGCTAGTGCCAAGTCTGCTGTGTAGGAGCCCTGGTGGCACAGTGGATTATGCCTTAGACTGCTAACTGCAAGGCCGGCGGTTTGAAGCCACCTGCCACTCCCTGGGAGAAAGAGGAGGCCTGTCTCCTCCTTTAAAAATGTACAGCCTCAGACACGCGCAGGGGCACTTCTACTCGTCCGTTCAGGTCTCTCGGAGTCGGAATCGACTTGATGATGGTGAGCGGTTTTTTAATGTCCTCTGTGATCCCTGAAGAACAGAGTAGTTGTTTTTATCTACTTGGGCAGAATTATAGCTGTTTATTCCTATAGCCTTTCTTTGTGAGAAAGACCCCAGGTAGTGAAAAAACTGGCACGACATCCATTACGGGTTCCCCAAATAGGCACTCTGGGTGATGAAGCAGAAGGATTCCCTGTCTTGGTGTCTAGGGGCCAGGGGTGCTGTGCTGTCTCTTGTTGGAAGGGGGTGACTCTGGGTGAAACTGTTGTTGGCATGTCCTTGAACTAAACTCGTGGGGGGAAAAACACCCTCAGGCTCCAAGGCATTCTCAGAGGAATGTCAGTGTGGTTTCAAAGCAGGTGATTTTAAGTATGCACAGCAATAAAGCAATCACGTTGGCATATTCTTGGGATAGGAGAGAATCGTCTGTCCATGACTCTGAACTTACTCAGCGGGGCTGTTTGTTCAGTGTGTTGCAACGCGCCCAGCAGCACGCAGGTTCGTTCAGTAATTACCTTGCTGAAAACCGGAGGACTTATTGTGTGGATCTCAGCTACCCAAGAGTGTGCCAAATAACTTGCGGACAAGTAGGAATTACCCACAACACTTGATTCAGGCGCCTGCATTTTTCAAGACAGGTGTACTGCAGGGTGGGCAAGTTTAGGAAAGAACTCCGCTCCATCCCATAGCAGACCTCTGCCCTTGCACACCATCTGGGCCGGGGAAATACCAAGGTCATCTCATCAATGGGCTGGGATGCTGGGACCACTCTTGAGCCGGCAGCCAAAGGAGAACAAATCATTTGACATTTGTTTTTCTGGCAAATTCCTCTGCCCAGGAACCTGTCCTATGCCACCGGCCTTATGCAATTTAATATGCTAGAGATTAGATTGGTTTCAAAAACACAAGCACAAGCAGGATCTACCCTGTTTTGATCGATATTGAGTTGAAGTCTTAGAAATGCATGCCTGCTTTTCTGGAGCGATGTGGTTAAGAGTTACAATGTCAGGCAAGCTGGGTTGATGGAAGCGTTGCTCTGCTGCTTGTTCATCTCTCTGGGCTCCGTTTTCTTTTCCTAAAAAGGCTATACAAGTCATGACTCCTCTTTGCGTTTCGTTTGTTTCATGAGGAAAAACCCATGCGGTGCAGGCAGTGCCGTGTGCCTGATAAGGAACCACTGATTACTCTTTTACATAAATAATGTGTGTGTTATACTCTGTCCTTTTGCAATGCACCCCCTTCGGTTGCACACTACACTCTTATATACATTAGGTGTGCTTGTGATATGCACATAGGTTTTATTTGTGTTGTGGTTTGTTCAAAAAATAATAGGAACACTGGCCAGCCTTAATGGGAGCTCATGCTCAAACAAAACTCCCCAAGTTGTGGTAACAGCACTGATCTACCAACCTTAAAGTTGTCCATTTGAATCCACCCAGTGGTGTTGCCTGCAGAAGAAAGGCCTGGTGACCTGTTTCTGTGAAGATGCCAGCCAGGAACACCCTATGAAGCACTTCTGCTCTATAATGCGTGGATCACTGGAGTCGGAGTCGACTCACAGCAGTGAGTTTTATTTTATTTTTAATATGTTATCATCAACCAGGTTCAAACAGACATCCAACTGTATCTAAAATAGATTTTCAATGGATAGGACAATTTGTCTTTCTAACTTGCCCATTGGTCTGATGTTGAAATTCCTTATTTGCATCCCTGAGTGTGGTTGAGTGTGGGGTTCCACATGCAGAACTTGGTAGACATGAACTCCAGTATAACTGTTTCCCTGATCATTATCGCTGTGTGCTTGGAGACAATTATTCCTTGTGTTTATGGAATGCTCAAGTGGGAGTGGAAGACATGGCGGGGAGGGGGCTTCACAACATGGAAGTTGCCATTTAGTTGCTGAGGTACACTAAACAAATTTGTTGCAATTATACATTGATTATGTAATTAATATTAACATAATAAACATAATTATAGTACAAAATATTAATGATTTATTTATATAAATAGAATGCATTTATATAAGTATATATTCATTAAATAAAAATAAAAACTAAGGGTACAAGGCCTGGTGTTTGGGGAAATAATATGGGGTTTGGAGTTAAGAGACTTCCATTCAAGTTCAAGTCCAAGTCTGCCACTTGCTAGCAGTTCCTTGTACAATCCAATCCATTCTTACCCTCTAGGTCCTTGTCTGTGAAATGGCAGTAACAACACCAAAACTCTTGTGGCAAGGATACAATGTATAAGGATACAATCCAACGATACAATATGCATATTAAAAGCCTTACCAATGTTAGCTATCCTTATCAGAAGTTACACACTAAATTCGGTATCAGAGAAAACCCTTATAAACTAAAGACATCAAACTCTGGGGCTATTTTTCCTTGACATAGCCCCCATCTAGGTCTATCCAATGCTGAAGGTGGTATTTCTCTCTCTCTGACCCTTCCCTGAAGAACGCCGTGCTTCTCAATCCAGACCATGTCCAAACCGCAATGTGGCTTCCTACAGGGACTCGGGTCCTGTTTCTTTGAAATGTTTTGAGGCTGAAATGAAGTCTGACGAGGCAAGTTCGGGGACTGTAGGGTGGATGAGATAAGGTTTCCCAATGACATTCCCCCAGGACGGCCTTCGCTATTTTCAAAGAATGAACAGGCACATGGTTGCAATGTTAGCAAGAACAACAAAAATCCTTGGTGCAACTTTTCTGACCTTTTTCTCATCAGCACAATCTTCAGCTTTCTTAAAACCTCGTTATACACAATGGATGGATGGATGGATTGTGATAAGAATTGTGATAAGAGCCCCCAATAAAATGATTAAAAAAACAAACCTAAAACAAAACCGAAAAACCTCATCATAATAAGCCTCTTGATTGTCTTGTCCTTCCAGCAAATCTATCACGTCCCTTTGGAACTCCAAAAGGAGTCCCCAGCACCTTTTGAGCTGACCTCTCTGCCTCGAATTGACCCAGCGCCGCAGGTCCCCTGCGAAGTCACTGTTTTGATTGGACCTCTGGTTTTTTCTTCTTCTTCTTCAAATAGTGTTATTAGCACATACAGTGATACATTGGCTGTCAAACTCCATTTGATCCAAATTCGTCTTCAAGCACTGAAACGTTTGACAAGTGAATGCATTTTTTCCTATAAGAAATAATGGACAACCAAACGATGGGATCCAAGGCCCATCATTTCCCCAGGATTTTAACTCCCTCTGCAGGCTTTTCGGCTTCTCTCTTATCACTGCCCTGAAGTCGCTATCGAGTTGTTTCTGATTATCCAAACAAAGAGGGACTTTTCAACCTCTGCTATCATACTGGGGCTGTTTCTTGGATAACGACTCCACACATTTCCTTCCATTTGCCAGTTCAATCACCTTTTTCCTTCAAACATGTTGATCATGTCAACCTAGCCATGTTGTGTTCAGTTACCAAATCAGACAAGCGGTGACCCAATTCTCATTTCGCATCGCTTCCTTTCTCCCAAGTTCTGATGCTTTTGACGGGCTTCCTCTTAACTTCGCTGCTTTTATGACTCGCTTTCTTTGGAGCCAGGGTTACGATATTTTATGCAAATAAAGTGCAAAAAAACCCCAGCACAGTGACGGATGTTTTCAGGTGCTCACCCAAGCACCAAGCACCAAGCACTTCTCAGACGCGAGCATTGCCCCTCTGTGTCGGAACGAGACAAGAGTCGTGACTCATCTGGGCCTGCGCAGGGTTTTTTAAAGTCAGACTTTTGGTTCGACTATTGACACTTGAAGAGTTCGTTTTGAATGTGGCTGTTGGAGTCGTGGAAAGTTCGAGCTTGGAGCCATTTGACAACCGAAGTATCGCTGTACTTCAGACAATTTAATCTTTCAATCCTAGGATGAAGATTTGGGCATCAGTACCACGATCTATTTCAGAACACTTACTTCTCTTACTCCTGGTTTGGTATCAGGTCTTCATCCCACAACACACTCTCTTGCCAGGCCCTTGGCCATTGTCACTGCAGTGACTGCCTCGAGAGATCTCCCTAGCTGGGGTTTCCTATACAGAACATCATAAAACCCATACAGCAAGCAAGCAAGCAAACATCAACAATGAGTAGACAAAGCACAGGAAAACCTCAATCAGAAAGAAAGCAGAAAGTACGAAAAACTGAAGCAACTTTAAAA
>NW_022103899.1:48803809-48822449 GCF_000313985.2 Echinops telfairi | reverse complement strand
GGAGGCCACATGTAGACCTTGTCCTCTGTTCCCCCTTTCTCCCTCTCCTTCCCTCCAACCTCCCACCATCGCCACTCTCTCCACTGGTCCTGGGGGGTTCAGCTGTCTTGGGTTCACTGTATTTCCAGTTCCTATCTGTGCCAGTGCACCTCCTCCGGTCCAGCCGGATATGTAAGGTAGAATTGGGATCATGGTAAATATTACAGTTTTAACTCAACTACATCTGCCATAATCCACTTTACAACACTCTCTGTCTGATAGCAAGGGTATTCACTGTCGGTTGACTATTGACAGAGGGGATTCATCGGAGGCAATGTGGGAACCCTGCGATTGGATTTTGGACTTTCACTGTAATCTGTGGCCTTTTGCAAACTCTGTGTTCACAATTTAAACTCTGATACCATCCCCTCCTTTGATTTTGGATTTTATTATTTACAATCCTTGGACCATATAGGCTAGTGTGCTGCTTCTGGGTGAACTTAGTTGATGCCTCACTTAGATGGTTGTTTGTTTTAAGACAATCCTATAAGACCTCAAACATGGTCCTTTCTGCTAGTAGGGCACTATCTAGTTTCTTTACCACACTCTGCTACAGGACCCATATCTTCAGTGATCTCTTATTGAAGGCGAGTATCAAGCTGGGTCATGCCATAAGAGCAAATTGTTTTTAGATTGGAGCTGGAATTTAAGTGAGAGCCCAACTCCATTCATGAATCTATGCTAAGGTGACCAGACATCCCGCTTTTGGCAGGACAGTCCTGATTTTGAACAAAATTTCGCGCGGCATTTTAAAAAAGTCCCGATTTTTTGAAAGAATGCACAACAAGCTAGGGTATACGGTTTTCGGCTGCCATGTGGCTGCTTCGCCAGGATATGAGTTTTAACAACGGTGTCCTGCTTTACCAATGTTAAAATCTGGTCACCTTAATTTCTATGTTGTACATATGTCTCTGGTTCACTTTAGAGACATTGTCGTCATTTTATGATTAATAATGAAGATTATAAATCATCCCCCTGGGCATAAGGTAAATTCCCTTGATAGTGTCAGTGTCATTAATTTAGCCAAATGGTATAGAATTTAAAATACTGTTGAGAAAAGGAAATTATACAAGTATAGGCTGGCTTCAGACTGCAATGCATGAATTGTTGACTTGTACAGATTAAGACAGGACACTGTTGACACCAACAATGGGGGTTGGTGAAAACTTTCCAAAACACTCATTCATGAAGGCACCCTAAAGATATGAAGACATAGAAGGCTTGTGTGCAGCCACACATGGATCACAGAGGCATGTTCCAATGTTAATTTGTTTGGGAAAAACCTGTGCATGCATGAACTACAACCCTGCCAACAATACTTTTGGCGCGTGCCTGTGTGCGTGCATGTGTATGTATGTGTGTCACAGGAACAGACAGATTTTATAAGTTCCAGTGGACCCGAATGACCGTCAGAATGGGAACACTTCAGGTTAGAGCCTTGCAGGAAAGTTAATCTTCCTCTTTGAGAAGAAGGGCAGTGTCTGAGTTGCCTGGTCACCAAGTCTCTCTCTCTCTTTCTCTTTTAATTAATTTTGAGTCTGCTGGAGTTAAATCTAGGCGACTTCTGCTCACTTATATAATTCCCAGGGAGGTTTCATGAGCTGTATCAATGCTTTGTATTTATGTAGCTGTATCCCTTACCTGGATTTGGGGAAAGGGATAGAACAGAAGGAGAGCTAGCACCGTGGCTCTCCATCTGAGAGATCTCGGCTCCAGGAGACATTGTTAGTGTGTGATGACATTTTTGGTGTCATAACCGGAGGTGTGTATCTGACTGTCACCTAGGGGGCCGCAGTCAGGATGCTATTAAGTATTCTATAATGCCTAGGAGAGTCCTCCTTTGCCCCATCCAAGAATGATCCAGTCCAAAATGTGAGGCACGCCAGGGCTGAGAAATCCTAGATAATTTCTCTTGTTCTCCCTCTCCGGCCTAGCTTATTTAACACAGTCAAAGCTACTTGATATAGGCTACTAAGTTTTTGATGATGTAACTTGTTTTCTTTTCAAATCTTTCTTGACTCTGTCATCCCATTGTAAGCCTATTTTCATTGACTGTAGTAGAAGCAACCCGGAGCTCCTGGGACACCTTGCTTCTTTCTCAGCAGACCCAGCCACCTCGTTTGTATCTACATGGATGCAGTCAAGTTGATCCCAGTGACTTCCATCTTGTTAAGTTGCGGAATATGGGGTCAGTTGGAGGTTTCAGTTAGAACCACCTCATCTGCCTAGAGAACACCATCCATCAGAGGTTTACCTTCTCCTGGGTGCAAGGGGCTGTTTGAGGAACCCATCGCATCCCTTCTAGATTTCCTTACTTTAGTGCACACGCCAATAGGGGAAAAGCAAACATTTGCCATTTCAACACTCTCCACATTCTTGCAATTCGGGGACATGAAGCGAGTTGATCATGCTACGCAACCATTATTCTCATCCATTTTCAAAAGTTGCCATCACCCAAACAGAAACTCAGTGTCCCCAAGATCAAGTCCACCTGCCTGCCAGGGGTAACCACTAATGCTCGTTGGGGTTTATGCTCTGTCCTTTATGCGTTCAGCTCCTCTCTAGAATTGGGTTTCATCGAACTTCGTAAGTCTTCAATTCCAAGATGCCCTTCTTTCTCAGCAGCAGGCATTCCACCAAAATGAACAAGCATGCTATTGATTCGAATGGCAAGACACCAGCTCTTAGAAGATCCACCCAGTTCTCATGTGTGGAAATGTGGGGGTGGGAGGTGCATTCTAAAGTTGATCGAGGCTGGTCATCATTGCCCATGTTATGGAAGTACATTAAATGTACTTTTTTTTTTTTTCAGTAAAAGCAAGATTTTTTTTTCAGTGCTCAGGGTCACCCATGGGAAGGGGAACTGGCAGAGAGAGGGCCTTTCCGTGACGTACTTCTTGGGGTTGAGTTTGTTGGTGTGGCTGTATGCTGTGCCAGTGGACAGTGAGAACAGACGAGCCACACTGAAGATATTTTTCGCTTAAAATGCCACATATCTTCCGCATATGATTTTACTTTCGAATGACCTCAGAAACTTCAAAACCGTGTGTTTTCGAATGTGACCATAGTAAATTTGAGTAAAATTATGTTCAGTAATAATGGATTTCCATTACATGTTATTCTGTGCAGAATGCAGCCGAGTCAGCACTTCTTCTATCTGAGGAAATGTCAAGGAGAAAGCATTTTGAAACCTCTGGCAAAAATATTACATAACACAATAAGGCAGGGGGGACTCCACAGGCCACCCTCAGGGGCATTGCAGGCTCGGTTCCTGGTCAGCCTTCAAGCGGATCTAGCAAGACATCTCCCCCACCCCACCCCCCAAGATTTGGTTTCTCCGCATATTTAAAAGTTTTGTTGAGACAGCACCATGGTCGATGAAGGGTGCAATAAAACAAAAGCCCAACTCAACAGCACTAAGTGGATTCTGGCTCACAGGGCTCCGGTGGGTCGGCGGAGGACTGCCCCTTGGGTTTCGTAGTTCTATCACTCTGTCCGTGAGTAGAAAGCTCATCTTTCTCTAGCGACGTGGAGCAGTTGGCTGGTGGTTTCAAACAGCTGACCTTGTGATCAGAAGCCCAACGCTTGACCGCTACACCACCAGGACTCCTTAAATGTGCAATTGGTGTTATGTACAAGTGAGGGGCTTGTCAAGATCATATCCTATAAGAGGAAGAAGAGAAAACAGTGGGAGGGAGGAGGGAACAGGGGGGCTCCATAAGTTGTTTAAATTGTTGAGTACCAAAATGAAGAGCAGAAATGTAAACCTTCACTTACTTCACAATAAAGTTCTCTCAAAGGAAAATTAGTGAGACTACCCATTGTCTTTTCATTATATTTCCCCACAAACTTTGCGAAGCCCTCTCATATGCACACATACATACAGGGTTTTTGTATATACGTACATACATATGTGTGTATGTGTATGCCTTGTTTTATTGCACTTAGATGTTGATTGTCCCCCCATAACTTGTGGCCACTCTGTATGGCACCATTTTTCCCAACAGCATGTGCTCATTTTGTGTGTCTGTATCACAAATTGGTCATCCTCACAATATTTCAAATTTTTACATGTTATTGTACATTTAAGTAGCCTTTGGGGTGTAGTGGTTAAGGGTTGGGCTGCTAACCATAAGGTCAGAAGTTCAAAACCACCAGCTAGTCACTCTGCTACAGATGGGGCTTTCTACTCACCTAAAGAGTTGCCGACTCAGAATAGCATAGGGAGGTAGTGGGTTATGTGTGGGGCTGCTACCTGCAAGCCTCAGGAGTTCAAACCTCCCACTGCTCTGAAGGAGAAAAATGAGGCTGTTGGCAACTTTCAAGATTTATAGACAGGAAAATGCAAAGGGGCAGCTCTAGAGGGTCAGTAGAAGCTGGAATTAATTCAGAGGTAGTGGCTTGTAGTTCATATTTTACTCATTTTGATGTGCAAAGTTCTATTCAGTTATTTGGTAATAGTCACTTAAATATCCTGTAATACTGATCTGTCCATACAAGTTCAGTTCTTAAAAGAAGTGTGTGTGTTGTTGTTGCATCTGCTCAAACTCTGGTGGTCACATGTGTTATAGACTAGAACTCCATACTGTTTTCTTGGCTGTGATCTTAGAGAATCACATAACCTGTTTCCTGTGATACCACTGGGTGTGTTTGAACTGCCAACCTTTAGAACGGTACAAAAGTGTGAAGTGTTTGCATCCATCCACCCATTTGACCAGCCAGCCTTCTATCTAGAGACCTGGTGGTGCTGGCCGTGGAACGCTCTGCTGCTGGCCAAAAGATTTCAGTTTGAATCTACTCAGCTGATCCACGGGAGAAAGTCCTGGCAATTGGCTTCCATAAAAATGACAGCTGAGAAAATATGAGGGGGGTGGGGGCGCAGTTCAACTCTGTCACCTAAAAACAATCACATTTATTAGATAAGTACATATCTATCATCTATCAATATGCATTACACTTTGGGGGTAGGGGGCTAGGCTTGTACTGCCCCACTCCCTTCATGGCCCCTTTCTCACCAATTTGATTAGAAGCATTTGATTATTTTGCTAGAAATGCCAATATTAATTTATTTCTTAAAGTTCACAACCTGTGCTCCATATCTCGAAATCGGAACCATATCTGATTGAACCAGGACATAGTGAATCCTTTTGGTCCTATCTGATTGAATTGTTCCTTTGCACCTGTTGGAAAAGTCATGGGAGCTGGGAATGTCAGGACAGGTAACAAGTAATGATTTCACACAAAGTTCAAGACCGGCATGTGCTGTTCATGGTTCAGCATAAGGTTAAATCTGAACAGGTGAGAAGGATAATTATTATGGGGTATCCAGGCTCCTTGGTACATCATGAAGAGACACATTAGTCCTGCACCCCAAGTATTTTATATAAAATCAGAGTTTCGTGTAGATTACCTACTTTCAGACTGAGCATTCTTTTTCAAAGTTATTGTTTAATGAAAACCCATCTCTGTATAGTGCTTTTCTATGTCCAGTATTGCTTTCTTCACGTCCTCTTTTAAAAGTTAGCGGAAATACTTCTTATTATGAATCTGGTGACCTGTGCAGTTTACGGTCCTAACGACTGATTAAAAACCTTCCATCACACTGTCTCTTCTTGACAAAATACTCCAAGAAGTTTGCTTCACTACAGAGAAATGAGTGAGAATGAAGCTAAAGGAGAGGGAATGAAGCATTTCCACACATTTGTATCCATTTAAGGAGAAAAAAAATCTTAACAATATCAAGGCAATAGACATTTGTAGCTGCTTAACTTAAAATTTGGAACCAGAAGATAAAAATAATTCATATGAAAAATAACCACAACTTAGCAGGAAGGCTGAGTGGAATGACTGAAAAATAAACCCGGATGAATTAATTACGGACTTAGCTAGGAATGTAGGCCATCAAGACTGGTGAATTGCTACATTGAAAAAAGAGCTCCCAAGTTTGTTCTGAACAGTTTCCTTTCTGCAAGGGCAAAATGAAGCCATCTTGCGGTGCATGTACTGAGCAACAGACATGACCATGGAACTGGACAGATATGCTTTTCTTAGAGGTAGAATGATTTTTCTTTTACATTTCACTTCAGGACATAGTTACTGGACAAAGTCACTCTAGCACACCCACTGCCAACGACTCGATTCTCTCTTAGTGACCCTCCCTGGGGTTTGCGAGACTCCATCTTCCCCGAAGCAACCACCTTATCTTTCTCCCATAGAACAGCTGGTGGGTCTGAACCACGGACCTTTCAGCGCCCAACCCACAGAGCCACCAAGGTGCCTTAACCACTTCCCGTGGGTATTTACAATAGAGAATCATGGAGTGAAGACCTGGAGTGTCAGGTTAGGAAACTTGTTGGCGAGTTCTTTCTTTGCTTTCAGCATAAACAAGCAACAGGGCTGAAGGATGGCCCACTTCCGAGGAAAATGGAAGAATGCACGTGGAAGCATTCTGACAGTTCATGACATGTCATGAGTCATGCAGGCAAAGGCCAGAGGATGTGACTACTTAGAACAACGTTGACTATTCTATGATATTGACATGAAATATACAATATTCCAATACCAATACTAATTGAACACTCACACTAATCTTCTGCTGGCTGGCCAGTGTTTCTGTCTGTAGCACATCGTGACAATTCGAGGTAGAATAGGCGCGATAGCTACATTTTAAAATGAACGATTCTTTTCTTTCCATTTCTTTTGATATTTTTCAATGCTACAGTCTTCCAATCCATGTGCATGATATGCTTTCCCATGTATGTAAGTCTCTCTTGGTTTCTTGCAGTAAGGTTTTGTAATTTTCCTTGTCTAAGGGTTTAGGTCCTTGGTTAAATTTCTTCCTAGGGCTTTCCTCCTTGGGTGGGTGGGGGGGGGCATTGTAGATGGGATCCTGTTCTTGATTTCCCCTTGTTAGCGTAGAGGAACCAAGTGATTTTTTTTTGCTTTGTTTTATTAACTTGCCCCCCTTTTTTTTTGGTTCCTTTACTTTTTTGGGGGGTTTTTTGTCTTTTTTCTCTTTTTTCTTGTTGTCGTTTGTTTATTAGGGTTTCATTTCTTCCTTCTCAAGTTAATGTGCTTTATTTCCCTTCCTGGCCTGGTTGCTCTTGAAGGGTTTGAGCTGTGGAAACACTGCCTGCAGAAGGGGTGCAGACCTGTTTCAAGACCCAATAGCTTCACTTTTAGATAATTTTATTTAGTGAAACTTTATATGGCTTTAAAACAGAATGTTCTACTTATTTCTCCCTCTAATTTTCCAAGGAACTTCTCCCCTTTGCATCTCTCTCTCTCATCGCTTCCTTTTCTCTTTTAGCCTGTATTTTTGTTGGCCTCATCCTTGCAGTCTCTGGGTCTCTTTGCTTAGGAGATTCTCTGGAATATTCTCTCACGGCACCTCCAACCAGTTCCGTTCCTCTGTGGTCATCACCTAGAGTTTTCCCCTCTTAGCCCTGTCTGATCTGCCTCAGCTGAAAACATTCCTGGGCGTGTAGGTGTTTTGGGATTTGCAGGGTCCCCGCGTGTGAAAAGACTGGCCAGACATTAAAGCAAGAGGAAACAAAAAGACACACACAACAAAAGCAGAGGGAAAAGTCCTGATGGGGCAAGACTGAGGTGTTTGTGTAAGAGATTATCGCTCCCCTCCAGCTGTGGCATGCGTGGGGGGAGAAGGCCCACCTTTTTCATTTGTTACCTGGTCTCCACCTTACAGGAAAGCCCAGGAGCAAAGGGCAGCCAGTGCTCCAATTCTTTTGCCCCAGAAAAGAGGCCATGTGATGACGTGGGTGACATCTGGTGACAATCCTTCCAGCTAGGCTTTTCATTTACTTCAACTAAAATGTATGAAGACCCTCCGCTAGGTCACATTCTGTGCTGTGGACCAGTGTCCTCAACGATGCACAAGGTCATGATGAATGGGCAGGAATTGGGCTCCATTGGGCCTGGGGAGTTGGGGTAAGGGTGGGGTGGAGGATGACTCCCAGGCATCTGGCTTGGGCAATTAGGAGGAAGGTGGTGATATCAGTGAACAAAAGAACTCGAAGTAGAGCAGGTTTGAGCAAGGTGGGGTAGGGAGGGGATGGGAATGAAGGATAGGTTTGGTTTCGCAGGTGTTGAGTACAGCATGCCATTAAAGCATCCAAGTGGAGATTCCAGAAAGGGGTGGGAATATAAGAGGTCCAGGATTTACAGGAGAGAGAGAGAGTGGGACAGAGAGAGAGAGAGAAAGAATGAGAGAATCAGAACAATGGATCCGTGAATCACCATTGTAATTATAGGCTGGTACTAAAGTCCTTCTGACCTTTGACTTTCTAATCTGCAAAGAGGGAACTAGGACCTGTCCTGCCCAGCTCATGGAGTTACTACAGTCACCAAATGAGACAATTCTCCTAAAGGTCACGTGAATGGGATACAATGGTAAAAATCTTAGTGTTGTGGTTTGATCCCTGTGTACACGACAGGACCCTTAGCAATGCGGGGCACAAAATGCAAGATGTAACTCTTCTTTCAAAGGGTTTGCAAGTAATTAGGTGTGCAGGAAGCACGCCTCTTGCGTAAGATGGGCATGAGGCTGGGGACTCTTTTCAACGGTCTTCTTAGATTTGAGTGGAAGAGGAGGGGGCAGCGGAGAGATCAAGTCCTGGTGGGGGTGATTAGGAAGTGTTCAGAAGCTGGCTTTGTGATTTAAAAAACCAGGGTTGTACAAGTGTTGGAAGAAACTTTGGCCTCATTTGAGGCCACATTTTCCAGATTTTCTTCCTGGGTGGCATAATTCAGTGCTCAGGAAAGGGAAGTGGTTCGAGGCCATCCAGGGGCATCTTGAGAGAAAGGCCCGTGATCTACTTCCAAAAGACTACAGCCATTGGAAACCCAAGGGGGCCCAGGTCTATTTTGAAACACCGTGAGTCAGAATTGGTTTGATGGGAAGCACTTTGGTTTGGTTTGGGGTTTCCATGATGCCCACACTTCATGGGAAGCCTCCTCCGTTTGGAAGATCCCCACTTGCCTCAAGCTCTGATGCAGGCTGTCACAACTTTCCCCACAGACATTGATAGCATCTCTTGATGGCAGGTACATTATTATTATTATTATTATTATTATTTTGGTTGAAAACATGTAAAATGTACAGCCAAGACTGCCCACCTACTATGCAGGGCTCAGTGCAAAGTGCAAAGGCGAAAGGGCTTGTTTACAAATCACTGAACATTTCCAATGATGGTGCTCACAGAAACCTGAACCAACCACAGGGCCCTTTGAAGGGCCTTGGTCAGTGCTCAGGGGACGGACCTCAACCTGACCCAGAGACATCACCTCGGTCTTGGACTCCACTGGGAACATGTGAACCTTTCTAACTTCAGCGAGCATTTGTTTGCTCAATCCCAGCGTTTTGTGTTCTGAGCCAACTTGGAAGTTGCCTAGAAGTTGAGAAATGAGGGAAGAGATTTGTCCCGAGGCCTGAACACCAGGAAGAGAAAGGCCTTTCAGGAAGAGCTGATCTATTTTTCAATCTGACTTAAATGGTGTCATTGACCGCCTTTCCCCTTGGTGGGTGGATGGCTCAGAACAGAACTGGTTCCCAATTTCTGGATGTTCAAAGATCACGGACTCAAAGAAACGCTCTAGCCGAATGCTACCGAGATCCAAACTCACTGAACTCGCAGCCTTTGAGTTGATGCAGACTCAGAGTGACCCTCTAGGGCAGGGTAAAGGAGCCCCTGTTTCTGAGACTGGGACCCTTTCCGGGAATAGAAAGCCTCATCTTTCTACCGAGGCAGACAGGACTTGATCGCATGTTTTTTAGACACTTACCATAATGGTGTCAGATGCCACCGAGTCAATTTGGACTGACGGCCAGCCTAGGCACAGCAGATGGAAAGCCTGCCCGCTCCTGTACCCTCCTCCTGAGAGAGTGTGTGCCCATGGCCTTGAGGGGCTTCTCAGGGTTTTGCTGCCCATCTACCCAGGAGACACTCTTTGTATAGGTGATACTTGCCACTTCTCCAGGGACAGCCCTATACTGACCCTCCTTCCCCAGTTCCCATTTCCTCGGACTGCCGGGTTTGACATCAATGTGGTGCTGGTTATCTATCACACAGCGATTCGATTTTTTCCCCTTAATGTCATTCGTTGTCATCGAATGAATTCTGATCATAGCGATGGACAGGGTTTCCAAGGCTGCCCGTCTTACCCGAAGCGGGGCTGGTGTCTTTGAACCACTGACCTTTGGGCTAGCAGCTGAGTAGTTTAATCATTATGCCACCAGGACTTTTTTTGTTCCTTCAATAAAGTGGAGTCATAATAACTACATAGCTAAATCAATATACAAAAAAGGGAAAGAAAACCAATGATTCTTTCCTAAACAACACAAAATCCTTGACCAATTTACTCTTGTCTCCATTTATCAAGATGGTACCTATTGGTCCAGTTGTGTGGATTTTTGTTTTCTTCAAATTGGTTGTAATCCCTACTGAAGGCTTTCCCTCCACCCCTCTGCTCATTAGCTTCTATGCTTCAGGGAGATTGGCATTAAACTGGTTGGGTAAGGTGACCAGATGTCCCGCTTTTGGCGGGACAGTCACGACTTTGAACAATTTTTCCCCGCGTCCCATGGCATTTTTTAAAAGTCCCAAGTTTTGGAAAGAATGCACGACAAGCTAGGGTATACAGTTTTCGGCTGCCATGTAGCTATTTTGCCAGGATATGAGTTTTATCAATGGTGTCCCGCTTTTGTCCCGCTTTACCCATGTTAAAATCTGGTCACCTTATGACTTAATACCTCCCCGCTGTTGCTGTGGAATGCCCCAGGCTCTTGGCTGAACACCCAGGAGGCACTGGGAGGGGTGAATTGAGATGAACTTGGAGAAAGAAGAAGTTCATTCACATTATACACTTCTTGATTCCACTCACTCGCCTTGGACTTCTGTGACCTTAGCTATTCTCTTGAGATCTCTGGGCCTCAGTTTCCTCCGCTTAAAAGAATGGGTTTTGTGAGAACATAAAAGAGGATTTTCACAGTACCCCTTTGAAGGGCAACCTACAAGACAGACATTGCCTTCCTCATGGATGGGGGGCAGGGTTATTTGTTACATTCAATGCTTTAACACAAGTCTTCCCTGCTCAGTTAAATGAAACTGGACTGAACCCGAATTTGTAGGGAGGAGACCCTGCTGTTAGGGACTTAAGCCAAGGGAGTTTGGGCTGCATAGCAACCAAATCTCTTGATCGACATTGGTGCAAAGAGTGATGCCCGGCTCTAAGACGGCAGCCGCGAGTTCTCCCCAGCCTGGCAATAGTTTGATAGCCCGTATCAAGCTCACGGTGGCCCTCCCTCTTCTGAGTCTCCCATTGCAGGGGTTTGACCTGTACTTTTTCTGTCTGGTTATCACTTCACTTCAGATTATTAAAAAAAGATGGGGCAAGGTTTGATTTTATTGGCTATGATCTATCTGGTTTAAACTGGTTAGAGGCACTGTTATGGAGTGACTCCTAACTCCTAGTGACCTTACATAGACTGGACATCTTTGTGGATGCATGCAGCTTCATCTTTTTCTTTTGGAGCAGGTGGTGGGTTTGAACTACGGACTCTGCAGTTAGTAACTCAATGCTGACTCCTGCAGCACCAACATGGTTCCCGAGCTGGTTAGAGATCCAGCTTAAATTAGTCTTTGCTCTTTAAGCCTCAGTTTCTCCAGTGAGCCTCTGATTCACGTTTTTCCAATTGAGCCTACTTAATTAGGTTTCCAGGTTTCCCGGATAATTAGCAATCTTTGGAAGAGACCCTTGCTCTCACTCTCCCTGGAAAGGATGGGCTTTAGAAGATTTCTAGAGAAGAGAAATCACGCCCTCTAGTGTGGCTTGTGAGAAAAAACAGAAACAGTGCTCTAAATCTCTAATCAGTGGTTGGGTTGGTCTCGCCTTGCTCCCAGACCGATTAGTATTTAAAGGGCCCCCGGTGGCGTGGTAGTTGAGCTCTTGGCTACTAACCAAAGTGGAGTGTGCTCTAGAGGCACCAGCCCTCTGTGGAGAAAGAAGTGGCGGCTTCAGAAACCCGCACAGGGCAGTTCTACTCTGTCCTCTGGAGTCCCAGTGAGCTGGAATCAGTGGACTTGGCTTTGGTGGCACAGTGGTTCAGCATATGGCTGACAACCCAAAGATGGGCTCCGTGGGAGACTAAAGGCCTGGTGATCTGTTCCCGAGAAGATCACAGCGGAGCAAGCCTCCGGGCGAGTTGGGAGTGTCTTGAAGGTGGAAAACATCAGCCCTTCCTGGGGAGGAGCTTCTGTTTCATAACATTATACATTCCTCTGACATTTAAGATATCCAAGACCAGTACAATGTGCAGAATGCAGTCAATTTTATTCTCCCGGGCTGGCGTTTAAATACCAGCCAGGGTGGGCTGTTGAATACCAAGTAGAATCGAGGCTAGCACCTTGGGATTAAATAAGCTCCATCAAGATGATGAACTTAAGTGGCCGCTGCTGTGATATATGAAAGGCCCGGCAGCAGCTTAGTGGAGACCTGGCCAAGACAGGAGCGATTGCTTATCATTTCAGAACAGTAGCAGGTGTGTCACCCCATTTTACGATATACTGATTCTTGCATGGTCCCCTCTCCCCCATCCAATGGGATTACTGGCTGCTGGTACTGTTTTAAGGAGCCCGGGTGGCAAAATGGGTTAAGTGCCAGGCTGCTAACCCTAAGGTTATCTGTTCAAACCCACCCAATGAGACTGTTGGTTCCCTAAAGCTTTATAGCCGTGGGACCTCGAGGAAGCAATTGTTCACTGCTCTGTAGGGTTGCTGGGTGTTGGGATGGACTTCATGGCCGTGGGTATGTGGCGGATTGCTTCAGAAGGCCAGGGGCTCCTGTTCATGGAGGTTGAGCATTCTGTTGACCTTTCCCCTTATCTTTAGCACACCTTGATCAGGAAGAGGTAGCAAGTATATTTTACAAGCCACACAGCTCAGAGCACAGATATGTCACGATCTTTATTTTCCTATGATCCCACAGAGTGTGTATCTTGGACTCTACTTCTTCCTCCTAGTGAAAAACAAAACTAAAAAGGTTCCAAAGGCAAAAAGCAAGTCCCTTCCAGGTCTGGTGGCGTGCTGCTCTTCGTTCGCATGGGTGCAAGTGCTGAAACGCTGGGGACTCTTGTGGCTGGTTGCTTAAGATGGACTGTCCTCCTGCCCACTCTGTGGCTGTTGTGAAGTGAATGTGGAATCGGCTCCGACGAAGGGTGAGCTCATGGCTAACAAAATGGAATGTGGTCCATCTTTGTGGCTCCTTGGGCTGTATCTCACCAAGAGCTTCCGTGCACTTGCTGGCCCTCTGCTTCACCCCCCCAAAAGTCTTCTTCTAGAAGTTGATCACTCCTGACAATGAGATCGGGCTCCTGAGTGGGGAAAGGTTCTCTTGAGATCCATAAGGTTTTCATTGGCTATTTTTGGAAGCAGGTCACCAGGCCTTTCTTCCTAGTCTCTTAGTCTACTACATAGGTTCCCAAACTTTTTTGGCCTATTGTCCCCTTTCCAGAGGAAAAAAGTTACTTAGCGTCTCCACCTCCCCAGCAATTAAATACTTTTGCACTGCAGCCCAGAATCCAGAATCAAGTATAGGTACTGTATCGGCATTTATAGTTCAACTGGATGGTTCCAGCACCTCCACCCCCAGGGGGCAGTACTCTCCACTTTGGGAATAATTGGTCTAGAAGCTCTGCTAAAAACTGTCTACATGGGTGACATTGCTGGAATTTGAAATACTGGTGACAGAGCTTCCAGCATCATATCAACACCCAAGTCACCACAGTATGACAAACTCACAGATGCATGGCAGTGTCCCATTGGGACATGCCTTAAACTCCACCGGCTCTGGTGCTTACCACTGATACTTCTGATACCACAGCATCTCCCGGGCTGTTTCCCCCCAGTGGCAAACTATTCACATAGTCTGGACATGTCCTGCTTCCCATCCCACTCAAAGATGGCAGCAGTTCCAGTCACCCAGTGTATGAACTGCAGCTGTAATTCTAGATGTGGACCAGGCTCCCCTTGAACCCAGAGCGGGCCCCTAGATGCTGTTCTTCCTTCTTTGTTATGGGAGAGGGAGGCCTGGCACAGCCAACTGCCTTGTGCTTCGTTTGGCATGGCTGTCCTGGCATGCCCTTGACCACTTGGTCTCTAACCATTTTGCAGATGTGGCCAGCTTTGGACTTCTGCGGGGTTATTGACTAATGACTCTGTGGTATATAATCTACCTCTAGCTCAGCCGGTCCAATCAACACGAAGTCATTGATAGAATGAATCAAGGTGTGTCCCAGGGCATGCTCAGATCAGTCAGATCCCTGCAGACTCGTTTGCGTTACAGGGCAGGAGCGTTCACATAGTTCTAGGAAAGACCCGCAATGTATCTTGGTGTTTGTTGCCTGTGGATGTAAACTTTTCATTTCCTCTTTACTGATAGGGGTAGAAAGGAACCCCAGTGAATGGCCACCCATCCTGGCCCATGCTTCCCGCTAGCATAGCATCCCACGGTGAGCAGCAGCTAGAGCCGAGCTCGTTGGAGTCTGTTCTCCTCGAGGTTTCTCTGTGTTCTCTCAGCGTCAGACTGGGGATTCAAAGGAGATCTTCCGGCCACGTTTACCCCTCCATCCTGTGAGTCCTTAAGGAGGCCACGTATATCTGCCACTTCCCCGAGCTGTGCAATAATATTGCTTTTATTTTCCTGGCCCAAAGGGGGTCAGGTTCAGGGACTGTGCCTTCCTTTCTCCAAACACAGGAGATTGGAGATGCATTTTCTAGATGATACATTTTCTAAACTCAAGTCAATGCTGACTCATGGCAACCCTATAGGACAGGGGAGAACTGGCCCTGTGGGTTTCCAAGACCACAAAGTTTTACGGGGGAAGACAGCCTCATGTTTCCCCTGCAGAGCAACTGGAGGTTTTGAATTGCTAACCTTGTGGCTAGCAGCCCAACGATAACCACTACACCACCAGGACTCCTGGGTGATATGCTTTAGAGTTCAAGTGGGTCTGTGACCCATGGTTCCTACTGTAAGCCCTACCATGGCTAGGATTCTATTTATTACATGGTCTCTACCTATGAGTAGGGAGTCCTGGGAATTCCGTGAACAATGGTTTGTGTGTGTGCGTGTACTCATAACTGAAGGAGGGAACACATGAATTCCTGGAAAGTGCTTAGAAGTAATGGGAAGTGTTTTGTAATCTCGCCTTCTTTGTTACGGCCATATTGCTTTTAGTCCATCTATCCTGTTAGTGAAAGGCCAACGCTTTCGACTTCAAGTTAATCACGCCATTACTGCGCTCACCTTTGCCACTGTCTGTCTGACTAGGAAACAGCCAGTGTGTCTCATGGGCAAGATTTTACTCTCCAGGAAGCACAGGCTTCTGGGAGGTGTACCCTCCTTGTCTTACAAATCCATGTTTCCCCCCCATCTGTCCAAGATCAGCATGCACTCCACCGATTAACAGCCCCGTGTTAATGTGATGAAAGAAATGAATTTTAGATGTTTGGGGTTGAGAAGTCATTTGTGCAAAAATAAGACCCTGCTGCGAATCAACTCGTCCTGCCCCATCTGAAATACACTGCCCTGGAAGGGGTGTTATTGGTACATTAATCACCCCTCACAGCTCATTATTTCAAAAGCTGACAAATGTCTCATCGCATATTTATTAGGGAACCGAGTCTTCATCAGAGCTGTAGATTTTAAGAGTTTCTGTCCTATTAGATTTGTGACTTACTCTCTCTCTTTTTTAAGAGAAGAATTTTAAAAGGGCCAAGTCTCCCAGAGCTAGCGCAGGAAGGATGGTAATTTTATAGAGTTTTAAAAAAGAACGAGCGAGACTCAGATGCATAAAAAAGATGGCTCTTATTTTATTTTTATGTTCTGATGAGCAAACTCAATTTTAAAAGTGTTTTTATTCCATTCCGTTGTTCTAAGCGCAGTTATGTTCAGCACTTGTGAAATTTGGTACCATCTAGAAACCCCACATGACTTGCTTTTTTCTTTCTTTCTCTCCTCTTCTCTTTCCTATCCCAAAGAGGTAAAATAGTAATAGAAATAATGTAGAAAGACAATCTTAAGAACAAATCCTCATGACAAAAGCCAGGACTTCCAAAAGGTGGCCATCTTAAGACACACTTTCTTTCATTATTTCAACAAATGTCTGAGCTGCTTCCACTTGATGATTGCATTTCGGCTTGTCTGACGGTCTTTCCTATTTCAGTGAAAATATCTCTTCCCAGGTTGTACTTGGGGGCGGAGTTTACTTCCCTTCAGGAGTGCATCAAGCAATAAACATAATACGTGTTTAAATGGCCAGTGTGTTAGAAGCTGCTAACTTCTAGGGCGGAACATAGAATTGGATGGGAAAGAGCAGAGTGGGCAAGAGGACAGTCCAGTTTATTTTTCCTTTTGGTGGATTTCAGAAAGAGAAAGGAACTTTCTTGCCAAGTGCTGAGCGAGGAGTCAGGAAGCTGGTCCCTTAGATCTGACCCTGGGCATCCCTGACGATTCTCAGATATTAGGAAATGGACAGGTTAAGTTCTATCTGTCCATCCATAGAGGTGGGTGTAAGTCTGGGGATTGGTTGAATCAGGCACATTTGGGTTTGGGATTCAAAGGCCATGCACTATTTTGTCTTCACCCTGAAGGCGTACGGAAAGTGCTTGGGGTTTGGAGATAAGAGGTATTACTACCCTTAATGAAAACCGGTTGCCCTGAAATTGATTAGGATGCATGCCCCATTCCCCCTCCCTCCACCCTCCCCTCCCCCAAGCCCATGTGGGTCAGAATAGACATGTGCTCCCGAGGGATTTTAACGGCTGTTGTTTGGGAAGTGAGTAGGCAGAACGTTCTTCTGAGGCACCTCTGACTGGATCCGAACAGCCAACCTTGTGCAAATACCCAGGGACTCCTACTCTTACGGAGAGGCTGCCATTTGAGTCAAGACTTAGAGGAGATCGTTGGAAGAAAAGCATTCTAGACTCCGAGGACAAGTCGTCTCCTGGCACTGCTTGGGTCGGTGTCTGCACTGTTGACAGAGCAGGCTGGAGGTCAGTGGGCGGGGTGGGGGGGTGGGGCAGAGCCATGGCAGGTGACTAGGAGATGGGCTCTGAGAAGGGCCCTTGGAGGACCGTGTGGGCCAGTGGAAGGACTTGGGCTTTTCCCCGGAGAGAAATGGATAACCAATAGAATTCAGCAGAGGGATGGCATGGCCAGCCGTGGGGTTCACACGGAGGGGTTGAGCACAGACCAGGTAAGATGGCCAGTTAGGAAACATGTACAGTAATCCTGGCCAGAGGTGGTGGCGGCGCTGTAAGGCAGCGGAGTGCATTATTGCTTGGGGTTGCAGTGGAGCTCATTCTGCTCCGGGTGATCCCATGACTACACAGCAGAGCTGCTCCGTTGTCTTTCAAAGCTGTGACCTTTAGACCTCCTGGAATCAGAGCTCACCAGGCCTGTCTTCTGAGGCACCTCTGGGTAGTTTTGAACTGCCAGCCTTTGGGCTAGTTGAGTGCTTAATGCTTTGTGCCATCTAGGAAGGGATAAGAAAATGTCAAATTTTGGATATTTTTTGAAGATAACCTAACATCCTTTGCCATAGAGTTGTCTGTGACTTGCAGTGGCTGTATAAGATACACTAGAATGGCTGCTTTATGGAAACACGTAGGCTCACCTTCCTCCCTGGGAGGCGCTGGTGAGTTTGAACTGCTGAGCTTGCAGTTAGTAGTCATATGCTGAACCCACTGGGCCATCAGCTTTCTGATGTTGTAGGTTTAGGATGTGAGGGAAAAGGAGAATTGAAGGTAGACACCATAGGTTTGGGTTTGAGCAAGTAGCAGTTAGCCTCACCCCTGAGACGGCGGAGACTATGGGGTGAACTAGTTAGTGGGGTAGTGGTGGGCTGGACTCAGTTTTTAATGAGTTAAATTAGTGACATTCATTCGACATTCCTGGGTGGTAAGGAATGGTCCAGGTGGGAAATAGAATTTTGGGAGCATTTAGTTTGGGGACAATCATGACAGCCACGTGACTGAAGCAGCTTCGTTCTGCAGCAAACACAGAGGGCAATGAGAGGAAGTATAAGGGCGTCTTGCATTTTGCGTTTATATTTTATAGTTGAAATGATGATCAAGGACAAGCCCAATATGAGAACAAGCACCATGAGCATAAGCAGGCTTGGGAACAGATACAAACTGATCTGGGGACATCGTAGCTCATCTGGTGACCGTGTCACTCAGGAGGCTGAGAGCGTCTGCACCTCTGGGGGACACTGGTCATCAGTGAAGCCCACCGACGAGCAGGAATGAAGAATGGTGGTGGGTTTAAGAGAGTGTCTGCCATGAACAAAATAATTTATAAATTATTAAGGGTTCATGGGGGTGGGTGGAAATGAGCTGATACCAAGGGCTCAAGTAGAAAGAAAATGTTTTGAAAATGATGATGGCAATATCTGTACAAATGTGTTTGACACAATGGATAGATATATGGATTGTGATAAGAGCTGTAAGAGTCCCCAGTAAGGAGATCCCCTTGCAGAGGGGTCTCGGGGAGGAGATGAGCCAGTCAGGGTGCGAAGTAACAA
>NW_022103899.1:48780932-48802690 GCF_000313985.2 Echinops telfairi | reverse complement strand
GGACTGGAAGGACTTCTAGACTCTCACATCTCTCTCACGGCAGTGAGTTGAATTGAGTCATTTGCAGTGTTTTATAATTTAACTGTTTCTTTCTTGTATTATATATTTAACTGTATATGATTTAACAGTTCATTCCTTGTTATATATCTACTTATCTTTATAAATAAATATATTAAATTATCCTTGTTATATATCTACTTATCTTTATAAATAAATATATTAAATTATCAGCAATTTGGTTTTATCTCTCTAGAGAACCCTGTCTAACACACAACCCTAGAGAGTAGAATTGCCCCCTACGGTTTCCACGGCTGTAGATCTTAATGGAACAGACGGTCACATCTTCTTTTTTTGGAGAACACCTGATTGTTCCGTTACCAATTGAGTGTCACTGCTGCATCACCAGGGGTCCTTGAGGGGAAGGAGAACTTCCCTTCCGTGTTGTTGCAGTTCCCACGGTGGCTAGTTTCCCCAGGGCCACAGCTTCAGTGGCGTGTGACTTCAGCTTTCATCTAAGCTCCCATTGTACCATGATCTCCCTTTGTCCCTCTCGTCCTACAGGTGACACTGTCTTCTTACCTTTGAAAGTCCTTGGGGGCTAAGTATCCCTTATCCACACCCTGTAAAGGTCCCTTCGTTCCAATGGTGTGTGTGTGACTCATTGGGGATGTCCCCTGTTCTACACAGGGAACCTAGCTGATGCAGAGGAATGTCTCAGTAGAGTTGCCTTTTAGCCACATCGTGTGTTTGCTGTTGTTGTTAAGTGGCACGGAGAGAGTTTCAGTCCATCATCTGTCCTGTGGACAATGGAACAAACCCCTCCGCGGTCCTGTGCCACCCTCACAAGTTTGGGGTGTTTGAGTCCATCGTTGCAGGCGCTGTGCCGAGCCATTTCATTGTGGGGCTTCCATGATGTCCCTCTCCAGGAGCTGAGCCCTCCTGATAGCATGCCCAAGTGCATGAGAGGAAGGCTTGCCATCCTCCCTTCCAAGGAGCACTCTGGATGTACTTATGCCAAGATATCCTAAACCAGGTAGCTGGATGCATAACATAGCAAAGTGATAAACACAAATCACCGTGCCCGGGCTCTTTTTTCTTTCTCCTAACACCTTGCACTCCCCTCAACCCACCCCCACCCACTGGCTCACCTCACAGGGCATCCAACAGACATTGTGGGGGGATCTCACATTACCTTAATAAAAAGCACTTGACAAAAATATGATTCCTAATATTGTACAGGAAGAGATAAAGAATGTCTATAAAGAAAAGTTATTATTTGGATGGAACAGTAAATGTCATTGAGTTATTCATCACCGCAGGAAGAGATATTTGTCAAAAATAAGACTCCAAAATGTCATTCTCATTTAAACATTTATGAGGAAGGAATTCTAGAATGGTGTTCTGCCGCATTACCCCACCAAATAGTTCAGCTTAGAGAGTGCAATAATCAACAACCACCCTTCTTTTATCCGTGCAATGAACTTTTAATGACTGCCTTTTATATGCCAGCCACAAAGATAAATACAGCCTCATTACTGCCTCAAGGATTTTATACTCTTGAGCGAGGGCTATCGAAATGGAAAGCTCCCATCCGGGTGATAACTGCGGCGAGAACAACAGACGTGGCAATCAGGAACGTCTTTGCCGGATTCCAACCCTGAATTCCCCAACGAGAGGGGGTGAACTGCTGGGAGAGCAAAAGTTGGGGAGCGACAGCTGGGGGGATAGGTTTTGGTGCCCACACCATGAAGAGTTGTTGCTAGGGGTCATGGAGTTGGTTCCAATTCCTGGGAGCCTGCGGACCACAGAATGAACGCTGCCCCGTCCTGTACCACGCTGACCACAGAACGAACGCTGCCCGGTCCGGTGCCACGCTGACCACAGAACAAACGCTGCCCGGTTCTGTACCACGCCGCGCCACAGAATGAATGCTGCCCGGTCCGGTGCCACACTGCGCCACAAATGTGGTCAGGTTTGAGCCCATGGGTGCAGCCACCAGCCACTGTGTCAGTCCATCTCGGCGAGGGTCTTCTGTGCCCCCTCTGACCCTCCACTTTACCGAGCACGTGGTCCTTTTCCAGACTCTTCTCTCGATAACATGTCCTGCGTATGAGAGACAACGTCTGGCCACCCTCCTTTCTAAGCAGCATTTTTTCCCCCCTGGCAGCCCTGGTACTTTCAATATTCTTCATGAACACTATCATGTAGAGCAGTGGGTCTCCACCTTCCTCATGCCACGACCCTTCAATACAGTTCCTCATGTTGTGGTGACCCCAACCATAACATTATTGTCGTTGCAACTTCATTATGGTCATTTTGTTACTGTTATGAATCAGGTGACTGCTGTGAAAGGGTCATTCGACACACAGGTTGAGAACCGCTGGTGTAGAGAGAGATGAGTCAAGCCCCGGATGTGGATGAGACCTCTGTGCAAGGAGAGTTGAGAGCAGAGCCAAGGAAGGCTTCAAATCTGTAGGTTCCAATATAAAGAGAGGTCAACAAAGGGAAAGAAAGCCCAAGAGAGAGGTAGCAGAGATGCTGAGAGACTCAGAAGCCAGTCATGGTTTGGAAGCCAAGGTGGGGTGGTGGTGGAGGCTTTAAAGAATGAACAATGTTAATAAGATCACAAGGCCCAGAAGACTGCATGGGGAGCACTTCATTTTAGTGGCCATTAGGTTGCCCATGCTGACCTTTTCAGATGTAGGGTGAGGAGTGAGAAGGGAAAGAGGAGGACTCAGTGTTTTTAAACCTATATTTTGAGCTCCTGGCTCTGAAGGGAATTAGAGGGGAGCACCTGGCCTACCAGATACTCACTGTGAGAGGCATTGAGCACAAGGAATCCCCGAAGGACCTCGCTCCCCTCCTAGACCCTTTCGTAGTGAACAGCATCCCAGGCAAAAGGGCATCTTGTCTTTGAACATTTCTCATCAAAGGGAGTGCATCATTTTGATAGGATTATCTTCATTTTGGACAACTCCAAATGCTAGAAAGTTCTTTGTTAGTTAATGCTGAAATATGCTTTCATTTCCCTCCAATAGGTTTTGTTAGTTTCCTTGGGACACACACTGTAGGAGTGGCTTTGGAGACTGGTCCCCCCACTTCCCTCCCCTCCCCTGATTTCTAGGTGGACCTTTTGATGGACTTTGCCCAGAACTGAGCACAATACTCCGAGTGTAACCTCTGTAGCCCTGCCCAGAGCCAGCGGTTGCACACCTTGCCTTCTCCTCTGCTACCAGCCTTTGGCTCCTCTGTTTCCATCAAATCCAACTTTGTCCTTTCTTGTCTAAAATCTTTGGTTTGGAAGTCTAGACACATAAATAAATAGCTTACCCCCCACCTAATTTCCGTTTGCCAACCTAGTTCTCCATTAAACATTTTTTTTATTAAGCTAGCATTGTTCTTAGTTCTCTGTGACATTGATAGGTCAAGTTAAGATGTTGGTAGGCGCCATAGAGGGTGGCTCCTAGCAACACTACCTACAACAGAACAAAACCCCTGCCTGGTCCTGCGTCACCCTCACCATTGTTCTTCTGTTTGCGTAAGCTCATGGTTGCAGCCACTGTGTCAATCCATCTCCTCCAGGGCCTTCCTTTCCCCGACTGTTCCTCCACTTTACCGAGCATGATGTCCTTCTTCGGGGACTGGTCTCCCCCGACCACATGTCCAAGGTCCTGGAGATGAAGTTGAGATACAGCCTTTGAAACTAATGGATCACCAACTCAGGGCCACCTCATGATGACCCATGTGGCACAGAGTAGACTAGTGCACAGTGGGTCCTCTTGGCTGAGATCTTTGGGGAAGCAGATGGCCAGGAATTCTGAGAAGCCACTGGGTGGGTTTCAACAAGCAATATTTTGGTTTTAGTTCGAGTAAAGGCCCTTTGCATCCCCCAGAGACCCAACCCACCACTTGCTTTCAAGTTGATTCTGCATCATGATGACCCTGTGCGTGACCAGGAGAACTCCTCCAGAGGGCTTCCCGGACTGTGACCTTTCTGCAGCAGGTCTCTGGGCTTCTCTCCCAAAGTAACTCGCGGTGAGTTTGCATAGCCAATCTTTTGATTCGCAGCACAGAGACTTAACTTGTTCTGCCGGGTGGCTGTTCGCTTTGCTTGTTCCTCCCAGGTCAATTGTAGGAAATGCATAGGCAACTCACTTGCGAGTGTACCTTGGATTGATTCTCCCGATATGTGCTTAAGTTTATGTATTTATCAGTTCTCTCTGACCTCATCAGGTTCAAGAGCCTGCAGGAAATGAAAGCGTCTTAGAAAGGATGCAATAACCACATCCACGAGAGGAAAAGTAATACAATTTTTGCTGACTGGTTTCCCCCCCTCACTATTAATGTATCCTTATGATGGTAATGAAAACCGTGAAATATTAACTCAATTAAATGTTTTATAGTAAAGAAGGAGCTAGCATTTTATGGAGGCTGAATTTGGGGGCTGACAGAGGTTTCAGTGGGCTGACAAAAGCGGGGGAGGCGGGGAGGAGATCAATGAATGGAACACAAATCCGAAGTGTGGACCTCGGAGGGATTTTTAACAGCTATCTTTTCTTCTGATTAACTCTCCTTTTCCCAGAAGTCAAGAGAATGTCCTCTACAAGAACAATGCAGTCAGGACTATCCGTCATCTTTAATGGTGCCACTGATCATAAGAAAGCCATTTTCAGGCTCTTTCATTTTAATTAGATGCTGGGCAACCATCATCATAGCTCATTCTGTTCTTTCCTCAAGAGCTTCTATCTTGTAGCTTTTGTGCCACTTGAAGCTTCATTTTACAGACAACCGTTTGAAGTGTTACTGGCAAAATATATATATATGTGTATATATATGTATCTATATACACACACACACTACTTATATATATTGCATATTACTTATTACAGGAGGGATTTAAAAATGGTTTTGGTGTGTGTGAACAAGATAAGGCCACGGATGTAGACAGACTCTTGCCAACCTGGCCCATCATCAGTGGGAGGCTTTTGATGGTTTGAGATAGAAGGAGGGCATCTGCTTCCCCCCTTACAATCTTGCCGTCGGGTAGTAAGTTATATTGACAGGCTGTCTCATACGGAAGTCTTTGACTAATGTGGGTGGGGGGCCTTGATGGTTCTGTGATAGAACTCCCCCTTTCCACGGGGGAGACCTGCGTTTAATTCCCAGCCAATGCCCCTGGTGCATTGCTGACCCATCAGCGGAGGTTTGCAAGTTGCTAGGATGCTGCACATGTTTCAATGGAGCTTCCAGTCTAAGATGGACTAGGAAGAAGGCAGGCCTGAGGATCCACTTCAGAACATCCATTGAGGAAACCCCCTGGACCTGATGGCCTTTTGGAAACTGACTGTGGAGTTGGCACAGGATGAGGCAGCATTTCGTCCTATTCTGTTTGGTGTTTGGGGTTGCCATGTGCTGCAGGCCAACTTGAATCAATAACCACCCAGTCATGCAATGATCAGCATACTGCCATGAAGCAACCATTTGGCTCACTCATGCTTGTGAAATCAGTAAGATTGCACTCTCTGTTCACTGGTCTCTGTCATTGAGTGCAAGGCACTATCTGGTAGCATGTTCCCTGCATAAGGGGTTTGCTGCAGGCAGAATCAATGCTATTCCAGCAGCAGGATTCAGCTAATTAGTTGGAATTTGGCAGCAGAATTTTCCATTAAGTGGGAGACCCAGCAGTGAATCGAGGGCCAAGAACACCACGTGGAAATGTATAAAGGCTGCTAGGCTTGTAGGATGCCTATTCTCAATTCATATTATTGACTATTACTCATTTCATCCATAAAATCACATTTCTAATGTCACTTCTGCAAATAAGCATACTCGACAGTCTCCTACAAGGAGCCCTGATGGTGTAATGTTTATACGTTGGGCTGCAAACCACAAAGTCAGTAGTTCAAAACCACCAGCTGCTCTGTGGGAGAAAGATGAGGCTTCTAGTTTTGGAAATAGACAGGGGCAGATCTGTAAGGTCCTAGGTTACCATGGATTGGAATCAACTCTACGGCAGTGAGTTTGTTTGGTTGTTGTTACAGTCCTGACCCAGGAGCCCGGATGGCACTATTAATTATGCAGCTAACTGAGAGGTCAGCCATTGTTTTTTCTGAGTTCAAGTTTAATACAACTACAATAGATCAATGGGCTTATGCCCTGCTACTAGTACATGATACACATCAGCTGCCCTGCCCAAAACAGCTCAGGTCATTTTCACTGCGGTGTAGAAAGACTGCCCCTCCCCAGCCCCTACAAAAAAACCTATCATATCAAATACCATGTTCTCAGCAGAGTCGAAGGCCTTATGTTTGAAACATGAAGAATACAAAAGAGGTTTTGTTTGTTTTTCTCAAGGCTACTCATTGCAGCCCAGCACGGACATGGTCCAGGGCTCACTTCTGCTTGGCGAAATACTCTCTGCTCCTCTGCACATCAGGCTTGATAGTATCACTGCCAGGCTTCCAACCAGCTGGACACACTTCTCCATGTTCATCCGTGAACTGGAAGGTCTGAACCAGTCTTAGGGTCTCATCCACAGAGCGGCCAACAGGGAGGTCATTTACAGTGATCTGCCTAAGGATTCCTTGATCACCAATGATGAAGAGGCCCCTTCATCCATCTTTAAAACCCCATAGTCCTGAGCAATGGTGCGCTTGGGGTCTGATACCAAAGGAATGTTCATAGGCCCTAAGCCTCCTTCTTTCTTGGGTGTGTTGATCCAAGCCAGATGGCAGAAGTGAGAATCCACAGAAGCACCAATCACTTGGCAGTTGAGTTTCTTAAATTCTTCTGCCCTGTCACTGAAAGCAATGATCTCTGTAACTCACCACTTGCCCCCTAGGAGGAAGATATGATGACTTACTTCGGTAAAATTGACAGCTTCGGAAACCTTACAAGACAGTTCTATCTTTCTTTTAGAGGTGTTGAGTTGGAAGCGACTCAACAGCACCCAGCCACAATGGCAACAATATTATGAGAATACTTTTGACCTTGAGGATCTCCTGTGACCATCTGGCGGAACAAAAGACTTGACTTGGTCTGCAGCAATAGACCACGCCCACATCTGGTCTTGGGCTGGCCTGTGAGTTCTGACAGTGGAGCCTTGATGTATGGACTGATGAACTATCCCCACTAATATAGTGGTTATGACACAAGAGCCATACATTAACTGGAACCTTGGGCAAATTAACTTCTCAACCCGAGCAACAGTGGTTAGGTGCTTAGCTGCTAATTGAAAGGCCAGTGGTCCAAACCTGCTCTTGCTCCTCAGAGAAAGGTGTGGCGACCTGCCTCTGTAAGGATGGAAATCATGGAAACCCTCTGGGGCAGTGCTATTCCATTTTAGGGCTTTGCCTCAAGTCTGAATTGATGGCCAGCAACTAAAACAACGTAAAGATATTTCAAGTGTTTATTGTTCAAATACTAACTAACCCTTACAGGCTATTTATGACTAGAGATGTCCCAAATATTAATCAATCATCTCTATAGGGTGAATCCAATCTAATATATATTATAATAAATACATAACTATGTATATATTATATCCACTTTGTACATATTATACATATATACATGTGTGCACATAATAGCAGTAAGATTCACGAGGTATTTGAGCAGCAGGAAACTTCTAATTTCTTCATGTTTCATTGTCTTTCCTTCTCCATCCTTCTTTCCTTTAAATCTTTCATTCATTCATTCAACAGATATTCATTGAGTGTCTGGGTCAGAAACCAAACATCACTATTTACTAGTGTCAGGGTTACTAACTCTCGTGGTGTGATCAGGACAGAGTTTCTCAAGATTGGGAGCAAAGTTTCCCAGGAACTGGAAGTGCAGACAGTCCCAGGCAAACTGGGCTTGTTAGTCATCCAGACTATTATTGTCATCCCAGAAAATTATCATTAACTCTGGTCTCTCATCTTTAAAACCTAATCAAGTACAGGTGAAACATCCATAGTTTAGTCTGTGCAGAGGGCGTAGAGCATAGGGCATGATGCTCTATGAGACAATGAGACGTGGAAGAGCCCTCATGTCCTTGGCAACAGATTTCAGAAGTAGACAGAGAGGTAAACAGAAGAATCTAAAAT
Source organism: Echinops telfairi (assembly GCF_000313985.2). Classification (NCBI taxonomy): domain Eukaryota; kingdom Metazoa; phylum Chordata; class Mammalia; order Afrosoricida; family Tenrecidae; genus Echinops; species Echinops telfairi. The sequence continues at coordinate 48,794,603 of NW_022103899.1, read as the reverse complement.
CATGTGCAGAAAACCAACAGGTGTCCTTTATCCTACTTTCTAGGTGATGGAAATGGTAATACACTTGTTGGCCAACCAAAAGTTTGGCAGTTGGAATCCACCCAGAGGCACTTTAGAGAAAATCCCTTGTGATCAACGGAAAAGCCAGTCTGTGGAGCACAGACATACTCTGACCCACAGGAGGTTACCTTGAGTTGGAGGAGATACCATGGCAACTGGTTTTTACCCCACTTTCTAAAGGGGAGTTGGTGGAATAGCTGGGTTTTGTCTTGCTTCATGGACTCCAAGCTGAGGACCTAGATAAAAGGATGATTTTGAGAGGCTCTGTGTTTGAAGACTGCAGTGGTGGAGGCAGGGGAGGGTGGCCAAGGAGGAGATGCCTCAGAAGGAGTCTGAGGCTTAAGGTAAAAACCAGGATGCCTCTTGTCACAGTTGATGATGCTTCCTATCAAGTGCAATAGTCTCCCGTCTTCCTTGGACATCCTCTCTCAAAGATACACAACTTCCTCATGCATGTGGAGTTACTTGAGGGTATGTTAACAAATATTGACATGGCTACAAAAGGATAGAAACCTTATTAAATGAGAAATGTACGTATGTGAACTTCCTGTTTCTCGACAAATCCTCCATCCAGGTATGTATACTTCGGAAGGCATTGTTCCATCCACCCTTCCCCCAAGAATTCTGCATGCTGCCTCAAAATGGTGATAGTGGCATCCTTGAAGACCTCAACCTGTGTTCATTTTCAATGTTCTTTGAGTCGGCGGAACAATAAAAAGCCTGGTAGAGGCAGAATTGAGTTGACCCAAGGCAGGGCATGTGACAGGCCACCAGCAGCTCCCAGGGTCAGTAGGCCAAATGGTGGCCACTGGCTCCAGAAACTAGACACAGAATCCAAACAAGTGAGAAGAAAGAGAGGGGCAAGAAAGGTGGCCAATTCTCCTCCGTGGGCTCTTATGAATAGGCTACACCCCAAAGAGATGCCATTAGGCTGATTGAGCGGTTGGACTCTGCCCGTACCTTCCCACAGGTGCAGTCAAGTTGACACAAAACCCAACCATCAAAGGCAGCATAAAGAAGTTTGAGAAAGGCATCCTCCACTGACATGCGGAATAGGATGCACACATGATTTTTGGTAGTTAGTAAAATCCTGGATGAAACAAAACCTTCTGACCTTCAAGATTTTGTAGGTCAAGCTTCTACATTCAGACCCTCATGAAAAATGGAAGTAATTACACAGATAGTTCTCTTAGACAGTCGGCTTGATGTATTCAGCTTCTGGTTGTCTCACTTCTGGGTTATTCATTCAGGGCTGCTTCTAGGTAAACCTGACAGCTTCAGTTACCCAACCTCCAGATCTCTGTATTGATGCAGATACGTTTCAGTAATTTAAGGGGCTGCTCGTGGAGGTAAACCCAGAATATATTGCCATCAAGTAAGAATTTCAAGTGTTTTTATGTCCTACTCTGCACTCCCCTTGTACAGTGGCTAAGGTACAATGATACCTGCTGTCCATAGTCCAGATTCTGTTGAGTAAATGATGGCCAATCAACAACTCAAGGTCAAAATAGACCTTTCAGGGCCACCTTATGTTAGCATTGCTAGATATGAGGCCTGGGAACATTAGGCAGGGACCTTTGGGAAAGAGCAGTCTTAAGATAACACCAGAAAGGAAATCTATCTAAACAATGACCCATGCTGAATACTTTTTGTTTTCTTTCTTTCTGTGCTCAGCAGCACAATCACTATTTAAGAATCCTTGCATAGAATTAGATGTGGTTACTGAGGAATTCATATTTTTCAGTGTCTAATAGAGATGAAGTATTTGGGCGTCATAAAAATGCTCTTTAAATATTAAACTCAATTCAACCATTAGGGTAACTTCCTCTACGGTGTTGAAACCAACCTGACCATTCATGCATGCCTAAAGTGAGAATTTATGCCATTCCAGATAAGCACAGAAATAGAAAAACTGTCCAGTGCCACCTTACGCTTGCATACAATCATCACCAATATGCATTTCTACACTTTTTATTATGTGAAGAATGAGACTAGTGTTTTTCAGGTGCAGAAATGACTCTGTACACTAATGGAAATATGTACTTGTTATTCTCAACCATTGTCCAATAATGCCAACCTTCCAGGTTCGCCTCACACAACAGTGTTCATGTGAGTCTCCCCCTCTCTCTTTACTTTATTAAAGCATGTTTTAGTTGCACACCAAGGAAAAACAAAAGTAGACAATTGATGCAAGAAGAAATTTCACTTGCTGGAGGACTAAAATTCTCAGAAAAGGCAAGTGGGAGAGCCTGACAAAATGTATTTTCTGAGACGACCGTTCCTTTTGGAAAGGAACCCGTGTTATCAAAGGGTTCCATGTCGATTTTGATAAAAACACAACACCAGAGATTAATTTTCCTGACAATTCAATCTGGGAATTAAGTAAATCTTTCTCTTTTCATTAGGAAGCTGCATAGCTCAACATGTTTGGGAATACTAATAAATACTAAGCTTATCTTGTTGAGGGTACAAATCCTCTCATGTTGCAGAAAGCAAAAAATAAACAATCTATAAATCAAGGGACAGTGTGCAAATATGCTATGACTTCTACTTCTATGTTAAAAACAAAACAAAACACCACGAATTCTTTTCACTGAGTTGTAACTTGGGTTTGTATACCATAAACTTAGGGTATTTAATTACTATAAACACCCTTAGCAGATGCATAGAGATTTACAAGTAAAGTATGGTCTTGAAATGTGTGTTTTTCTTTCTCTTCCTTGTTCTTTCTCCTCCTCTTGTTTTTCTTCCTGTTTCTCTTCTCCTCCTAACCCTTCTTAGTAAAACCCAACCTTCAATGCTTTAAAAATGGACATATGCTTATTTTCATTTTCTGTTAAGAAAATGAGCCCATCCAAAATCTCCAGAGAAAAACCTTCTTGTTCAAAACATGTTAACCAGAAGTTCCTGTTCATATGCAGACTATTCCAAAGCATCATATCTTGTGTTTTTAAAGAAGTGTTCCTAAAATCAAATGAACATATTGAAAATAGATACCAATGGCTCATCTAATGAACTACCCTATTCTCTCTTGGTCTCATGAGGATAATCAGGGAAGTGACCAATTATCTTAGATTAATATTATTTAATCTGAGAAGGGCAAGTTGGTTGTTGAGGGTCTATCTGCACACATGTTTTGAGGAGAGTGGAAGATTTGTAACTTCAACCTAATGTATCTTGCATGGTAGGGTATGAAGATGTTTTAGATTTTCCAACTGTTTTGTAAGCTGTAAATTAGAACTCATTTGTGAGGCTTAAGATCAGCTGAGTTGATTAGGACCAGTATTTAAAATATGGAACACGGTGAAATACAATAGAAACTATCAGAGTAATTGATACTTAGGAAAGGTAAGTACAGTTACATGGAACTTTAGTTTCTGACTTAATTACTGGGTTAAGATATGTTATATTTTGATTGTGGGTTATAATCCAAACAAACATAAAGGAGCTTGGTTTTTGTGTAATGGGTAGGCATTTGACAGCCAATGGAAAAGTTAGCAGTTTGGGGGGTCCTTGAGAGAAAAGACCTAGTAATCTGTTCCCATGAGGATCTGTGGTTATCAGGCGCCATTGAGTTGCTTCTGATGCAGAGTGAGCCTATGTATGACAGAAAGAGACCCTGTCTGGTCGGGTGCCATCTTCACAATGTTGTTATGATTAAGACCATCTTTGAAGTCCCTGCGTCACTCTGTGCCGTGGAGGGTACAGTATTCCTCTTATTTTCTGACCCTCTACTTTGCCAAGCATGATGTCCCAGGTTTCTCTTGATATCATGTCCAAGTACATGAGTTGAAGTCTTGCCACTCTCCCTGCTAAATAACATTCTTGATGTGCTTCTTCCAAGACAGTTGCAAAGGCTTTGATTTTCCTTCAACCTTACTTAGTCATGGTCCAACTTGCACAGCCATCTGAGGTGTTTGAAAATCTCATGGCTTGGGTTAGGTTCCCATGGTTCCTCAAAGTGTCCTGCTTGCTCATCAGCACTCGAAGCAAGTCCTGTGCCCCAGATTGTCCAATGCAACACAGTATTGGATCTCTCGACTGCTGCTTCCGCGAGCATTGACTGGGGATACAAGCAAGATGAAATCCTGGACAACTTCAATCTTTTCTCTGTTTATCATACTCTAGCCTATTGGTCTGGTTGTGAGGATTTGGGTTTTTCTTTACATTGAGTTGTCATCCATACTGAAGGCCACCATCCTTGATTTTCATCAGCAAGTTCTTCTTCTTCTCGCTTTCAGCAAGCATGATTGCATCATCTGTAGAGTGTTGGTTGGGATGAAGGTGTCCTCTTATCCTGATGCCACGTGATCCTCCACGCAGCTCAGCTTTTCTGATTATTTGCTCAGCACAGGGGTTGAATAAATATGGTGAAAAGATACACCCTGACACACACCTTTCCTGATTCTAAACTGTGCCACATTCCCTTGTGCTGTACGAATGACTGTCTCTTGGTTCATGTACAGGTTCCACATGAGCACAATAGACAGAGGAGGAAATACCGTGGGGCAATTCTACTCTGATACTTAGGTTTGCTATGGGTTAGAACCAATGCCAGCACACACCACCACCACCAGGCCAAAAATGTTAGAGAATCACTGCTTTCGACCACCCACAGGTCCCTTCAGCTATGAAGACAAAGTCGTAATGTATGGTCTCCTTTCCCCGAAGTTGTGCACTGCTTGTTGAGCGATATGAGCTCCTTCATGATGTTAATAGTCTTTGACCTCTGAAGCCCAAGAAAGACTCATCAGAGGACTGGGAGTGAGTTTCTAATTGGATATGAATGAGAGGGAAGGTGCACATGCGTCTAAGCTTCCATCCACATCACATGGACTTCTCTATACCACCTGTCCAAAGGATGTTCCAGATCAATCCGAACATTTGGTGTAAAAGGAATATCTTTACCCCTTCCTGAAGCTGCTGAGAAGGCTGGAGAGCTGTATCTGCTGAAGGGAACAGAGGAATTGGACGCCTCTCCAGAAACCTCTGCTAGTGTGTGTGGGAACCCGGCCTCGCTTCCTTTCTTGTAGTTTCTTCTCCTCATAGGGAAGCTTCCTCCCTGTCCTGGTTGCAGAGTAAATCCTGTGTGTGTGTGCACCATGCACGTCCTGGATCTGTTCCTGGTGGGGAGACAACGGTGTCCCTCCCTGTGCCATCAGGGTAGTACAAGCGGAACACCAGCCTCGTGCCAGCTGTGAGGGCTGACCAACTGACCATGAGTAACTGGCCCTGCTACTGGCCTTGCTCTGTCTCTTCTCGATGTGTCCTATGAGTTTCTGTGTGTCTGAGGTGTGCTTTTGGTGGGTGATCCCAGACACTGTGAAACCTCAAAGGAGGATCATTAATGCTTCAGTCGGTGTTACCTACATGGAATAGTCCTTTAGCAAATGAGGGGAAGTTGACCCTGTGGCCCTCTACAGTCTTTGAGCTGGAATCTTCCACGGATGCTCCGGCCACTCAGCCAAAACCAGGAGGATGCTTTAAATCAAGAAAATGCGTCCACCCATGACTATGACCCATTCCAGAACTGCTACATCACTGACCACCTAGCACTGAATGATGCTCTGAATATTGGCATTGCTTCCACAAATGATGTCTTGCTTCTTAAGGGTCCATGGCTTGTATATGTTTTTGTAGCACCCCCCATGTGACCAGTTTAAGAACTTTAAAAACAAAACAGGTTGATCTGTGCTGAAAGATCATCTTTAAAAAATGATGGCAACAAATGTACAAATGTGCTTGACACAATGAATGTATGCATGGATTGTGATAAAATCTGTACAAGCCCCCAATAAAATGATTAAAACAAAATAACAACAACAAAAAACAACCAACTAACACTCTGGGGTAGGCGCGGACCAAATGACAGGCAAAGCCAGGCCCCAGTGATGAAAGCAGCTAGCATTTGTTGAGTGCTTGTTACCGTCAAGCGCTTCCCAGGCATGAGCTCCATCATTCTCACTGGGACTACGGTGACCTTCACTTCCCAGAGATGGAACCTGAGCCTCGAGGAGTGAAGCGGTTTAGCCGAATCCACATGGTGACACCGTAGCCAAGCCAGCTTTCATGTCCAGATGTGCTTTGCTTCAGAGCTGAGCTTTAATTCTTTGGTTTTGCAGTAGTCAGTTCAAAGACTGTGTTCTCGCTGCTGCGGTGGACTCGGTCACCGCCATCGAGCTGACTCTGGCACAGAGCTGCCCCTGCGGGTGTCTGAGACGGTTCCTCTTGACAGGAGTAGAAAGCCTCCTTGGTCTCCTACAGAGCAACTGGTGATTTGGAACCACTAACCTGGTGGTTGGTAACCCACGGCACCCCCAGCCCTCCACCTGCTGAAGCAGGCACCACGGAGACAGAGATCCACTGTTTATCAATAAGCGGTTTGAGGCAGTTACTTTTTCCTTGCCAGCCCTGGTTTCCTCACCTAATAAATGGAGGTCCCGCTTCTTCCGTCGTAGATTGTGAACACTCCCTTGTGTGGGGGGATGGATAGGAAGCATCCCATCCCGTTGGTCCCTGCAGTGAGTCTTGACCCACATGCAGGAGGGCAATCCATGCCTACAGACGGTGAGCATGGCTGCAGCCCCGTCAGCATCTTGCTGGACTGAGATGTGGACCGCTTCCGCTCCTTGCTGATGACAAGAGACGAGGGGCCTTCCTTTAGTCTTTCCTCGGGCATCTGCTGTGGACTCTGGAGCCTAAGAGAGCCCGTTCTCCAGACTCCCCACTCTGGGAAAGGCCTGTGATGGAAGATCCGATGGTACCACTTAGACAGGCTACGGGAGAGTTCTTGAGCTCCAGGTGGCCTGCCTTTCACTGGGTCTGCCTTCCTCCTGTTACCGTTCTCTGCCCTTCCCTTTGATGTCTCACGCAACAGGGGATTGGGTACCCGGCTCAAATGCATGCGGGTTACCCACTTCTCTGCGTCCTAGCAACCCTTGCCACCCGTTCACCTTGCTCCAGCCACAGCTGCTTTCTTCACCAGAATGAGTTCCCTCCTCCTGGAATTGGCTCCTGCTCTTCCTTCTACCTTTCACACACTATCGGTGGTCACCCCCTGACTCCCTGTCATCCTATACATTTTGAGAAGGAGCTTCCTGATATAACTCCATGGCAGGGGCAGCGTCCCTTACCTGTCCCTGTCTAACAAACGCTCCTTTTGCTACTGTTGTCCTTATCTGAAATCATCTGCGAACGGAAGCTCCATCAAATGAAGGGCCCTTGTCTGCTTCATTCAGTCTCAAGTGCCTAGAGTAGTGTTTGGCATTGGTATTTGCTGAGTGGTGAAGGAATGTGCTTACTGACCCCAGCGTTTCTTACCTCCCTCCCTTCATTGCTGCATGAGGGGTGTCAAAGAGTTCATGAAAATGCAAATGAAAAATAATGGCATTTTTCCAGGAACTCGTTCAAGCGCCTCCTATAAGCTCCTTGAGAGCAGGAACCATATCTGGCCTGTGTGCCATGGCTCTGGGGTCAAAACAGCGCTGAGGAAAAGGTAGGAACTTATTGTAGATTTTTAATGAATTAATTAAACTTGGGCTCCAAAACTTAGCAGGCACGGCACTCATATTATCAGGGGCCAGCGTGGAAGTGCAGATGGAAACCATATGCCTAAATACCATCTGTCTAAATATTTATAAATGATGCTAACACATTAAATAAACCATGTTCTGTCTCCTACCTTAACAAATATACCTTCGTAATAAAACAAAAAAGCAGAATTTGGGGGTTCTGCCTCTTCCACAAAGGAGCCAGAGTGGTGCAAGGGTTCAGTGTTCAGCTGCTCATCCAAAGATTGGAGTTTCGAATCCACCAGCCAGCAGTTCCGGGGGAGGACGATGTAGCAGTCTGCTTGCATAGATGTGATGGCGTGGAAACCTTCTGTGGCATTTCTACTCTGCCCCATCCGGGTGCTCCGAGTCCTCGGTGTTCCAAAGTGCTGTGCTAAAGTGCACTGTAGGGGGAGAGCTAGCCCTGGCCCTCCACCCCGCCTCCTGGCCCTGCCCTCTCCTCCCACCCCATGCTCCAGCTCACTTCTCAAGAAGCAAGCATGCCCGCCAATGAGCTTTTATGTTTTCACTTATGGACAATGGCCTCTTAGACGTTCCTCAAACCGGAGAGTCTGCCAACAGAAGGACCGAACCAGGGAAAGCAGTCCTGCCAAGGCCCTGGAAAGAGACTCAGCAAGAACCCCCGGGGTCCTGGGTTCCCACAGCATGGCATGAGGGTGGTGGTCCCAGGTTCTGGGTGATGACCCTCTAGACTCCTCACTCTGGCAGAAAGGTGCCCTGGCCGTGAGGACAGAGGGAGGCCCTCTCTAGGCCTGCTCATGCTCTTTGAGCAGTAAGGGCTGTGAGGAGAGGAGACTAGCTTACCTGCATTGGAGCAGAGAAGGAAGGAAGGGAAGAACGAGAAGAGGTGATCTGGGATGGATGGGTGGCTCAGTAGACAACCATGCCCATCTCTCTGTGTATTAACGGTATCGGTCCACTGGTGAAAGATGAATGGTGAGGAAACATAGTCACCTAGAACAGACAGAGGTGTGACGGCAGATTTTGAGCTGAGAGGTAATAGGTTAATCCCACTGAATAGGTTCGTCATGCTGGTGAATCACCTTCAGTTGTTTCTCGGTAAAAAAACCCTGATGTTAAAATGAATTCTCCTGGCGTTCAGCTAACACTTGAGTGTAAAGATGACATGGAATGAATGTTATTGAATGTGAGCTTGAAAGCAAATATCCTCTATAGAATTTTGGAGGCTCAGGCTATGGGGTTGGCTTGTTCACAAGATTTTATACAAAGGTAATTCAATATCTTAACTCAAACAGTTTTAGTTTTTTTTAATAACACACACTTCACATATAATACAATTGCATCCTTCAAATGTATTAAAAAGATTTGTACAATCCTCACCACAATCAATCTCAGAACATTTTCTGCTGTTATTCATTGTTGTTCGAAGACAAGACTTTAAGATCCAAGGCTATTCTTTTGGATAGCCTGGCACCATCTGGTTTCTTCACCACCCTTTTCGATAGCACACGTATCTTCAGTGATCCCTTCATGAGGGTGAGCACCGGGCAGGGCCATGTCATAAGAGCCTCCTAAGTGTCAGATTATATGAAGAAGCAAGTTGACTCAGCATTGGAAGAAGGCTCGTTAACAACCTCTGATAAGCAGATGACCCCACCTCGTTTGCTGAATATGGAGACAACTTGACACCCTTACTGAGCCCTTCCTGCAACCTTCACCCTAAATTGCACTTGACTGTAGAGAAACACAATCCCCATAGCCACCTTGATAAACAGCATCATAGAAGAAACACATTTATCAACGATGATATCCTATTTGGATTCACAATCACTGTCTATGCACACAGCAGTTAAGAAATCAAGCAATGTATGGTATTGGCCAAAAGTGCTACAAAAGACACCTTAAGAGTTTTAAACAGCAAAGATGCCATTTTGAAGGGCCAGGTGCCATAGACTCTCTCAACCATGCCACTTGAGGCTTGATTCTTTTCTGTAGTTTTTCCAGTTTAAGATAGGTTGAGCATGGTCTCCCTTTTCGTTTTCCTAAATTGAGGTCTTTCTACATTTCATTTTGCTATTTGGTTTTGTCTTCTGCAGCTTCCCTTTGGAATTTTCTGTTCTATTTTTCACTTTATCATGTCTTCCATCTGCCTTACCGCCTCTATTGTTAAGAATAAGGTTCAGCGTCTCTTCTGACATCCACTTTGATCTTTGCTTTCTTTTCTGCCTTTTAAATTTCCTTTTACTTTTTTGGTGTATGACGTTCTTGATGTGGTTCATCAAGTCTGCTGCCATTAGTGTTTAGCCCACCCAATCTTCTTACTTCTTAGTAGACATTTTATAAAGGTAAACATTTTTTCTTTACCTTTAAAAGTGTTTAGATGGAAATGTGTAGGAAAAAGGTTTAGTTATAACCAAGAATTTACTTTTTAAAAATAGAAATTCTATTGAGGCAAGTTTTGTGTCTTTTGCCTTTTTCAATTTGATTTGAAAGGTCCTTAAAAAGGCATTAAGGCTCCACGAGGACTCCCTCTCATTTGATTTATGGTTCCTTTCCCTCTTTAACTTCTCTCTTAAGATGGCTACACACCCCTTATTGTCATCTTACCTCATAGGGGTGTTTCGATCATCACCTTTCTCAATAACAGGGTTTGTGGTAGTGAATAATTATGTATGTGATTTTAAAAAATGATAAATTCTTCTAATTGCTTTAGCTAATAAAATGGCATAGAACTGAGAAGGCTGAATAATGTTGCCTAATTGCATTCGTTAAAGATAGAATTGGCTGACATTAGCTATCCAGGGTCCCCTGCTGTCAGTGGGGGATGTGTTTCCAGACCCCAGTGGATGCCCCAATATGAAGATAGTACTGAACCTGTGTATGTAAGTACACCTTTTTCTATACATACATACATACCTAACATTTGTGGTATGTTAACAGTAGGGCTCCTTCACACACACACACCCCCAGTCTAAAATTTTGTATTGAGGGATATTTTGGAATGATCATGAAAGATTTTTACATATAATGACTACCTTTCCTCAACACATTTCAATCATAAGTAGCTTATGGATCCATATGACAACATGATAACAGAAAAGGTATAGACTCTTACCTTCCCTAGGTTAGATCAGATTAAACCCCACATTAGTTATATTTCTGCAAGAAGAGGAGAGAGAAATTTATCTATTGTCACTTGAGCCATGGAGGAATGAAGATGATGCGAGGCATGCTGGGCCCAACTCCCATGACGTTCTAGGGAGCCTTGCGTCTCACACAGTAACCACTACCTGCATGTCATGCTTACTTAGCACTCAAAATGGGGCTCGTCGGAGTTGAGATGTGCTATAAACTGCAAAAGCCACACCTGATTCTGAAGATTTGGTATTTTTAAAAAGCAAGATAAACGATCTCATTGAGAATAGTATCGATTACAGGCTAAAATGATAACAAGTTGGATCTATTGAGTAAAATAAACTGTATTACTAAAAAGCAAACAAATTAGGCCAAGTAAAAGGTTAACGACAATAAAGAATAATAATAGAACAATGAATGAAGTCAGGGTTCCTTGGACACAAGCACTGTGATACTGTGCAGTCAAGGTGATAAATAATTTACCACCGTCTTTATCTCAGTTTGTGATTGTACCTCCATCACTGAACAGCCAAACCACACCAAGCCACACCAAGTCACACCAAACTCTGCCATTGAGTCATTCTGACTCATAGAGAGCCCATAAGGCAGGCTAGAACTGCCCCCTTTATTTTCCGAGGCTGTAAATCTTTAGCGGAGTAGACAGACTCACCTTTCTCTTGTAATGTAAAAGTTGGCAATTCCACTGCCATGGAAGTTCGTCAAGTGTGATGTTTAAACACATGGCCAGTCAGGAACTGGCCCTATCTGTGTGACTGAGGGAGGATTTTAACTTGTGCCAATGCCAACCGGCTGCTGTTGAGGGAATTCCAGCTCACAGGACCCCGTAGGATAGATAGAGCTGCCCCAGAGATTTCCAAGGCTGTAAGCCTTCGCACAAACAGACTACTCCATCCTCCTCCAGCAGAGCACCTGGAACCACACGCTGACCCCTGGGTACCACCAGGCTTCCTATAGAAAGAATCCTTAAACCCAAACCCAAACCCAAACCCATACCCATACCCATACCCATACCCATACTCATACCCATCCAGTGGATTCTGACTGATAGTGAACCTATATAAGGTCGCAGCTTTTTACCATGGAGTGGGTTGTGGTTAGCAAGGTTAGTGATCTTGAGGTTCGCGGAATAACACTTAGCTGACAGTGCCCACCAAGGCACCTGTAAAAGAAGAGCAAGAGACCACAGTGACCCCAGAGGACAGAGGAGAACCACACTTGTGGGTTTCTGAGACTGTAACCTTTTACAAGAGTAGGAAGTCCCATCTTTCTCCCGAGAGTGGTTGCAAACTGCTGACCTTTAGGTTAGCAGCCCAGCTCCTACCCACTACACCACCAGGGCTCCTTAATGTGCAAAGAAGCCCTTTATGATTCAATTGTGAGATAATAATAGTAAACTGACCCCCAGGGGACATCTAGTAGTGCCGAGGGTAAGGCATTGGGCTGCTAACTGCAAGTTCTGTGGTTCAACCCTTCCAGTCTCTCTGGGAGAAAAAGGAGGCTACCTGCTCCCAGAGAGATGCACAATTTCAGAAGCAAGATGCTCCTTGGATGAGAGGCTGATCAGACTTCATCTTACATAATTTGGAGATGCGACCAGGAGAGACCAATCTCGGGAAAAGGACAGGCTCATGGTTGGTAAAGTAGGAGGTCAACTCAAAAGAGGAAGACTCCAGACAAAAAGGATTGACCCCAGGGCTGAAAGAAAGGGCTCCGCGCTGGCCACCCTGGTGAGGAGGGCACAGGACTGGCCAGTGCTGTGATCCGTCTCGCGTAGGGTCGCCAGGTGTCGGAACAACAGCATGAGTTGGAATCGACTCGATGGCAGCGGGCTTGTGTGGTGGTTCCAGGACACTTTCTCATGTGGGGAAATGGTTGGTTGTCACACCTGGGAGGAGGGCTCCTGACTACTTACGGCTAGAGGCCAGGATGGCACCCAAAAGCCGGCAATGCACAGGCGACTGCTCCCAACAAAAACAAAAGCAACACAAGACAGTCCACCCCAGACGCTGATGGTCCCACGCTGGGAAACCCTGAAGCCACTCACAGGAGGTGCGGGAACTGGAATCTGGATGGAAATGCATCCACCAGGAAGCGTCTTCTTTGTGTTGATTCCTGGTGAAAGTGACCAGTTGAGCACTTTCCATGTACAGCTGGGTCCTGCTAGCAGGCGCTTGCTAGAGAATGGTGCCAATGACTCCAAATGTCCAGTTGCTTTATGGGTGTGAAATGGGCTTCACAGAGATTCAGGTGGGCTCATCCATCAACCCGACACTGGTCCCCCCTCCCCCCATGGCTATCACAGAATCTTGTGTTTTAAGAGCCTCAAGCCAACTTCCTAAATGAAACCACTGAGTACGAGAGAGGCAGCTGACACCCATCTGAGATTGTGCTACCTGTTGTGAGTTTTAGATAACTACCAAACTGTCCATTTCCGGTGGAGTGACAGAAAAGAAGACAGCTAATGGTCTTTTTTTTTTTTTAATTAGGGTCAAGTGCAAGGATAAAATATTATTATGTTTTTCTGAAGACAGAAAGACTTCCTGCCTCCGAATCACCAGGATGTCTTGCTCCGGGAGACGTCAGTCCTCTGTCCCATCCGAGTCTGACTGGATGAGGACTTTGGGAGGGTGAAGCCAGAGAACCTATCCTTTCCAAGGGATTCCAAGCGATTCAAATCAGTTTGATGTCTGAGAACCAGGGGCTGCAGTGCCCAGAGATGTCAAGAGGAAGCAGCCAGAGCTGCCCTGGGGCCTTATGTTTTGGATCAGACAGTCTTTGGGCCCAGGGCACTTTGAGCCGGCATTTTCTTTTCTTTTTTTTTTAAACATTTTATTAGGGGCTCATATAACTGTTATCGCAATCCATACACACATCAATTGTGTAAAGCGCATTTGTACATCATTCTCAAAACATTTTCTCTCCA
>NW_022103899.1:48763803-48779215 GCF_000313985.2 Echinops telfairi | reverse complement strand
TCCTCCTCCCCCGTCATCTGCTCCTGTGTGCTCTGGTCAGATATATCCTTCTCCCGAAGCTGCAGATTCAGTGCCATCCTTTGAGATAAATTCTTCAGGGGTGTGGTGGGGATTTTCTTTTCTTTCTTTCTTTTTGCCTCGGAAAGGTCTCTTAACTATTCTGCACCTGAACATAGTCGTTCTTTCCAGGAAGATGACCTGCTGCCCGAGCGCTTGTCAAAACCATTAAAATGGAACTGCTGGGGACAAATGTAAGCCGAATCTATGTTTAGAAGGTTATGGGGGCTCTGAATCTACAATGGCTCATTCTGCTCCTCTCGGAATTGCCTGGGTTTGTGCCACAGAGAATGGTTTACAATATTCTAAGCCTCCAAGTCGGGTAGAATTAGAAAAGAGATCGATCTAAAAGCAACATTCCCTTCACACCTTCATTCTTAGGTTACAATAATCATCACACCTTTGGTTCTTGTGTGAAGAGTGGGTACATCTTTCCAAAGGAAGAGACGGATTGAAACAGTGGCTGCAACCACATGACTATGATCATGTGGGCGGCGGTGCGGGACCGGGCAATGTTTCATTGTGCCGTCCACAGGGTCGCTGTGGGTCAGAACCAACTTGGCGGCGCCTGGCAACACCAGCGACACCTTTCCAAGTGCCAGCGGGAAGCCATCTGATGCTAATTGCTAACAGGAATGACATGTTTTGAAGGCAGGAGGGGAGGGCAAATCAATTCCAAATGAATTTGCATTCGGTGGCCAACTTGGAAATGGGACCACTTTGCAAACGGAGTTCTCTCTCCCGGCTCCATAGGGTTTCTAATAATGCCGAAGGTTTCTCAGCACAGGGCGGCAGTGACCCTTTCATAAAGACACATTCGCAGCTGCAGCCTTGGCGACTGGTACCATATTGGTTATAATTGAGCTAGTACGATGGGAAAGTTCATTAAAAGAGAAGAAACCGGAAACCTCCCAGAGCCTGATGCAGCTCAAAAGGCTTGCTGTCCCAACAGGCTGACCCAGCAAAACTGCCAAGGGGAAGGCGCATTGAAGGGGACGTCACCAGCGGTGGCCTTTTTTTCTTTTTCTTTTTCTGGAGAATTACCATCGGGCATTTCTCTGAAAACAATTGCATGCCATTTCACAACAACAAAAATGCCATGCCCTGTAGCCCAGTTCTTTTGCTCGCCTCTCCTAGAACAGCTTAAGAAAGTGCTGCGGCAGTCTGGGACACGCCAGCACTGCTTCATAGCTCAGAGGGAATTCGAATACCATAGCCTGGCTCCCATGATCCAATTGCAGGGCTCACAGAGTTTGTACATACCAGGACTCCACGACATGTCCTGAAGGTGACTTCTGGCCCCTTTGTGCACAAGCTCTTCATCTGAACTCTCCGTGTGTCTTCCTCCAGAGAGAAGTTAAGCTGGGGCTGCCCCGCTGTGGACTGGCAAGCTTTTCCAGTTTATTCCACAGGTCTCTTCCACTTGTAGGCTTTCCTGGAACACCCACCAGCCTTTGAGTGTGAACCATCTCTTTCATAGCATCAAGGGACGCCCTGGCTGCTGGAGGGGCCTGAGCCAATTGATAGTCTAGGCAATTTGAGGGCTTGGGTTCTCTGTTTGGCTTCTTTGGTTATTCATTATGTCAATTTAACGAGGGCTTTTCTAACTGTAATAGTCTTCCTACCAGAGTGAAGACAATTTTCGAGCTCCATTCTCCTTCCATTAAATTTACTTTTCTGCTGTTTTCTGTTTGTATTTGAAACCCATGCTCACGCCTGGACAAGTGCACAATGGGTATCTCGGTTATGGTTAGATGCCGTTGAGTGGATTCCGACTCCTAGGGACCCCGGTGCAACACAACCGAGCCCTGGCCGCTGCCGAGCCGTGCTCGCCATCGTTGTGTTTGCAGCCGCTGTGTCAGCCCAGCTTGTGAAGGGCCATCCTCTTTTCCGCTGCCTCCCCACTTTACCAGGCAGGATGTCCTTTTCTGGAGACTGGTCTTTCCTGATAACAAGTCCAAAGTACGTGCCATGAAATCTCGCGATCCTTGCCTCTAAGGAGCATTCTGGCTGCACTCTGACCAAGACAGATCCCGTCATTTTGGGGCAGTCTATGGTACTTTCAATATTCTTTGCCAGCACCATAATTTAAATGCATCGGATTCTTCTTTGGTCTTCCATATGAATGTGCAGCTTTCACATGCATCTGAGGCAATTGACAATATCACGTCCACTCCACCCTCCACCCCGTAGTCCACAGCCTTGCTTTCTAACCATTTAAAGAGGTCTTGCATAGCAGGTTTATCCAATGAAAGGTGTCCTTTGATCCCTTGACTGCTGCTTCCATGAACATTGATTGTGGATTTCAGCAAGACAAAATCCTTGACAACTTCAATCTTTTCTTGGCTTATCCTGATGGTACCTAGTTGTGAGGATTTGAATTTTCTTTACATTGGGTTTTAATCCATATTGAAGGCTGCAGTCCTTGATCTGATGATGTTCATCAGTGGGGGCTCAAGGCCTCTTCACTCTCAGCTCTTAGGCCCCCTCAATTTGTGCATCCTAGCTGAGGTCTCCATAGCAGTTTGTCCCTCTGCCTGCTTTTTTCAATAACATTGACATTGATTATGAAATAACAGCTTTGCTTGCGCAGCCACTGCAGACCAGGCACAAACGTCGATCCTAACGATACAATGGACCCATTGATGTTCCTGCCCCTTGGAAAGGTTGTATTTTGTTTGGACAAGTAAGATAATACATGAACAGGTGTGCAATGTGTCAAACGATTCCAGTGACAGGCATAACCTTAAGCAGGCTAAGAGGAGGTCGGGAGGTAGGCCGTTGCACAGAGGATCCGGGAAGACCTGTCGAATGGGGTGTTCTACCAGAACTGGGAGGGGAGTGGGGGAACAAGGCCGACTGAAACTTGAGAGAGGAGTGTGTCAGAGATAAGTGAAAGTTCTGGCCCACATTCTGGCATTTGTTTTAGAATGACTGAGGACGTCACGTGGGTAAAACTCAATGTGCGGTTGATAGAAGGCTAGATCAGAGATGCAGCTGGCAGGACAGGTCATGCGGCCCTAGTAGGCCAGAGTAAGGACTTTGGATAGGATTCTAAGTGAGTTGGGCTTTTCACAAGAGAGTTGCCTGATTTAAATTAAGTTTTTGAAAGTACACTCAGGCTGCACAGGGGGAAGAGGCAGCATGAGGGCAAACACAGTGATAGGAAGGCCAGTTAGGGAGCTTTTACAGGATGGTGGCATGGGGTAGAGCAGCCATGCTGGACCTGGAGAGCAGTGGGTAGACTCAAGAGGTCAGTAGAACTGAGATGTTTGCTGACATGAGGTGGGGCATACAGAGAAGCACCCTGGGTGGCGCCAAGTCCCTTGGAGATAGGAAGGCTGCAGGAGCCCGTTGGGAAATGTGGGACGCGGTGGAACACAAGAATTTGGCTTTTGATGTATTCATCGTGCAACGTGCTTTCTGCTTCTAAGGGGAGCTATTGTGGAGGCAGGTTGATCTACAAAGCTGGTGCTCAGAGGAAGGGGTGAAGACCAAGAATCAAATGGAAGATCCAGATTTAAAGCCCACAAGGAAGACTTTAGCAAATCATGATTCCCTTGCAGACTCTAAGGCATGGTGGGGAGGTAGGGGGAGGGGGAGAAGAAGGTGTAAGCCACATTTTCTTTTATTGTTGCCTTTTATCTTTTGCTAGACTAAAATTATTTATGAGATAAGTGTGCATACTGAAAAGGCCCTGGTATACTCTGACAGTCAGGGAGGCAAGGGGAATGAGTTAAATTGGCTAAGATACAGAAGCCAGTGAAGGAGTAAGTGGTTGAGCAAGGGTGGTGCTTGGGAGACCAAATGAAGACAAGCTATGGAGAAAAGTAGAAAGAGCAATTATGGCGAAGGCAGGTGAGGGGGGAGGGCAGCAAGGACTGAGAATTGACTGTTGGATTTGACCCATTACTGCCCTGAACGTCAGAAATGTTGGTGGATCAAGAGGATGATGGGAGGAGTCCAGTTGTGCATGAAGGGGCTGAAGTGGAAACAGTGGGTAGAGACCATTCCATTCGAGGGAACAAAGAGACTCTAAGGTGTCCTTTGGGGGAGAGGGCATATTCTCTGTCATGGAAGTCACGTCTGCTTTTAACTCTGCCTTCCCCCCGGCTGGTTACATGTCTTACTCCTCTGAATCTAGGTAGGCAACTGTCACTGACACTCTGTTCATTACCTCGGCTAGCCCAATCATGCCAGTCACGTGCTAGCACTGGCCTGTGGTGGCTGGGGATAGCCCTGGAGCATCTGGCTCTATCTCTTTACAGATGTTGCTGAATGCTTCTTGTCATTCCATCTGCCCCCACAGTGCACGTGCCTGTCACATTCTCAGGCTCTATGGAAATGAGTTTCTCCTCTGACCTTCTGAGTCTTCTGTCCCATGGCTCATGCCGTACCTGTGGGGCTGTGGGATGTGATGGTGGGGGATAAAAAGAGTCCTTTTGGAAGTCAGCAAAGGTAACTGATGGTGATGGGGGGAGGGGCATGTAACCTCTTCCCAGGCAACCAGTTGGAATAATCTGGCTAGATTATTCCATCAAAGCCCGAGTCTCATGTGAGGGAAACGTTATTTGCTAGCCTGTATAACCACCCCTTGTCTGTTGGTTTGCCACACTGTGGCCCATGCCACTTTCATTTCAAGCAGCAGGGTCATTCAAAGTGAACAGATTTCAGCGGGGCTTCCAGACTGAGAACAGACGATGGAGACGGAATGAACCGACCACTTCAGAGGAACCGGCCTTGGGAAACCCTCAGGATAGCATCAAAGCATTGTCAGTTGCTGAAAACCCAAGGAACAGATGACGCAGAGCACTGTCAGGTATAGTGCCTTCAGATGGGCCCCTCAGGTTGGAAGACACTCCAAACATGACGGAGAAAGAGCTGCCTTCTCAAAGAAGACTGAACCCTGTTGGCACAGGTGGAGTCAAGTCTTTGGGAGTGAGGTGTTTGGGCATGACTCAAAATAAGACACAGCGACAGGCATCAATTAATAGTGGGACTTGGAATGTCCCACGTATGAATCCAGGACATTTGGAAGTCATTCACCAGGAAATAGAATGCATAAAGATCAATATTCTTGGCATTAGTGAGCTAAAAAGGACTGGCCTTCGCCATTTTGATTCAGAAAATCATGATTTTCTATGCAACTAACCAGAGAATCTGGATTATTTGAAGAAGAATGGGTCAACAGGACTGGGGGAAGGCTTGTTAATAATCACCTGCACTGTGCAGATGCCACAACCTTGCCTGCTGAAAGTTAAGAGGGCTGGAAGCCCCTGCTGAGGAAGAGCAAGGATGCAGCCTTCAATGTGGACGACACCTCAGGGTCAAGCCACCCCAAGTCCCCACAACTCGATCAAGAGGTGACACGATCAACAGAGAAAGGTGGACATTGGACCCCCAATCATCAATGCTTATGGGAGCAGCAGTCAAGAGATCAAAGGAGGCCGTGCATTGGGGAGCCCCACTGCACAAGACCTCTGTAAAGTGTTGGAGAGCCAGGGTGTCACTCTGCGGATGGTGGGGGCCTGACCCAAGCCATGGTCTTTTCAATGGCCTCGTATGCACGCGAGAGTTGGACACTGGATAATGAAGGCCAAAGATACACGGATTCAGTTGAACTATGGTGTGGGCGAAGAATCTTGAAGGTACGACGGGCTGTCAAAAGAACAAACCGATCTGTTTGGAAGAAGTGCAGCCAGAATGTCTCTTAGAGGCAAGGATGCTGAGCCTTCATGTCACATACTGTGGGCATGTCATCAGCAGAGACCAGTCCCTGGAGAAAGACATCATGCTTGGTACAGGGGAGGGGCGGCGACAAAGAGGAAGATCCTTGACGAGATGGAGTGACACAGTGGCTGCAGCAATGCGCTCCAACACAACCACAATGACAAGGACGGTGCAGGACAGGGCGGCGTTTCCTCTGGTTGTCCATAGGGTCACTGAGTCAGCACTGACTCGATGGCTCCTGACACCAAGCCTTTATAAATCAGAAAACCATGAAAATTTAACTTGGCAGTTAAAATGCTTGTGTTTTGACACAGACAATCTTTGTGTCCTATTTGATTCATATGACACTTTGAGTTATTTTTGTACGATTGTGTTGGTCTTTAACTATTGAAAGGAGAAAACATGCCTTATATGTGAAATGCTTTTGGGCTTGATCACTGAATTCTTAATCTCATTTTAGTTTTTAACAGCTACTCTCCTGGGATACAAACTACCCTGGAGGAGCTGTGGGTTGAGTGTTTGGCTACTAAGTGCAAGGTCAGAGGTTCAAATCTACTAGCCATTCCAAGAGATAAAGACGAGGCTGTCTGCTTCTATAAAGATTTATAGTCTTGGAAAACCTACAGAAGGTCAGAATCAACATGATGACAATGGGGTTGTTTTCTCTTTTCTTTGGTCCTTGGAAGTGCCATCCTCTAAGCAAGAATTTCAGAAGAGCCCACTGTTGATAACTCAGATGTCTAGTCTTTTTCTCTCTTCACTTGTCCCTCCTCTGCAATGAATAGTCATAAGTGGGTGGGTCCAAGTGTAAGGCAGAAAAGAGAGGACTCCCTCATTTCTCATGCTGGTTGATCAGAGCCAAGGAGTAACTTACTTTTGAAAGTGGTTGGATCTTTGGTAAGTGTAGGTCAGGTACACATTTTTGTAGGGTTTTAGATGCTCTTAGCCAGTAAAAGCAAGTGACTGCAAAGTTCATTCTAATCCATGATAATCCTAGGTGGATCAGACCAAGACTGTGGTTCCCATGGCTCTCCATGGCTGATTTCTTGGTCGGTCACCACAATTTCTTCTAAGGCATCTCTGAGTCAAGCCAGGGCATTTTCAACCATCTACAATGCCTGTGGAAACTGGACAAGGAATAAGGAAGACAGGAGAAGAACTGATCTTTGGGTGAACTTGGACCTCTAAGACTGTGATTAGTAGCAGAGCGTGCTAACTGTTTGTACCAGCAGGGATTTTCTTAGAGGGTGCTTATAAAACTCTTCAAAGTACCTCGTGCTGAACTCATTTCCCAAGCTACACGTGACATTGCATTACTATGATTTTAAACCTCTCTCTTCAGTCTCTGTTTTTTTGATAGTTATATCTTTGCCACACTAATGCTCAGTAGTTTTCTGAATATTTAAGAATGCTGTAGTTTCTTATCAATTAAAAAATTATATCTTTAAAAATATTGAAATGGAAATTATGCTCCTTCTAATTATACCTGTTGGGAAGAAAACATACAAGGCATCAGACTATCCAAACTTCTAGGATTGTAGATTCACTTGTAAATGCCAGCCCTCTTAGGAGTGAAGAGTTTAGTCCTTTTCAGGCCTAGGAGCCCTGGTGACACTGTTAGGGAAGCAGTGGACTGCTAACTGCAAGGACAGCAGTTCACACCCACTAAACACTACAAAGGAGAACGATGAAGCTATTTAGTCCTACAGAGATTTATAACCTCAGAAATTCTATATAGGGTCAATATGAGTTGGAACCAGCAAGGTGGCAGTGGATTTTTGTTTTATCTAGGAGCGTAGTTGTGTTATGGGTAAGACTCAACAAACTATTCTACCATATGTATACATATTTGTATGTGTGTGTGTGTGTATGTGTAGTCTACATACTACACATCTACACGAACCAGGTATTATGTTCTGGAAGCAAATAAAGCAACAACTTCTTACTCTTCAGAATGACCAGGTCATCCCTTACTTTTTTCTAGGTGAACTGTGTTCCCTTCCATACTTACCTTCCAATATTCTATAATTATCATGCCTCATGCTATTGGATAATTGTTTACATAAATGTGCAAATGAACTTGTGCCATGTTCTCTTCAATTGCTGGCACACCACTAACTTAAATTAAAAACCCTAAACAAACAGGCATCGCTAAGGGAAAGCACACACCGAGTACATAATACTAGCCCGACAGTGAGCCAATGTAGCGCAGACACACAGTCACCAGATCCTGTCCAGTGGCAGGGTGAGCATCTTTGGAGAAGGTGGTGCGTCGCTAGAGAGCCTGTCTTGATGCCACAGGAAAGGGGAGTGGCATTGGAGGGAGAGGGTTGTCAGAACCCTGGAGGCTCATCTTGCAGCCACACAGCAGGGTTTAGAAAATACTAACCCAAGCCTAGGAAAATTGGTCACTATATTCTGCTCAAGAAAAAAAAGAAGTATCATGGAACATATTCTTGAGTTTGCTTTTAAATAAGAAATAGGACTTCACAAATGGGTGATAACCAGATGCGAAAGTACTCACAATCAAGCCAGACTTGGAGAAACGCGAACCTGTCTGGCCAGTCTATAATTATAATGCATGTTGTAATTAAACTGACGATTTATCAGAACCTTACAAGATCCAGGTTTCGGTTCAGAGGTTTGGAAGGAACATTTCCCTGCTCCTTCAATGACTGATTTCATTTTCTTTACTGAGTTTCACTCAAATTCTGGGTGTAGATGAACTCCTCCCTCTCCTTTCCAGGTCAGGAAGGGAAGAGCTGTACCTGGCTTTCATATATAGCAAACCCACTAAAAACCAAGATGATGTGGCCCTCTGGACTTTATAGGACACCTGTGAGCGGGAACTTGACATGGTCAAAGAAAGATTGAATTCAAAGCTGTGGAGCTTTGAACCCCACCCCTACGAGTAGACCGAGTAGACCGAGGACTCAGACTTACACTGCACATCATTTTTAGCAACATTGTTTCCTCAGACTTACACTGCACATCATTTTTATCAACATTGTTTCCTTTCTAAACGGCTGTAAGAGACCTCTTCAAAGCATTGAAGATCCAAGGTACCACTTGGAGGACTGAGGGGCCACGGTATTTTCAACCATCTACGAGGCCTTTGGAAATTGGACAGGGAATAAGGAAGACAGGAGAAGAACGGATGCATTTGAATTACAGGGCTGGCAAAGACTAGCGACGAGAACAGGAGCCACCAGAAGGACCGCTCATCTGTATTGGAAGAATTCCAGCTAGAGTATGGATAGGAAGCATGGATAGGAAGACTTCTTCTCATGTCCTTGGGACATTGGACCGGAAGAAGCATTGGCTCGAAAAGGATATCAACCTTGGTCAAGTGGAGGGTCAATGAAAAAGAGGAAGCCCTTCAAAACTCTGGGTTCACATATGTCATGCAACAGTGGGCTCAAACATAGGGTGGCGTGGGACCACACAGCATTTTGAGCTGTTGAAATAGGGTTTATATGAGTCTGAACTGAGTCAACGGCCTGTTTTTTGTTTTGTTCCTTTTTCCTTTAACACTCACATTCCGGTCTTTACACTCGTGAGGATTTTCTATATGCTTTTTGAAAGTAAGAAGGTCTTTCCTGTTTACTATCATGGAGCTCGTTTATGCTACATGCCACCTGGAAGACAGACGAAGATGGAAAGCCACGCGACTGTTGGCTCTTTGCCAGGGGGAGACTTTCATCTGCAGCTTGAAACTTTTTCCAGCTTGTCTGCTGTCTGTGGTGTAAACTACGACTTTGCATAATTCTTCCGGGCATTTCCAGGCACTTTATCCAGAATGATGGATTGATTAATCAGCTCTCTTGGCATTTGGGGGAAGTGCAAAGCAAACACCGGGCAAGGCGAGGCTGGGCAGTGGACTATAGAAGCAAATTGCTAGCCTCCAAACCTCACTCACCTGATAATACAACCAGAAGAAGGGAAGGTAAGCCCTTTTACCAGAAGGTTGGTTAAGATTAGGCCTATTTCCAAATTTAAAAATATGATCTTATTAACAAATCGAAGTGGGAGCTGGAAGCTCATGTTTCCTAGTCAGTTGGATTCAGTCTCACTAGACCTTACTGTAGCAAGAAGATAATATAGACTCTCTAAACACAGCTTTAGATGCAAATTTAATTCTGTGAGAAGATATTATTTTAACGTAATCTTGATGAAACTATGTAATAATATTAAAATGGAAAACAACTGGAATGCTATCGGATTAAATTACAAGAATTAAATAACACACATTTACCCAATTATAGCAGGAGCTTGCTATGCAGGCTTGCTCTGGGACCCTCTGAAGGTCACTCATGTGGGTCTTGTGGAGAGTTTAAGAAAAGCGTTCTCTAGGCTTTCTCGGTAGCTGCTCGGGCGAGTCTCTCTTTTGGCACAGAAGGTAGGCGTTCACCAGCCTTTAGCTCAACCCTGGAAAATACTCACCGAGCATAAAACCCAGACTGTGCTCTGTGAAGGTGGTGCAAAGTATTCGCTTTCTTGGCTGCTAACTCAAAGATCGGTGGTTTGAGACCACCCGGAGGCACAGGGGAAGAAAGGCCTGGAGATCTTCTGAAAAGGTCACTGTTGACAACACCTGGAGCTTGGGCCTGCCCTGAGCCACACGGGGTGGCTGGCTCTGCGCTGGAACCAGCTCCATGGCAACGTGGTGGTGGGGAGGGCCGCCCTCCTAAAATTTATATTCTGTTTACAGAGACTAGACACCAGCGGAAGAAACATGGGGCATCAGTGCAGAAGTGGGAATCTGATTTACTTCTACAGGATGTCTGAGCTCAGGGGGAGAGTGTGATTGGACAGTTAGAAGAGATTCCAGGAGGAAGGGAGGATTGGGTGGGAGTATAAGAGGTGAAAAGGAGCCAGGAAAGAGGTTGAGGGAGCTGGACAGGACAGCAGCAGCAGCAGCAGCAGCACTAACAGCGAGAAGAGAGGGAGCACAGGGCCGATGGGGAACATACAGCTGCGGAGCTGGCCGGGTCTTGGCTCTCCTGAGGCTTGCAACATGGTGAAGCGGACAATAAAAAGGGAAAAACAATAACACAAAACCAAGCAGGAGCTTTATAGATGGTGAGTGTGCAAATAAGGACACACAGACGTAGATAAGAACCAGATGAAAGGGGAGAGGGGGTGGCTGTAAGTGCTGGTTGAAACCTCATGTGCATGTGGATCGGACAAGGGTCTTGGTAGAATTCAGATTCAGATCTGGAAAGGTTTGGGGTGGGGCCTGGGAATATGCATTTTCAAGAGACTCTTCTGTTGTTGTTCATGCTTCTGGCCCACAAACGACATGCTGATTATTCAGGCGCTAGATGGTATTGTCCAAAAACAAACAAACAAAAAAATCAAACTCACTGCCATTGAGTGGCTGTAGACTCGTGGTGACATGAAAGGACAGGGTAGAATGGCCCCTGTGAGTTTCTGAGACCGTAACTCTTTATAGGAAGAGAAATCCCCCTCTTTTTTCTCACGAAAGGGCTAGTGGTTTCGAACTGCTGACCTTCTGGGTTGCAACCAGTTTGGAGGAGCATAGAACTCTAAGTAAGAGGGTGGGATGGGAAGGGAAAAGCATGGCGAAGGTAAAGAGGAAGATTTGGACCACATACAGGTGGGCCTCAAGTGCCAAGATAAAGGCATTTTATCTTGAGCAATGGAGCCAGAGTTGCAGTTGCCCTTGTGCAATCCCATGCAGAATGGAGTTAGACGGTTCTTACCAACCATTCCCCGGCGAGGGCACACTTAGTAAATGGTGCCGCTGCTGCACAGAGAAGCACAGAAGAAGAAGATAGAGAGAAGACTAAGTGTTGCTTTTGTGGTGTTAGGATGCAGAACCCACTGTGGACTGCTGGAAAAACCAACTACTCCGATTTAGAAGAAATACAATCAGAATTCTCCTTCGAAGCAAGGATGACAAACCTTTGGCTTGCTTACATTGGACAAGTCACCAGGAAAGGCCAGTCAGTCACGAGAAAAGGCCATCATGTTAGGTAAAGCAGATGATCTTTGAGAAAAGGGAACCCCTCTACCAGATGGGTGCACAACATAGGGGCATCAATGACTGTGAGGATGGCACAAGAGAGGGCGTCGCTTTGTTCTGTGATACTCACTATGTGTTGGAGCTAACATAGCAGGAACTAATAACAGTATTTCTCAGGGAGGGTGGTGGTGGAATGGGGGAGAGATAGATCTCTGCTTGGGGAACCTCTGGGTTAAAAGATCCAGAGACCAAAAAAGCACAGAACTATAATGATCCAAGAACACCCTGCTATGCCCCGGGTTCATGGAAATGAAAATGGAGGAACCAGCCTGTGGAAACATGCCAGGATTGTATGAGGGTTTGTAATAGATTGGGAAGGAGGAGGCTGGTGTTAGGGTTGGTGGGCCATAAAAAATTTCAGCAGACAAGGCCACTCATTGTCACAATGTCACGCAAGGGAGAATTGTGCCCATGAACGAAAGGTTTTAGCATTAAATCCTAAAAGATCCCTGCCACTGTGATCTTTTCCGAGGTTCTATTTGCTTCTAAGGTCACCAGGCCTGGAGGCATTGGCAGATAAGAATTGGACTGGTACCAGTGATTCACACCCACCAGCGGCTCTGTGGGGGGAAGGTGATGCTGTGTGCTCCAGGCAAGATTAACAGCCTAGTACAGGGTCACCATGAGTTGGAATTGACTCCCCGCTGGTAGGTTAGGTTTGGGTTTAAGATCATATGGATAACTATTAGTATATCAAAATGACTCCCTCCACGGGAAGGCGTGGGAAGGAAGACAAAAGAATAGGAAGAAGGCATGCTTGAGGGCAATGTTCTAGCTGACCTTCCACCTCTACCAGGGTGCCAAAAGCACCTTGTGGGTGAAGACGGAGAGCTTTCTTTTGTCTTGGCTGGTACTTCAGAGGAAAGCTGAGTCCCAGAGAGTCTTAGTGAGTTTGGAAAAGTCACTGCATCTGTTATCATTAAGATGAGCATGCAAACTCAAGTTTGCTTGACCTTTGCAGGGGTGATCTTTCCATTGCAATGAGGGTAAACATTGACGAGTGGGAAATATGGTGGCTATAGTTAGCATACCTTGTTCCCGAGTCAATGAGTGCCTTGGTTTTTGCATTCATTGACATTCGTCTTCTGGATTCCGGACATAAGGTGACATTTTTATGTTTACTGGGTTCGGTATGCTAGGAATACGGGAACAGGCTCAACCCTTGCTTGGTGCAGTTCCACAGTGGAAGACTAGGTGGCAGCCTAACACAACCTTTGGCTATCTCGATGCTAACTTTCCCTACGTGGCACGTTACTGGGCAATTTTAGAGATCTTTTAAAAGGAAGAATAACTTCTAGAAGAAGCTTTACAGAAACGAGTAAATGATGATGGGAGATATATTTCCAGACTCCCTTCCACCCCCAAACATCTTTCGTTACAAATTACACATGCAATTGTATGAGATATTAAAAACAAATGTGAGCCTTCATGGAAAAACAAGCAAAGGACATAAATAGGCATTTCACAGGAGGAAAATACACATGGCAACGAACATATGCAAAACGTTTGTTAAGCATCTTAACGTCTAATGGGAAAGAAAATTCAGATGAAGTGAGAGAATTTTGATTACCTCTCAGTTTGACAGAAGTATTTTTAAATGCTCTATCTGGAAGGGCACTTAGCGATCCGGCTAAAGGTTTAGTCTAAGCTCCTGTCTTGATGTGCAAGACATGGCCACTTAGAAGATGGCATTTCTTCTGCAGGAACGTTATGCGTTCTTCGCTGATGCTATAATTTGCCTCTAGCAATATTATATTAATTATAGTCGCTTAATGTAAAAAATGCAGACACCTGATATTTAAATACACAGAGAAGTATAAATGATCCTTTTTCTGGAGGGCAGAATTTGCTGTGCCATGTTGGGGGGCTTCAAGGGAATGGATCAGATCTAAATTTGTACGAGTGAGTCACTGGCCCGGGTTGAAGTGCGTACAGACTAGCTGCCCGGTCTACTCCCCTGCAGCTGGTTTAACGCAAGTGCAGAAACGACCGACCGACCGGGGCAAGGGCTCCAGGTGCCTCCATGGAAACATTTTTATAGAGTCGCATGAGTGAATGTGGGAGACTTGAAGTTCCCCTCATTGTTACCCTCAGAACATTGATTTTCAGCGGCAATGCAGAGGGGAAGAAGTCAGTGTAGTGGAAAGAAATCCAAATCTCTCTCCTACACGATTCTCCAAAACACCCTCTGAAGATGTTTTACCACATGGATGAATGCGTGGCTCTGCCCCCACCGCCACCCCCACCCCACCCCACCCCCGTTCTTCGTAACACACGCTTTCCTGTGGGGCACGCTCTTTTGTCATCAGAAGTAGATTATATTCGCTTGGTTTGCTGTTTGTTTTTAGCAATGAAATGGAATCAAGGAGAAATCAATAGAATTGTCTGGCTGAAGAGGCTGCTTGTTGTATTCTTCTAGAAAGATATGAATCGAAGGTTCAATTCATTTGTTCTTAGTGATTCAATTGCTCCTCGCTTACGTTGTAGGAGTAGCGGATGTAAAGGAAGGGATCCTTTGGAGGCGCGATCTTGGAAAATGTACAACGTAAGGGATATGCAAATTCAAATCTGGGAGTCCAGAGGTACCCACTAAGAGGTTTTGGAAGACCTTCATTTGCAGACGGATAGTCTAGTGTAAGAACATATTGCTGTTAGTTGTCCTTAAGTCAGGCTAACTCCTGTGGACTTTTGTAGGGCAGAATGAACCGTGTTCTGTGCCCCCTCCTTCCCCATCTTCCCCATCACTGCTACGTGTGAGTACATCCTGTGGCTCTTGTGTCAACCCACCTCACTCAGCATTTCCTTTGTTTCTGCTGGCCCTCTACCGTGTGTGCTGTGCTTAACCTAGTAACTGTTTTCTCCTGATGCTATGTCCAAAGAAAACGAGTCAAAATCTTGCCAGGCTCCATGTCTAAGGAACATTCTGGTCATATGCCTTCTCAGACTGGTCGTATGGCCCCCAGTGCAAACGGACATAATCATACTGTAAGCCTAATCAAACTCCTCATACTTTCACTTCACAAGTCTGCGCTGTGGCACGTGGAAAGCCTGTTTCTGAAGTCATGTGCCCGCTTCCAGAGACTTGTATTTATGCTTTTCTGCAAACAACCGACAAGCTATGCTGAGAGGCTCACCGATGGCATTTTGTTCCCTAAATCCTATACTCCGACAGAGACGCACTGGATCAGACCTCTGGATCCATTCTTCAGTCTTAGGAAGCACATCAACCATGAGACTCTTGGAATCTGCGATGCATTTGGGCATGCGTCCTCTTTCCAGGCTTCCAGGCCTGGGCTGGAGTCCTAGCCTCTATGGAAAGCAGCGATGCTGCTGACCCAGTCTTGTCATTTCCATGGAGGATCAGATAATATTCGATGGGGGAGGAAGCGCTGGTCATCGTCCCCTCGTTCCCCAGATGAGCCTGCACGTTGGAGTGGTTTTATCTGATGCAGGCTGAAACCGACTCTAATGAGACGGATGAAACAATAGACGTTGTTACAATGGGACACAAAGGAAGTCTATGGCATTATTCATTATCATAAAAATGCACATACTTGAAACAAATAGGTTTTGTCT
>NW_022103899.1:48760729-48763052 GCF_000313985.2 Echinops telfairi | reverse complement strand
TGCTGCAGCCGCTAGGCCAGCAACCTGCTGACTGACCTGCTGTTGTTGGATTCCTCAGCCTTTTGCAGCTCTGTGAGGCAGGGGAAGCTTTCAGCCTGACATCTGACCCATGGACCCCAGCTTCTACAACCATGTGAGCCAATTCCTTGAAGTAAAGCGCTCTATCTATCATCTATCTATCTATCTATCTATCTATCTATCTATCTATCTATATCTATCTATCTATCTATCTATCTATCTATCTATCATCTGTCATCTATGGTGACCTCATGTAAAACAGAATGATACATGACTCTGTCCCAGGCCATGTTCGTGATCACTGGCATATTTAAGTCCATTTTTGTGCCCATGTGTGGTGCTTTCTAACAGCATAATGCAGGACAATATTTTGAGAGCTACAGGATTCTCATCAGCTAGTTCTTCACAAGTTGATCACCAGGCTTTTCTTTCTAGTCTGTCTGAGTTTGGAAGCTCCCCTGAAACCCATCCACTGTGGGCGATCTTGCTGAAACCTTGTTGGCATGGTTTCTGACTTCCTAGTAACACTCAAGCCACCACAGCGCAGCAAACTGACAGCCAGGCAGTGTTTGGTATTTAGCACAGTTGGAATTCTATGTGCAGGCACCCAGGTCTTTCTTAGGAACACCCACTTTCTCAGAAACTGCTTAGAACCTTATCTAGGGGAAGCCATTATCCAGTGAGCTTGCAAATCACTTTATCTGCAAATCCCTCCCAGTGTGCTGAGAGCACACAGGAGTTGGGAAAAGGAGTCCTTTCCCTTTCCCAGCTTGCTTGAACTTCCACTGTTTTGTCTTAAAAATTCATGAGAATATTGACTTCTTTCCACAATATGCTTGTATTTTTTTTAGTATAAAAATATTGCTCCACTGTCCAAATCCTCAAATAAGAATAGATACTCTTTACTTTTTTCCTAAGGCTACTTGTGCTTTCAACACATGTATACACCCAGGGGCTCTGTGTTGCATTTAGAGAAGAGTGGGAGTAGGGTTGATGTCGAGGGCCCTGGAATATTCGGCAATTCCATGGCTGTAGTGATCACTGATTGAGTAGTGACTTACGTAGCAGCTGCAGGGAAGGGGATGGGAGAAACTAGTTCTCTCAGTTGATGTTGGGGTGAAGATGAGGGGAACAAGACTGAAAATGGTCATCAAGTGTAGGACCAGCTCTAAACAAACAACAACAAACCCAACCCACTGCCATCGATTCTATTCTGACCCATAGCTACCTTGTAGAGCAGAGCAGAGCTGCCCCTTGGAGTTTTCGATGCTGTAAACTTTTATAGGAGCAGACAGCCTCATCTTTCTCCTGTGCAGCCCGTGGGAGGTTTGAACTGCTGACCTGGAGGTTATTAGCTTGAAGTGTAGCTTATGATGCTACCAGCGTAGTCAACACAAGTTGAGAGAGATGCTTGTGTCTACCCATCTCTTTTTTCTTTCTGGCCAACCTTCCTTCATTTTCGGATTGCTGTCATTGAGTGCACATGTGTGGGTATGCGAAGAGAGGTTCTTTGATGCCATATTGGGAACCCATTTTCTCATAGAAGAATTGGGGTGGTGGAAAGGAATCAAGTGTCTGTCTTCCAGGTCATTCCTTTTTTATGAGGTGACTTAGTCATACCCCCTACCCCAAGTCAGTTTACAGATAACCCGGTACCCCCTTCTCCTTTGGGCAACTGGCCATTTACAAAGGAGGCCTGGTGGCTGAGGGCTTGACTGCTCACTGACAGGTCAGTGTTGGCACCACCGGCTGTTTGGCAGGAGAAAGCCGTGGCAGGCTGCTTCAGTAACGATCTGTAGACTGGAAAGCCCCAGAAGCCGTTCTACAGGGTCAAGTTGGGTTCTGTTCTACAAGCTCGCTATGAATCAAAATTGGTCTGCCAGCAGGGGCTTTTGAAATTTACAGAATTATCACTGCAACCCTGAAAGGTAGACATGAGCTATTCCCATTTGACAGGTGAATACACACCTGTCTCAAAGAGGTTCCAGAATTTTCCCAGTCTACCCAGCCCTTAAGCAGCTGAATCAAAATTTTGTTTGATGTTCCCATCTCATTTCAGCAGGTTTAGAGTTTATTTCCACTTGATTCTACAGGTTTGTTTGTGTGTGTGTGTACCACATCCCAGGGACCATGCTCAACTTAAAAGAGAGCCCCAAAGATGAGCCGGATATGTCCCCTGTTGCCTCCCAGGCCAGAAATGTACCCCCACATGATACACGGAGCTGCATGCAAGAAGGATAGTAACTATTAAATTACTCTCTTGGAGGAATTCATCCTGAGCAGCCCAGAGTTAACTATTTCTTAT
>NW_022103899.1:48752964-48758878 GCF_000313985.2 Echinops telfairi | reverse complement strand
AAGTGTGGCCTAAGTGCTCCTTAGAAGCAAGGATGGCGACAATTTGTCTTACATACATTGGACATGTTCTCAGGTGTGACCAGTCCCTGGAGAATGACATCATGCTTGGTATAGTGGAAGGGGCAGTGAAAGTGAGGAAGGCTCTCAAGGAGACAAATTGACCCAGTGGCTGCAACAATGGGCTCAGGTATAGGGACAATTGTGAGGATAGCTCACGACTGGGCACTGTTTTGTTCTATTGTGCATAAGGTCACTATGGGTCAGAACAAGAATATGTGTGTGTGTGTGTGTGTATGTGTGTAACACAACACACACATAATACAAATATTCACCCCCTCAATTGTTAGTTTGCTGTATTGCAGTAGCTTGTGTATTTCTGCTGGTATTTCAAATGCCATGAGAGTCTGTGTTAGGCAGGGTTCTCTAGAGAAACAAGACCAGGACACTTGTCATTTTATATATAGATATAAGTAGATAGATAAACAGAGCGAAAAGGAATAAACAGCTAATTAGTCCACACAGCAGTAAGTTCAACTCACTTCCATGGAACGGTTATATACTTGAAGTCCTTCAACTCATATGGGCTGCTGGGTAAGGTCAAGAAAGCAAACAGCTGAGTCCTCCTTCAGGCAAGGCATGCAGTCTGCCCACAGGCAGCAAATAGCAGGGTGGGCCACCAACAGTCAGTAGCTTAGGAGCTTAGTGAAGCAGGCCCTGATGATAGGAACGCATGCAATGCAAGGTGACAGGATCCACCAGCCTCAAGCTCAAGCACCAGCAGCGTGGTGAAGCAGGTCTCGAAGGAACCTCAAGCTCTAGCGACACCATCCACAGGTTGGCTTGGCCCACAGGTAGTGTAGTTCACAGGTTGAGGCAGATCACTAGCTACGTGTGTGTTTGTCAGAGCATGCTCCCTCATACTCCAGCACTCTCAGGCCACCAGAGAGGAAGAGAGAGGTGGGTGGGCCTTGCAAAACCATTTACTGTATATACTCGAGTACAAGCCAACCCCCAAATCTGCTGAGGCACCTAATTTTACCACAAAAACTGCATAAAACATATGCTGAAAAACTCAGCTTATACATGAGTATATATAGTATCTCTTTGCCCTCCAATCAAACTGTGACCTGATTGATCCCACATGTTCCTATTGGCCAGGTTGGCACAATAAACCTAACTATCACAGTCTCATACACAATGGGCTGGCTTCAGCAGACCTTCAGATTTAGAAAAAGTCTTGAGAATGTTAGCCAATTAACATGTATGAATCACACTAGAATATTGTCCATATTGCTTACTGTGAACCTGTCATTGGGAGGAACCAGTTGCTAGAGAAGGACCATTTGTTTGGTGCTCTTGAGGGGCAGCAAGGGTGAGGGAGACCCCCAGTGAACTGTGTCAACACAGGAACTGCCAATGGGGTGGTGGTGCAGATGACACCGGACCAGGAAATGTCTCACACAGTTGCACACAGCGTATCCTGAAGTGGGGTTGACTTCATGGCAGTCTATCTATATCTATCTATCTATCATCTATCTATCTATCTATCTAATCAATCATGTATCTATCATCTATTTATCTATTCATCCATCCAATACACAGATACATGCACATATATAAGCACAAAAACTGCTTTAAAAATAAATTTCATTAGGATGCTGTTAGGTGTCATCTAGCTCTGATCCTCTTTTAAAAGGGAAAATGCTGAATTTCTAAGTTTCCTTTTTTTCCTGTGTGTCTCCTATAATCTCAGCAATGCCGCTGGGGAAGAGAGCCGGATGGTGGCAAACAGGAGTAACCTGGTAATTGTGCACAACTCCAAGTTGTTTTCTACAATTCTCAAGGGTTTTGGTGAGAGCTGAAAATTAATCTCCAAACCATTAGTTTTTGTCCTTTTGACAAGTGCATTGTGGTTCCCCCCTTCTTTTCCTTAGATTCTGGCATGTCTGCTTTTGAAATTGAACTTAGAGCTGCAATTTTCCGTTGGGTAATCATTCTACTTTTGAAACTCCACCTGGGATCGCCCAAAGTCCATCCAGTTCTCAGTCAACAGTAAATTGCCGAGATGAACATGCAGTCTGCACACTCATCTGGCCTATAGTCAAGTTGGCCAATATAGGACAACATGAAACTGGAACCTTTGATGCTTTTGTATTTAAATCTCTGCAGAAACTATGCTGCATGTTCCCCCCCCCCAAATAACAAATACTTACAATTCTTTAGTCAATCTTGCCTCTGCCACTGTTTTTCAAAAATTATTTCTTCATTAAATTTTAATAAATCCTTTTATTGGGGTCTCTTACAGCCCTTCTAACAATCCATGACTCCATTGTGTCAAGCATACATAGGTTGCCATTATCCTTTTCAAAACATTTTCTTTTTACTTGAGCCCTTGGTATTAGCTCCTCATATTTTTCTTTCTTCCCACATCCTCTCACCCTCCCACCCTCACGAACCCTTGATAAATTATAAATTATTATTTTCATATCTTACACCATCCGCTGTCCCTCTTCACCCATGTTTCTGTTGTTCATCACCCAGGGGGAGGTTATATGTTGATCATTGAGATCAGTTCCCCCTTTCTCCCCTTACCTTTCCCCTACCTACCCTTTTGGTATCACTATTCCCATTATTGTTCCTGAGGGGTTTATCTGTCCTGGAATCCGTTTGTCTAGAGCTGTTATCTGAACCAGTGAACATCCTCTGGTCTAGCCAGATTTGTAAGGTAGAACTGGGGTCATGATAGTGAGTGGGTGGGGGGAGTATGCATTAAAAAACTAGAGGAATGCTGTATGTTTCGTCGGTGCTATGTTGCAACCTGGATGGCTTGTCCCTCCCTTGTGACCCTTCTGTGAGGGAATGTCCAATTGTCTACAGGTGGGTTTTGGGTTTCCACTTTGCCCCCTCCCTCGTTCACATTGATATGATTGTTTTTGTTGGGTCTTCTGGTGTCTGATACCTGATCCCATCAACACTTCATGATCACACAAGCTGGTGTGCTTCTTCCATGTGGGCTTTGTTGCTTCTGAGCTGGGTGGTGGCTTGTTTATCTTCAAGCCTTGAAGACCCCAGATGCTATACCTTTTGATAGCTGGACACCATCAGCTTTCTTCACCACATTTGCTTATACTCCTATTTTGTCTTCAGTGATTGTATTGAGAAGTTGAGCATCACAGAATGCCGGGTTATTGAAACAGCGTGTTCTTGCATTGAGAGAGTACTTGAGTAGAGGCCCAATGCCCATCTGCTACTTATATTAACATATAATTATATGTACATAGATATATTTCCCTATCATTATATATAAATATATTTACATATGTATGTGCCTATATTTATACCTCTATAAATGTCATCTGCCTCCTAGTTCTTTCCTCTATTTCCTTTTACTTCCTCCTGTCCACAATCATGTTCGACCTTCATTTGGCTCAATTATCATGAGTATAATGCTGGGTCAGGTGATAGTTGTTCTTTTAGACATCAGGCTTCCATGAGTCACTGCACACTCCACAGAAACTGCCGACATCACCACCCTTCCACCTATTTACCACCCGACTCTTACCCCCCACACCTGACGAAACAAGACTGAGTTGGTTCTTCCCTTCCCTATTAAGAAAAGGTTTCTACTTTGATGGATTTTCAATAGCAACTTAAGGAATGGAATGTTACTTTTGGTTTTTATTTGTCACCAGACTTACCTGTGCCACATACATTTTTCAGGTTCTCAGGCGCTGATGACATCGCATCTCCTTTGGCCTTCTCTTTCCCCTCTGTTTTCTTTCCTTCTTAGTGCCATCAAAGGGAAGGTCATGGAGGTAGCAGCTGAAAGAGATGGTTCCAGACACAAATCCAGACTCATCTGTTTGCTTTCTTTGGGCCCCGGAAAAGGACGTACTTTATGTCCCTTTCAAAAAAGTTTTTGGTGTTGATTTCAATTTAACAAATCCAGTTGATTGAATCAAGCACCCTTCTTCTTATCTTCTAATCTCTCCCCTGTCCGAGACTCGCCTTGGCACCCATCACCAGACCTTATCCTCCTCCTGAGCTGAGCTTAGTTTAGCAAAGCCTCCTTCCTTCCCGCCCCTTGACTCCTGTATCTCTGAGTCTTACTTTCGTTGGCAGCTTAGAATTGGGCTGATAAAGAGGAAGCTGTGGTGGGAGGGGAAAAAAAATCACACAGAAACACAAACACATCCACACAGTAGATTTGTAGATTTCTTGGGATCTTATGAAGACCAAAAAGAGTAGTTAAATAGAACAAAATAAACCGTGGAAAGTTCTAGAAATGAGTCATAGTCAAATATGTACGTATGCATGAACTTTAAGTGGTGTTATGGATTGATTTTGATGAAATTTTGGTACACTGGCTACCAGGTTCTTCTCTCCAGCCTGGATTGGTGGAGTCCTTAACCAAGAATGACCGTGGGGGCCTTTCGTAGCTGGCCCTGCTACGTGGTACTTTCTCTTGGTATCAGGGTCAGCATCTTCTGTTCCACCAAGGTGACTCTACGTGGGTTTGTGTCCATTTTTTGAATGGACTGCTCATTCTCTTCTGTCATTGCTCATGCACCGATGGCTAAGAGTTTTCAGCCTCTGGTGGGCGTGGGCCAGGGACCTGTCAAGCTTTCTCAACGTCGTTTGTATTGTGCTGGTCCTCCAAACCTTACTCATTGCTCAGCATCCATGAAGGTCTGCTGGCCTCTCCTATTGGAATGAATGCTGCACGTGGCCTTCTGCTATGTAGTGATGGGGCTGCACAGGTTTTCTTGTCTATCACTGTGCTCGGAAGCTTTGTCTTACATGATTTCTTCCTTCTTCCCCCTTTTAGCCCTGGGCTGGGGTTGCCCTGCTAGCATTAAACTTCACTTGTCTCCTTGGGTTTTTCTCTAGAAACTCACTTGCACTTGGGCTACCCTTCCTTGAGGTTCTCTTTGACAAGTGTCATATTACTGGAAGCGTTGTTGTCTCAGGAGCCCCAGGGGACAAGGTAAGGTCCATTAGCTATTCATTCAGTCACCTCTAATCGAGAAGCAGCATGATAGTAAAAAGAGCTTCAGCCTTTGATGTAGATAAGCTGGGTTTGAATTTCCACTCGGCCATTTGCCGGGAGTGCAAACTTGGGCATTCCACTTAATATCTCTGCACCTCAGTCTTCTCATTTATAAAATGGAGATAATAGCTCTCATCTTGCTGAGTTCAGGTGAATAGCAAATGAGATGACATCTGTAAAGTGCTTGGTGCACAGAAACAGCCCTCTATGAATAGTCTTCCTTATTAAGTGCATCGTCATCTTGCATCCATCCAACAAGCTGGCAGTAAGAGCTCCCCTCTGGTGGCTCTTTGAGTCTCTTCAGATTGATGCCTCCCCTGAACTGTCCCTTTGGATATCTCATTGATGGCCTGGGAGGAAGGATGGCTGTTAATAATGTGAATGGCGCAGCCATAGTGTATATATACTATTAAAAAGTACCACCTTACTAAATCTTAACAATGCCTTTTGCTCCATTGCTGGAGTTCTTTGCATGCAGTG
The DNA here is from genome assembly GCF_000313985.2 of Echinops telfairi. Taxonomy (NCBI): domain Eukaryota; kingdom Metazoa; phylum Chordata; class Mammalia; order Afrosoricida; family Tenrecidae; genus Echinops; species Echinops telfairi. The sequence continues at coordinate 48,753,348 of NW_022103899.1, read as the reverse complement.
AAAGGGAGGCTTCTGATACGTGGGTTTGCATTTTCTATGGAGGGTCCCTGGCAGGCTCACATTTTGCCACACTGATTTCAAGTCACCATCATCAAACTCCTTTATGTCATGAGAGTTAGAGGTCCTGTCATAACGGAGCCTTCATTTTCATATCTCTGTTTAAGGCTCAGCTTCCCGGTAGGATGTGACTTCTCTTCACGCCACCTGTGTGTGCTTTTGGCATCTGCTATGGAAAGAGGCTTCACCCACGGAGACTTAAGAAAAGAGTCAGAGGCATGGATGACCATGTGCATCTTTTTTGTTTTTTAAGTCATTTTATTAGGGGCTCATACAACTTTTATCACCATCCATCCATACATCAATTGTGCAAAGCACACTTGTACA
>NW_022103899.1:48750349-48752452 GCF_000313985.2 Echinops telfairi | reverse complement strand
ATGGGCTTTGGGTCTCCACCCCGCATTCCCCCTCATTCACAATGATATGATTTTTTGTTCTGATGATGCCTGACCATGTGCATTTTACCGAGTGGTTCTCCTAAAGTTGGAGGAAACACCTCAGAAAAAGAAAGCCTACCTCTAAGGAGAAAGCGTGCTCTCAGATCCATGGAAACACTGGTGCTTCACTTAAGGAATGATAAGGACAGCCCAGTTCCCATTAAGCATCCTTTAGACACTCGGTTATTTTATCATGCATTCATAACTCGTATCCCACTCCATCCCAGCACACACAGGCCTCAGCAAGAGCACAGAGCTTCTAGTACCAGGACCTTCATTCTTTTTAAAAAAAATTTTTAAGAGCTAATTTTGCTGATATATATTTGCTGGTATAAATGTTGGCACTTCCTTAACTGAAGTTGTGATAAGGAGTGTTGTTATAATGCAAACAAATGAGATTAATGGTCTTTTCCAGGTTTTTATCTGGCTGTGGCTGCAAGACTAACATTCCTTTTGCTTTGCCTCATATGGGCTTGATTTTTCTTTTTTCCCCATAAAGTTCCCCCTCACCAGCCTAAATGAGGTGATATGGAATTTAACTTCTGGGCAATAGACAAAGAATACAAAAGATTATATAAAGGATCTCACGGGCACTATTGTTTGCTTTCTTGCTGAGAAGAATGATGTGGATATAAGGTCATCTTACAAAAATAAAAAAGACTCATAATTTCAATTAAAAAGTCATGGATTTCTTTTCTTGTAAAATGAGCAGCATTGTATGTAATAATAGACTGGTTAAAAAAGGAAAAAGAATACATTTCTCTAAATATTGTTACATGAAGAACAGAATTCACCACCCCTCTCTCAGTTTCTGGTACTCTAGTGATTTGTGGGCTGCAAGGATGTTGTTGGAAGCTATACCAGGGTGGGTAGGATGCAGCGCAGCTTCCAGACAGAGACAGGCGAGGAAGAAAGGCCTGGTGATCTCATTTTGAAAATTATCCAATGTAAGGGTAGGAGCCCTGCTGGCATAGTGGGTTACACGGTGGGCTGCTGATCAAAAGGTCACCGGTTCCAAGCCACTGCTCACCAAGAGAAAGATGAGTCTTTTTACTCCTGTACAAATTCACAGTCTCAGAAACCACAGAGGCAGTTCTACTCTGTCCTATAGGGTCATGATGAGTCAGAATTGACTAAATGCCAGTTAAAAAATTATTATTTTTATGTTTATCTTGAGCCAATGAAAACATACTGTCTCAATCACTCTGGACACATCATTAGGAGGGATCCGTTGCTAGAGAGGGACATCATGTTTAATAAAATAGTGGGCCAACAAGGGTGAGGCAGACCTCTGGGAGATGGGTTGGAACAAATGGCCCAATGGCCACAAGGCTGGGCTCAGGCATGCTGGCAATTGTGAGTGTAAGTCAGGACCAGATAATGGTTTGCTCAGGCTGGAGTGCACTTGATGGCAGTTAACTACCACCGTGAGGACAAAGTACTTTGGTGTTTAGATGTCAAAGCATTACATTCTTTCAGAAATGCTTCTTCCCAGATGTGTCATTTCTTCATGAGACCCACTGCCGTCAAGTGGGTTCTGACTCGCGACCCTGTAGGCTGGAAATCCTGACAGAAGCAGCCTGACACCTCTCTTGCCTGACACTTCCTTGGGGCATCTAGAGACTGTAAACCACCGGTGTCTGGTGCGCAGATGAACATTTCAACCCCTTGTGCCGTGATGTGTCCGTGCGCACCGTAAAGACGCTAAGGTGAGCTGCACAGCAGGTGGTGGCTAAGATGAACGAAAGAACTGCCCCTTGTATATTATACTCTTGCTGATTGGTAGTGTCATGCGTGACTGCAGCTACTTCATGGATTCGATAGTTTCCCCGAGACTAAGCAGTGAGAATTTGTCTACCCCAAGGGGTTCTGTAACCAGAGGGTAATCAAATAACAGAGCACTCATCATGAAGGGAGGTCCCCCCATGTCAAGGAATGGTATAGCCCACCGGGCTCTTCGACAAAAAAGAAGAGATTACACCTATTTTCGTGATTGTATTCGGCAACAATCTTGTCGAGTAAATATTTGCACTAGTATTTTAG
>NW_022103899.1:48738107-48749294 GCF_000313985.2 Echinops telfairi | reverse complement strand
GCTGTTTCACCAGGATTTTCAAGTTGGTATCTTTAACCAGAGGGACAGAGTCCGTGATTCAGCCCCTCTCCATGTGCATTGTAAATCCCTTTTAAACCCACTTAGTTTTGTACATTTTGATGAATAGTTTAAATAATGGAGTCCCCTTTATAGCCCATACATTCCTAATAGAGAGACTAGGCAGTATGTATATCTAATGTAGAAATTGCTGTGACTTGAATCTAGGAATGGAATGGTTGAAGATGAAATTCAGGTTGAGGGGAAGTTTGGTGAGATTTTATTTCACTTAAAAAAAATCAAACTCCCTGTCCTCAAGTTCATTCTGAGTCATAGTAGCCTGATACAGGGTTTTTTGAGATGAAAGCTTTATGGGAACAGACAGTCTCATATTTCCCCCAGGGAGATGCTGCTCAGTTTGAACTGCCAACCTTGTGATTCACAGCCCAATGTCTGATCTACAGCACCACCAGGACTCCTTATTTATGAGTCTTAGGCAGAACATCTCTAGAAAGTTCCTGAATTTGGCGGTTGTAGCTTTCATTGCTGACACATTTGAAGGTATTTTTAATGACCTTGGCAACCACTGTGGTTGTCATGGCTGTCATGAGAGCCGCTGCATTTCCATCTCACCCATACATCCCAACCACAGCTCCTTGTAGCATCTGGGCAAGGTCTGGCGGGTGTGGCTTCCTAGCTTTCTCTTTAGATGCACGTATCATCTAAGACTGACGTTAGACATTGTCAGCCTGGGCATTGTGCGAGAAATATAGGAAGAGGTAAGCAAAAGGTGGTTTTGGTTTTTACTTACATTGTGGTGAGAAGGAGTGTCTTCCGAGAGAAAGGAATTAGACAGAATGAATGTTGGCCTCATTCATACTGAGAACCCAGTCCATCCAAGTTAGAGTACCATGCTTTAAAAAAAAAATCCGAACATCCTCTGAAAGAGGATGAAGAAGTAGAAACCCATCTGAATGTCCAGAGTTAGTCCAATTTAACGCCAGCTGAAAAACCTCACTCAACCCAAGAGGGTTGTGAGAAGAATGTGAAGTTAGAGGTAAGAAGAATTGCTAGTTGGCTGTTGGGTGACCTTCAGCAAGTCCCTTGAATGCTCTGGACTCTTCTATTATCTGTGTGGTGGAGGGAGACTTTCTAGGGAGTGACAAAGGCAGGTTAGGGAATGGAATGATCAGAGATGGTAGAGTCAAAAGATCGGGGTTTATATGCCTGATCCGTAGCTCACAAGTTGTATAGGCCTCCTGAACAATCTATGCCATTATTCGGGGGATATGGGTGGTTCTCCTCTTGTAGAGTTGTTTATGAACAATGGAAGAAGTGATGTATGCTTAGTATGTGCCCAGTTATTTAAAAAAAACCTATATGTTTTATTTGTATACATACATCACACAAAGGCATGTGTACATTGTACTAAGAAAAGGATTATTAAAATGGTATATAGTATATGCATCACCATTTACAGTGACTACATGTGAATTCAATTTTATTTCGTGTAATTCTGTGGAGTAATGTGTTACCACAAATACTTTTGCTCAGAAAAAACAAACAAACACCTGCCCCCCTCTGAGTTTAGGTCTTGAAATCAGTGGGAAAATTAACATGCTCCTTCCCGCTTTGCCCTCACTTGCCCACTTTCCCCAAATTCCAACTGTTAAACCCTGATATGCTTTAAAAAAACCCAGCAATCCTAAGTATCAAATATAAAATAAATTTGCCCTTGGCATTGACTCCTGTTGTATTTTTATGCCCTGTATCTAATTCTGATTCATCCACGAGTTGTGTGATTCCAAAAAAATCCTTTTATCGCTTAGCTTCTTCACCTATGTAAAGAAAAACCCAAACAAACCAAACCCTTTGCTATCCAGGAGATTCACAGCGGTCCTATAGGGCAGAGTTGAAATGCTCCATCAAGATTCCATGGCTGAAAATCTCTACCAAAGCCCACTGGCACACTTGTCTCCTGGGAAGCAGTTGGTGGGTTCCAATTGCCAACCTTTCAATCATCAGTCAAGCACGTAACCACTGTGCCACCAGTCTCCTATAAAAGAAAGGGGGTTGGATCATACGAAAGGGGTGGGTGGAGAGGTTTCCTTCCAGCACCCGAGAGGCTGTGTGTCTGTTGAAACTACCCGAAGCTGCGCTTTATGCAATGTGAGAAGGAGCCCTGGCGATCCAATGCCTATGCGCTTGGCTGCTGACTCACACAGTGGTGGTTGGAGCCCCCGCAGCAGCAATGTGGAGGAAACTTGGTCATCTGCTCCCCCTGAGTGCAGTCCAGATGAAATGCGGAGCAGAATCCAAAAATCATAAAAGAGACCCTGTTTCTTGATGGGGTAAAGAGAGACGGGACAATGGTCCTTAGCTACCCTTTAGGTCTGGCACTGAACTCACCTTTAATTCACTGCTGTTGAGTCAATTCTGACTCACAGCAACCCTATAGGACGGGGTAGGACCGGCCCCACGCGTTTCTGAGACTGTGACTCTTGACGGAAGTAGAAGCCTCATCTTTCTTCTGCGGAGTGGCTGGTGTGTTCAAACTCCTGGCCTTTCAGTTAGCGGCCCCCTGCCTAAGCACCATGCCACCAGACCTCACTCTTGTGTTCCAATAATCAACCACGTGAGCTCAAAAGAGCAGGACACAAGGACACAGTATAGTGGGCTAGGAAAGGAGGAGAGGACCCAGGAAACACAGGAAGGAAGTGGGAGGCGAACTGGTACATGGAGGGGATTGCAATGGGTGAGTTGAAACAAAACTGTGTAAATGGTTGGGTGTAACACTTGTGATCTGCCCCGTAAACCATCACCTACATAACAATAAGCAATTAAAAGACAGAACATAAACAAGAATCTTATAGGACAGTTGGGTTGCTACCAGCATTTACCACTGAGAACATAAAATGTAATTCTTTTTCCTACATCACTTTTACAGGAAGCAGCCCCTTATTGCATCGAGACATAGCTAACAGTGATGTCAGAATTTGCTATGTAGCCCTGACTACTTGTTCTCAAGGTTTCGAGTGTGAATCTGCGTACCAGGAACCTCTTCTGACCTCCACAACTCTTGTGGATGGACTGACTGTGCATGGTTCCTAGCTTCCATTTAGGAAGTGATGCCAAAGTGCCTGCCCAGGTTAAAGTTGAGTAGTCTGCATAGTTTCCTGACTGCCTGCAGCCTTTTTCCTGCCGCACTGTGGGTCTCGGGCTAGGGTTGGTAGACTTCGTGGAGAGCAGTGTCATGCACTCTGGTTGGTTGGTTTGTCAGTGTGACCATGGCATGGATATTTGCAGCAAGCTGCCCTTTCAGGAGAATGCATCATGGATAAAGGCCACCATGATTTGTTTGACACCAGTAAAGCTATTTTGCTTTCGCTGCCCAGCGTGTGACCGTGAATTATTCTTCTTCTCGGAAGAATTGAGTGAGCATCGCTCTGAGCATCAACACTGCACAGAGGAGCAAGCAGCACAAAGGACCTGGTGTCTGCCTGGAGAAGTCGACATTTGTAGGGAAGAAGCCAGAATGAAAACAAAAGGCGCTCACCTCTGTGGAACACAATGTGCCATTACAATAATAACAATAATAATAATAAGTAATGATAAAAGGATTAAAGACAAGTGTTCCGAATGGAGAGATGTGGAACCTGACTCATAGGAAGTGCTGAAATGGCTTCTTGGGTAGTGGTGGTGGTGGGGATGTTTGAAGCAGTACTTCACCCGAGAGAAAAGTCAGCTTTTTATTATCTCACCATTCAAAAACAGTCATTTGATCAAGATAGTTTAGACTTCATTGGATTGTTTTTAAACCACTGAAAGTTGAAAGGTTGCTGTCATTGAGCTGACTCTGATGCATGGCTCCCCTTGTGGAACTGCGTGGCATAGGGTTTTCAGTGACTTGGTAGTATAGTGGATTAAGAGTTGAGAGGTTAACCCCAAGGTCAGCAGTTTGAAACCACCAGCTGCTTTGTAGGAAAAAGGCTCGTAAAGAGTTACAGTGTTGGAAACCGACAGGGGCAGTTTAACCCTGTCCTAGGGGGTTGCTATGAATTGGAATCTACCTGATGGCAGTGAGTTTGATTTTGAGTTTGAATCGCCAGGGCTTGCTTCTTGGCCATCCAGGATTTTCACATGGGTTAAGAGTTCCTAAGGCCAGAGGTTTCTCTGTATGACATGGTTGGAATGGGAGAGTCGTTGGGTGTCTGTGATGGACAGTCAGTAAAGTGACTTTTGATGGGAGCTCCTGGCAACTACTGAAAGCTTTTGTGCTGTAGGACTCTTACTAACAGCTGCGAGATGTCCTTCCCCATCATGTCTCCCCATCATGTCGGCTCTGGTGTCGATGGATGTCTTACTAGCTTCGTCTCTCCATTTGAGTGTCTGAGTCCCTCCTCAACGCATACTGAACTCCCACCTGGTCATGCCAAGTGTCTGGAGCACCAGTACGGCATTGGGTTTGGAGCAAGGGATTCTTTACGGCCTGCCTGGTTCAGGGAGGGGCAGGTGTTTTTGGAGCTCACTCTACCCTGAATACCTAAAGAGGGCAGAGTAGACACCTGGGAACTAATGATTCTAAAACCGGAAGCTGTGATAGACCGGCACTTCCATTGGGTGTGGAGTCCCTGAGGGGTCCAAATGGTTAGCGGAACTGGATGCTAACCGAAAGGCTGGAGGTTGGATTGAGGTGCCTTAGAAGAAAGACTGGTGACCTGCTTGCCAAAATCCAGCATGAGAAGTGTGCAGAGCGCAGTCTACAGCGGCATACCCGAGGGCTCCGTGAGTCAGGACTGGCCGGACAGCAACTGATTTGGCTGGTCCCTTGCTTGAGAAGCTGACTTCTTCTTCACTGTGTGCGGCAGAGTAGAATTTTATCAGCAGAATAAGCTCAGGCGAATCTGAACATCCTAGCTGAGTCGAGGAGCGTCTACGCCAGGACTCCTTGATGAATTATTACTCCTGGGGTCCTATGTCGCCAGGAGCCTGCTCCTGCACCCTCGGGGCGGGGTGGGGGGTGGGGGGTGTGTTAGGGCATAATCATCATTAAGTGCTGTCATTTCCCCAAAAGGGCAGAGGTTGTGATTTTTTCAAAAAGTCCAAATACGTTGGGGTTTTTTCTTCCTGTAAACCTTATTAATTTTGTTGTGGAGAATTTAGATAGTAAAATTGTATCCATTCGGCATTCTCTACAAGGATAATGTAGTGGCCCGGATTGCAGTCTTTGAGTTGTGTGACCAGTCTCTGCATTGTTCCCCCGCATTAACATACAGCCCCCCCCTCCCCCCGCCAAGGTTCCTGTCTAATCTTTTGAGTTGCTGTTGTCAATGAATCCCACCTAAGTCCTTCTTTAAAGCGTTCAATGCTCAAGGCAGACCTTGCCCCACTAGTTATGCTAAACTAGTGTTTGACTTTAAGAATATAACAGGGGGTATTTGGGGTTGAGGTTTAAAGATTACTCCAGGGCCCTGGACGTTCATTGTTTGGCTCAGTTCCCGAGAGTCCAGGGCCCATGAGAATTTGAAATTGTGTTCTGTATTTTCTCCCTTTTGATCAAGGCTTGATCCGACATTATGGTATTTTGGTCATAATGGTTAGGTACAGTAGCCAAGCACCATCCAATTCTTCTGGTGTCAGAGACTAGATGCAGTTGCTTATAGGGGCCATTAGACACACATTTCATTTACTCCTCCTCCCCCTGTGGCTCCAGGTGCCTAGAGACAGATTGTTGGGCAGAAATACATTTTGATTAGTTGAAAGCATGAAACTCATTGTCTAAAACGAAGCCTCTAATGAGGTTCTTTCTAAATAGCCCAAAGGAGGAGTGTCTGATGTGGGTTAGTGGATTAGACAGCTGCTCACGTGTGGAGTCAACAAAGGAAGAGCAAGTGGCACGTGCCAGACAGAGTAAGTCTCCCAGCGAACAAGGCAATTGTTTTCAGCCCTCACAGATCCTACCTTTATAAAGCAGTACATATTTGCAAATGTTAGCCCTTTCAAAATTGGAAAACCCTTCAATGACTGTGAGAAATTAAGATGATGTAAGGTCATAGCTTGTCCTGACTTCCACATCATTAAGAATTCAACTCCAAGATTCCATTTCCCCCAAAACTCACATTTCCATTCTCTGTATTGGATATGCCTACAGATAGATAAGCGTTAGCGAAAGAATAGCCCCGCTCTTTTCCTTTCCAGTATGATAATGCAATGTGCTCTGCCTTTGGGTTGGCATTTTGTGATGCACTCGGAGTGGCACACGCCGTCCAATCCTCCCATCAGAGAGAGGTGAGCCAAACACCAGCCTCCCCTGCTCTGCAGTGGGCAGCTTCTTTGGTACCGAGGAACAGAGGAATTGGACGCATTTCCTGGCAGCTGCTCACTCTTATCTCATGCTCCATCCCATCTTTTTCCTCTCTGCAGGGGTCACTGCTCAACCGGGCTCTCAGTGTTTTGTGCTCGGAGCTCCTGGCAGTCTCTCTCTCTGGCAGGATCCTTCCTTCTCAGCAGCCTGACCAAAGGAGGAATGTGGGCTGCGCCACACCTCACTGCACTCCCTGTGTTTCGTTCTCTACACCATACCTTGCGGATAGTAATGTGGGTTTGAGGACTTACTGTTTGACAGGTGTGATTTGAAGGAGAGGGAGAGGAAGAGGGAACTGGGGAGAGAGAAATAGACGGAAATTATTTGAGAAGAGCTCCTTCCCAAAGCCTCCCATGGTGCATACTGTTCCTCGACTTCCCTTCTCTGTCCTCGTTCAGATGTGTTTTCGTCCGAAAGAGCCACTCTGAAAACTTATGTTGCTATAACCTCATCCATGGCATTTACTAGCCAGAGATTTATCTCATTCAGGACTTTCTCCCTCATCAACTGACTTCCTCAAGTTGGAGCTAAAAATTCTAAAACAATGTCCCAGAGGCTTCAGTAGGGTAGGATTCACTTTTTTTGTTGTTGCATTTCTTCCTCTGACTCTCACCATTTGAAGTAGATCAGAGCTCAGCAGTAAAGTCTTCCAACTGCCAACTGTACCAAGAGTTGGGTACCGAACTCTACCCAAGACTCTGGAGGCCAACCACAAGCAAGGGACCCAAGGGGCCCAAGATGCCCTCAGTCCTGACTCACTGACTACAATTTGGGAGTTCCATCTACCCCCCTCCAGAGACCAGCAATAAGCTCAGGGGTCCACAGAACCCCTTTCACTTCTGACTTGCTGTTTCCTACTACTCCTTCCGGTTGAGAATTTGCTAGAACACTTCACAGAACTCAAGAAAGCACCATGTGTTGTTGTTTCACCTCCTCTGATGGTTTTATGACAAAGGACACAATTCAGCACCAAGAAGAGACACATAGGGTGAAGCCTAGGAGGAACTCTAACACAGAACTTCCGGGTCTCAGAGATTGACTGCTACTCACTCAAGATCAGATATCTTTTGCCAACTAGGAAGACTATAGAAATCCAATATCCAGAGAATTTTGTTGTTGTTGTTTGTATATGCAGAGTCTTGTTTCATAGTTCAAACTCTAGGGCCTTTCCCCTGCAGTTGGTTGAATCATGAGCTTGACGTCAGGTGACTAACATCATAAGGTTGAGATCATGGCACACAGTGGCACATTCTGGCACATTCAGCTTGCATCCAACATGAGTCATGAGACCCTACAAATGGTCTTCGAGGCCCTCATTTATTGTGGGAAATCCATGGTTTTTAGAGGTTCTTTCTTAGTAACTGAAGATAGTCAACTTCAGTTCTCTTAGGAACCGAAGCCATAGGTCTACTTCTTTGGGTAAAGTTAAATTTTTACCCAAGTGATAGGTTTGCTGCTAGGTGCCATCGAGTCGGCTCTGACGCATAGTGATCCTCTGCCCAAAGGAAGGAAACCTGGTCCTGTCCTGTGCCAGCCTCCCAATTGTTCCTAGGCCCGAGCCCATCGCTGCAGCGGCTGTGTCAGTCCATCTCACTGAGGGCCTTCCCCTTTGTTGCTGCCCTTTCCCTTTCCCAAGCATGATGTCCTTCTCCAGGGCCTTGCCTCAGGACAATTGGGAAGATTTGGGGGGAAATATTCCAGTTAGTGAAATATCACCCCTCTGCGCCCCCCAATAATGGGAGGTTTGGGGAAACAACTGTTTCACTAACTGGTCATTTTTTCCCTTTGAGTGAAGTGCCTTGATACACTGCTTGCGAGCAGAAGGTAAGGCCGTTAGGATGCATGCTGGGAAGAAGCAATGGAGAAACGGCCAAACTGCTCTGCAAAGAAATGGACTTGATCAATGGGAGAATGGGAACAGAGTGCAGGCGAGCGACCCTGGGGGTGGAAGGAAGAGTAGGGAGTACTGAGCCATTTATGAAAATTTAGATTTCAAGATGAAGAACAGAAAGAGCCCCGGAACACCAGACGGGTAATAATTCTAGTGTTCACTTTTAAGTTTTATACTGAAATATCTGTAGCAAGATCCCACTCATAGCCTGGTGGGAGTGAGATGGAGCATGTGTTTGTATTTAGAGTTTGAGAGTGTGATAAAGAGAGTGGAGGGAAGTTGGGGTAGAAAGGGGGAACACATTACAAGGATCTACATATAACCTCCTCCCTGGGGGATAGACAACAGAAAAGTGGGTGAAGGGAGATGTTGGACAGTGTAAGATATGACAAAATAATAATTTATAAGTTATCAAGGGTTCATGAGGGAGGGGGTAATGGGGAGGGAGGGGGAAAATGAGGAGCTGGTATCAAGGGCTCAAGTAGAAAGCAAATGTTTTGAGAATGATGATGGCAACAAGTGTACAAATGTGCTTGACACAATGGATGGATGGATGGATTGTGATAAGAATTGTATAAGCACCCAATAAATTGATTTTTAAAAAAGGGTGATAAAGAAAAGTCACAGAGGAAAAATAAAGGTTCAGTCCCAAGACATCAAATGCAAGAAGCGAAAAGTGAGGGAACCAGAACATGGGAGCCAGAGGGCAACTGGAAACCCCCAGAAATTCTCTCTATTCTCAGCAAGACCCTGGGTTTTCCCACAGAGGTGGGCTGGCCATTGAAGATGGTCTTATACAGAGTTTAAGTGGGACAGTGACCCTAGATGATGCATTAATTCCAAGTAATGAGGGTTGAATGTGTGCAATTTAGAAGGAAGGATTCAGAGGCACTCATTAAAAAATAAAATGGACATGTCTCATTAGCAATACAGATCAAATAGGTAGTTTGGAGGCAAAGACTTGGGGGTACATTTTGGCTGAATGGAACAAAGATACATGCAGGTAATCATAAGGCAGTGTTTTCCAGAAATCCCCACCAAATTACCATTAATTACAGGGAGAAGGAATGAGTCCCTCTGAGTTCTGGAGCTCAGCCCAGTGTAGACGGTTGCAGCTCTTCCCGTTCCTCGAAGTCTTTGAAGGCTCATGCTTTAGTCTCTCCGGTCCCTGGCTGTTTGTATTCCACTCAACCATCGATGCCTCCGTTTTGATATTAAAATTCCCCCACCCTCACAGCAATACTCTGAGAAAACCCCCCACCCTCAGGGCCTGGGCCTACTCTCTACCTCCCTTCCTAGATTTCAATGGCTGTATTTGACCTAGTTATTTATTAACTATCTCCTCAAGGAGAATGTAAGGCTGCGGAGAATAGAAATCCCGGGTTGTTTACTGTATCTCAGAGCAAGGGTTTAAAACCCATTGATTGAATAACATGAACAATCTGTGACTCATAACCCAGGATCCTTTGATTTATATCCCCAGGAATAGAAGTAAACCAGCCAGCGCAGCCTTAGGTAATAGGGATTAGTGGGAAGATCCCGGCTCTTCTGAAAGCTCAGCTATTCTGCTATCTCCCTCTCTGGCTTTAGCTAGCAAATCAAGAGTCTGTGTGCAAGGCAGGAAAGAAGCTTTCTCTCTCCCTTTGTCTGGACTGACACAGAGCCTGTCAGGATGCGTGGTTTGGAGAGCAGAGCTAGGGGTGCACGGTCCTTAGCCAATGTGCCCATCTCTCTCTCTGAAGTTCTCTGGATGTCTCTGCCTCCTACCTTCCACTCTCTTAAGTAAGGAGAGATTGGGTTGGTCCACTCAGCCAGTGTGCTGGTTCCTCATGGCGCACGCGCCAGTCCTTGGTCGGTCAGCAGACGCTGCCTCGCAGGATTGCCTGGTTTTCTCAGAAGAGAGCAACTGAAACCACATAATTTCCAGGCTGGGTCTGCCTTGACCTTCTGAAACAGGAGAGATCCCGCTTTTTAATAGTAAAACTGTGTCCCTGGACAAGAGAATCAACCAGAGAAGTCAAGGAGAAGAAGAAGGAGGAGAAAAGAAGAAGTCATCATTCAGTGGCCCATTTTCCAGACTTAGATTGCCAGGCCTTTCTTCTAATTCACTTCTTATTTGGACCCCCATCTTTACAGTTCGCAGCCAAACACATCAATCACTCACACTTGAGTCCAAGCAAAATGTGTTTCCGTCAGCCTAATATTTGCGTACATGCCTACCGTATTGGCTAGGGGACTTTGCTTTGCAAATGATAGACAACAGGACAAGAACAGGAGGATGTGTTTGGAGATGAGGCTGGAGCAGCAGGCAGGAAGCAGTTAAACTGACAGCATTGGATTCTCCCAGGTAGTAAGCGGAGTTCCTCAACTTTTGGTCTTAGTGGATAGGCCTCAAGCCGTCATTCCTTGAAGTTCTATGCAGCATTTCAGCTACATATTAATTTTAGCAATGTTTTGATATGGATAGATTCCAAAAATTCCAGAAAGCATCTATAGCTCAAGACTCGTGAGCAGCAGGAGCTGATTTACACGCTTGAAAATCACGTGTTCTCTCTGGGGTTTCCGATGATTGTTTTTTGTCCCCCAAAGAGTTCCCCAGATCTTTCTTCTGATGTGTTCCTGTTATTCTCTGATGTCCTGCTTTATGAAGCATGATGACGCCCGGTTTCAGGGACTGGTCTCTTCTGATGACATGTCCGAAGCATACGAGACAACGTCTCACCATCCCCCCTTCTAAAGAGCATTCTGGATGTTCTTCGTTCAAGACAGATTTGTTTGTTCGTTTGGCGGTCCATGCTACTTTCAATACTCTTTGTGGCTCAAATGCAGTAGTTCTTTCATGATCATCCTTTCATTGTCCGGTTTCCACATGCGTATGAGGACATCGAAGATTCCAGGTGCATCTTATTTCCCAAAGTGACAGATTTGCTTTTTC
>NW_022103899.1:48733092-48737530 GCF_000313985.2 Echinops telfairi | reverse complement strand
TGGTCTCTCTCTTTCTGTGGAATGGAGGCACAAATATGGGTCTGTTGGTTGGCCAGATATCTGTCTTCCAAATTTCTTGGCACACAGACACGAACACTCCCAGCATCCTATTATTGTTTTAAACACCTTAATTGCTATTTCATCAATTCCTGAAGTTTTTAAAAAAAATATCAGCAGTGCCTTTAATGCAGCTTGAACTTTTTCATCCAGTATCATTGGTTCTTGATCATAGGCAACCTCCCCAAATAGTTGAACATCACTTCATTTTGGTACAGTGCCCCGGTGTATTCCTTCCATCATTTGATGCTTCTTGGGTCCTTCAATATTGTGCCCATAGAATCCTTCAATATGGAAGCGTGAATGTTTTTCTTCAGTCCTTTGAGCTTAAGGAAAGCCGAATGTGTTTTCTAATGCAGGTGTTTGCACGTTTGATTATAAAGCTTTGCTTCGTCTTCTTGTGTTGCCCTTTAAATTCTTCTGTTCAGCTCTATGGTGCCATCACGTCTTTCGTTCACCTTGGCTACTCTGTTCAACAGCAAGGTTCCGAGTCTCTCTTGACATCTATGTTGGCCATTTTTCTTCTCTTTTCACTTTCTTTATGTATGAGGTCCGATTATAACTCATCTTGTCTGCAGGCATTAGCGCTCAGTGTGTTCAGTGTATGCGTTTGATGGTCTCTAAATTCATGTGGGTGGTCCTCAGGATTGTGGACATATTCTTATTTTCTTCAGCTTCAACTTGAACGGCTATCGGAGCCCTAGTCACCTTCTGGTCTCTTCTGACTGATGACATCGAGCTTTATTTTCTCTCCACAGATGTAGTTGATGTAATTGCTGGGCATTTTCATTTGGGGAGGTCCATAGAAGTAGTCACTGTTGATATTGTTATGAAAAGTATTTCCAATGCATAGGGCTTCAAACTTCTGATGCTTTTTTGTCTCCAGCATTCACATTCCAATCACCAGTCATTTCCAAGCATCTGGCTGGTTTATTTCAGATTGTAGAGGCTGTTGAGGTTGTTAAAAATCTTAAATTTCTTTGTATTTGGCATTCGTGGTTGGTGTGAAAACTTGAAGAATAATCGTGTTACCTGTCTTCTTTGTAGGCATAGGGATGTTACCCTATCACTTACAGCATTGTACTTCAGGAGAGATCATAGAAGATGGAAATGTTATTTTTATTTTTTTTAAAACCGTTTTATTGGGGGCTTGTACAATTCTTATCACAATCCATCCACCCATCCATTGTGCCAAGCACATTTGTACATATGTTGCCATCATTATTTTCAAAACATTTGCTTTCTACTTAAGCCCTTGGTATCAGCTCCTCATTTTCCCCTCCCTCCCTGCTCCCCCTTCGCCTTGATAATGAACCCTTGATAATTTATAAATTATTAGTATTTTGTCATATCTTACATCATCCAATGTCTCCCTTCACCCACTTCTCCATCCCCCAGGGAGGAGGTTATATGTAAATCCTTGTAATCTGTTCCCCCTTTTTCCCTCACCTTCCCTCTACCCTTCCAATATCGCCGCTCTCACCACTGGTCCTGAGGGGTTCATCTGTCTGGATTCCCTGTGGGAAATGTTATTTTCGACAATTAATGTGACACTATTCCTCTTCAATTTGTCATTCCTGACATAGCAGACCACAGAATTGCCTGATGCAAAATAGTCCATGGCAGTCCATTCTGCTCCCTACTGTCTACCATATCAATCTTTTTGCATTCCATTTCATTTTTAACAATTTCTGACTTTCCTAGATTCACACTGTGTACATCTCATATTACAATGACTAATGAATGTTTACAGCCTTTTCTTCTCATTTTCAGTTATGTCACATCATCAAACGAAAGTCCGAAAGCTCCACTTGGTCCATGACATTAAGACCAACTCTCCCTTGAGGAGGCAGCTCTTCCCCAGGTGTATTTGCGGGCCTTCGATCTTGAGAGGCTTCTCTTCTGACACCATGTCAGATAATGTTCCACTGTTACCAGTAAAGTGAATTTCACTGGCCACATTTTGCAGAAGGAGATGGCTAGGGCCTTTATCTCAGTCTTGTGTGGGAGCTCCACGGGAACACCCACCACAGGTGACCCTGCTGACATTTGAAAGAGCGGTGACATGGCCTCCAGTGTCATAGAAACACGAACACTTCCACAGTACAGCCAACTAACAGGTGAGAGGTGGATCATGTTTGAAACTTCTTTTTCTTTGGTCAACCTGTACCTTTTCACTAACCCTCTCCTCAGACAGAATCCCAGGTCTTTCAGGCACAATTTCATTTAGATTCTCCAATTTCAAAGGTCAAAAGTATCTGTTTTCTTTATTCGTTAGACACGTTAAGTAAAGATGTCCTTGACTTGCCTCTGATCATGGAGTCTTTGAAAGGCATGCTAAAATATACACAGCAATCTGAAAGGTGGGAGGTTTAGCATGTCAAGAAAATTGGAGGTTGGGACATATTCATTTTAATAAAGGTTGGTAAATACCTTAGACAGAAACAAATATCTATTATCTCTAGATTAGCCTCTAGTCCAGAATATGAAATGCCACAGGCTTCTCTGCTATCAACTTATAGGTTTGGAGTTTGTAAGGCAAGTGTTTGGTAACTGTTAACTTCTTTCTAGGTTTGTGTTTGCACCTCTGTTGTCACAGAGGCCTGCCAGTTTCTTATGATGCCATTTTGTGAACTGAGGTTTCAGGCACAAATCACTGTTATTTTTCTAATGGCCAAGCAAAGGGGTGGAAGAGATAACGTGTAGTTTTGATGACTGATTTCCATACAACCATCACTGATCACTGTTCTATATTCTCTTTGACCCATGGCTAAGTTCAACTGCAGTTGGATGGAGTTGCTCAGTCTTCGGGGTAGCTCTGACATTCTGGGAGAAACAAAATCAACCCGTCAGGATGAGTCAGTACACTATAGTGGGATAATTCTTCCATGTGATATGCATGACCCAGAAGCAGTCAAGAACACATTTATTCAATAAGCCTACCCGACTCATAAACACACCCACCCCGTCATCCATTTGCCTGTTTAGGAAGTGTGCAAATCAATCGAAGGTAGCACAATACCTGCGGAAGAGTGTTTGGTCAGCGTCTACAGAAACAGCTTGTAAATGTCTCTTAATCAAGGCAGCCACGTTGTTTGCTGTTGCCCCAATGCTATTTCTAATAGTTGTAAAAATAGGGAACACCACAATGGCCAAGTTGGCATTTTTTTCCTATGTATACTTCAATGACACAACACCATCATCAATATCCATTGCACAATTTTCCATCCTTATAAACAGGAACTCCAATTTTCCCTGGGCAAACTCAACACAGCTCAACACATCCGACTGTAAGACTGTTTCAACGGCATAGAGGGTTATGTGTTGGGCTGCAGTCACAAAGTCAGCACTTTAAACTCCCTAGCCATTCTGTGGGAGAAAAATAAAGCTTTCCATTTCCCTAGAATTTTACAACCTTGGAAACCCACAGAGGCAGTTCTGTTCTGTACAACAGGGTCACATTGAGTCAGAATTTGCAAGCCTCGGAAGAGATTGAAAACATCATGGCTTGGGTCAGGTACATGTTAGATACCTTCACTTTAAAGAGATCTTTTACAGCAGATTGGCCCAGTATGATATCCCATTTGATTTCTTGACGGCTGCTCCTACGGATGTTGATTGCGGACCCAGGTAAAACGAAATCCTTGTCAATATCCGTATCTTCTCTGCTTATCATGATGTAGTTTCTTGGTCCAGTTGTGAGTGTTTTTGTTTTCTTTATGTTGAGGGGACAGCCATCCGGAAGGCTTCCGTCTTTGATCTTCAGCAGTCAGTGCTTCGAGTCCTCCTGGCTCTCCACAGGCCAGGTTCAATCGTCTGCCTATCCCAGATGGCTCGTGTGTCTTCCCCAGTCCTGAAGCAGCAATCTCTTCATCTATTCCAATCTTCAAATAAGGTGGTTTCGCAGATGATTTCCTTAGCATACAGGTTGAAGAAGTATGGCGAAAGGGCACAACCTTGGCGCACACCTTTGCTCGTTTTAGAGCCATCGTCACCCCTGTTAACAAGTGCATCGTATTAAAGTTTCTCTATTTCTCTTTCCCGAACCCTCCTCCCACATTGGAAATGTAAATGCTTTAAAAAAATACATTTAAGCAGAAAAGCGCTTCTTAAATTTGGAAACAGCGATTATAAAATAGTTCTCCACATATGTTTGTAACACTTTCCTGGGGCTGTTGAGACAAAATACCACAAATGGGGTGTCTTCTAAGAATAGACGTTTATTGTCTCTCAGCTCCGGAGACTTGAATTCCCAGTCAGCGTAATGGCTGCACTCATCCTTCTGAGGGCCTCGAAAGAGAAACGTCATCCCCTCGCTCAGCGTCTTGTAGCTTCCGGTATTCCTTGGCTTGTTGCAGCAGCACCACAGGATATCCCTCCT
>NW_022103899.1:48728959-48732992 GCF_000313985.2 Echinops telfairi | reverse complement strand
CCTGAAGCAGCAATTCTCTTCATCTATTCCAATCTTCAAGTAAGGCGGTTTCGCAGATGATTTCCTTAGCATACAGGTTGAAGAAGTATGGCGAAAGGGCACAACCTTGGTGCACACCTTTGCTCGTTTTAGAGCCATCGTCACCCCTGTTAAGTGCATCGTATTAAAGTTTCTCTATTTCTCTTTCCCGAACCCTCCGCCCACATTGGAAATGTAAATGCTTTAAAAAAATACATTTAAGCAGAAAAGCACTTCTTAAATTTGGAAACAGTGATTATAAAATAGTTCTCCACATATGTTTGTAACACTTTCCTGGGGCTGTTGAGACAAAGTACCACAAATTGGGTGTCTTCTAAGAATAGACGTTTATTGTCTCTCAGCTCCGGAGACTTGAATTCCCAGTCAGCGTAATGGCTGCACTCATCCTTCTGAGGGCCTCGAAAGAGAAACGTCATCCCCTCGCTCAGCGTCTTGTAGCTTCCGGTATTCCTTGGCTTGTAGCTTCCGGTATTCCTTGGCTTGTTGCAGCAGCACCACAGGATATCCCTCCTCCATCTCTGTTTCTCTGTCCTTTTTTTTTTCTTCCTGCCTTATAAGGACATCAGTCATATAGGATTAGGACCCACCCTACTCCAGAGACGTTCTGGTGGTGTAGTGGCTGTGCACTGAATTGATAAGCACAATGTCAGCTGTTTGAATTCACTAGCCAATCCATGGGAGCAAGAAGAAGCTGTCGACTCCTCAAGATACTTAGTCACAGAAACCCACAAGGGCAGCTCTCTCCTACCCTATAAGGTCACTACCATGAGTCAGGATAGATTCGCTGGCTTTTATTTTGTTTATTTATTCAAATGTGACCTGATGTTAACTTGATACCAAACCAAACCAAATTCTCCCATCAAGTTGATTCCGACCCAGAGTGACCCCTGTGTGATTCCCAGACGGTAAATCTTTAGTGGCGGCAGGATTATAACTTCATCCTATCTTTTCTGGAGGGACACAGACCCCCGTAAGCAGCATCATTTAAAATTTAGCCTAGGTATTGATATATTGATACCAGTTAAGAAACCTAGCAGGAAACCATTGAAATTCATTGCTTGCAATTCAGAATGAATAGGGCCATTCAGAAATTTAAACAACAATCAAATGCCATTATTAAACATTCATGTCAAGATACAAGATGTGTATAAATTGTTGAATGAAAAATGAGTTTGTTCTGTAAGCTTTCCCTCAAACAACAATGAAAATTCAAGAAGGTTTTTTGCTTGAATGACATGGATTTTCTGATTATGAGTTTTAATTGCTAACAATTTCTGTATCACGTTGGTAGCCATAACCAATAAATCCATTTGCCATTGACCCCAGGATTGGTTGGCACATAAATAAAAACTGAATAATATAGCAATCCAAAGGGCGTCCTCATGAATCACCCTCATATTGTTATTATTGTTTAATGGGTACACGTGATAAATTAATGTCATGTTAATGGATAATCATTTTTTCTTCTGTTGACCCAGGGCATGTATAAAATGTTCATTTGACTTTAAGTTGCAATACTCCTTACTCCAAAGCCTGGTTACTCCTAGCTGCCCTCGGCTTTATGAGCCTGACCCCAACTGCAAGTGGACCAAAATTTGCTGAAGCAGAAAGGAACAACTAAAAATATCTAGATATATTTCCTAAAAATAATTATTCATCCGCATGTATAAACCTAAAATCCTGGGATGGGGTGAGGGTTGCTGTTTCATTCTAAAACAATAGCAAGCTTGTTTATAGAACAATCATCCTTTGAATCAATTATTTTTCTTATTAGATTATATTCATAAAGAAATGAATACAGTGCCCTTTAGAAATGCAATATACTTATGGGGGGAAAAGGCCCACCCTCTCCTGTACATTTTAATGATTAGCAAAGCTATCTCATGGTTTGGACGGAGGCCCAGGAAATGATCCAAATGGGATTATGTTTTCTTAATCTATTAGGGTAATGTACAACTTGCTTCCAGTCTCTACCCTACCCCATCTTACTTGGCAGGGTTTGTTAGCAGACCTTGAACTAGTGATATTCCAGAGACAACCTCACATACAGTTAATCATGTTCAGACTCGGTGTCTGTCATAGGCCGGGATCGTAAGAAGAAAGTATTGCTGAGTAGAAGAGAATGCATGCGTTTAGGGGTTTGATTGATCATGGGCACCCAGGTTACTAGCCAGCTTGATCAGCATTATGCAAACCTGCAATGGTCATGGCCCTGGTTGGCTAGAAATTACTATCACAGAGGAAACTTCAGAAGCAACCCAGCATTACCGTCCAGAGTTTTCAACAAAATACTGAAAAACACATTGCGATTTGGGAGAGCCCTAGTTCCTCAACACCTGTTCTTAATCGGCATGCTTAGCTCAAGAAGCATAAGCCCCAAGGAAGATGGATTTGCTCTTGTGTGAGACCAGGAATCCCTTGGCAGGCAACTAACTCAAATACTTTTAAGAATTAAGAGTTGAAACAACAACAGCAAACATGAGTCTTATCCGATGAGGTTAGTCAAGGCATTTCTGTCTGCTAAGATCTTTTTCCTGAGACATAACTAGACTGGTGGAACTACTGCAAAACAAGAGCCTCAGCCACCAGTCAAACCATGGGAAAGGCGCACTGCTCCTCTCCCCACAGAGCCCGAGACTATGGAAGAGGCACTGCGGGGGCTTTAGTTCCAAGAGATGATGACATAAACGAGGAAGAAACTCTCGTGGGTCGGAGAAAGAGCCCCACCTAGAGATCCTCCACACCTGTGGAACCAGCCGAGCGCTTTCACTCCAAGAGACACAAGGGATTCCAGGGGAGTCAGATCCCTCAGGGGCCATTGCCATGCAGACGCCTGTTAGTTCTCTCAGGGACAGGGCTCATTTTGATCATTAACACAGACCAAGGTGAAGTCATGGGATGGGTGACTGTGATTTTCTTAGTTTAACATTTTTCTAATGTTAATTAGAAATGTTTTCTAATTGAGAAACGTGACTTGACGCGGTTAAAGCTTCATCAGTTGATTCTCCCTTTGATATACTTTGGGCCTGATCTGGTTTTCCACATTTTCTGTGTTTTTGTTGTTGTTGTTTGCTTGTATTGGAGTTTATCTCAGATGTATTTGGTCATTGGCCGAGCTGTGTGAATGTTTGTTATATATTTTTCTTTCTTTTGATATATGGAACCCAGGATTGATGAGCCTATAGAGACAGCAAAGAAAATAAGGGTTTCTGGAGGAGGGGCTACAGTGGTGGTGGGAGCTGGGGGGTGGGGAATAAAAGGAAGTTGATGTCAAGGAGTTCAAGAAGCCAGAGAATGTTCGGACATGTATTGTGGTAGCCATTGTACAATACTGCTTGAGGTGCCTGAACTATTAAATGATATGATCTCTGTAGTAGCTCCCCCTAAAATGGTATTGAAAAAACAAACAAACAAAAGAATGTTATGAGAGCTGTAAGAGCCCCAAGAAACTGATTAAAACAAAAGCCGCTTATAAGTTCTGTTGGTCAGAGAATTGTCAGTGTGAGCATTTGGCTGTCCAATAGGATCGATGCTACCTGTGTCTTAGGTGGGACTTTAAGGAGAATGCCACTCACAGTCTCCACAGCAGCTTCCTCCATCAAAGCAACTGGGTCTTTCTTGATAGGCAAGTGGCAGGTATTATAATTGTGCCTCCCTAGAATCTTATTTTGTCTATTTATTTTGTGCATATAAAGGCTGCTCTAGAGGATAGGGTGAAAGTATGGATTATAAGAGCAACTTCTTGTCTATGCTAAACAACTTGGTCTGTTCATTTCTTTAAAATATAGAAGTCTACACTTGAAGTTAAAAAAAGATAAAAATTAACCCCACATCAGGAGTTTGAATTTCTTTTACTTTTGATGGAGAAGTTATAGGTATGGCAGAGCAGCCTCCCTGGAGAGGGTTTCTGAGACCTGGCCTCAGAAAAATATGCTAAATTTATTGTCTACTGTCTTGTTAGCAAAACAAACAAACAAACAAACAAACAAACAAA